>NC_030827.1:15962500-16587500 GCF_001704415.2 Capra hircus
ACAGAGCCAGGATTAGGGTCTCTGTACTTGAGGACTTATCTTAGAATTTTAAAATTTCCTTCTCACTTCTAGAGTAGGGGGAATATGCCAAGGAAACATTATCCCCTGAGCGTACCCCCCAACCAGTGACTCTCAGAAGTTGCTGTATAAATATACTGTCTTCCTGGTCCCTTGGGCAGAAAAATTCTGAGGCTTGTGTTTCACATAGTTCCTAGACTTGCTCACTGTATTAGCCTGCTTAATACTGAATTTTAACAGATTGTCTCCTTTCTCTGTGCTTTCTAAATTAAATAATTACATGTGATTTCTTGTTTCAGCCTAACTAGAAATTAAATTAGATATGTCAGGCCCGAATCAGATAAAAAAGACTCTCCTGATTCAGTCAAATGTCAGTGCAGAGAGTCCTGTAGAAGCTACCTGAGATTTAAACTCTGACTACACCTTTTCAAAGACTCAGTTCCTTTGACTTTGTTATATTATATCAGTTATGGCTGTTTGTTGATGATTCCCATCATCTATGTCCTGATGGATCCCATTGTGTGTTTTATCACTAGCTTCCAAAAATAGAGCCTATGATTAGACTACTAACTTTATTACTGCTTCCAAAGACAACTTAATTTTAATTCAATTAGAAGACTATCTCCCCATTTGTTATGAATGAATACCTTTAACTGAAAATAGAAGTTCCAATTCTCCAAAATCATGTCTGTTATTTTCATGGGCTCAAACCACATAACTTTTAAAATCCATAAGTGCAGGCAAGATGGATAGACTTTATCGTGGATTAAAGAAAACATTCCTGTCAACATAAAAGTGCTTCCTTTCTTTGTTTACTAAAGTACTTGAAATTCTCTACCTTATAAATGTTTCTTCAGGTAACAGGCCATTATAATGAATTAAGATATTTTGGTTACCAAGGAAGAACAAATCTGAGCTAACCAATACATCACCAAGGATGTATTCATTTAAAATATTACACTCATTTTCACCTATCATGTAGAAATGACCCTGTTGAGATTCTACTTTAATGAGATGAGGAAAGAAGGAAAGGGCTGCTGCCACTCAGGTCAATTATTATGTAATCATGGAGGACATCAGGGAGAACATTGGGGCCTGGGTGTCCCGCATATAGAGAAAGATAATAAAACGGGAATCAAGCAAAAGATGACATCGACTGAACAGCTCTGCCAAAGGGCTACCATTACCATTGTACTGGATTAGATGAAAAAAATTTTTTTAAAATAAAAAATAGAATAATAAACTAGATTTAACTTTGCCTTAATTCTTATTTCTTCTTCACAGCACACCTGAATTATGGGATAAACAGAAAACATTTTGCTTTTACAAGATTTTTTTTTCTTTTGCAGAAAGGCCTCAGGTGAAAAATACATTTAAAAATCCAATTTAGAGGGGAAACTATGTTATTTTGTATTGCTGGAAACTCCCCCATACAACTAATCATGTTCCATTGCATGAATCTTTTATTACAGCAAGGCTAAGGAAACTAGTTAACTTATTATAGAGCAGTATATATATATTTTTTACAAAACAATTTCATTTTCATGAGTTTTACCTCATAATAAGTATATCTGATTTACTACTAGGAAAATTTACAAGGAATGCCCCTTCAGTTAGAGGGAGAAAGTGGTTATAAATTTTGGGATATAATTTTCCTGGGATAAATCTTTCAAGTAACTTTACTCAGTAGTGCCAAGAATGTATTCTATACAAAGTATTGCAAGAGAGATGATTTTTTTTTTAAAAAAAGAGTTCACAAAATTGCAACTTTAATGAAAATAAAGACCTTAATCAGTGAAGATTCCCACTGCCAGTAACAGTACTTTGTAATCATTAGATTGTTACTAAATATTTATTGTCACTAAATATATATTGGCACTCAATATGCCAGCAAATTTGGAAAACTCAGCAGTGGCCACAGGACTGGAAAAGGTCAGTTTTCATTCCAATCCGAAAGAAAAGCAATGCCAAAGAATGCTCAAACTACCGCACAATTGCACTCATTTCACACACTAGTAAAGTAATGCTCAAAATTCTCCAAGCCAGACTTCAGCAATACATGAACCGTGAACTTCCAGATGTTCAAGCTAGTTTTAGAAAAGGCAGAGGAACCAGAGATCAAATTGCCAACATCCTCTGGATCATCGAAAAAGCAAGAGAGTTCCAGAAAAACATCTATTTCTGCTTTATTAACTATGCCAAAGCCTTTGACTGTATGGATCACAATAAACTGGAAAATTCTGAAAGAGATGGGAATACCAGACCCCCTGACCTGCCTCTTGAGAAATCTACATGCAGGTCAGGAAGCAACAGTTAGACCTGGACATGGAACAACAGACTAAAGGAGTACATCAAGGCTGTATATTGTCACCCTGCTCATTTAACTTCTATGCAGAGTAAGAGAAACGCTGGTCTAGAAGAAGCACAAGCTGGAATCAAGATTGCCTGGAGAAATATCAATAACCTCAGATATGCAGATGACACCACCCTTATGGCAGAAAGTGAAGAGGAACTAAAGAGCCTCTTGATGAATGTGAAAGAGGAGTGTGGAAAAGTTGGCTTCAAGCTCAACATTCAGAAAACAAAGATCATGGCATCCGGTCCCACCACTTCATGGGAAATGGATGGGGAAACAGTGGAAATAGTGTCAGACTTTATTTTTCTGGGCTCCAAAATCACTGCAGATGGTGCTTACAGCCATGAAATTAAAGACGCTTACTCCTTGGAAGGAAAGTTATGACCAACCTAGACAGCATATTCAAAAGCAGAGACATTACTTTGCCAACAAAGGTCCATCTAGTCAAGGCTATGGTTTTTCCAGTGGTCATGTATGGATGTGAAAGTTGGAGTGTGAAGAAAGCTGAGTGCTGAAGAATTGATGCTTTGAACTATAGTGTTGGAGAAGATTCTTGAGGATCCTTTGGACTGCAAGGAGATCCAACCAGTCAATTCTAAAAGAGATCAGTCCTGGGTGTTCATTGCAAGGACTGATGCTAAAGCTGAAACTCCAATAATTTGGCCACCTTGTGTGAAGTTTGACTCATTGGAAAAGACTTTGATGCTGGGAGGGATTCGGGGCAGGAGGAGAAAGGGACGACAGAGGATGAGATGGCTGGATGGCATCACCGACTAGATGGACATGAGTTTGAGTGAACTCTGGGAGTTGGTTATGGACAGGGAGGCCGGGCATGCTGAGGTTCATGGGGTTGCAAAGAGTCAGACATGACTGAGCAACTGAGCTGAACTATTTATTCAATAAGTTAATGCTAGATACATTTTGACTTCTGTTCTCAAGGAATTTATCTAGTTGAACTAGGGAGGCATTTGGCTGTAAATTTGCTAAAATCACTAGGTATATGCATAAGGATGTATCAGCAAAATTGAATAAATAAATGTCATTCCCAGTTTATAATAGAAGGATATCTTAGGGCAAATTTGGTCACTGACACCAAACATATAGTAACAATCACGCATACTGTCTATTTAAAATTTTTTTATGAAGTTCTAGCTTATATATAGAAAAAAACATATGAAAAATTCACTTGAGTCAATGTGGCAATATTCTATTGTTAGATCTGGAGAAATCGATTAAGTCATTAAAAAATACCCTTAAAATCAGTAATGTAAAACAAATATTTAAGAATCAAGCCTAAAATTTCATACTCAAAGATATATAGATGAAGGGTACAGGGTTTGCTATAGTCTTATCCCTGTTCATGCAAAGTCTGGAATTATCTCTAAAATATTTTAACCAATCTACACATTTTGCAAGTCACCAGTGAGATTGCCACTGTGTTAATTCACAGAATTTCTTCAACAAAATGATAATTGTAACATAGTATGCTAATATGCAAGCTTCTCAGATGATGATCAGGAGAGCAGCAATTTCTACAGTAGCTGCCTCAGGCTTGTAGCTAAGTCCATTGTCTGCTGAATTTCTGATACATGCAAATTAAATCATCTAAAAGTGTGGCTTCCACATACATATGTAATGATAGATTGTCTATATGAAAGTATTTCAAATAAATTCAGCATAGCATCATATATGACATAAATGGAGAACAATAAATATCACACACACACTGAATGCTTTCAGTGTGTTGAGGAATGATTCTAAATAATTCACAGGAGTCATCTCAAATAATCCCACAGCAACACTGTGATTTCATTTTCTTAAAGAGGAAATTGAGGCTCTGAGAAGTTAGATTGCTTGCTATGGTAAGAAGCAGGCAAGTGGCCATTTGAGATTTAAAATAAGGCAGTGAGCTCTGAAGTCCACACTCTGAGCCATGAAGCAGTACTGACTCTCAAAGGACTGCATACAGAATAACAGAACTAAGGGCTAAATTGGGGCGATGAGAAGGTCCAACCTAATTGTACATGCAGAAGACTGGACAGGAGCATTCTCTTTCTTCCTTAGACCTATGTAGTATAGGACAACTCATCAAGCATAACCTAAGCAACATGAACCACTGGATTCACTTTAGAATGGTGAGTTGTAAGTAGCATGTATGGTTTTTAGTGATGGTGAAATCTGATTGGGTGGTGGAGACAGATCAGTAGATTATATCAGAGAAAAGTAAGCTAAAGGTAATTGCTTCATTAGAATAGCAAATGTAGCTTTGTTCTGCCAGGGAGCCAAAGCGAAAACATAATTCTGTGTGTTTCTTAATAGGAATCATTCAAGCATATAGCTGAAATTGAATTTACTATAATAACACTAAGAGAGGTTTGTTAACTGAATTCTTCTTAAAGGGATACTAAATAAATTCAAAACTATTTTTACAAAAGATGTGTGCATAAAAATTCCAGACATGATTTTATATTTTCCATCTCAGTTTTTTATGGGAAGAGTGAGTTCCTGAACAAGGCACAGACTGCTCCTTGGCTGTAGCTTCAGGTAACTGTAGTGTCTGTTCCCCGGCCTCTGGTGCGTTGCTTTCATAACACCACGGTGAACTCTGGTCATCATTTGTTTATTGTCTGAGAGACACGAGAATATGAGCTCCTTAGGGCAGAACCTGGGTCTGTCTTGTTTATCTGTGTAACTCAGCACCAGGAGTTCAATAAATTATGCAGCGTTGTAAAAAATATACTTTTCTGTTATATAAAAACATAATTTAAAACTCAGTCTTTTGGCATACTTTATACATCCTAAAGGAGACCAGTCCTGGGTGTTCACTGGAAGGACTGATACTGAGGTTGAAACTCCAATACTTAATGGCCACCTCATGCAGAGTTGACTCATTGGAAAAGACTCTGATGCTGGGAGGGATTGAGGGCAGGAGAAGAAGGGGACGACAGAGGATGAGATGGTTGGATGGCATCGCCGACTCAATGCACATGAGTTTAGGTTAACTCCAGGAGTTGGTGATGGACAGGGAGGCCTGGCGTGCTGCGATTCATGGGGTGGCAAAGAGTCGGTCACGACTGAGAGACTGAACTGAACTGAACTGATTGATAGATCCTTATAGCCCAGGACTAGTAGAAGGGAACTTTCAGAAATCAAGAACATTTTTATGTATACATGAAATGCGAAATTACCAAATGTGAAAGTTTCTAGAAGATATCAAAGCTTTTGAGTGATCGGGTAATCTATTCCAATAAAAAAAGGACTAAAAAAAAATGCTTACTTCAATTGCCTGAGGAAACAATGAGAGATCTGAATTTCTTTGCTAAAGTGTTAAGGTTTCAGTGTTGGTATAAAAGTGTGTGTGGAGGGATTATTTTTCCATCATTTGAGAAAATTTTGGATCTTATCTCTTAAAACTTTCAATTTAACTCATTGCCCTTGGAGTAGGATATTTTATTACTGCAAAAGGAAAACTACCATGATGCTATTAATCTTTTTAAGACACTGATCCTACTACCATTGAGTAATTAATTAAGAAGGGTAAAAGATCCTTTTACCCCTTTATCCTTAAAGACAAAAACATACAATATTGCATTTATGATAGCAGTTTTCCCACCTCTGGGGAAAGAACTGAATTTTGATTGGAAATATTATACTACTTAAAAGCTGTGTGTGTGCATGTATGGAGATATATGCGCGTGTGTTTTCCAGTTAACTAAAAACAGGGTCAGTTAAGATCGTGTTTATTTCTCTGTTGTTCTTGATTACATATCCTGGCAGGTATAGTGTCTCTGAATTGTAGCTAGTAAGTATGCATTAATCTTATTAAAAGTGTACTTTGCTTATGTATGGTATGTCTATAAGTTTTGACTGATGAGATAATTTTATTAAAAGAGAATCAAACCTTAACTGGGAGTGGGGACGAGGTGTAATTTTACTACACTGTTGCAAGAAAATTATTAACATCTTTCTTAAATAAACTATACTTAAATACTTCTAAAAATTAAAATTGTCCTATTAGATAAATAACTGAAGACTTAAATGTACAATTCAAAAGCTAGAGATAGAGACTAAATGAATGCTAAAATAGTAAAATGCCTTTGTCTTGACTATGAAATTGATGTGGTCAAAAGCAATTAAAAATATATCTTTCACAATGTAGGTGAAGGAAAAGTTAGTCAGAGGAGACAGGCATTACCAGTTTACTCTTGATCTGGGTGAAATGTGGTCCAGTCTATATAAAGACCTCTTTGGTAACATGAATCAGGAGTTTTTAAATACACACACACACACACACACACACGCTCAATAGATATATCTATTAAGCCAGAAATTCTACTTCTGATAATATAAATAATTAGAAAGATGAACAAAGGTGTTTATTTAAATTGAGTATTGAATCCCTGTTGCATGGCAGATGCCATTTCCTTTAGAAAAAAGTTCGCTTAGTACTCTGAATGTCAAGTGGGAACTCAGGAAAATTAAAGGCCAAATGCAATAGAGTAAATAAGAGTAAATTAAAACTATTAATGTCCCTAGCCCAGCCCTGAGAAGAAGATATTTTTAAGATGATGTAATATAGGAAACAAATTGAGAAGGTTTAGAATTTACATAGGCTCTCAAATTTTGGCAGAACATTAGCATTAACAAGAGAGCATTTTTAAAAATTTAAGTTTAGTTGATTTACAATATTATTTGCTTCTAATGTACAGCAAAGTGATTCTTTTTCATATTCTTTCCATTATGGTATAACAGGGTATTGAATATAGTTCCCTATGCTATAAAATAGGCCCCTGTTGTTTATCTATTTTATATATAGCAGTTTGTATCTGGAAATCCCAACTCCTAATTTACCCCTCCTTGATCACGTTTCCCCTTTGGTAACCGTAAGTGTGTCTTCTATGTCTGTAAGTCCATTTCTATTTTGTAAATAAGTTCACTTGGATCATATTTTAGGTTTCACATATAACTGATAGTATATGGCACCTCTCTTCTCTCTCTGGGTATGAGGTCATTTAACATGATAATCTTTAACTCTATCCATGTTGCTCCAAATGACATTATTTCATTCTTTTTATGGCTATGTAGTATTCCGTTGTATTTATGTACCACAGCTTCTTTATCCATTCCTCTGTCAAAAGACGTTTAGGTTGCTTTCATGTCTTAGCTGTTGTAAATAGTCCTGCTCTGAACATTGGAGTGCATGTATTTTTCCAAATTAGATTATCTTCCAGATACACGACCAGGAGTGGGACTGTTGGATCACATGACAGCTCTTTTTTTCAGTTTTTTAAGGAACCTCCATACTGTTTTCCATAGTGGCTATACCGATCCACGTTCCCACAAACAACAGAGGAGGCCTCCCCTTTCTCCACACCATCTCCAGAATTTATTATTTGTAGACTTTCAAATGATGGCCATTCTGACCAAAGTGAGGTGATATTTCATTTTAGTTTTGCCTTGCACTTCTTTAATAATTAGTAAGTTGTGCATTTTTTCATGTGCCTATTGGCCATCTGTATGTCTTCTTTGAAGAAATGTCTGTTTAGAACTTCTGTCCACTTTTTGATTGGGTTGTTTAGGGGTTTTTTATATTGAGCTGTATGAGCTGTTTCTATATTTTAGAAGTTAATCTTGTGTTGGTTACATCATTTGGAAATATTTTCTCCCTATTCCATAGATTGTCTTTTTGTTTGTTTGTGGTTTCCTTTGATATGCAAAAGCTTATAAGTTTGGTTAGATCCCTTTGTTTATTTTTGCTTTTACTTCTGTTGCCTTGAAAGACTGACCTAAGAAAACATTGCTACAATTTATGTTAGAGAATGTTTTGCCTATGTTCTCTTCTAGAAGTTTTATGGTATGATCTCTTTTATTGAACTCTTTAAGTCATTTTTGAGTTTATTTTTGTGTGTGGTATAAGCTGCTGCCACTGCTAAGTCGCTTCAGTCATGTCCAACTCTGTGCGACCCCACGGACTGCAGCCCACCAGGCTCCTCAGTCCATGTGATTTTCCAGGCAAGAGTACTGGAGTGGGTTGCCATTGCCTTCTCCGGTGTGGTGTAAGAGAGTATTCTAACTTCATTGATTTACATGCACCTATCCAGTTTTTTCAATACCACTTGCTGAAGAGACTGTCTTTTCTCTGTGATATATTCTTACCTCCTTTGTTGAAGATTAACTGGTGCCTGGATTTATTTCTGGGTTGAGAGCATTTTTTTCAAAAGTCATTATCACGTACTTTATTTCCATTTTTGTAACATTCTTAAACATGCAGAGACAGACAACAGATTAGTAGCTGCTAGATGTTAAGGATGAGGGGGAAGAAGCAGTAACTATGGAGGGGTAGCACAGTGGATCCTAGAAATGATGGAAGAGCTCTGCTTTTGATTGTGGTGGTGATCACATCAACATCAAATCAATGCATGTGACAGTGTGTGAATTGCATAGAACTGTACACATACACAAAAGTGCATATAAAGCTGGCGAAATCTGAATAAGCTTTATGAATTGTGCCACTTCCTGGTGGCTCAGACAGCCTGTAGTGTCAGAGACCTGCGTTCAATCCTTGGGTTGTGAAGATCCCCTGGAAAAGGGAATGGCAACCCACTCCCATATTCTTGCCTGGAAAATCCTATGGACAGAGGAGCTTGGTGGGCCACAGTCTATTGGGTCACAAAGAGTCAACGCAACTGAGCAAGAAAGCACAAACAGTGATGCAAGATGTTGCCACTGGTGGAAACTGCATGAAGAGCACACAGGACCTCCCTGGGTATTTTCTCTTTCGCAGCTTCCTATAAGTTTATACTTATTTCAAAATAAGAGATGAAAATGCCATTGCCTAGATTTTAACCTGAAGTTTTCAGGTAGAGGATCAAATGTAAGTAATATTCTCCTTTATTTTTTAATTATTATTTATACATAACACCCTCCTTTATTTTTTGATGATTAATTATATAAAGTTCATCCCTCGTTGTGTATAAAGACATACAGTCATGTAACCAACACCACAGACATATAGTTGTGACAAATAGTCATATAACCAATACCACAATCAAAATATAGCACTCTTCCATCACTCCAGAATATCTCACTTTGCCCCTTATAGTTATCTCCTCAGACCAACCCCATCTGACTCATCTTTTCCTCATCACTGTAAATTTGTGTTGTTTTATAACATCATATAAATAGAGTCATATAAATGTATAAATTTAGGAGATCAAGTTTTTTTTTCTCCCATTCTTATCTGTTCCTTTATATTCTTGAGCAGCTTCCCATTACATAAACGCATCCCAGTCTATTCATCCACTGCCTGACATATACAACTATAGGAAGACCCAGCGACTGAACTCTGCGGCATTTATGCCAGATGAATGAAAACTTGTATTCACACAAAACTTATACATTAATGTTGATAGAAGGTTTATTTGTAATAACTGAAAATTAGAATCACCCCAGATATCCTTCAACAATTGAATGATTTAAAAAACTGTAGTATATATATGCCCTAGAATGTTACTCAGAAATAAAAATATCTTTGGTAATAAAAGCACATCAACTTTGAGGGTAGCATGTATAGAAATGGTAAAAGAGACTCAAAGAAATTTGGATAAGTCCTGACTTTGTCTGCTACAAACGTCATTTTTAATAATCTTTCATAGGTACTTTTACTGAAAAATGGTTTGTAATTTTAGATATCCACAGACCTCATTAAGTGAAAGTGAGTGAAGTCGCTCAGTCGTATCTGACTCTTTGCGACCCCATGGACTGTAGCCTACCAGGCTCCTCCCTCCATGGGATTTTCCAGGCAAGAGTACTGGAGTGGGTTGCCATTTCCTTCTCCAGGGGATCTTCCCAACCTAGGGATCGAACCTGGGTCTCCCGCATTATCCCAGGCAGATGCTTTAACCTCTGAGCCACCAGACCTCATTACTTTCATGTAATAAACGGGGCTTAATTTGGCAGATAGGTAACTTTAGTAGGTGTCATCGTATTATGCTAAATGCTATAAATTGCAGTTCTTATTTGTATTGCTTAGAAACAATTGACAATCTAGATTCAAAAATAAAACTGATGCATATAGAATACAATGGAAACATTTCAAAATCTTTTTTTTGGAAAGCAAATAGAAATCTTTACAATGATTTCATTTAAGGCAGAAGTAGTACCTACCAATATCTTCATTTCTTTGGAAAAATGAAACAGAAAAATTAAAAAGTAAAGTATTAAATGACCCATATATGAAAAGAGAGATATACATATCTGTTTTCAGACTAAATACAGCTTCTATCTTGCAAGCTCTAATTTTACTCTTTCTATTGATAATCCATCAGGGAGGTTGTTTATATGCATCATGTCTAAATTAAATATCTACTCTCTGTGAAGTGCAACTCCCATAAGCACTTCCATCACTGTGCCATCCCTGTTTCCCAGTTTACAAACTAAGGGCCCTTAAGTGCCTCTAAGTATTTTCAGTACAATGTGATGTAACTGTATCACCTACATTAGCTTTAATGAGTGTAGCACAGCTAATGCTTCACTCGGGGGACTGACATGTGGCTCTATTCTGGAAAATGCCTCTACAACTAATAAATTAAACTCTTTAGAAGTTGTTCAATAGGTAGCTCCTCCAGAAATCCTGTCTCAAGTGGTTTCTCCAAGCATTCTACTACATATTGAAAGAATTGTTCAGGATAGAACTTTCCTCTGCCCTCAAAACTATTTAGTAAGCAAGAAAAAAGAAACAGCAAACAACCTTTAGTCTAATTTAAGTCATGCTACACAAAATGTTAGAAAAGTTGGTATAATGTTTGAAATCAAAAGTCATGTGATAGGATAAGGGATGTTTTAGCTACCAGAGAGGGTGTTTAAGAGCATTTAAAGACTAGAGTTCATGGTGATGACCCAGAGAGATGTTATGGGGAGGGAGGTGGGAGGGCAGTTCATGTTTGGGAACGCATGTACACCCATGGTGGATTCATGTCAATATACGGCAAAACCAATACAGTATTGTAAAGTAAAATAAAGTAAAAATAAAAATTAAAAAAAAAAAAGACTAGAGTTCAATGAATTTCTATCTGCTGTTTGATGAGTGTGTGAGAAATCTCCTAATGAACTTGTCTTTATTTTCAGTGGAAAAGAATACGTTTTCTGGCATGGCAAATAAACAGGAAACTTTTAACTGCAATCTTTCAATCTATTGGGATTATTTTCAAGCATCTGTTGAGTGTGTATGTGTTTTAACTTGATATCTGATAAATTGTCTAATCATTACATTAGACACTCACTCTTAAAACAGATGAATAAAAGAGTTCTGAATCTCTAAGGTCATCCTGTAACAATATAGAGCATTTCCATTTATTGGAAGATAGGGCAGTGTTTCCTAGACTCAACATCAAGATGATCCCAAAAGTATTTTCCCCAGGGAGAAGTGTTTGCCTGCTGATAGGAAGAAACATTAACTATTTGAGATAAAATAGTGCTGCAACAGTGATAAAAATTACCTAGGCTCTTACCTTACCAGTAAGAGTAGTAAGTGAAAGTCCCTTTTTTTCTGTGCAGCCTCTCTTGCTTGGCAGTGATGGTGATATTTATCTTCTGTTTACTTTGAGTTTGCATTAAAGTTAGTTATCTGGAGGCTATAATCATGTCAAATTTCCTTCCAATAAGAAGGAATAAGAATAACAATATTCTTATTGAATATTCTTAAGAATAAGAATATTCTAACAATAAGAAATAGTGCTTACTTTACCCTATGTCTTCTATTTTCTTCTTTGTTTAATTTGTATTCTGTTTCAATAAACTTCTTCAGGTATATTGAATAAGAGATAAACTTCCTGAGTCATCTTATATCTGAAATATATTTGTCTTCACATTTGAACAATACTGTTGCTCAGTAAAAATATTCCAGAATGAAAATAATATTCCCTGAGAAATTTGGAGATGTCTTCAGTTGTCTTCTAGTTTCCAATTTTATTGCTAAAAAATATGACGCTTGTCTAATTATCATTCTTTTTTGTTATATTGGTTTTGCTTTCTGGGAGTTACTAGGATATTTCCTTAATCCTTGTGATTATAAAATACAATGAAAATATATTTACAATAGATCATTTTTTAAGTCATCCATTTATAACTTGCCAAGTCATTTCAACATGAAGACTCATGTTTTCATCAGCTGTGAAAGTGAAAATCGCTCAGTGGTATCTGACTCTTTACAACCCCATCGACTATATAGGCCATGGAATTCTCCAGGCCAGAATACTGGAGTGAGTAGCCTTTCCCTTCTCCAGGGGATTCTCCCAACCCAGGGATTGAATCCAGGTCTCCCACACTGCAGGCCGATTCTTTACCAGCTGAGCCACCAGGGAAGAAGCCCTTCATCAGCCATGGGAAATTATTAAACTATTTGTTTGAAAATTTTTTTCTTTTAAATTTCTGACCACATAATGTGAACTCATACTTGTTTTCCATTCACTTATCTCCATCTACAAATACCAAGGTTTGGCAGATAATGTATGTTTATGATTCAAAAGTAATAAAATATCAGATTTAAGTGATAATATATAAATAATTACTTTGAAAGGAAAAGATTTAAACATACCAATTTAAAGAAAAGAGACTTCCAGAGTGAACTTATAAAATGACTCAATTATATGCTGCTTAAAAGAAATAACTTTGAATTCAAATGTATAAGTATGTTGAAAGTAAAATGACTGAAGAATATATATCATGCCACCATTAATAAATAAAACATTAATAAATGAAACAACCATTAATAAAACAGCAATGGCTATGTTAATATCTTACAAAGTAGACTTAAAGTAGACTTTTAAGTAGATTTAAAAGTCAATAAAGTTACAAGAGATAAGAATATAAAGACAAAAAAGATCAAACCATCAGGAAGCATTCGGATTCTAAGTATGTTACACACCAAATAAAGCCTTCAAATATGTGAAGCAAAGCCCTGTAGATCTAAAAGGAAAAATACACAAATTGATAATCATACAGCAGAAGACTTCAATAGTCTCCTCTCAACAGTTGGCAGAACTACTAGTCAGAAGATTTGAACAGTACAATCAACCAACAGGATCCAATCGACATATGTAGAACACTAAAGAACAGCAGCACCTTCACCAAGATAGATCAGATTTTAGTCTGAAAAGAATTAAAAGAATTTGTCATTTGGTGTATATTCTCTATAGTAGTGAAATTAAACTAGAAATAAATAACAGAAAAACAACAGGCAAACTTCACATCATATGGACATTAAACATGCTTCTAAATAGCCCATGGATCACAGAGGAAAACTCAAATGAATTTTTTTTTAAAGTAGAGCTAAATAGGGAACATAATTTTCCATCAATAATGAATGGATAAAGAAGACATGAGTGTGTGTGTGTATGGTGGTATACATACATACAGTAGAATATTAGCCATGAAAAAGAACTGAATCTTGCCATTTGCAACTGCATAGATGGACCTAGAGGGTATTATGGTAAATGAAATAAGTCAGACAAAGACAAATACTTTATGATTGTGATCTTCTGTGGAATCTAAAAATCAAAACAAGTGGACAAACCAGGAAAAATAGAAACCAAATCACTAGTGTTGTCAGAAGGGATGGAAAGATAAGTGGTATAGGTAAAGGGGCTTAGGGAGTGAAAACTTTCAGCTCTAAAATAAATAACTGGGATATAATATAAAACAAAGGGAATATAGTAAATAATATTATTATAATTCTGTATGGTAACTAGACATCAGAGTGATAACTCTGTAATGTACAAAAACATCAAATCACTATGGTATATACCTGAAATTAGAATAATATTGTGTCAATTATAATTCAATTAAAAAATGACAAAATAAAAATGCAGTGTTATCAAAATGTTCAGGACAAGTTAAAGCAGTTCTCAGAGGCATAACAGCATTAAATGCTTACATGAGAAAAGAGAAAAGATCTCAATAATCCAAGTTCCCACTTGGATGAGCTCTTTACAGTATGTCATTGTATTTTCCAAAGTTATAATTCTTTGGTTCAATAATATACAATCATTTACTTCACTGATATAAGAATGACCTAAGGAACACCTTAGTTATCACAGTACTTCTCAAAAGTAATAGTTATAACATCTACCACATTTTGAGGGTTTATAAGACTTAAACTGTGTGTTGTATGTATATATATATTAAAACTATCATCTCATTTATGGTTTCCATAATCCTGTGAGATAACTATTGTTGTTTTCTGTTTTTGAAGGGGAGAAAATTTAACCTAAAGAGGTAAAGTAACTTTCCCAAAGTTATTCAACTAAACTTACTGGCAGTATTAATGATTGTACTTGAACTCTGGTCTATCTGAGACCAAGATCTACTCTTCAAACATTACACATATTGTCTCCCTTGTAAAGTAAAATAAAGTAAAAATAAAAATTTAAAAAAATAAAATTAAATTAAAAAAAACTCATCAACAACAACAACAACAAAAAAATGTATTGAGAGTAAACAACTTGAGATGTGGAGGCAAATAAAGAAAGAAACAGCTCCCCAAGTGGTGATGAGTAGTCTAGGAAAAGCAGACAGAGCTCAAAGTCTTGGTGTAAGAGTTGTCAGGAAGATACCCAGGATCAATGCATAAATTAAGTCCTGCTTCCATGGAACTCACATTCCTAAACATCAAGCTGTCCATCTTCTAAACTCTTTTTTCCCTATTTGCTTTTGAGTCGTTCAAGGACAGAATTTGTGAACATTTATTGAATCTGAGAACATGGTGTTGAGAAAAGTGCATTAAACCTATGACTTTTCCATCAAGACAATAATCCTGAATGCTACTTTTGGACAGGAAGAGAGAATGAGAGACAAAGAAGGAGAAGGGTGGAGAGAGCAAGAGTTAGATTGATTGGTTTTCAAGACTCAACTGGCAATCAGGGTATTGCCACAGAAATCAATGGCAAGACAGAACAAACACCAGGGCACTTTGGTGATTCAACTTCTTTTCTGCATCATCAAAACCCTTCAATCACACACCATCTTTGAACATATTCATATGTCATCATAAAAATAATATAAGAGAGGTTCCAGACAGTTTGGGAAAATCCAAGTTAAAAAGAAGTATTTACCTTAAAGGAGTGGTTAGGTGACTCTTGGGCTGAGTTTACTAAATTATGCTAAAATGTACTTGTTTTTCCACCTACTTCCTTTCCTCAAGCAAGTAGGGATTTGTGAGCTCAGAACCATTTTTAAAGCTCATTTTCTTGTATGCCTAAATATAGTAGGTATCATTGTGTAACCCCATATCTTCATAAGCATTTGATTGGTGTATCTGTTTTCTGTTATTAGAGTGTGACCTTCCAGATGCTGTGATCTAGGCTTTAAAAGTACTTTCTAGCAATATGATTGTCATTGTACAGGCTCTGAATCACAATTCAGTTAAGCAAATTTCTCCCAAGTCATTTGAATGTGTGCCAGTGTGAAGTTAATGCACATTTATCTTGAAGCCTCCTTGAGGAATGGTGTCTAAGATGGAGTAGGGAAAACACTTAATAAAAGATGACAGTGTCTATTAGAAGTCAATAGAAGTTGGAAATTTGCTCAAATTCTATTTCATACAATTCTGAGCTTAAAGAGTTTATAAAGGTTTCAGCAGTTAAGCTGGAGATAAGCACAATTGACTGATTTAACTCTCATTCTAATCTTTAACCACTTCATATGGGAGAAAATAAGTACTTTCACTTACAGAATAAAAAGTAATGAGGATCAGGAAATTTTATCTAAATACTTCCTTTGGTTTAAATTACTATTCTTATTGTATGACGTAGGTCATTTGTGGTTGATTAACTGTTGGGTCATTAAGATCATAGTAACAAAGTGATTTTGTGAACATGTACATATTCATGACATTAAGAAAAGAATATAGACTTGTATATACAATATGCTACCAACTATACAGAACATATGAAAAGAATCTTCAAATAGTAAATAATATAATTACATGCGATTTTAGAATACTCTCCTTTACATAGTTTTTAGTTTCCAAAAGTTTTACAACGACCACCTATTATTTTGGTGTATATAAAAATGCTACTAACAGCAAATAAACATTTGCAAAATTAGATATTCATCTCTTCTTTATTCCATTATTTTTATAATAGCAGCTCTCATCTGTCTTATTATTTTGACTTTGCCAACCTGCTTCTATCTTGCCTGTGAATCCAAACTTCCTTGAAACTACCAAGCGACAGATTTTCTCTACTATTTCTGCAACTGTTGATAAGGATAATGCTGGAGTATTTCTTTAAATTGATTTGTCAGCAATTTCAGTGACTGTCATTAAGAGTTTGATACTATGGGGGAAGGTAAAAAAGGCAGGTGTCAGTTATAGAGGGAAACCCTTATTTTTCTTAAGTATATACATTATTTGTACTAAGTTGTTAAAATGTAAAATGAATCAAAAGCAATTCTCCTCAACAAAACTATTCTTTGTAATCTTAATTCTTCAGAGTAAAGACATGTATCCTTAAATACAAATAAAAATCTGTGTGCAGCTTAAATATAGAACTCTTTCAGCAATGCTTTATTCTCCCTTTAAGATGTCCTTCAAATTTTTCTGTCACCTGAATGAGTCTTGGCCCACAGAATTTTCATTATGAAGTTTGTATTTCAACTAAATTTAGTATTCCTAATCCCCACTTTGATTAAAGTGACTTTTGGAGAGAATTCAAAGAATGCACCTTTCTGAATGAATGTGATTAAACTTTTCATTATTTGTTATCTGAACGTTTGACACCCTTCCAATGTCACAGAGTAGAAATACTTTAAGCATTTTTTTCACCCCTAAGCACACTTCTCAATGACTCCTAAGGCCATGGGGTTTTAGAGTTGACATCTCAGAACAGTGAAATGACTTGCTAAACTTACTAAAGTATCTTCTTTTTTAAGTATTTATTTGTAGTAACAATTTTGCATCAGTTTGACAAATGGAACCTGAAAATAGCTACTGTCTGCTTGATTCCTTTTGCTCAAGTTTTTCCTTTCCTACTTACTCAATTTAGATTCCTAAAATGACACATTTGAGCAACAAATCTTCAGCTAACTAAGCATTTTTCAAGCTTCTGATTTGTATTACACTCTTGAAAATATGAAGCTTGCAGATCATAGAAAATATGAAAATTATAAGTGAAAAAGTACAGACTTATGCACATATACAAACAAATCTCTGATAAAAGTATATATATATATATATATATATATATATATATATATATATATTTTTTTTTTGCAGGGAAACTTCCCTGGAGTCTAAATTTTGTAAAATATTTTTGTCTTTCAGGATTATAGAAGCTTCCTCTTCTACCAATCTTCTTAATGCTATAAAAACTAATTATGTGATAGAGAGGGGAGGAAGAGTAAGAAAAGTAAGACTTGCAGATTTCTTTAAAGATTCTCCTTTCAAATTCCCGATTTTGGAAGATCGTTTTATTTTATTGCCAGCTGAAATAGAGATTTCCAGAGATATAAATTGGCTTCTTTACCTAAAACGTTAACAATATCAAGGCAGAAACTGAGTAAAATAATAACGCTAGCTTTAATTTCTTTGCTGGTTTGTCTTCTTTTCAAGCTTTATAATTCTTAGTACTTACCAAGCCTAAGATCAATCACTTGATTGATCAATCAATCTTATTCATTTCTGTTTTCATTCTCAGGCCTGGCTCATTTGCTCAACAATCCATAATTAGGGGCTTCCCTGATAGCTCAGTTGGTAAAGAATCTGCCTGCAATGCAGGAGACCCTGGTTCAATTCCTGCGTGGGGAAGATCCGCTGGAGAAGGGATAGGCTACCCACTCCAGGGTTCTTGGGCTTCCCTTGTGGCTCAGCTGGTCAGAAGTCTGCGTGAAATGCAGGAGACCTGGGTTCGAACCCTGGGTTAAGAAAATCCCCTGGAGAAGGGAAAGGCTACCCACTCCAGTATTCTGGCCAGGAGAATTACATGGACTGTATATAGACCATGAGGTCACAAAGAGTTGGACCTGACTGAGCCACTTTCACTTTCACTTCTTATAAAAATATGACTGCATTGCTGATATTATTCCCAGTTCCACCTACAATTCATTGGATATTAACATATTAATATTAGGAAGATTAATATTTTAAAACCTAAAATATCAAAGGTTCCTACTCACAGCTACCTCTACTTATTTCCTTATCATTGCAATATATTATTAAAATATTCCAACTTTCCTGTAATCACAACTATTCTCTGTGTTTTCCTCCTTGACCAGGTTTCTCCTTTATGAAATGGTGGTCTCTGGACAATGTAGTCTGCCCTTTTAGAGAGTATTAGAATTTCTTTGGAAAATGTGTTCTGTAGTGTAGAGGCTACTAGACAGGGAAATTTAGTTCAGTTCAGTCGATCAGTTGTGTCCGACTCTTTGCGACCCCATGAATAGCAGCACGCCAGGCCTCCCTGTCCATCACCAACTCCCGGAGTTCACTCAGACTCATGTCCATCAAGTCAGTGATGCCATCCAGCCACCATCTCATCCTCTGTCGTCCCCTTCTCTTCCTGCCCCCAATCCCTCCCAGCATCAGGGTCTTTTCCAATGAGTCAACTCTTCACATGAGGTGGCCAAAGTATTGGAGTTTCAGCCTCAGCATCAGTCCTTCCAATGAACACCCAGGACTGGTCTCCTTTAGGATGGACTGGTTGGATCTCCTTTCAGTCCAAGGGACTCTCAAGAGTCTTCTCCAACACCACAGTTCAAAAGCATCAATTCTTCAGCACTCAGCTTTCTTCACAGTCCAACTCTCACATCCATACATGACCACTGGAAAAACCATAGCCTTGACTAGATGGACCTTTGTTGGCAAAGTGATGTCTCTGCTTTTTAATATGCTATCTAGGTTGGTCACAACTTTCCTTCCAAGGAGTAAGCGTCTTTTAATTTCATGGCTGCAGTCACCATTTGCAGTGATTTTGGAGCCCCCAGAAATAAAGTCTGACACTGTTTCCCCATCTATTTCCCATGAAGTGATGGGACCGGTTGCCATGACCTTCATTTTCTGAATGTTGAGCTTCAAGCCAACCTTTTCACTCTCTTTCATTTTCATCAAGAGACTTTTTAGTTCCTTTTCACTTTCTGCCGTAAGGATAGTATCATCTGCATATCTGAGGTCATTGATATTTCTCCCGGCAATCTTGATTCCAAGTTGTGCTTCTTCCAGTCCAGGGTTTCTCATGATGTACTCTGCATAGAAATTAGATAAGCAGAGTGACAATTAATTACTGACATGTAATTTCAATAAGTATTTTAATGTCTGATGTTTGTTAGGCACTCAACTAGTTCTAGATGGGTCAGACGTGATAAATCCAGGATCTGCTCTTCTTAGCATATATAGCCTGGAATAGGCACACATACAATACACACATACAAATACACATACATGATTGCAAACTTTGATGAGAGCCATGAAGAAAATGTGTTGGGTTCAAGAACAAATACCTTAGGAGTAAAAATTAGATTTGTCTATTAGTATATATTTATGTCTCCAATTCTTACAGCTCTGCACTAAATCTCAGCACTTCTTGCATTGCTGGGTGGTTTTCTGATATTGCCATTTTTCTCTTGCATGTCCCCAAATCTTGGCCTTTAGTAATTGGAAACAAAGGTCAGTTGAATGGTCTCTTAATAAAAAGCCACTTCTTCAGAAATCAATTTGACGAAAAGGTCTTGTCAACATGACCACAAGTTAAGAGCTGACAATGCATTGAAGAAAAGTTAGGATATATTCAATAATTTGACTTATATCCATCCCAGAATTATTTTCACCTGTCACTGTTGGAGCAACTTCTCCAGGCTATTAAATAATTGTGTGCAACATTTTCTTCGTTTCCTGAGGCTGGTTTCAGAATAGCATCTGGGGTTTCATGGAGTATGTATGGGATGTGTAGGTGTGCTAAATGGCTCATGTAGATATAGGAGGACATGTTGAGTGTCAAGAACATTCAAACTTCAAGATACTCTGGTAGCTAAAATGGATTTTTTCTGTGTGAAAAAGTCACTACCTCATGCTAATTTAGACAGTAACAAAGTTAAAATGTGATATTTCAGAAACAGTACCAGTAGAAGGAGAATCAAAATCTGAACGCAGTATCAGTGGGACAGTGTTCTTCTTTTTAGAATTTTTAATGTGCTTTTATTGTGGTAAAAGTCACGTAATATAAAACATACTATTTTAACCATATTTAACTATCTATTTCAGTAGCACTAAGTACATTCAATTTATTGTGAACTCTCACTATCATACATCTTCAGAATTTTTCACTCTCTGAAACTAAAACTTTGTCCCCATTAAACAGTAAGTCTTCATTCCCCATTCCCATTCTCCCTACCACCTTAAGGGACAGTATTCTTCTCTCAAGTTTTATGTGACTTCTTTTATGACTTGGGTATTAGTTTTGTAAATTAATTCTATAACTATATCCTGAGGTTAGTAACAGACTTACTCAAATTAGGAATGTAAACTAACTTTAAAATTATAAACAGACAAAGCAAAATTAAAACTGATAACAAGTTGGAATTTAAAGACAAACATCAATATATTTAAATAGATCAAAGCTATATGGAGTATAGTTTCTGAGTACAGTGAAATTAAACTAAAAATCGCTAATAATAATTCCCTAGTAAAAATCAGAAGTAATCATAATGTTTGTGTGTGTGCTCAGTCATGTCTGATTCTTTGTGACCCCCCTGGACTGTAGCCTGCCAGGTTTTCCTCTGTCCATGGAACTTTCCAGGCAAGAATACTGCAGTGGGTTGCCATTTCCTTCTCTAGAGGATCTTCTCAACCCAGGGACTGAACCCACATCTCTTGCATCTCCTGCATTGGCAGGCAGTTTCTTTACCACGGTGCCACCTGGGAAGCCCTTAATAAAATTCACTAATAGTGAAAATAAAATTAACTAATACATTCATAAAGAGTATATGGCCTATAAATAATAAGAGAGAAAGTTGAATCAGTGTTTATTCAGAAATATACAACTCCAATGCTTATGTTAGAGAAGACCTAAAATTAATGATCTAAGGCTTCAGTTTGACAAAATCAAATTAAACTTGAAGTAAGTGGAAATAAGTAAGTGAAGAAATTAATAGCAGCAACAGAAATATACAGCAGGAACAGAGAAAATTAACAGAAGAAAAAGATTAATAAAATTTATATATCTCTAGATAGATTGATTACAAAAATAAGAGAGAAAACAAAAAACTACCAGTATCAGGCTTCAAAAGGATTTATCAACACAGATTTTACACTGATTGAAAGCATAACAAGAGATCACGTTTAAACTTTTATAACACATGACAATTTATATGAAATGGAAACATTTATTTTAAAATGTAACCAACCAAAATTAACACAAGAAGAAAAGGCTGCAATCTGAATAGCCTTAATTCTAAAAAAGAAATGAAACTTCTTATTAACTCCTCTGCTAGAAGAGCACATTTAAAGAAATAACATGAATATATGCAAGTATTTTTGAAAAAGAAAAGGAGGGATCACTGCCCTCCTTGTTTGTGAGTCCAGCAAAACAATCAGAAAAGACATTACAGAAAAAATTCACTAATATTTCTCAGAAATATAAAGCTAAAATTCCCCAACAAATTGTTAGTGCTTGAAATCCAAATGTACTTTGACCAAGT
This sequence comes from Capra hircus, assembly GCF_001704415.2. NCBI lineage: Eukaryota > Metazoa > Chordata > Mammalia > Artiodactyla > Bovidae > Capra > Capra hircus. The sequence goes on from NC_030827.1 coordinate 15,984,561, forward strand.
TGGATTTATCCTAAGAAAGCAAGATTGATATAACCTTTGAAAAGCAATCAATGCAATTTATCATATGAAGAAATTAAAAGAAATAATACATAATTATTTCAATAGATGCATAAAAATAATTCAAAAGCAATCAATTTACAGTCATGATTTAAATGCTTAGCAAATTAAAAGAGGTGTTGTTTTTTCAAATAGAGATTTTTCTACTTTCCAATCTTGTTTCTAAGAAACTTGTAAGTCATCATTTCATTCTAACAGCAAAAAAAAAAAAAAAAAAAAAAAAAAAAGCTGAACAAACTAAAAATCAACAATGTTTCTTAGCTATTTCAGAGAAGTTAGGTCACAGGGCAAACTTGTCTTTAAAACTGGATAGATGGTTACAGAGAATCATAATTTATGGGAGCATAAACCCACGAATAGGCTTCTCCTACTTACCAATGCAGGAGACATAGGTTCAATAACTGGGTGGGGAAGATCCCCTGGAGAAGGAAACAGCAACCCACTCTAGTATTCTTACCTGCAAAATCCCATGGACAGAGGAGCCTTGCAGGTTACATATAGCCCATGGGGTTGCAAATCGGACGTGACAGAATGGCTAAACAACAAAACCCATGAACAGAAAACTCCATGTGAAACACTGCTAAAGTAGAAAAACCTAAATTGTAATAAGGCCTATTGCTGACAGCTAAATATGTATAAGTCTGAAAGTTAAAAACTCCAAGTGGTCCAGTTGTAAAGGGATCACCACCTATTTGTGAGTTTTACTTCCAGATTCCAACCAGGTTCTCATAGTGAAGAGGTAAGAAAAATTTCTTTTCATTTTTGGCATGAGGAGAGGGGAACAAGCATTTTGACATAGACTATTCTGACCTAAACAAGACATGCCTTAAAGAGAAATGCATTTACCAGAACCTAACCAACTTGTAGGCAGAGAAACACCCAACTCCAACCCACTCCAGCCTCATACACTGGGACAGGAACATATCCAGTTCTCAACCTATCCAGTCAACTTGTCCCAATTAAGGCTGTAAAAAATCACTGAGAGACACTTTAAACATCACAGCTCAGAGACATAGATTGACAAAAAGACTGAGACCTAATCATGGGACGAGATAATGTTTACCTTCCCACACACTCCTTACCAAAACATCACTAACAACCTAGTGATTATTGGTCATTAGCAAACCTTGCCTCAGTTCCTTTTACCTCACACATCATGTTCAGTTTCCAAACAAAAGTTACAAGGCAAACTGAAAGGCAAACAAACAGTTTGGAGAGACAAAGTGAGCATCAGAACCAGACTCAGATATGCCAGGCTTGTTGGAATTTACAGATGGAGGATATAAAGCTGTGATTATCATGCTAAGGGCTCTAATGGATAAAGTAGACCGCATGTAAGAACAGATGGCCAATGTAAGCAAAGACATGCAAAATCAAAGAAAAAAATTAAAAGAAATGCTTGAGATCAAAAACAGTGTAATAGACATAAGGAATGCCTCTGATAAGTTCATTAGTAGATTGGACATGGCTGAGGAAAAAAAAATCATGTTAGTGACATGTCAGTAAAAACTTCCCAGAATACTGGAAATAAAAGCAAAAATAAACAAGTGGGATCTAATTAAAATTAAAAGCTTCTGCACAACAAAGGAAAATATAAGCAGGGTGAAAAGACAGCCTTCTTAATGGGAGAAAATAATAGCAAATGAAGCAACTGACAAACAACTAATCTCAAAAATATACAAGCAACTCCTGCAGCTCAATTCCAGAAAAATAAATGACCCAATCAAAAAATGGGCCAAAGAACTAAATAGACATTTCTCCAAAGAAGACATACGGATGGCTAACAAACACATGAAAAGATGCTCGTCACTCATTATTAGAGAAATGCAAATCAAGACCACAATAAGGTACCATTTCACACGAGTCAGAATGGCTGCAATCCAAAAGTCTACAAGCAATAAATGCTGGAGAGGGTGTGGAGAAAAGGGAGCCCTCTTACACCTTTGGTGGGAATGCACACTAGTACAGCCACTATGGAGAACAGTGTGGAGATTCCTTAAAAAACTGGAAATAGAACTACCTTATGACCCAGCAATCCTACTGCTGGGCATACACACTGAGGAAACCAGAATAGAAAGAGACACATGTACCCCAATGTTCATTGCAGCACTGTTTATAATAGCCAGGACATGGAAACAACCTAGATGTCCATCAGCAGATGAATGGATAAGAAAGCTGTGGTACATACACACAATGGAGTATTACTCAGCCATCAAAAAGAATACATTTGAATCAGTTCTCATGAGATGGATGAAACGGAAGCCGATTATACTGAGTGAAGTAAGCCAGAAAGAAAAACACCAATACAGTATACTAACACATATATATGGAATTTAGAAAGATGGTAATGATGACCCTGTATGCGAGGCAGCAAAAGAGACACAGATGTGTAGAGCAGACTTTTGGACTCTGAGGGAGAGGGCGAGGGTGGGATGATTTGGGAGAATGGCATTGAAACATGCATACTATCATGTAAGAAATGAATCACCAGTCTATGTTCGATGTAGGATGCAGGATGTTTGGGGCTGGTGCACAGGGATGATCCGGAGGGATGATGTGGGATGGAAGGTGGGAGGGGAGTTCATGTTTGGTAGTTCATGTACACCCATGGCTGATTCATGTCAATGTATGCCAAAACCAATACAGTATTAAAATAAAGTAAAAATAAAAATTTAAATTAAAAAAAGAAACTTCTAAAAGTAAAAAGAGAAAAAAATACTGAAAAAATAATCTAATATTTAAGAACTATGGGAAAACTATAAAAGGTATAACATGTATGTAAGTATAACACCAGAAGGAGAAAAAAAGAAAGGAAGAGAAGAAATATTTTAAGTGAACATGATTGAGAATTTCCCCAAATGAATGTCAAATACCAAGCCACAGATCCAGGAAGCTCATAAAACACCAAGAAGGATAAGTGAAAAAAAAAAAAAAACCCAATACCTAGGCATATCAAATTTAAATAACAGAAATTCAAAGATTTAAAATAAAACACTTGAAAGCAGAAGAAATAAAATGTTAACTATTGAAGAGCAATGATAAGAATTACAAAATACTTCTCAGAAACCATGCAAACAAGAAGAGAGTAGAAAGGAATATTTAAAGTGTTGAGAGAAAATCACTGCAGATGGTGACTGCAGCCATGAAATGAAAAGATGCTTCTCCTTGGAAGAAAAGTTATGACAAACCTAGACAGCACATTAAGAAACAGAGACATTACCTTGCCAACAAAGGTCAGTCTAGTCAAAGGTATGGTTTTTCCGGTAGTTATGTATGAATGTGAGGGTTGGACCATAAAGAAAGCTGAGCACTGAAGAAAATGAAAGCATTACAGAAAGAATATGCAAAGACCAAACACATATTTGTCTTTCTTATTAATTGATTTAATAATATGTTTTTAAAATAACAGAACAATGTATTCAGTGTTACATGGAAGACAGCAATAACACAAAAGTTGGGAGGGACGAATGCTAGTAATATCACTTACATTATCTGAGGTGTGTCACAGTGTTGTTTGCAAGTGGACTGTGTTAGTTATATAGGTATATTGCAAATTATATAACAATCACTAAAACATTTTTTAAAAAAGAAGTTACAATTTATATGTTAAGAAGGAGAAAATGTAACCATATTAATTGCTCAGTTAAAAACCAGAGAAAGGAGAAAAAGACTGGAAAACAACCAGAAAGGAAAAAATAAAAAGAAACAAAGAACAACATAGCAAGTAAAAAACACTGATAAATATAACATATATTCATCCAAATACATTAATAATCACTTTAAGTGATAATAAAACAACTTTAAAAACAGATGTTTGAGTAGATTATAAAACAAGATACAACTGCATGTTGTTCAGAAGAAACCTACTTTCAAAATAAAGACACATACAAATTGAAAGTAAAGGAATGGAGAAAGATCTACCACATTAACAGTAATCAAAAAGAAAGCTGAAGAAGTTATATTAATTGTAAACAACAAATTCTAGAGCAAAGAAAAATGTCAAGGATAAAGAACATTATTATATATTGATAAATGGGGAATATAGCCAATATTTCCAAATCACTACAGAGTATAACTTTAAAAAATTATATAAAAATTAAAATTTAAATATATTATATATACATTTATATATAAATCCTTAATACATATATATCCAACAACAAAGCACCAAAATATATAAGGCAAAAATGGATCAAACAGCAAAGTGAAGTAGATGAATCCATTATTAGAGATGTCAGCACCTCCCTAATGTACAGACCCAGCAGGCAGAAAATCAGTAGAGACATTGTTGAACTCAAAAACCATCAAGCAAATAAATATAAATGATACATACAGAATACTTCCCAGAAATAGTAGATCATCCATTCTTCTCATGTTCATATGGAACATTCACTAAGAGGAACTATATTCTAGGCCATAAAACACACTTTAAATAATTTAAAATAATAGAAATCGTACAGTGTAAGCTTTTAGACCACATGGGAGAACATTTTTTTTTTTCTCATATTTCAGTTTTTCTTTTTCCTTATGAATGGACCCAAATCATGGTAATATGTCTTTTGCTCTGGCTTTCCACAGTGGTCTTCAGGTGAGTTTTTGTCCCAATTAATCCCTGCATTCATAGTTTTTACAAAACTTCTGGATCTGTTCATTGCTACTTGACCCTACTAATAGTGACTCTACCAAGCGGCTACTTTTTTGTATAGTTTTCACATCAACCAGCTTTATAAAGGGGATTTACAATCAGACAATGTCACTTGTTTTGCTGACAAATTGTTTTAATACACTTGACAAAACTGGTTGATAACTCATTGAACCAGAAACTATATAGTCTCTTCCAGTTTTTCTTTTTCAGTTTGTAACCACTGGTTTAAATGGTCTTCTCAAAGTGATTAGCTTTGTAGGGGATCAGAGAAGAGGGGTGTTATTTAAAGGGGGAGGGTGAATGGACTGCGACAGGGAGTGTTTTGGTTGTTGGTTTATGTGTTTGCTTTACAATGAAAGATACTTGAGTGTGTTTATATTTTGAGATGTTCTTACACCTCATCTTCCAGAGATGCAGGAGTTTAAATCCTGAAGAAAAAGGGCTTAATAGACGCTTAAAATTTTCAGAAACAAACAAACAAGAAAAAAGGCTACAGAAAACTGGTAAAGTGGCACTTTTCAGGGCCAGAAGGAAAGCAGGCAGTGTAGGATGCACTCTAGAAGGAAGAATGGATATGACATTCAGTCAGGGGACAGATCAGTAGATTAGACTCCAAAACAATTTTCAAAAATTGTACATCAACAGTACTTCTTTTAATTGAAAATGCAAGTTTTGTGTTAGGAAAGAATGTTTTCCATGTAAGTGGCAGAGTCACTATCTTTAATGCACCATGTGCTTCTAGATATCAATAAGATACATATAATCATACTTATAAGTACAGTCTTTCTAACAGACTTGAAACCCCATATCTAATATATACTAATTATCCTAGTTTTCATGAGACTTTTATCTACTTCAGGACCTTTTATTTGATCCTTCTGTTTTGCTAATCCATTCCTATATTAGTGCCACAGGGTCATTGCAATTTAATATTTGGTAGAGAAATATAAATTTTATTTCCTCTCTTCAGAGGCTGTGTAGACAATTTTTAACATTTATGGGTCCGTGTTAATTTAGGAATACTTTTATTGATTAAAATATCCATTGGAATTCTGGGGTGGGTTGCCATTTCTACCTCCTGGGGATCTTTCCTATCTAGAGATTGAGCTGCGTCTCCTGCATAGCAGGCTGATTCTTTACCCACTGAGCCACTGGGGAAGGCATAACTTTGTAATTTTCCATTTGCAGCAATGGCAAACTTGGAGGTCTTTAGGTTTAGTAAAATAAATCAGAGAGAAAGATAAACACTGTACAATACCACTTATATGTGGAATCTAAAAAGTACAGCAAATTAGTGAATATAACAAAAAAGAAACATATTCACAGATACAGAGAACAAATTAGTGCTCAAGCAGCAGCAGTAGATGGGAGGGAAGAGAGAAGGGACAATATAGGTGTAAGGGATTAAGAAGTACAAACTGTAATGGATAAAATCAGCTATGAGGATACATTGTATAACACAGGGAATACAACCTGTATTTCATAATAACTATAAATGGAGTATTATCTTTAAAAATTCTGTGTTAAATATCTGTAACTTATGTAATGCCAAAGAATGCTCAAACTACCGCACAATTGCACTCATCTCACACACTAGTAAAGTAATGCCCAAAATTCTCCAAGGCAGGCTTCAGCAATTCGTGAACCGTGAACTTTCTGATGTTCAAGCTGGTTTTAGAAAAGGCAGAGGAACCAGAGATCAAATTGCCAGCATCCGCTGGATCATGGAAAAAGCAAGAGAGTTCCAGAAAAACATCTCTTTCTGCTTTATTGACTATGCCAAAGCCTTTGACTGTGTGGCTCACAATAAACCGTGGAAAATTCTGAAAGAGATGGGAATACCAGAGCACCTAACCTTTCTCTTGAGAAATCTGTATGCAGGTCAGGAAGCAACAGTTAGAACTGGACATGGAAAAACAGACTGGTTCCAAATAGGAGAAGGAGTACGTCAAGGCTGTATATTGTCACCCTGCTTGTTTAACTTACATGCAGAGTACATCATGAGAAACGCTGGGCTGGAAGAAACACAAGCTGGAATCAAGATTGCCAGGAGAAATATCAGTTACCTCAGATATGCAGATGACACCACCCTTATGGCAGAAAGTGAAGAGGAGCTAAAAAGCCTCTTGATGAAAGTGAAAGAGGAGAGTGAAAAAGTTGGCTTAAAGCTCAACATTCAGAAAATGAAGATCATGGCATCCGGTCCCATCACTTCATGGGAAATAGATGGGGAAACAGTGGAAACACTGTCAGACTTTATTTTGGGGGGCTCCAAAATCAGTGCAGATGGTGATTGCAGCCATGAAATGAAAAGACGCTTACTCCTTGGAAGAAAAGTTATGACCAACCTAGATAGCATATTCAAAAGCAGAGACATTACTTTGCCAAATAAGGCCCATCTAGTCAAGGCTATGGTTTTTCCAGTGGTCATGTATGGATGTGAGAGTTGGACTGTGAACAAAGCTGAGTGCTGAAGAATTGATGCTTTTGAACTGTGGTGTTGGAGAAGACTCTTGAGGGTCCCTGGAACTGCAAGGAGATCCAACCAGTCCATTCTGAAGGAGATCAACCCTGGGATTTCTTTGGAAGGAATGATGCTAAAGCTGAAGCTCCAGTACTTTGGCCACCTCAAGCGAAGAGTTGACTCATTGGAAAAGACTCTGATGCTGGGAGGGATTGGGGGCAGGAGGAGAAGGGGACGACAGAGAATGAGATGGCTGGATGGCATCACTGACTCGATGGATGTGAGTCTGAGTGAACTCCGGGAGTTGGTGATGGACAGGGAGGCCTGGTGTGCCGTGATTCATGGGGTCGCAAAGAGTCGGACATGACTGAGCGACTGAACTGAACTTAACTTATGTAATAGTGTGTATCAACTAAACTTCAGCATGAAAGATTATAAAACATAGCCTATAGCAAATGTTTAATAAAAGTTACTTATTAAAAAATGCTTTTGCTTGAATATTAAACACTCCAATAAATATTTCCATAGCTCAGGTGAATGGCTATTTGCTGTTTTTTGCAAATTGTCAGTAATTACCATTTTCATCAACAGAGAAGTATTGAAAAAATGATTTCATTATAAGCAGAGCAGTAGTCTGTGTTAACCTGAATTTACTCTTTCATCCAGTTTTAGTGAGTAATGCGATTTTTCCCAAAGTATATTTGATATATATTATACATAAGAAAGGGCTTCCCTGGTAGCTCAGGTGGTAAAGAATCTGCCTGCAGTGCCAAAGACCTGGATTAGATCCCTGGATCAGGAAGATCCCCTGGAGGAAAGAATGGCAACTCACTCCAGCTTTCTTACCTAGAGAATTCCATTGATAGAGGAGCCTGGTGGATTACAGTCCATGGGTAAAAAAGTTGCACATGACTGAAGTGACTCAGCACACATGTGTGTGTGCACATGCACGTGCGCACGCACACACACACACGGGGCCAAGCATATTTTCTTCAGTAGATAGCTTGGCAGTTTTTCGCAAACTAAACATGCACATGGAGCAAGCAACCAGATCAAGAATCTGCATGTTACCAGGATTCCAGAGGTCTCCATTGTGCTTTCAATGAATAATCATTACTCTGCCTTCTGGTAGCTTAAATTAGTTTCATCCATCTTTATATTAATGGAATCAAGCTATGTCTTGTTCTTAGTTGATATAAAAGTCAAAAACTAAAATGATAATCTCTTGAGCACTTTAAAAAGATACTATGTTAAATATATAATCTTGCAGTTTTGTCTCCAGCCTGGCACTTTAGTGAAAAGTTTAGAAAATAATGATTTTACCACTGTGCTGCATGAAGTCACAGCTGTCAGAGTCAATGCTGAGTCCTAGGCAGGATTTTAGGCCATGTCTGTGCTCCTGAACCAGTGTTCTTGTTAGTGATTTGCAATGATGATAGCTGCTTAACTGCCCTTCTGCTACAAGTGGCCTCCTTATGCATGCAGTTAAGCTCATTGGCAAATGGAGCCAATAAAAGTTTATGAGGCTTGAATATTTGTCCCAACCAAGTTAAAATTTAGAAGATTATAAGGCAACTGGAATCATTGGATTTAGACCAAGTATAAGATATTCAGCTGTCTGGGAGAGAATTAGTACCTTTTGCTTAATCTATTCTTGTACATATGTGGGTGTGTAATGAGGACTGTTTCATTGTATGATTTCCTTCATTTCTCCCTAGTTCAAGGGACCATGCATGCACTAATACCTCTCAGGATGTCTGAGGACAAGCCTCTTTTTTCTACTCCTACTTCTGCTCCCTGGGCTGAAAGTAGCTGGAGTCTCTCGCCTTTTTGATGGACCAAGCATGCTTGCATCAGCTGACTCTGCTCTAGCTGAGATGAGATTTCAGAGTGGGAGGATCTGGATCCCACATATATGACACTTTGGGCAAGTTACCTCAACCTCGCTAGATCTCAACAGAGATCTATAAAATGGTGCTACAGTGATATTATGCTCATAGGGCTTTTGTTGAGTTTCAATGGATTCAATTGTCTAAAGCTTTTAGAACAATACACATCAAGTCATAAGCCTAATGCAATGAAACAATGTTTGTTGTTACTGTTATTGTTCAAAGCAGATGGATATGCCACTCTGAACAAATCAGTGAAGCAGTCCCAGGAACTCTGTCTCTGCCTCAATCAGTTAGGAGTCTGACTTATTGGCAGACCTATGAGTACTTCTTGGAGGATTTCTCGACTCTATCCAGCTCTGTGTCGCTCAGCCATGTCCGACTCTTTGCAACCCTTTGGGCTGTAGCCCGCCAGGCTCCCTGTCCATGGGATTTTTCAGGCAAGGATACTGGAGTGGGTTACCATTTTCTTCCCCAGGGGATCTTCCCTACCCAGGGATCAAACCTGCATCTCCTGTGTCTCTTGCATTGTAGGTAGATTCTCTACCCATTGAGCCAATGAGGAAGCCCCTTCTCATTCAGGGTCATCTCATATTTCCTTGTAGGTTTTATGCTGTATAAATCTAGACCTATAAACCATGCCCTGGAGTTGTGCAACATGGGACCCTTATCTGTTCCCCCAGATCCTTGCTACTTTCTCTCTACTAATACTCTTTGCCTCTTTACCAGGCTTCCTGGAGTCCATGCCCTGCCCATCTTAGAAAAATGGCTTAGATAGCTGCATGAATCAACCTTTGGTCAGTTTTGGTGTAGACTTCAGGCTCTGTCATATATAGAAATCTTCACAGGTCACAAAATCCTATGATTGTTACATGGGAGACAAGATTCTATGTTCTGACTGAAGGGAAAACACTTTGATTATGAAGTGATGTGGAAAAGTAGAAGCAAGAAGGCCCAAAACCCGAGACTGAGCTTTGAATCCCAGTTTGGCTGATTTACTTGTTGACCTTGGCCCAGTCACTTAATCTCTTCTCTAAATTAGGCTGCTTGAGTTGTTTTGAAAACAAAATGAAATTACATTTTAAAGTTCTACATGCAAAGTATATGTCTATAGACATGATACAAAATCTACTGTGTAGATTTTATGAAGATTAAGTGACACAGATTTAAAACTTTTGATACAATATCTGGCACAGAGGAAAGACTCAAGTACTGACAACAATGTTTTATAATGATAGGGCAAGATATATGGCCCAAATCACAATAGTATCTCAAAAGATCTGGGGAGGTTCATATTACCTCATTGTGGTTGTTGATGCAAGTATTTATTTTTATGGTCTGAAGTATTTAAACATTTCTAATTTTTAGTCACACACTCTCTCCCTTCCCCAACCAATAATAATATTGATAACCTACATATGTTAGAGCTTTATATTTGTACCAGATACTCTTAGTGTCTATGTGTGTATGTGTGTATTTATGTAGTGGGAAAAACATATATATATATATGTATATTCATCACAATTTCACAGTACCTTTCTAAGGTAGTTATTAGTAATATTATCACCATTTGTCAATGAGAAATCGAGGCAGAGAGAGACCAGCCTGCCCTAGATCAGCCAGCTGGAAGTCTGTGAAGCTGGAAACAAGCTCTGAGTTCATTCTGTTAATATTTTGTTGTCGTTGTTCAGTCTCTAAGTCGTGTCTGACTCTGCGACTTCACGAACTGCAGCGTGCCAGGCTTCCTGTCCCTTCACTCCCAGAGTTTGTTCACACTCATTTCCATTGAGTTGATGATACCATCCAACCATCTCATTCTCTCTTGCCCACTTCTCCTGCCACCTTCAATCTTTCCCAGCATCAGGGTCTTTTCCAATGAGTCAGCTCTTCACATGAGGTGGCCAAAGTATTGGAGCTTCAGCATCTGGAGAAGGCAATGGCAACCCACTCCAGTACTCTTGCCTGGAAAATCCCATGGACGGAGGAGCCTGGTAGGCTGCAGTCCACGGAGTCGCAAAGAGTTGGACACAACTGAAACAACTTGACAGCAGCAGCAGCAGCGGCTTCAGTCTCAGTCTTTCCAGTGAATATTCAGGGTTGCTTCCTATTGGATTAACTAGTTTGATCTCCTTGCAGCACAAGGGACTCTTAAGAGTATTCTCCAGCACCACAGTTCAAAAGCATCAATTCTTTGGTGTTCTTTATGGTACATCTCTCACATCTGTACCTGACTATCAGAAAAACCATAGCGCTTTATATAAGAAGTATAAAAATAAAACCATATGGACCTTTGTCGACAAAGTGATGTCTCTGCTTTTTAATACACTGTCTAGGTTTGTTGTGAAATCATTGTTTTGAACCCACCAGCCACTTGCCTTCCATGGTTCATGCTCTGCCTCTTCAAGAACCGAGGCAGGACTCACCTAATCTATCTCAGACCTGTGTGTATGCATTGTTGGTAAAGCGGTGGATGCCTCTGAGAAGGATTTTAGAGTTTTTCAATAGAAGTTCTCAATACTTTAAGAGCAAGGATCTTAGTAGATTAGGAAGTTTCTAACATAATGTAAAAAATGAACCATGTGTGTGTGTCTGTTTATCTCTTGGCCTTGCCATGTGGCATGCGGGATCAATAATGAACTATGTGTGTGTGTCTGTTTATCTCTTGGCCTTGCCATGTGGCATGTGGGATCTTAGTTCCCTGACCAGATATCGAATCTTCACCTCTTCATTGGCTGCACAGAGTCTTAACCACTTAACCACCTGTATGTGTTAGTTGCTTAGTCATGTCTGACTCTTTGCAACCCTATGGACTATAGTCTGTCAGGCTTCTCTGTCCGTGGAATTCTCCAGGCAAGAATACTGGAGTGGGTTGCCATTCTCTTCTCTAGAGGATCTTCTCTACTCAGGGATTGAACCTGGGTCTCCCGCTTTGCAGGCAGATTCTTACTGAGCCACTAGGAAAGCCCTGGACCGCTAGGGAAGTCCCTAAAAATCAATTAATCACAGTATTTTATGAAACTGAAGTAAGGGTTCATTTTGACCTACTTAGATAAAGAATGTAAAAGGAGAAAAGTCACTGTGCTATCCCCAGGATGGCTGAGCAGTTGAATGCATGATTAACTATCTTATAGTAGATGTTGAGTCTCTGATAGTATATACAAACTGTTAGAATTTGCTTTCAGCATTTTTATAGTTGAAATACGATAGTTATGACAGCTTAAATCATTTATTCCAAGCAAGTAGCAGAATTCCTCCAGTATAGAGTACAATGCACTCTGTCTATAGGTAACTAATGGGTTTTGACCCACTATGTATCTTTAAATATACAGACCACCATCTAGCTCATTAGATAATCTAGATCTTTATTTTAACAAGTCTATTCCTGTGTAAGTTCACATGGCCATACATACAAATACATAAAAACATACTGCTATTCTTGATCAATTTAAAATCCATTTGCATACCCCTGTGTATATGTGTGTGTGTGTGTGCATGCGAATAATAGGATAGATGATATCTGAATGCATCATCCTTAATAAAAGTATGTTAAGCTTTCACAAATAGTACATCTTACTATGAATGATACATTCAGATATAATTTATTATATTTATATTCTCCCTATTTTTGTTCTACCTTATTTTAACATATGAATATCAAAGGAGCAAAGAGGGAGATGGGATGAATTAGGAGACTGGGATTGACATAAATACACTTGCATGTATAAAATAGATAACTAACGAGAATCTTCTGTATAGCATGGGAAACTCCACTCAATGCTCTGTGGTGACCTAAATGGGAAAACATCCAAATATATATGTATAACTGATTCACTTTGCTGTACAGCAGAAATACAACTTTGTAAAGCAACTACAGTACAATAAAAATTACCATTTATAAACAACTAATGAATTTTGACCTATAGTTTGGAAAACATTGTTTGAGGAAATGGCTACCAAGTTACTCAAGTGATCTTTGCATTAAGAATGTTGCTTTCTGTTATGTTCTGTGAAGCTGTGAAGCTGGACTCTTGCCCTAGAAAAGCACAGCACTTTCTGGCCAAACTTGGCATATCTTGAATTTAATTAAAAGTAAGGAGTAATGTTTCTGCCTGTTGAAAGTGGATCAGATCTTTTCTATACTCATTACACTTGTCCTTATTTTGCCCTACTTTCCAGTAAATGCCCTATATGCTGAGTATGTTATTCAGCTCAAAATAGATGGCTTAAGAATGACACATTTAATATTAAAGAACATGCTTTAAAATGTTTATGACCAATAGCATTTTTGTGACATTATAAAAATAATTTGTACACTTTCTGTAATGCAAAAACTTTGAGACACTCTCAGCTGTCTTGAATAGAAATAATTCTTTTTAATTAAAAAAAAATTGAAACAAAACTGTGTTCTTTAGTTACAGATTCCTTCTGTTTCATCTTTCATTCACAATATACCCATTTTGTCTTGCCATGTTTACTCCATCTGTCCAAATAAGGACCTGTATTTCGTGAATTTCTACCTTTTCAGTAGATTTTTCATAGACACCTAAGTATATGTGAGCCAATTGTGCCAACTTATTTTTATCTAATTCAGGAGATGAGCCCTTATTCTCATTTTTAAACTCATAAAGTCTTTATTCCCTAAAAATAAATAATTTTTCTTCTATTAATTTTCTTCTTCATTTTATATCCAATGTTACTATTTAATTTTATCTGCTATGTATCTTTGCATGTTGAATAGTGGACAAACTTAATTGACAACCCTCACCTACAAAAGCTGAATAATTAATAATTCAATCCTTTTAAATTATTTATGATGCCTCCTTTATAACATATTAAGATTTTATATATGCTACAATGTGTTATAAAGCCATGAATTCCATTGATCTATTTTCATTTTTGTGCTAATACAAAATAAAATTAGTTGTTGAAAATACAGTTAAATATTTGGTAGGGTGTGTGAATTTCTAGTTCTCTATGCTAATCTTTATTGAGATAAACTTGCTGCTGCTGCTGCTTCTAAGTCGCTTCAGTCGTGTCTGACTCTGTGTGACCCCATAGACGGCAGCCCACCAGGCTCCCCCATCCCTGGGATTCTCCAGGCAAGAACACTGGAGTGGGTTGCCATTTCCTTCTTCAATACATGAAAGTGAAAAGTGAAAGTGAAGTTGCTCAGTCATGTTCGTCCCTCAATGACCCCATGGACTGCAGCCTACCAGGCCCCTCCATCCATGGGATTTTCCAGGCAAGAGTACTGGAATGGGGTGCCATTGCCCTCTCCTGAGATAAACTTGCAACCAACTAATATTTCTTAACTCATTTATTAATAGACATTGCTCAGATATTGCATCTTGCAAAACTAAATTTCTGTACCTATTAAACAGTTGCATTTCATGCCCCCAGCCCCCAACAACCACCAATATACTTTCTATAAATTTAACTACTCTAGGCTCCGCATAATAATAGGAATTATACAGTATTTGTCCTCCAGTGACTAGCTTGTTTTGTTTAGCATAAAGTCTTTAAGGTTCATGTGTCAGATTTACCTCCATTTTTAAGGCTAAATACATTGGAGAAGGAAATGGCAACCCACTCCAGTGTTCTTGCCTGGAGAATCCCAGGGACAGGGGAACTTGGTGGGCTGCTGTCTATGGGGTCACACAGAGTCGGACACAACTGAAGTGACTTAGCAGCAGCAGCACTATTGCATTATATGCATATACATAGCATGTTTATCCATTCATCTGTAGATTCTCCACCTGTTTTTATATATCTTTTGGGGTGAGCACAATTAAGCTCATGACATTTACCAGGCAAGACCCATGTCTGTTGTGTTTAAACTTTTATTTTCAGTGTGTTACAAAAGTAGTGGTTCAGAAAGTAATTTAGTTATATAAATGAGTATCATAATATAAGTACAGCAGTGAGTGAACTCATATGTAGGAAAGAAATGAGCATAGCTATGATAGGAGGGGAGGAGATAATGGCCAGTAGCATACTTCAGCAAACACTCCCAGGAGAAAGAATTCATTAAAGACCTGGGTTAATTTCATGGAGAATGACATTATGTAAGATTATGTAAGATTAATTTGCTCTTTCATCTTTATTTCTGTAAAAGTCAAAGAGGAAAAATTGTAGCATTACAGTCTGAAGGTGTGATTGTTCATAGCTTATAAGATACATTTCATTTATTCCAATAAAGTAACATCCATACCAATGCATAGAGGTATTGTTGTTGTTCAGTCGCTCAGTTCTGACTGACTCTTTACCACCCATGAACTTCAGCACACCAGGCTTCCCTGTCCTTCACTATCTTCCAGAGTTGGCTCAAACACATGTCCATTGAGTCAATGACGCCATCCAACCATTTCATCCTCTGCCATCCCCTTCTCTTCCTGCTTTCAATTTTTCCCAGCACAGGGGCTTTTCCAACAAGTCAGCTCTTCACACCAAGTGACCAAAGTATCAGAGCTTCAGGTTCAGCATCAGTGCTTCCAGTGAATATTCAGAGTTGATTTCCCTAGGATTGATGGATTTGATCTCCAATGAGTTGGTTTTTCACATCAGGTGGCCAAAGTATTGGAGTTTCAGCTTCAGCATCAGTCCTTCCAAGGACTATTCAGGACTGATTTCCTTTAGGATTGACTGGTTGGGTCTCCTTGCTGTTCAAGGGACTCTCAAGAGTCTTCTCCACAATTTGAAAGAATCAATTCTTTGACATTCAGCCTTCTTTATGGTCCAGCTCTCACATCCTTACATGGCTACTGGAAAAACCATAGCTTTGACTAGACGGACTTTTGTCCACAAAGTAATATCTCTGGTGTTTAATATGCTGTCTAGGTTTGGCATAGCTTTCTTCCAGGGAGCAAGTGTCTTTTAATCTCATAGCTGAGGTCACTGTACACAATGATTTTGGAGCCTAAGAAAATAAAATCTGTCACTGTTTCACTTTTTTTACCTTCTATTTTGTGTCTGACTCTTTTCAGCTCTTTGGACTATAGCCATCAGGTTCCTCTCCCCATGGAATATTCTTCCAGGCAAGAATACCAGAGTAGGGTGCCATTTCCTATCCCAGGGGATCTTCCCAACCCAGTGATTGAACTTGGGTCTCTTGCATCAGTTGGAGGATTTTTTTTACCACTAGTGCCACCTGGGAAGGCTGCAAAAGCATTACAAAGACCAATATATAAAACTAATTAATTAGTCACACTAAGAATTTATGTACTATTTAGTCTGAAGAATAAAATGTCAGTACTTAAATAGAGGAAGAAATTCAGATATTGAATCAATCATAGAAACAGTTCAGCCATAGAACTTCTACAGTTTAATCTGATATATAGCCAATATCAGGTTTTTTTATCTTTTATTCTTCAGGCAGCTAGATAGAGGTTTATCAATTGAATTGATCTTTAAAAACTATTTTTTTAATCTTTTATTCTTTTTGCAGCTAGATAGAGGTTTTTCTGGCGGCTCAGATGGTAAAGCGTCTGTCTACAATGCTGGAGACCAGGGTTCGATCCCTGGGTCGGGAAGATCCCCTGGGGAAGGAAATGGCAATCCATTCCAGTACTATTGCCTGGAAAATCCCATGGACAGAGGAGCCTGGTAGGCTACAGTCCATGGGGTCACAGAGAGCTGGACATGACTGAGCGACTTCACAGAGGTTTATTAATTGAATCGATCTTTTCAAAAAACAGTTTATAGTTTCATCAATTTTATTGAGATTTTTATTAGTTTATTGTTTTAATTTCTTTGATTTCTTCTATTGCTTACTCATGTCTCAGTCTTTGTGACCACATGGACTATACCACACCAGGATCCTCTGTCCTGCACTATCTCCCGGAGTTTGCTCAAATTCATGTCCATTGAATTGGTCATGCTATCTAACCAATTTATCCTGCATCACCCCCCTTTTCCTTTGGCCTTCAGTCTTTCCCAGCATCAGGGTCTTTTCTAGAGAGTCAGCTCTTCACATCAAGTCACCAAGTATTGCGGCTTCAACTTCAGCAACAATTCTTTCAAATAAACATTCAGAGATGACTTATTTTAGGATTAACTGGTTTGATATCTTTCTAGTCTGAAGAACTCTCTCAAGAGTCTTCTCCAGCACTGTAATTTGAAAGCATCAGTTCTTCGGCTCTCAGCTTTCCTTATGGCCCAACTGTCACATCTGTACATGACTATGGTAAAAACCATCATTTTAACTGTGAGGACATTGGTTGGAAAAGTGATGTCTCTGTTTTTTAATATGCTGTCTAGGTTTGTTATAGCTTTCCTTCCGAGGAGCAAGCATCTTGTAATTTCATGTCTGCAGTCACCATCTGCAGTGATTTTAGAGCCTAAGAAAATAAAGTCAGCCAAGTTTTCCAGTTTCCCGTTCTATTTGTCATGAAGTGATGGGGCTGGATTCTTTGATCTTAGTTTTTTTTCCTTCTTATTTTTTATTTTTTGAATAAGCTTTAAGCCAGCTTTTTCACTCTTCTCTTTTACCCTCATCAAGAGGCTCTTTACTTCCTCTTCACTTCTGCCATTAGAGTGGTATTATCATTTGCATTTCTGAGGTTGTTGATGCTTCTTCCAGCAATCTTGATTCCAGCTCATGCTTCATACAGCCCAGCATTTCACATGATGTACCCTGCATGTAAGTTAAATAAGCAGGGTGATGATATAGAGCCTTGTCATACCCCTCTCCCAATTTTGAACCAGTTGGTTGTTCCCTGTCTTGTTCTAACTGTTGCTTCTTGACCTTCATGCAGGTTTCTCAGGAGATGGGTAATGTGGTCTGGTATTCTCATCTCTTGAAGAACTTTCCACAGTTTGTCGTGATCCACACAGTCAAAGGCTTTATCATAGTCGATAAAGCAGAAGTAGATGTTTTTCTGGAACTCCTTTGCTTTCTCCATGATTCAATAAATGTTGACAATGCCTCTTTGAAACCCACTTTGTACATCTGGAAGTTCTCAGTTTGTATATTGCTGAAGCCTAACTTGAAAGGTTTTGAGCATAACCTTGCTCAGGAATCTTGGATGGCCTTGCATGGCATGGTTCATAGCTTCATTTACCAAGTCCCTTTCTCCATGACAAGGCTGTGATCCATGTTAATTTCTATTTCCTTTCCTTTTCTTTGTCTAACTTATTAGGTGGAAATTTAGATTACTGATTTCAAGGATTTATGTTTTCTAACATGAGCACATAATGCTATAAATTCTACTAACCTCTGTATTTTCTGTATCCCATGCATTTTGATATGCTTAATAATGCTTTTTATACAGTTCAAAATATATTTTATGTTTTCTAACATGAGCACATAATGCTATAAATTCTACTAACCTCTGTATTTTCTGTATCCCATGCGTTTTGATATGCTTAATAATGCTTTTTATACAGTTCAAAATATATTTTCACTTCTTTTCAAACCAATGGGTTATTTAAAATTATGGTGCTTAATTCCAAATGTTTGGGAATTTTCCACAATCTTTCTGTTATTGATTTCTATTTTTATTTCATTATGACCTAGAAAATACTTTGTATGAATTCTATTTTCCAAATTCAGTTTTGTACCATAAGAGAGACCTTCTTAGTATTCTGGCAAATATTATGTGGACATTAGATGAGTTTGGTGGAAATAAAATCTGTAAGAGGGTATAAACTTCACCTAATTTTGGTTTCCCAAGGGACCCACTATCTCACACAGAGTACACTCAATTTCCACTAACTTACCCATCACTTGCTGAACAGTTCTTACTGGTGTCTGCCTTCTTATTCACCCAATAAGCCAGTAATCATGTCTTTTCACTGCCTGCAAACTCTGGTCTCTTTTTATTTTATTTTTTATTTATTTTTTTTTGGAGGTAACTACTGTTTATAATGTATTTACTTTACATGCACACACACTTAAGAGTATAGAGAACCACATATTTATACACACCAAGACACAATATGGTACCTGTGTTTTTTGAAGCCTCCTCAACTGTAAAAGTAGTGACTCAAATTTGGATCCCTTCTTGGTGGGCTCTGTACCCCACATGCAGAAGATACAGGAATTGACAGAAGCACTTTTTGGGTGGCAGAGCAGTTACAGATACATAGAGATTTATTTACCAAAACAGATTAATTCAGTATATATTCCTTTCCTGCATCTGTATCTCACTTAGCAGTAGGGCACACTGTCTCATATCTGAATTATCTGAGAATGTAACTTTAAATGGTCATGTTAAATGCTGTCATGTCAGCATTTCAATTTATTGTACTTAAGGAGTTCTCACTGGGCATTTAGATTGTTTTCAAATTTTCATTTCACTTTCAACAATATTAGTGTGCAGAGTCTTCTGTACCATGCCCAAGAATAAATATGAATGTGAAAGTCGCTCAGTCATGTCTGACTCTTTGCGACCCCATGGACTATACCATCCCTGGAATTCTTCAGATCAGAATACTGGAGTGGGTAGCCTTTCCCTTCTCCAGGGGATCTTCCTGAACCAGGGATCAAACCCAGGTCTTCCACATTGCAGGTAGATTCTTTACCAGCTGAGCCGCCAGGGAAGCCCTGGAGTACTGGAGGGGGTAGCCTGTCCCTTCTCCATCTTCCCAATGGGTCTCCTGCACTGCAGGTGGATTCTTTACCAGCTGAGCTACAAGAAGAAAACCTAATAGTAAATATAATCATTTAAAAAATCTTAACCAGTTTGAAAGATCTTAGTTTGACTTGCATTTCTTTGCTTACATAGAAAGATGGAGTATTTTTTGAAATTACTTATCCATTCGTATTTCTCCTGTCATGATTTATTCATGTCCTAAGTGTACTCATGGAATACTCACCTTGCTTTTATTTGATAGTAAGGATATTAACCTAACCCTATGTCATAATTAGGATGCCAAGTATTTTCCCTTGTTTGTAGATTATTTTTTTTTAATGTTAAAATCTTTAATTCTTACATGTGTTCCCAAACATGAACCCCCCTCCCACCTCCCTCCCCACAACATCTCTCTGGGTCATCCCCATGCACCAGCCCCAAGCATGCTGCTCCCTACGTCAGACATGGACTGGCGATTCAACTCCTACATGACAGTATACATGTTAGAATTCCCTTTCTCCCAAATCATCCCACCCTCTCCCCCTCCCTCTGAGTCCAAAAGTCCGTTATACACATCTGTGTCTTTTTTGCTGTCTTGCATACAGGGTCGTCATTGCCATCTTCCTAAATTCCATATATATGTGTTAGTATACTGTATTGCTGTTTTTCTTTCTGGCTTACTTCACTCTGTATAATTGGCTCCAGTTTCATCCATCTCATCAGAACTGATTCAAATGAATTCTTTTTAACGGCTGAGTAATACTCCATTGTGTATATGTACCACAGCTTTCTTAGCCATTCCTCTGCTGATGGACATCTAGGTTGTTTCCATGTCCTGGCTATTATAAACAGTGCTGCGATGAACATTGGGGTACATGTGTCTCTTTCAATTCTGGTTTCCTCAGTATGTATGCCCAGCAGTGGGATTGCTGGGTCATAAGGTAGTTCTATTTGCAATTTTTTAAGGAATCTCCACACTGTTCTCCATAGTGGCTGTACTAGTTTGCATTCTCACCAACAGTGTAGGAGGGTTCCCTTTTCTCCACACCCTCTCCAACATTTATTGCTTGCAGATTTTTGGATCGCAGCCATTCTGACTGGTGTGAAGTGGTACCTCATTGTGGTTTTGATTTGCATTTCTCTAATAATGAGTGATGTTGAGCATCTTTTCATGTGTTTGTTAGCCATCCGTATGTCTTCTTTGGAGAAATGTCTATTTAGTTCTTTGGCCCATTTTTTGATTGGGTCGTTTATTTTTCTGGAATTGAGCTGCATAAGTTGCTTGTATATTTTTGAGATTAGTTGTTTGTCAGTTGCTTCATTTGCTATTATTTTCTCCCATTCAGAAGGCTGTCTTTTCACCTTGCTTATAGTTTCCTTTGTTGTGCAGAAGCTTTTAATTTTAATTAGATCCCATTTGTTTATTTTTGCTTTTATTTCCAGAATTCTGGGAGGTGGATCATAGAGGATCCTGCTGTGATTTATGTCTGAGAGTGTTTTGCCTATGTTCTCCTCTAGGAGTTTTATAGTTTCTAATCTTACATTTAGATCTTTAATCCATTTTGAGTTTATTTTTGTGTACGGTGTTAGAAAGTGATCTAGTTTCATTCTTTTACAAGTGGTTGACCAGTTTTCCCAGCACCACTTGTTAAAGAGATTGTCTTTACTCCATTGTATATTCTTGCCTCCTTTGTCAAAGATAAGGTGTCCATATGTGTGTGGATTTATCTCTGGGCTTTCTATTTTGTTCCATTGATCTATATGTCTCTCTTTGTGCCAGTACCATACTGTTTTGATGACTGTGGCTTTGTAGTAGAGCCTGAAGTCAGGCAAGTTGATTCCTCCAGTTCCATTCTTCTTTTTCAAGATTGCTTTGGCTATTCGAGGTTTTTTGTATTTCCATACAAATCTTGAAATTATTTGTTCTAGTTCTGTGAAAAATGTGGCTGGTAGCTTGACAGGGATTGCATTGAATTTGTAAATTGCTTTGGGTAGTATACTCATTTTCACTATATTGATTCTTCCGATCCATGAACATGGTATATTTCTCCATCTATTAGTGTCCTCTTTGATTTCTTTCATCAGTGTTTTATAGTTTTCTATATATAGGTCTTTAGTTTCTTTAGGTAGATATATTCCTAAGTATTTTATTCTTTTCATTGCAATGGTGAATGGAATTGTTTCCTTAATTTCTTTTTCTACTTTCTCATTATTAGTGTATAGGAATGCAAGGGATTTCTGTGTGTTGATTTTATATCCTGCAACTTTACTATATTCATTGATGAGCTCTAGTAATTTTCTGGTGGAGTCTTTAGGGTTTTCCATGTAGAGGATCATGGCATCTGCAAACAGTGAGAGTTTTACTTCTTCTTTTCCAATTTGGATTCCTTTTATTTCTTTTTCTGCTCTGATTGCTGTGGCCAAAACTTCCAGAACTATGTTGAATAGTAGCGGTGAAAGTGGACACCCTTGTCTTGTTCCTGACTTTAGGGGAAATGCTTTCAATTTTTCACCATTGAGGATAATGTTTGCTGTGGGTTTGTCATAGATAGCTTTTATTATGTTGAGGTATGTTCCTTCTATTCCTGCTTTCTGGAGAGTTTTTATCATAAATGGATGTTGAATTTTGTCAAAGGCCTTCTCTGCATCTATTGAGATAATCATATGGTTTTTATTTTTCAATTTGTTAATGTGGTGAATTACATTGATTGATTTGCGGATATTGAAGAATCCTTGCATCCCTGGGATAAAGCCCACTTGGTCATGGTGTATGATCTTTTTAATGTGTTGTTGGATTCTGATTGCTAGAATTTTGTTGAGGATTTTTGCATCTATGTTCATCAGTGATATTGGCCTGTAGTTTTCCTTTTTTGTGACGTCTTTGTCAGGTTTTGGTATTAGGGTGATGGTGGCCTCATAGAATGAGTTTGGATGTTTACCTTCCTCTGCAATTTTCTGGAAGAGTTTGAGGAGGATAGGTGTTAGCTCTTCTCGAAATTTTTGGTAGAATTCAGCTGTGAAGCCGTCTGGACCTGGGCTTTTGTTTGCTGGAAGATTTCTGATTACTGTTTCAATTTCCGTGCTTGTGATGGGTCTGTTAAGGTTTTCTGTTTCTTCCTGGTTCAGTTTTGGAAAATTGTACTTTTCTAAGAATTTGTCCATTTCTTCCACGTTGTCCATTTTATTGGCATACAACTGCTGATAGTAGTCTCTTATGATCCTTTGTATTTCTGTGTTGTCTGTTGTGATCTCTCCATTTTCATTTCTAATTTTATTGATTTGATTTTTCTCTCTTTGCTTCTTTATGAGTCTGGCTAATGGTTTGTCAATTTTATTTATCCTTTCAAAGAACCAGCTTTTGGCTTTGTTGATTTTTGCTATGGTCTCTTTTGTTTCTTTTGCATTTATTTCTGCCCTAATTTTTAAGATTTCTTTCCTTCTACTAACTCTGGGGTTCTCCATTTCTTCTTTTTCTAGTTGCTTTAGTTGCAGAGTTAGGTTATTTATTTGACTTTTTTCTTGTTTCTTGAGGTATGCCTGTATTGCTATGAACTTTCCTCTTAGCACTGCTTTTATAGTGTCCCACAGGTTTTGGGTTGTTGTGTTTTCATTTTCATTAGTTTATATGCATATTTTGATTTCTTTTTTGATTTCTTCTGTGATTTGTTGGTTATTCAGAAGTGTGTTGTTCAACCTCCATATGTTGGAATTTTTAATAGTTTTTCTCCTGTAATTGACATCTAATCTTAATGCATTATGGTCAGACAAGATGCTTGGAATGATTTCGATTTTTTTGAATTTATCAGGTTTAGATTTATGGCCCAGGATGTGATCTATCCTGGAGAAGGTTCCATGAGCACTTGAAAAAAAAGTGAAATTCATTGTTTTGGGGTAAAATGTCCTATAGATATCAATTAGGTCTAACTGATCTAACGTATCATTTAAAGTTTGCGTTTCTTTGTTAATTTTCTGTTTAGTTGATCTGTCCATAGGTGTGAGTGGGGTATTAAAGTCTCCCACTATTATTGTGTTATTGTTGATTTCCCCTTTCATACTTGTTAGCGTTTGTCTTACATATTGCGGTGCTCCTATATTGGGGGCATATATATTTATAATTGTTATATCTTCTTCTTGGATTGTTCCTTTGATCATTATGTAGTGGCCTTCTTTGTCTCTTTTCACAGCCTTTGTTTTAAAGTCTATTTTATCGGATATGAGTATTGCCACTCCTGCTTTCTTTTGGTCTCTATTTGCGTGGTATATCTTTTTCCAGCCCTTCACTTTCAGTCTGTATGTGTCCCTTGTTTTGAGGTGGGTCTCTTGTAAGCAGCATATAGAGGGGTCTTGTTTTTATATCCATTTGGCTAGTCTTTGTCTTTTGGTTGGGGCGTTCAACCCATTTACGTTTAAGGTAATTATTGATAAGTATGATCCCGTTACCATTTACTTTATTGTTTTGGGTTCAGGTTTATACACCCTTTTCATGTTTCCTGTCTAGAGAATATCCTTTAGAATTTGTTGGAGAGCTGGTTTGGTTGTGCTGAATTCTCTCAGCTTTTGCTTGTCTGTAAAGCTTTTGGTTTCTCCTTCGTATTTGAATGAGATCCTTGCTGGGTACAGTAATCTGGGCTGTAGGTTATTTTCTTTCATCACTTTAAGTATGTCTTGCCATTCCCTCCTGGCCTGAAGAGTTTCTATTGAAAGATCAGCTGTTATCCTAATGGGAATCCCCTTGTGTGTTATTTGTTGTTTTTCCCTTGCTGCTTTTAATATTTGTTCTTTGTGTTTGATCTTTGTTAATTTGATTAATATGTGTCTTGGGGTGTTTCGCCTTGGGTTTATCCTGTTTGGAACTCTCTGTGTTTCTTGGACTTGGGTGATTATTTCCTTCCCCATTTTAGGGAAGTTTTCAACTATTATCTCCTCAAGGATTTTCTCATGATCTTTCTTTCTGTCTTCTTCTTCTGGGACTCCTATAATTCGAATGTTGGAGCGTTTCATATTGTCCTGGAGGTCTCTGAGATTGTCCTCATTTCTTTTAATTCGTTTTTCTTGTTTCCTCTCTGATTCATTTATTTCTACCATTCTATCTTCTATTTCACTAATCCTATCTTCTGCCTCTGTTATTCTACTAATTGTTGCCTCCAGAGTGTTTCTGATCTCATTTATTGCATTATTCATTATATTTTGACTCTTTTTTATTTCTTCTAGGTCCTTGTTAAACCTTTCTTGCATCTTCTCAATCCTTGTCTCTAGCCTATTTATCTGTGATTCCATTTTGATTTCAAGATTTTGGATCATTTTCACTATCAATATTCGGAATTCCTTCTCCGGTAGATTCCCTACTTCTTCCACTTTTGTTTGGTTTGGTGGGCAACTCTCCTGTTCCTTTACCTGCTGTGTATTCCTCTGTCTCTTCATCTTGGTTATATTGCTGCGTTTGGGGTGGCCTTTTTATATTCTGGGAATTTGTGGAGTTCTCTTTATTATGGAGCTTCCTCACTTTGGGTGGGGTTCTGTCAGTGGCTTGTCAAGGTTTCCTGGTTAGGGAGGCTTGTGTTGGAGTTTTGGTGGGTGGAGCTGGGTTTCTTCTCTCTGGAGTGCAATGGAGTGACCCGTAATGGGTTACGAGACATCAAAGGTTTGGGGATAATTTTGAGCTGCCTGTATATTGAAGCTCAGGGGAGTGTTCCTGTGTTGCTGGAGAATTTGCATGGTATGTCTTGTTTTGGAATTTGTTGGCCCTTGGGTGGAGCTTGGTTTCGGTGTAGGTATGAAGGCATTAGATGGGCTCCTATTGCTTAATGTTCCCTGAATTCAAGAGTTTTCTAATGTTTTCAGGCTTTGGATGTAAGCCTCCTGCTTCTGGTTTTCAGTTTTATTTTTACAGTAGCCTCTAGACTTCTCCATCTATACAGCACCGATGATAAAACATCTAGGTTAAAGATGAAAAGTTTCTCCACATTGAGGGACACTCAGAGAGGTTCACTGAGTTATAAGGAGAAGAGAAGATGGAGGGGGTAGTTAGAGGTAACTGGAATGAGATGCGGTGAGATCAAAAGAGAAGAGAGCAAGCTAGCCAGTAGTCACTTCCTTATGTGCGCTCTATAGTCTGGACCGCTCAGAGGTATTTACAGAGTTATACGGGGAAGAGGAGAGGGAGGAAGTAGACAGAGGTGACCAGGAGGATCAGAGAGAGGAATGAGTAGGAGAGAGACAAATCCTGCCAGTAACCTGTTCCTTAGGTGTTCTCCACCGTCTGGAACACACAGAGATTCACAGAGTTGGATAGAGAAGAGATGGGGGAGAAAAGAGACAGAGGCCACCTGGTGGAGAAAAAGGAGAGTCCAGAGGAGGAGAGAGTGGTCAAGCCAGTAATCTCGCTTTCAGGTAAACTAGGGTAGTGAAGTTCGGGTTTTTAAATGTACAAAATTGACCACAAAAACCTAAGAGCAAAGATTAAAAATCTAGAGTAGAGGTTGGATTTTCAAAGATACAATATTAGAGAGAAGCAGAAGGAAAAAGGAAGAAAGAAAGAAAAAAAAAAGAAAGAAAAAGAATTATTAAAAAACAAACAAACAAACAAACAATCAAAAAAAAAAAAAAAGCCAGCAACAACCATCCAAAGGCTGTATATGGTGTTTGCCTTAAAAAAAAAAAAAAGTCTTTTTTAAAAAACAAACAAACAAAAAAATATAGTAATAATAGGTTATAGAAATAAAAATTAGAGGAGAAATAGAAGACTTAACAATTAAAAAAAAGTTAGAAAAAAAAAGCAAAAAAAAAAAAAAGGAATGATTTTAAAATATTAAAAATATCTGGCCCTTTCTGGTGTTATGGGCCGTGTGGGATCACTTCCAAGGTGGTTCCCTCTGTTTAACTTCTTCTGTTTGCTGGTTTTTTAGGCTCACTAGTTCAGCCGCGCTGTGGGGAGCGGGGCTGCTGCTAACAAACAGCACTGTCGTGTGCACACAGTATCTCTGCCCCGCTTGACCTGTCCTTTCTCGCGGTGCACAAACCGCTCCGGCTCTAGGATGCTCAGCCGGGAACCGTCTGGGGCCGGCCCTAGGCTGCGTGCACTTCCCCGGTCCAAGCCGCTCAGGTTCGGCGCTCAGGCAGCCCTCAGAGGCACAGATTCGGCTGGAACTGCGCTTTGTGCCCTTCCCAGGTCGGAGTAGCTCAGGAGTTTGGCGAGCGCGATCGCCGAGGCTTGTCACCTTTTCTGCCGCTGCTGCTCAGCTTTCTGGGTGGACCGCTGGCGCACCCCGTGCGGTAGATTGTGACTGTCCAGCACCCCCAGAAGTCTTAGCAAAGGAGCCTGCTTGCAGTTGGGTAAGTCAAGTCTCTCCGGGTCTGCAACTGCCCCTTTCCAGCTCTTACGACTCTGGCTGCCTGTCCCCGGTGGGGGATGGTCTGCAGCCAGCTTTTTCCGTTCCGTCCTTTGTTCTGTGCTCGGTCCTGGCGGTGTCTTATGTTCGAGCTTTTCGCGTGGTAGCTATCCCACAGTCTGGTTTGCTAGCCCAAGTTAGATCGTTCTGGTTGCGCGTGGGGCGTTCCTGCCCGATTCTTACAAAGCTCTGCAGCCCGCGCCTCCCGCGCGTCCCTGCCCTGCCCCCACTTCCCAATGGCGGATGCAGGCGTCTGCGCTGCTTTTCCGCTGGGGGAGTTACTGTTGGGCTTGTAATCTGTTGGTTTTAATTATTTATCTATTTTTCCTTCCTGTTATGTTGCCCTCTGTGTTTCCAAGGCTCGCCACAGACTCGGCAGGGAGAGTGTTTCCTGGTGTTTGGAAACCTCTCTTCTTCAAATTCCCTTCCCGGGACGGGCTTCCCTTCCCGGGACAGAGTTCCCTCCCCACCTCCTTTGTCTCCTTTTTTGTCTTTTATATTTTTTCCTACCTGTTTTTGAAGACAATGATCTGCTTTTCTGGTTGCCTGATGTCCTCTGCCAGCCTACAGAAGTTGTTTTGTGAAGTTTGCTCAGCGTTGAAATGTTCTTTTGAGGAATTTGTGAGGGAGAAAGTGGTCTTCCCGTCCTATTCCTCTGCCATCTTTCCCTCTCCCCCTCTCTGGTCTCTTTTTAGATGTTGAATTATTTGAATATTCTAAGTCCTCAGCACTGTGATAGTATATCCAGAAAATCTGTGAACTTGTTGTTTGTCTGGCTTCTGTAGTCTTTAAACATCATTCAGAGTTTGAAGTTCTTCTCTGCCTCCTAGTTTTATTGAAAATGTAGTATTTTTTATTCTTATCATTTTGTTTTTTTTTTTCAAAAGAATTACAGAGGATTCAAGACTAAAATACTTCCATAATTCTATATGCTTATTCTATTCAGTGAAATTTTTAAAAAGCACCATTTTTAAATTACACAGGCTATTTTCCTATAGTCTCTTTAAAACTGCTTTTTAGTTTCAGCTATATCCAATTTACATTGCCACTGCTTTTCTTCGTGTTTATTTTGCTTTTCTTTACTGGCCTCACTTAATCACAAAGCTTGACTGCATTTATTAGAGCAATAATGTCAGTAAAATAGAGAAGTCTCATGTTAATAAATGAAAAACTATTGCACTGCTTTGTACTACAGGTTAACTATGACAATAGTAATTTCAGATAAATTTTTGAAATTCATTCTAGAGGATGAATTTATAAAATATTCTATGTCGCAAATATCAATTTCTTTCTCCTCTAAAACTTTGAAGTATGGTTGAGAGAAGACATTTTAAAATCCAAAATAATGCTAAATGTAAAAACTCTCACATATCTTTCTCTTAGATCAAAATATTTCTTGATTGCCAATCTATTGTGGAAACTCTCTTATGTGGTTAAATATAATCTTACTGGATGAAATTTCTTTCTTGCTCCACAGTGATTTGAAATGCATCCTGGTAGCCCTAAGATACTTATTTTTTTTTAATCTAAGTTATTTTATGTTTGCTTCATTTTTATATTTCTTGGGAGGAAAAATAAAATGTGTCACTACCTGATCTTTTTTTTTTGTTTTTACTTTCTATTAGTATCTGATCGCAAGCCAGTTAAAATGTTCTTTGCTATCATACTTTACAATTTAGTGTTTTAATTTAAAATTTCTTTAGCTTCAAAAAGCTGATTATGATTAAATTTATTTTTTTAATCCAAGACATGTTTTTAGCTTCACTGTTTTAGATACTTCAGTAATAGCTATTTATATTTTTTTAGTTATGTGACATGTTCTTATATTTTTATCTTGATATTTATGTGTGTGTGTATGTATATGTGTATGTATGTATATATATATATATATATATATATATATATATATATGTATGTATATGGGCTTCCCTGGTGGCTCAGAGGTTAAAGCATCTGCCTGCAATGCAGGAGTGCTGGGTTCGATCCCTGAGTCGGGAAGATCCCCTGGAGAAGGAAATGGCAACCCACTCCAGTATTCTTGCCTGGAGAATCCCATGGATGGAGGAGCCTGGTGGGCTACAGTCCTACACGATTGTAATAGTTTTAAATAACTAAATGTCTTAAATAGTAATTGAACCTGTTAGGAAACTTGAATAATATTTTAAATAATGTCAGGGAACTGAGAGAGGACTAGAACAAGAGCAAGAAACTCCTAAAAGACCACAGTCAATAAGCAGTCCACATTTTTTTAGGATTTTCCTCCAGGAACCTTGCGATGTTCTTAAAGAGAAGGTCTCATAAAAATCTCTATGTGGACTCCAACTGTCCTCAGACCCTCTGAAACCCTTACAAAGACCTAGAACCAGGGGAAGGATTTCACCAGAGGATAATTCTGAAACATCAGCCCATGTGGGTAAAAGGAATTACCACCCCTCTCCAGGCCGCTCTTACTTTCCAGTATTACCTAAATTAAAAGAAAAAATGTAAATGAATCAAAGCTGTAGTCAACAGGGAAGAAAGTTTAAAAGAAAAAAAAAGAAGGAAAGAAATAGCGTGAGAATGCTGTAGCCAGAGAAGAAATTAGGGAACAAGGAGAAAAGCTTTATCCCTGAAGGAGGGACAGATACATTTAAAAAACATCACACCCCCAAGATAGGCCCATTGTAAGAGCAAGACTTCTTTAAATGATTAGGGAATGCCTCTTCTATAACTACCACCAGTCTAAGAAGCCCTGTTAATAATAGTAGTTGGATTACTTGTGGACACACTGTTCACAAGTTGGATAACTTGTGGACACTACTTGTGGACCCACAAGTAGGATTACTTGTGGACACACTGTCCACAAGTTGGATTACTTGTGGACACACTGTCTTTGAGGATAATACAAAGGGAAGTCCCAAGGACAGGAAAGGTAGACAAAACAAGCTCAGTCCAGGAACTTGCAGCCTTTGGTGCCTACAGCTACAAGAAATATTAAACAGGGCTTAACTCCTAGGCAAATTAGCATAAATACTCATACAAAAGTCCTGTACCTATTACCCTATGAAATAAGATTTGTCCCAGGAGCATAAGGTTCATTCAAAATTTGGAAATCAATCAGTATAATCTGCTATATTAATCAACAAAATTAAAAAGATCATCATACTGGATGCAGAAAATTCATGTATCAAAATTTAACATTTATTGCTGATAAAAACTATACAAACTAGGAATGGAAAGGAATTTCTTTTAATAAATATACCTATAAAAACTTACTGCTAACTTCTAACTGGTTATGGAAAAACTGAATGTTTTTCACTTAATATCAAGAATTAAGCAAAGATGTCAGCCCTAGACACTCCTATTTGTCCTTGTGTCAGTTGCCCTAGCCATTGCAAAAAGGTGAGGAAAAAAAAAGGTATAAAGTATAGGGATTAAAGGGATAAATATATATTTGCAGAAAACATGATTGTTTATATAAAATCTTGACAGGGCTATCAAAACAAAGTCATAATATACAAGGTCAAAAATGTGCAAAAAATGAAACATACCTCATACTTCATTATTAGGAAAGTACATCATATGCCAGAATACAAATAATCCATCATAGACCTAAATTTAAATGAAGTATTGATCTAAATACAAAATGTAAGGTTATAAAATTTATAGAAAAAAGCACTAAGGAAAATTTGACCTATGTTGGCAAAGATTTTTAAATATGACAGAAAATTAAATATATTGTAATTTTCAGGATGATATCAAGTATTCTCCATTACTGTTAGAGGAGTATAGAAGTCTCCAACTATAATAGTTGATTTAACTATTTCTCCCTCTAGTTCTATTAGTTTTTGCCTCACATATTTTCTTATTTTATTGTTCAGTACACACACATTAATGGTTATTATGTCTACTTGGTAATTGCTCTTTTTAACATTAATTAGTGGTCCACTTTATTCCTGAAAATTTTTGCTACTTTGAAGTCTGCTTTGTATGAAATTAATACAAGCTATTCCTGCTTTTTGATCAGTCCTAGCATGGTATTTCTGCCTCCATCCCTTTAGATTTAATCTATCTTTGTCTTTAAAATTTAGGTGGATTTTTTTGGTAGAAAATATATTTGGATCTTTTTCATCCACTTGTAAATTATGTCATTTCATTGATGTACTTAGGCCATGGTTCGGAGAAGGCAATGGCACCCCACTCCAGTACTCTTGCCTGGAAAATCCCATGGAAGGAGGAGCCTGGTAGGCTGCAGTCCATGGGGTCGTGAAGAGTCGGGCATGACTGAGTGACTTCACTTTCACTTTTCACTTCCATGCATTGGAGAAGGAAATGGCAACCCACTCCAGTGTTCTTGCCTGGAGAATCCCAGGGTTGGGAGAGCATGGTGGGCTGCCGTCTGTTCAGAGTCGGACACAACTGAAGCGACTTAGCAGCAGCAGCAGGCCATGGTTATTAAAAATGATTACTGATATAGCTTGATTAATATCTTCCATATTTGTTACTATTTTTTGCTCTTGTTCCTTTTTTGTTTCTATTCCATTCTTCATCTGACTTCTCTGATTTTAATTGAGCATGTTGATAGCATTTCATTTTCTTTCCTCTCTTACCATATCAACTAAATTTAAAATAATTCTTTTACATATTGCCCTGAAGCTTGCAACTTATCTTTATAGCTAATACAAGTATACTCTCAGATAACAGTATACTACTTCACAGGTACTGAATATAACAGATTATTCCCAATTTCTCCCTCCCATACCTTAGAACATTGCTGTCATTTATTTCACTTATCCATAAGCAGTATTTAATGGAATACATGGTTGCCATTGTTACTTTGAACAAACCGTTACCTGCTAGATCAATTAATAATAAAAACAAAGTGGTGGGATCAAGGTGGCAGAGTAGGAGGATGGTGGACTCATCTTCCCCTAGGAACACATCAAAACAACAACTACACATGGACCGACTCACTGAAGTCAACCTGAGAACTAGTGGGATGGCTCCTCTACAACCAAGGCTGCAAAAAAAGATCCCCATTGAGTGCTATGTAAAGGGAGAAGTGACCTGATTTGGATCTGCAGCCCTAGCAAGGACTAGAAAGTAGAGGGGATTATCAGTCTCAGGAATCTTCCCTGAGGAGCTAAAATTTAAGTCTTGTGTTAGTCAACCTAGCCTTGACTCTAGGAAGAGGAGCCCCCACTAGCTCAGCTGAAAGTCAGTGGGGCTTCCTGGAGGGCTGCAAGAAACCGAGCCTGCTCATAAAATCACATGCACAGGCTTGCTTGCCCTCAGTCACAGCACAGAGGCAGCAGATTAAAAACTGCCTGAAGTTGCAGCAAACTTGCCAGGATCACCCCAGCACACCCTGCAGCAGGTACTGGGCTGCTACTCTAAGCCCCTCTTGCTTCAGTGCTGCTCCCCAGTAAGGCAGAGGCTGCTGTGCAGACACTTGAGACAGAACCTGGTCCTTCCTCTGACCAGGCTAGAGGCAACCATTGAAAGCACACACATTAGAATACGCACTCTGGAGGGAGCTACACTAGCTCCAGGCTGGAGATTGCCTCTCTGGAGCCTGACTCCCTGCACAGACTTGGAAGAGAGTGAAGCTAGCTCCAGGCTGGAGACCGCCTCTCTGGAGCCTGACTCCCTGCACAGACTTGGAAGAGAGTGAAGCTAGCTCCAGGCTGGAGACCGCCTCTCTGGAGCCTGACTCCCTGCACAGACTTGGAAGAGAGTGAAGCTAGCTCCAGGGCAGAAACAGGCATTGCCTGAGCAGACATGCCTGAACAGGCCTGGAAGAGAGCCAGCTCAGTAAAGCTACACCAGCACCTTTGCTGCTGCACCAGCCTCTAATCAAGGCATGCACACAGGGAATAAGTGAGACCAACCCAACAGCAGCCTCAAGCCCTTAGGCCCCATTCACAACCCAAACTAATGAGGAGAAACCCAACTCCATTAGGGTGCCTGCTCTATCCCTTAGACTCAGATCCCACCCCCAACAGGGTCGTGATAGCCATTGAGCTCAGGAGAAGCCCTGGCATGCATCTGGCTCTGGTTTCAGCCCCTCCAATTCCAAGCCCACATCCCACCAAGGCAATGGCTGCCAGTGCGCCCTTGAGGAAGACACAGACTGTGCTTCCTTCAGATCTGCCTCCTCAACCAAAGCCTCTGAGCACATGCAGATCATGTAGGGACACTTCCACAGAAGGTCACACCTTCAAGACCATGATAGGTAGCTATTAAAATAAAAAACTAAAGTGAATAGAGCAAAACAGAAACAGACTCATAAATGCAGGAAAAAACTAGTGATTACCAGTGGGGAGAGTGTGAGGTGAAAGGGAAAGACAGAGGAAAGGGATTAAGAGATGCAGACTCCTACATATAAAATAAGAAGATACAAGTATGTAATTTACCATTCAGAGAGTATAGCCATTATTTTATAATATCTTTAAATGGAGTATAATCTATTAAATCACTTCATTGTATACCTGAAGCAATACTTCATTGTAAATCAATTATACGACAGTAAAAAGAATAATGAAATATATATTATTTATTTCACTTTCACTTCTCCCTTCTCTAATGCTTTTCCTTTCTTTACGTAGACATGCATTTCCAACCTATACTATTTCCCTTCTCTCTGAAGAATTAACTTTAACATTTCTTGCCAGAAAATTCTACTGGTGAAAAGTTTCCACAATTTTTTGTTTGTCTGAGGAAATGTTTTTATTTAAAAGATAGCTTCATTGGATACTGAATTCTAGGTTGGTGTTTTGATTTTTTTTTTTCTTCAACATTTTAAAGCTTTACTCCATTCTTTTCTTATTGCATAACTTCTGACAAGAAGCCTGATATAATTCTATTTTTGCTCATCTATAAGTAATGTGTTTCCTACATCTGGCTTGTTTGAAGATTTGCTCTTTGGTTTTCTACAATTTGAATATGATATGGCTGATATATATTTTGGTCTTTATCTGGGTTGCTAGTCTCTGAGTTTATTGGATCTGTTCTTTGATGTCTTTCATTTTGGAAAATTCTCAGTCACTGTTTCAAATATCTCTTCAGTTTCTTTCTTTTCTCCTTATGGTATTTTCATTATATCTACTTTTCAGCTTTTATAATTATCCTATATAGTTACTGGCTGTGCTGTTACTTCTTTTTTCATTTTCTTCTTCTTTATTTTTTAGTTTTGGCAGTGTCTCTTACTGTTTTTCAAACTCATTAATACTCAGTTTTGTTCATTCTGTTGACGAGTCCATCAAATGAATTCTTTTCCATCACAATGTTTCTGATATCTAGCATTTATTTGTAATTCTCTTAGAATTTCCATCTTTTTGCTTCTATTATCCATCAGTTCTTGTATTTTGTACACCTGTTCCATTAGAGCTCATATTAATTTTAGTTGTTTTAAGTTCCTGGTCTAATAATCCAGCATGTTGCTATATCTGAGTCTGGTACTGTCTCTTCACAGATTGTTTTTGACGTTTAGCCTGCCTTGTAATATTTTGCTGAAAGCTGATGATGATATACAAAGTAAAATAACTAAGATAAGCAGGTCATTTTTGTGAGGTTTATGTTTGTCTGGTTACACGTTAGGCTATATTTACTGTTTATTATGAGTCAGAGGCTAAAATTTACTCTGGTGTCCTTGTTTTCCCTCTTGTCTGAGACTTCTCAAATAAGGTCTGAGATGCACTGTTCTTTCAGTTGTATTTCCCTGTTATTATACAGGAGCCCTGCTGATGCGGTGGTAATGTTGGAGAGAGGAAAGAGGAAGCATTCCATAGTCCTATCATGGACTAAATGTTTGTGTCCCCCAAATTCATATTTTGAAATCCTAACCCCCAAGGTCATGATATTACAAGGCAGGGGCCTTTCAGAGGTGATTATGTCATGAGATGAAGTCCTTATGAAACATATTAGTGGTCTTATAGAAGAGTGCTCTTATAGAAATATTAGTGCTCTTACAGAAAGCTCCCACCACTTCAGCCATGTGAGGACACAGAAAACAGTCATCTTTAAATCAGACGGTGTATCACCCCTGCAATCCTTGAACTTCCTAGCTTCCAGAAGTGTGAGAAATAAATTTTTATTGCTTAAGAGCTACACAGTTTGGACATTTTGGTACATCAATCCAAGCTGGAATTCTATGATTGGGTATTAGTCTTTTAATGAGTCAGTGACACTGAGCTATGACTTCCATAACTGTTTCCAAACACCACCACCCCCATCCCCACCTCTGTAGAAGAGGCAAGAAAGTGAGATGTGGCTGGAATTACATATTTTCTTCCTTTGTATATAAACTAGAGAGGGTTGGAGTTTCTCTTCCCCTGGATGAGTTAGACTCTGATAAAACTCCAGTCACTTAGGCTCTGAAAAAATGGTTTCCTTTGAGAGCAGACCTTGGTAAGAAGAACAGAATTCTTTGAGAGCATTTCATGTGGTGACTTGTTCCTTCCCTCTGCCAAAATAATGAGGGACATTTTTTCCTGCTCTTCACTGTAAGAATTTGGTGGGGCTCTTAGCGGTAAAATTGCCAAAGTGTGAAGCTTCCCGTAAGACTTCTCTTCCCTCAGCCCCCAGAGGTTTTAATTTTCAAGCTTGGCCATACTGTGACTGTAGTGCTTAGTTACTTACAGTTTAAATTTCCCTATCCTGGTACTTGCTCCCTTGGTGGGTTTTACTCCTGGGCTTCTGCTGCAAGAAGCAGTTATTCTCATACCTACTTGTCTCTAATTTGGGGGCTAGTGGTTTGTGCTGTGATCCCAGTTCTCTGCTAGATCTAAGAAAAATTGATTTTATTTGTTCAGATTTTCCCCTTGTTATGATTACTGGAATGATAATTCTAAGATCTTTACATCCTGGACTAGAATCCTTTTCTTTTTTTTTTTAATGTTGTATGGCTTTCCAGGGCATTATGAATTTTACCTCAGGTTTTAATAGCAGGTGATAAGTTTGATAAACTTTGATTAGTATGTCGAAGTTTCTATTTCTCTTTCATTTTTCTACCATGTGAAGATTCTTATTCAGATGCCTTGTGATGTCTCTGAGTTGCTTCCTAAGTCTTTTTTTTTTTTTTTTGTCATCTGCCAAAGGGAACATCCAAGCTCATGTGAAAGAGATTTACTTTCTTAATCCAATGATTTGAGTCTTTGAGAAGAAAATCTCCTGAATATCAAACAATATGTTCCCTGGTATTTGCCTGGGTTAGCAAATGATTGTCAACATTCTGTTTTACTAAGTTTGAGAGGCAAAGAACAATTATCTTGAATCATTGGTGAATTTTTTTATGCCACATGGTGTGATGTTTAAGCAATATTAAAGATCCAACTTCACCCAATACCTTTCTGTAGAGTACCTCAGGGGTTAGAATGGAATATCCAGTAAAATGAGCTCAGAATATGTGAATTAATTTAATGGGAGTGTAATGGAAGTGCATATTGCATCATACAAGATGGGTGTTAAAGAATACTGAGGAACAAAAATAAAAATAATAGCAGAAAATAAAAGTGAAAAGAAGAGCAAAAGAAATAATGAGGGAGTATGCTCATGTTTTGGAGAAGGAAATGGCAACCCACTTCAGTGTTCTTGCCTGGAGAACTCCAGGGACAGGGGTACCTGATGGATTGCCATCTCCAGGATCGCACAGAGTCGGACATGATTGAAGCAACTTAGCAGCAGCAGCAGCAGCATGCTCATGTTCATTGGATATTCAGAATGATAAATAATCGATTTACCAATTTCTTTCTGCAAGAAGGAAATGTCAACCAACTCCAGTACTCGTGCCTGGAAAATTCCATGGACAGAGGAGCCTGATAGGCTACAGTCCATGAGGTCGCAAAGAGCTGGACACAACTGAGTGACTTCACTTTCACTTTCTGCAAGAAATTGTTTTAATCAATCTAATAATAATCTAAAGATAAAGCCTTTTTAAAGAAAGAAAATATTAACAAACTTTTAGAGTTCATACCAACTATATTGGTATAACTTCTTTGCTGGTTCAATTTGACCACCTCTTCTACCCCTATCATAAATACTCAGGTTTTGTACCACTTATTCTTGCTTCACTTTGGGCCAGCTTTGTCTGGAATAGTGGTGACTATGCAATGAGAACTTATTATCTATATATAATGAATAATATCAACATCCAATTTCATAAATTACTCAAACATCTCTCATAGCATTAAAAGCATGTCAGTTTTTAAAGAATTTAGATTTAGGGTTACTTTTTCAGAAAGGGGAGAATTAATATTGGGCTTCCCAGGTGGCTTCCCTGGTATCTCAAATGGTAATGAATTCACCTACAGTGCAGGGGACCCTGGTTTGATTCCTGGGTCTGGAAGATCTGCTGGAGAAGGGATAGGCTAACTACTCCAGTATTCTTGGACTTCCCTGGTGGCTCAGATGATAAAGAATCTGCCTGCAATGTGGGAGACCTGGGTTTGATCCCTGGGTTAGGAAGATCCCCTGGAGGAGGGCATAGCAACCCACTCCAGTATTCTTGCCTGGAGAATCCCCATGGACAGAGGAGCCTAGCAGGCTACAGTCCATGGGGTTGCAGAGTTGGACATGACTGAGCAACTTTCACTTTCCTAGGTGGCACTAGTGGTAAAGAATCTGCCTGCCAACTCAGGAGAAGCAAGAGGTATGGGTTCAATTCCTGTGTTGAAAAGATAACCTGGAATTGGATATGGCAACCCACTCCACTATTCTTGCCTGGAAAATTCCCTGGATGGAGGAGCCTAATGGGCACTAGTCCATAGCGTTGCAAGATCACATGCACGCACACACACACATACAGAATTAATATATATGTTGAAGTATACATTAAGACCAAGCCATTTTCATTTTTCTTCTGGAAACACAGAAAGACTTTATTTTCCAACCTTCCTTCTAGATAAGGGCCGTGTGACT
Organism: Capra hircus; assembly: GCF_001704415.2. Classification (NCBI taxonomy): domain Eukaryota; kingdom Metazoa; phylum Chordata; class Mammalia; order Artiodactyla; family Bovidae; genus Capra; species Capra hircus. The sequence continues at coordinate 16,022,471 of NC_030827.1, forward strand.
ATGGTCTGGCCAATAGCTAGGATACAGAACAACTATATGCACCACATCCAGCCTTATGGAGCCCATGGCCTGTTGTCCACACTGCTCACTCTCCTCATGCTCTAGCTCTCACTACATTCTCCCATTCCTGTGGCTGGAATCAAAGATCCCTAGGATGAGCTACACTCGTTTAATTGGAGATCCTCAGGAGAGCCGCTAACCCACATTGGACCATAATGTGAGTGAAAAAATAAACATGTATGTATTGTATACTAATACTAAGCCACTCAGACTTTCTGCTTATTATTTAGAGTAGCTAGTGAGCATGACTCTAATGAAAACGGTACTCTCGACTGTTTAAATTCAGAGAGCTGGAAACTTCAGGCTGTCTTATTCCCAAAGCAATAATCCACCAATGAAAACCATGTAGAACTCGGAGGTGCCTGTGGTCATTATAATCCACACCTATTAGCAATCTGCCCCCACTTTGGTGAAGGTATGTAGTGTTTAGTGTGAGCTGTGCTCTGCTGCTGCTGCTGCTAAGTCGCTTCAGTTGTGTCCGACTCTGTGCGACCCCATAGATGGCAGCCCACCAGGCTCCCCCGTCCCTGGGATTCTCCAGGCAAGAACACTGGAGTGGGTTGCCATTTCCTTCTCCAATGCATGAAAGTGAACAGTGAAAGTGAAGTTGCTCAGTCATGTCTGATTCCCAGAGACCCCATGGACTGCAGCCTACCAGGCCCCTCTGTCCATGGGATTTGCCAGGCAAGAGTATGCTCAGTCGTCTCTAATTCTTTGCGACCCCATGGGCTGTGGCCCGCCAGGCTCCTCTTCCTAGGGATTTCCCAGGCAAGAATATTGCACTGGGTTGTCACTTCCTTCAGCAGGGCAGCTTCCCCACCAAGGAATCAAACCCCATGGCTCCCACCACGAATTCTGCATTGCAGGAGGGTTCCTTACTGCTGAGGCGCTGAGGAAACCCTGGTGAAGGTGGTTTGAGGAAACTGAGGCTAAATGTCTCTAGCCAGTAAGTATATTACCCATGATGAAGGCTAAGTTTTTCTCTGCTTCATCTTTGATTTCTGATAAATGTCTCTTTACTTTGTGTCCTTGGAATTCATCTTCTGCTGTCAGAAAGGTACAATTAGCAGACAGACTCAACTTCCATTGTTTCATATGTGAGCAGTATTTATTTCTCAACCACAAAACTGAAATCAGTCATGGAGTGCTGTTGATAAATACACCTGTTAAAGAAGAAAGGCATTGAAGAACCAGAGTATTTTTTAGTGTTTTTTTCATACAGCACAAATTTAAACAGTTTTCACAAAACAGTTTGCTTTTAATACCTCCTTTTGTCCTATTATAAAATGCTAAAGCTTATTTTAAGTTGCAATTCTGAAAAGACTGCAGATCGTAAGGACCGCCTCACTCAAGATTAGTGAGATGTGTGACCATGCAGCTATAACAGGCATGGGAACGACGTGTTCCAGTAGGCTTATGTGAACCACTCCCGTTAAACTTGTCAGCGTTTTTAACACTGTTAAACTCCAAGGTTTATAATTCATCAAGGGTTTGGTTTTGTGTTTTATTTTTCTTGCCCGACTTACAAATAATGTAATTCCTTTGATTCCTCTAGGAGATGACTTTTCCTTACTGTGGTTGTAAAGAAAACAAATTTTTGTTTTAACCAAAATGTCCTTATTCTGAAGACAGAAGTCATTGCTGATGGCTAAGGTTTAAACATTACCATTCTTTACTTCAAAAAGTTATGCTTACTTAGTTGCATCTCAGTTCTTAGCTGATCATGAAAACATTCCAGTTAAACTGCAGTTAATGGATGATTCTGACAATGATACCATATAGCCAGGGATCTGTAACATTTCAATAATTTTTGTCTATTATTTTTCTTGTGTTTATATTAGACTGTATATTTTGCATACAGTTTAACTATTGCTCTGACATTGAATATTTCTTTGAAAATAAGTGAAAAGATTTGGAAATTTTAAAAACTAAACCAAATACTGCAGTGTAACATTTGATTTTACTAGCCTTTAAAAAGAAAATATAGCTTTCACATTTCATTCAAATTAAATCCTTTTCATAACATAATTTTAATCTGACCACTTTTATCATGAAAATAAATTGTTAGACTCATTCCCTTGAAGAACTTTGGCTCAAATATAGTATTAAAATGAATCAAATGGTAAAAGCACACAACTTTAATATTATTGAAAACATTCTCTTTCATTTAGGGGTATAAAAAGAATAGGTATGGAGATGTAGAATAGAAGAAAAAGTTAATGGGAATTATTTACAAAACAACATTTTGGGTAAGACAGAGATTATTTTCAAATCTAGAGATTCTCACATACGTAAAACAGATACTAGCTTATTCTTATTTCAATAATTTTGTCTTCAAAAGTCTCTCTCTGGCCATAGAATAGACTTTATGTGTGGAAGAAACATAACTGTTGATTATCCTTCATTTAGAGACATGACTTGGGCTTCCCGGCTAGCTCAGCTGGTAAAGAATCCACCTGCAATGCAGGAGACCCTGGTTCAAGTCCTGGGTCAGGAAGATCCCCTGGAGGATGGTATGGCAACCCATTCCAGTGTTCTTGCCTAGAGAATCCCATGCACAGAGGAGCTTGGTGGGCTACAGTCCATGGGGTTGCAAAGAGTTGGACATGACTGAGCAACTAAGCACAGCACAGTACAGCAGAGACATGGCTTGCTGAGTTTCTTTTAATCTTTCCTATTGTATAATTTTAAACTTTATTACATTCATTTTTCCTTTGAAAAAAGTTACCTTGTCCTTTAGTTTTCTTCTTTCATCTTTTCTCTTTTCAGATGAGAATCAGTCTCTTGGTCATGGTTTATCAGGATTAATTTTTAATGTGAGCTGTATTTTCATTTGTTGAGGCATCACCCTTGTAGAAATCCTATTCACTTTCTAAGTATGGATATGTCTAAGTGGGGATATTTACCTGGGATTGAATGTTACCACTATAAATTTAGTGAAACACTTTAGCTTCCTCTCATCAGCTGATGCTCCTCTCTTTGTTTTGAACCAAGCTGTCAGCCCTAATAACGAATTGATTGTCACCCTATGTTTTTGTCAGAAAGCCTTTTCCAGAAACAACATTATGTTGGTAGTAGGGACATCGTTCCTTAAACCCTTATCTCATTTTGTAATAGCTTGCTGGAACAGCATGGCTATGGTAGCAGATACAAGTATGTTTGAAACTAATTTTTACTTTCTCTTCCCATCTGTGCACACCAAATCTGCTATTACATTTCATATCCAATCTTTTATATCCATCCTATCTCCAGGCCTTATTTTGGATTCCTTCATAACCTTTATGATTCATATTGAATCTCTAAGAAACCTTTGCAGTTTTATTCCTCCTAGTCACTTTTCACAGGACTGCCTTTGCTTAGACCCTTATCATGTGTCACTTGAGCCGTAAAGCTCTCTGCTGCATGTCTTATCTCTGTCACCTGTCTTCCAGTTTATTCTTCACAATGTCATGAGTGGGATTTATAACACATCTGTTTTTCACTGTGTTTCCTTGCTTAAACTCCTTTAGTGTCCCCCTCAACTTCACTCCCCAAAACACATCGTTCATCTCACTAAATCTGTAAGTGCAGTAGCAATATTTTCCTTTTCTTACACCTTTGTGCATGCTCTTTCCGTTGTTCAGAATGACTTTCTTCCTTGTCCAGCTGGCAGCTACTACCCTTTCTTCAAGACAGCTCAAGTTACTTCCAGGTAGCCAACCTCCCCTTCCTCTGTAGTGGGGATTATGTATCCGAAACAGATCTCAGTTACAAAGAGACAATATAATAGCACTTACATTACAGGGACAACCTGAATTTTCACCAATACTGCAAAGTCCAGAGTAACTGATTCTTGTGGGCTGAAATTTTCCACTGTGTTCATGGCATGACTTTAAATTCGAGAAGTATGACTTCTCAGAGTTGCCCACGCCTTAGTTCTGGATTAGCAACTTGCACAGAGTGTCTTAAGATCTCCCTTTGTGAATATTACCATATCACGATCTGCCCACTTGATCTGCTGTGGGAAGAAATGGCCCAGGGAGATTATGTGAGAATTTTTCTAAGATGGTATGGACTTCCCTGGTGGCTCAGACAGTAAGGCCTCTGTCTACAATGCGGGGGACCCGGGTTCGAGCCCTGGGTTGGGAAGATACCCTGGAGAAGGAAGTGGCAATCCTCTTCAGTACTATTGCCTGGAAAATCCCATGGACAGAAGAGCCTGGCAGGCTGCAGTCTGTGGGGGCGCAAAGAGTCGGACACGACTGAGCAACTTCACTTCACTTCACTTTACCATATTTTTTATCCCTCATCCTTTTTTTCTTTTTCAGCTCTGTGCTTACAGGAGAATGATGCTAAAATTAAAACAATTAGCATGAAATAAAAATATACAGCCTGCTAGATATCAAATGAGCATATGCTTAGCATAAGCCACTCTTGTAAATAAAGTGAAACTGTGTAGTTTTAGCATGTCTTTACAGGTTTACTCACTTTTTTGTTTGTTGTTTCCTAAAAAACTGGCATAGATCCCTTCATTATTAAGAGAAGATTATGAAACTTTCTCAAGAATGCCAAATAAATAGGTATGAAGAACAAAAGAGATGAAAATTAATTTGCCTTGCTTGAAATTAATGAATAAAACATACTTATTTAATGTATTTCATAATAATATACTGAAATATGTCCATTTATAGAACACATCAATCCATATGTCTCAGTATGATTTCCTTCTTTAAACTGAGAAACAGAAGTATTGAAAATTGTGAATGGTAGTTTTTCCTAACTGCCCTTTCATTGCTTCGTGAATTGATAGATGAATAACTGAACCATCTTTTCCAGAATATTCTGGGGCAGGTGTCAACTGAAAATAAAGGTACCTGAGTCCCATTTTATTAAATGAATCTCTGGAGTGGAGATATACTGATTCTGTATATTTGACAAACCCTCTAATTTAATACAGGAGAAGGAACTGGCAACCCACTCCAGTATTCTTGCCTGGAGAATCCCAAGGAGAGAGGAGCATGGTGGGCTGCCATCTATGGGGTCACACAGAGTCGGACACAACTGAAGCGACAATACACTCAGAAGTTAAAAAGCCACATATCTAGTCCAGTTGTTTAGTGTTTCTATCTTCTTGTCTTTGCTCAAAATCTTCCAGTGGTGTGGAACTCTGAATTTCTGAAATCAGACCATTTAGATTTTTTTAAATGGCAGTCTACTTTAAATACAAGAAGATGCCCATTTTTTAGAGTTCAGTTTGTTACGTTTTGACGACTGTGTTCACCCACATAACCATCACCCACAAAGAAAAAAACATCTCTGTCATCCCAGGACAGTTACTCACACCACTTTCCATGCAATCCCTTTCTCTCTGAATCAGCCTTTATATCTTTTATCACCTCAGGTCAATTTTTATTAGAACTTCATATAAATGGAACTTAAAAGTATTCTCTTATATTTAGCTTCTGTTGCTCAGTTTAATATCTGTGTTTCGGCCATGTTGTTGAGTTAATTTACATTTACTTCTGGGTAATATTTTTGCATGAATATACCAAAATTTCTTTATCTCTTCACTTGCTGATAAGTATTTGCATTGTCTCCTTGTTCTGGTTATTACGAATAAGCCTGCTAATGTATATTTTTAGGTATTTTTGTAGACATATTTTCATTTGTTTGGGGCATTTACTTAGGGTCATATGAATTACCAGGTCATACATGTTTAACTTTAGAAGAACTTGCAACTACTTCTGCAGAATGGTTGCACCACTTCACACTCTCACCAAAAATCTATGATGGTTCCAGCTGCTGTTTTCCAACATTTGGTGCTATTGAGATTTTTTAACTTTTAAACTAAATTCTAGTGAATAAAAAACCATTGAGACTTAAATTTGATTTCTATTATCCTAAAAATGTTTAGTACCCTTTTTATCAGCTTATTGCTGTTTAATACCTGTGTGTGTATATCTCCTTATGTCTTTTGACCATTTTTACATGGGTTCTTGGTCTTTTCCTTTTTTAATTTGTAAGTCCGTCTGCGTCATCTCAGTAGTCATTTTTGAGACACTTAAATGTAGTATATGTGGCAGCTTTTTATTAAATTGTTTTGATGATTTTTTTGTATCTTCTCTCTCTTATGGATGAAAAGATATACATTATACTTAGCTCATGGATCAATAAGTTAAGGAAAACATCCAATAAATATTTCCCGAGGCACAAGGAATAAAGAATATGATTAACTCAAAAGTGGATGGGTTAAAATCTGTTTAAATCTTACTTATGTTTTACTGCCTCCAAAGAAGGTATTCACTCCCTCTCTGCTGCTGCTGCTGCTAAGTCGCTTCAGTCGTGACAGACTCTGTGCGACCCCATAGAAGGCAGCCCACCATGCTCCCCTGTCCCTGGGATTCCCCAGGCAAGAACACTGGAGTGGGTTGCCATTTCCTTCTCCTCCTCTCTGCCTAATGGAAAACGATTTTAAAAATCCTCCTCAGCAAGCATTTGTATCTGTATTGGCTGAATTTGATCAATTTGATTTGTCTCTTTACGAAATAACCTTGAAAGATTAAAACCAAGTTATCTTTGTAGTTTTATAAAGAGAGGAGAGATGTTCCAGAGAGGCTTAGTTCTTCATTCCAGTAGAATTCTGAGTGACGGTGTTTGTGCAGCTGGCATTTTCTGCACTGACCTCTTAAAGCCTGCGTCCCCTTCTTGCCACTCCCCTAACACATGGGTGGAGGGGGAGTCATTGCTCCTATTTGATATGAAACTTAGCAGTAGCTCTTTACCGCCTGAGAGAAATGGCTTATGTATAGCATGGAAATCCAAATTGGCTGACTGGGGGCAACCGTCCCAGATCATCATTCTCTTCACTTTCTGTGTAGGAAATTCTCATGATAAATCTTCCTGGTATGCACTCAGTTAATAACTTGAGCCTAAACGCAGTAGAATCTACTTATCACCCCCCCTAAACATTCAATTTAGTGCTCTTATTTACCTTCAGCAAAGACTGTAATATGCATTTATTGATGCACTTACTGAAAATCTGTTTTGTACATAGTATACTCTAAGTGTTAATTGCTCAGTCATGCCCAACTTTGTGACCCCAGAGACTGCAGCCCACCAGGCTCCTCTGTCCATGAGATTTTCCAGGCAAGGATACTAAAGTGGGTTGCCATTTCCTTCTCCAGGGGATCTTCCCAACCCAGGGGTTGAACCCAGGTCTCCTGCACTGCAGGCAGATTCTTTACTGACTGAGCTACAAGGGAAGCCCACATAGTACTCTGGGAAGCGTTAATTTCCAAGAGATATTTCTGATGCAGTATCTAGTATAATATTATGTGTATCCAATCTATTAATACACATATGGACGTGATTAAAGTTCAAACCAGTCTGACTGGTTAACTTTCAGTTCTGAACATATAACAGCCTGAGTACCCTGAAACTCTTCACTACAACTTCATTAAAATGTTAGCTAAAGAAAAGTAATTGTTTTAAATTATTTTTGATATATTGCTGGACTCACTAGAAAGAAAGAAAAATTACTGTGTGTCAGAAACTAGAAGGAACTAATAATAGCAGCTAATTTAAAAATGGTACTAGATCTGCTGCCGCAAGAGTGGTGATAGCTGTGTGGCTGTTGGTCTTGGTAAAAGACTCTTGGTCAGCAGGAATACTAACTCAAGGATAGAAATGGAGGCCAGGCACTCACAAATGTGAGGATCAGGAACTGAGAAACCACATGAAATCGATATTCTAAAAAGATGCCACGTTTGGCAAAAAGTGGACTAGGAAACTTGCATTCGCCTAGTGTAGGAATAGTAAACAAGTGATTCATCCTCAATTCAGGTACAGGAGTCCTAAATTTTAAAAAATGAATAAATAAATAATACTTGTTTTTCTCTTTCTGGCTTACTTCGCTCTAATATGAGGCTCTTCATCTGCCTCAGTCAACTGACTCAAATTTGTTCCCTTTAGTGGCTGAGTAATATTCCATTGTATATATATATACCACAACTTCTAATGTATGTATATGAACTCTAGAAAAATGGTACCGATGAACCTATTTGCAGGGCAGGAATAGAGGCGCAAATGTAGAGAACTGACTTGTGGACACAGGGAAAAGGAGAGGGTGGGACTAATTGAGAGACTAGCGTTGAAATATATGATTACCATGTGTAAAATAGATAGCTAGTGGGAGATTGCTATATGAGACAGGGAACTCAGACTGGTACTATGTGATGACCTAGAGGGTGGAGATTGGGATGGTGGGATGGAGGCTCAAGAGGGAGGAGATATATATATATGAATGTGTGTGTGCGTGTGTGTGTGTGTATCCTTATAGCTGATTCACACTGTTGTATGGCAGAAACCAATGCAACATTGTAAAGCAATTATTTTCCAATTAAAAATAAATTTAAAAAATGTAAAATAAAAACTTTAAAATAGACTCACTAAATGCAATAAAATACTGGATATTAAAAACATGTAATTATAAATCAACCGGAAATAGTAGGAAATGCTATATGTAAATGATAATATTTAAGAGCATTATTAGGCATTATGAACACTGTAATTAATTGTTGAGTTGGGAATATTTCTTATGTGGTTTTCTGGTATATATTTAGGGTGGTTCACAATCACTTTCATTCCTAAATGATCATTTGTTTTGCTAATATTGTAATAGTGTCAAAGAATATTTCAAATACCCAGTATGCTATCTCTTGTGGTTTCATGGCAAAAACTATAGGGCTAGAGGAATGCATAGGGACACAAAGACATTTTCTGTCACATGTCCTAAAGCATGTGGACAGAGAAGGAGAAACTATGTTTGAAATATATGGAACCATAAATATGTGTGAAATTTTTTCCAATGATCTCCTGTGTTAAATTACAAATTAGAAGATTCAGATCCCATTGAAATAGCCAATACAGACATACTATTTTAACAGGAATATACTTAATTATACAGTGTATAAGTACACCAGATTTTTCCTTCCTTTTGGTTGAGAAACACATTAAATAGAAATTGTTAGCAATTTGCTATTTACAGAGCACAGCCAATAACAGTAATACAGAAGTGAGACTGTCTCTATGTAGAGTAGCATACCTATTACATCCTTGCATGCAGACTGCATCCAACCACATTTGATGCATTTTATCCTGATGAAGTCTGAAATTTTCTAGCGAAATGGCATATGAAAATGAAAAGTCTTGTGAAAACACACGACTCTTTATTGTGTCAGAAGTGTTTCAGACAGAAAACTATTCCTACGTATTTATCAAAGAGTCAAATTATATAGGATAAAAGGACTCTCATTATAAAAGTATGTAGCTCATAATAGTAGAGCAACAAATTTAAAATACATTTGACCTGCTCCTGTGTGTGTGGGCATTTATGGTTACCTTTGTTTATTAGTCATGGTTTAACAGGTGAAGAAGAACCACTAAGAATATTATGGAATATGGAATTTATAGTAGAAATTAGAACTTGCATAGTTGTTAGGGAGGCTGATGATATAAAATCCAGTCAAGGAAATTAAAAGATTAGAAATATCAGTTCTGGCACAGGTAATCAAGTCTGAAAATGAAGTACAGAGAGCTGCAATGGTGGAGATCTAGAGGGCAATACCAATAGAGATTGAAGGAAGGGTGTTGGCTCTTTGTGGCTATTGTTGCTTTAAGTTCACAGTGAAGTGTCACATAGTCGATATGGGGTGGGTCAATAGGATGCACAACATTAAGGAAAATTCATCCCAGCACAGGAAAGTGTAAGGACAAACTGAAATCTGCCTACACGTCTATGTCTGTCTTTCACTAACTCTACTGATACTGAAGCGCCAATACTTTGGCCACCTGATGCGAAGAGCTGACTCATTGGAAAAGACCCTGATGCTGGAAAAGATTGAGGGCAGGATGAGGAGACAACAGAGGATGAAATAGATGGTATCGTTGACTCAGTGGACATGAGTTTGGGCAAACTCTGGGAAATAGTGGGGGACAGGGAAGCCTGGCCCGCTGCAGTTCGTGGGGTTGCAGAGAGTCAGACACGACTGCATGACAGAACAACAGCAACAACAAAACGATGACCTCAGGTAATAATGGCTGATACTTCATTTCTTCCCCCCAGGTTCTGCCTAGCTTGACTTGCAGACTCCCAAACCATGCGTGCTTGGGTGCTCAGTCGCTTCAGCCATGTCTGAGTTTTTGTGTCGCCATGGACTATAGTCCACCAGGTTCCTCTGTCCATGGGATCCTCCAAGCAAGAACACTGGAGTGGTTTGCCATTTCCTCCTCCAGATCTTCCCAACCCAGGGATGGAGCCCGTGTTTCCTATGTCTCCTGCATTGGCAGACAGCTTCTTTACCACTAGCGCTGCTTCAGAAGCCCCCCAGACCACACAGAGAAGGTAATTCTGGGAAACATAACTTTCAACATAACCAAGTTGACGATAAAAACAAAAAACTTTATATGCTCTTCTAGAATTCTTGATTGTAACTATATATATATATAATAGATATATATAAGAAAAGGAGGTATCCTCAGTTCAGTTCAGTTCAGTCGCTCAGTCGTGTCCGACTCTTTGCAACTCCATGAATCGCAGCACGCCAGGCCTCCCTGTCCATCACCAACTCCTGGAGTTCACTCACTAGATGGTATCACTGACTATCAGTGATGCCATCCAGCCATCTCGTCCTCTGTAGTCCCCTTCTCCTCCTGCCCCCAATCCCTCCCAGCATGAGAGTCTTTTCCAATGAGTCAACTCTTCGCATGAGGTGGCCAGAGTACTGGAGTTTCCGCTTTAGCATCATTCCTTCCAAAGAAATCCCAGGGCTGATCTCCTTCAGAGTGGACTGGTTGGATTTCCTTGCAGTCCAAGGGACTCTCAAGAGTCTTCTCCAACACCACAGTTCAAAAGCATCAATTGTTCGGCGCTCAGCCTTCTTCACAGTCCAACTCTCACATCCATACATGACCACTGGAAAAACCATAGCCTTGACTAGACGGACCTTAGTTGGCAAAGTAATGTCTCTGCTTTTGAATATGCTGTCTAGGTTGGTCATAACTTTTCTTCCAAGGAGTAGTAAATCAAAAAAGTAGACAATTAAAATATTCACCACTCTTATTATAACACAAGAGGAACTAAAATTCTGATGGTAGAAATCATAAAGTTAAGGAAAAGAGTCACAGTTGTCAAGGAAATGTAGATAATAAAATGACAAGAGAAGGAATAAAGAAAGTTTTAAAGAAACGGAGACACTCCAAGACATGACACAAAAAAATGAAGGAAAGAATAAAAATACAATTTTTGCAACTAATAGAGACTTAAAAACATGTGCAACTGGTTCGTTCTAAAGAATTATTTTATTTCCCTTAGTTTCAAAAAGTTTAATAATGATTTATTAGGAAGAGAAATAGTTTTATTCAGCATAGTTTAATGAAAGGTAATTTGTTTTTTCATAATGTAAAAATCATAATATGATCCTCTAGAGTGGATATTGAGGTAAAAGCAAGTTAATGGATATTGTTGATTAAAAACCTATTTAAGACAAGTAATTGAACAAGAAAGACCTAAGACCTCTTATCTTGTATATGAAAAAAAGTGATATAGATTTCCCAAATTTTACAACAAACTCAGCACCAAATGACATTACCAATTATAAGCTGTAAAACTGAAAGAAATTCTTCTAAATTTCAGTTAATAAAATGTTTAGTTCTGCCATAAACACTCAGATATTTTAATATTTTTATAATTTTAAAGATTGCTGTGAGATGAAGAGTTGATGAAAAAGTAAATAACCATAAGTACAAGAATTAAAGTATTAGTGAACTGTTAGGCAGCCAAATAATAATATATATATTTATTTCTGTATCATGTGATGATTATGGTATTTGCCAACTTTTTAAAAGTGTAACTTCCTCTCATTTCCTTTTTAATGCCAAGTAAGTATTAACTTTCATACTTCATTTTATATTATAATTGTTCTAATTCTTTTTCTTAAGTAAATACTTTGGAACTATAAATTACAGCATGAAGAAAATAAAAATCTATGTTTTAAATCTGTTATATTCATCCTGAGATAAAGGATTTGATAAGCCTTCAGTGTTGTTGCTTTTTTTTTTTTTCAACCTAGTAATCCCATATTTTACCTAAATAATTCCACCCCTCCCTACTTTTTTGCCAACTGAATCAGGGTCTCTTTCCAACCCACAAACTTCCATAGTATTTGGAGAGAGTTACCGTTTGTTTCCAAGATATGAGCAGGATCTGTGGAAATCTCTTTTCCTCAGGTCTGAGTTGTGTTAATCACAAGAGCAGATATTTAGGGATACAGATTGTGTTCTGCCCACTTTGAGTGTCAGATACTGAATACCAGGAGTCCCTGTAGTGTCTTCTCAGATTTTGTTATGCAGACTCTTAAAAATACAGATAAAGTCCTCTCCTTTATTCAGACCTGTATTAGTTCTTCAGGGCTACTATAACAAAGTGACACAAACTAGATCACTTCAACAACAGAACTGTATTATCTCGCAGTTCTGGAGGCTAGGGGTTGATTAAGCTGTCATTAGGGTTGATTCCTCCTGATGACTGTGAGTGAGCCTTACAATTCTTACTCTCACCTGGCATCCTGTAGTTTGCTTGGTGAATCTGGGGAGTCTCTGGTTCTTGGAAGTGTCCCCCTCTGCCATCATCTTCATATGGTTTCCCCACGCATGCCTGTATCCGTATTTTCCCTTGTACAAGGACCCTGGCAGGCATATAGGGGATACCATATGAAGATGAAGGCAGAGATTGGGGTGACTCTTCTGCTCATCAAAGAATCCCCTGTGTGTATGTCTGTGTCCAAGTTTTGCCTTATATAAGGCAACACTGGGCTTCTGTGGTGGCTTAGTAGTAAAGAATTTAGAAAGATGGTAACGATAACCCTGTATGCAAGACAGCAAAAGAGACCCAGATGTATAGAACAGTCTTTTGGACTCTGTGGGAGAGGGAGAGGGTGGGATGATTTAGAAGAATGGCATTGAAACGTGTATGATATCATGTATGAAACGAGTCACCAGTCCAGGTTCAATGCATGATACTGGATGCTTGGGGCTGGTGCACTGAGACGACCCAGAGGGATGGTATGGGGAGGGAGGAGAGAAGGGGGTTCAGGATGGAGAACATGTCTATGCCTGTGGTGGATACATGTTGATGTATGGCAAAACCAATACAATATTGTAAAGTAATTAACCTCCAATTAAAATGAATGAATTTATATTAAAAAAAAAAAAGAATTCACCTGCAATTCAGGAGACTTGCATAGACAAGGGTTTGATTCCTGGGTTGGAAAGATCCCCTGGAGGAGGGCATGACAACCCACTCCAGTATTCTTGCCTGGGAAATCCCATTGACAGAGGAGCCAGATGGACTACAGTCCCCAGAGTCACAGAGTCAGACACAACTGAGCACACACATGTACATACAGTCAAGGACACTAACCATACTGGATTACAGTCTCATCCACTCCAGTGTGAACTCATCTTGCGTAACTAATTACCTGGGCAATGTTTATCTCCTAAAGCAGTCACATTCTAAGCAACCAGGGGTTGGGACTTCAACATGTAAACGGGGGTGGGAGAGCACTATTCAATCCATAACAAGGTGTAAGAGCACTACTATGTAACAACAAAGAGCAAAGAAAACCAAAATAAAACTGTAGAAGGGCCTCTCCTGCAAGAAAGATGGGAGTGGGGGAGACCTTCTTCTCTGACTGCCTTGTTCTTGTTCAATCACTCAGTTGTATCTGACTGTTTGTAACCCCGTGGACTGCAGCAGGCCAGGCTTCCCTGTCCATCACTATCTGCTGGAGCTTGCTCAAACTCATGTCGATTGAGTCGGTGATGCCATCCAACCATCTCACCCTCTGTCACCTCCTACTCATCCTGCCTTCAATCTTTCCCAGCATCGGGTCTTTTCCAGTGAGTCAGCTCTTTGCATCAGGTGGTCAAAGTGCTGGAGCTTCAGCTTCAGCATCACTCCTTCCAGTGAATATTCAGGGTTGATTTCCTTTAGGATTGACTGGTTTGATCTCCTTGCAGTTCAAGGGACTCCTGAGAGTCTTATCCAACACCACAGTCTGAAAATACCTAATCTTCGGTACTCAGCCTTCTTTATGGTCCAACACTCACATCCATACATGACTACTGGAAGAACCATAGCTTTGACTATATGGACCTTTGTTGGCTATGTCTCTACTTTGTGATATGTTGTCTAGGTTTGTATAGCTTTTCTTCCAAGGAGCAAGTGTCTTTTAACTGCATGGCTGCAGTCATGGTCTGCAGTGATTTTTGGAGCCCAAGAAAATAAAATCTGTCACTCTTTCCATTGTTTCCCATCTGTTTTCCATTGTTTCCCCAGCTATTTTCCAGGAAGTGATAGGACCAGATGCTATGATCTTTGCTTTTTTGAATGTTGAGTTTTAAGCCAGCTTTTTCTGTCTCCTCTTTTGCCTTCATCAAGAGGCTGTTTAGCTCCTCTTCGCTTTCTAACTGCCTAGGTCCTGTAGTTCTTGAATGAGTCGATGCAGGCTAGGGAACTACAACAAATTGACACTTGACTCAGCCAGTGTTGGTGGGAGGGTGTCAGAGGCCTAATGACTTGATTTAGATAATTTAGCAAATGCTTGTATTCTAAATGTAATTTAATGAAAACGTATAGGAAATAGTAGCTTTGTATATGAATATAAGGAGGGAATGAAAGTTGATCCGTGCATAAGTCAGGATTCATTCAACTAGAGAAGCAAAATACCGTGGAAGTGCATAAAGCACTGTATAATTCCAGGGATGGTAGCTTTGGCAGAAGCACTGCAGGCATGGAATATAAATCTATATTTGGAGTAAATGTCTATTTCAGGAAGAATAAAGTGCTGCCCCATGCATGATGTAAGTAGTTCAGTGTGTTCCACCTACCACAAGTTAGCAGGCTCTTCACCTTGAGAGATGGTGCCATGCCAGGGCTATGTTGGTATTTGCTGCGGGCAGTTTGGGCACTCAGCAGTGTCTGTAGTCAAGCTGGCCTTGGTGACTACAAGTTTTTGTTGCTGGACCCATGCTTGACTTCCATCCCTTCAGTGTGGCCTCTGTTCATGAACCCATTGAGCAGTAGCAGGAGTGGCTGTGGAAAGGGTCTTACTGGTATCCACACAACATGTCATCCTATCCAGCTGGTCACTTACACCCTTCTCTGATAGTATTACACTATGGTAAACATTTACATAGGACAAAATTATCACCATATTCTGTGCCCATCCAGATAATTCTAGTCACATACCTCCTTCACAGTTCTTACCATCAATTTTCCAATTGTGTTTCTTCAAAGTTCCTGTCCATCAAGCCAAACCATTGACAATAGTCAATCAATATAGAGATAGCCTTCTGGCCATCTCTCCTTTCAGACATAATAAAAAACCATATTCTCTGCTTGACCTCTCACCTTGCCCATTAGGAAGATCCCTCTTTATGATTACTTTATTTTTGTTTTATTTTTTTAAATATAAATTTTTTTATTTTAATTGGAGATTAATTACTTTACAATATTGTATTGGTTTTGCCATATATCAACATGAATCAGCCACAGGTATACACGTGTTCTCTATCCTGAACCCCCTCCCCCCTCCCTCCCCGTACCATCCCTCTGATTACTTTATAAGACTGAACCAAAGTATTAGTATACCATTACTGCTGTTCACTTTTCTACAGTGCCTCCATTTCATGCAGAGCTCCTGTAAAGCCAAGCTGAGTTTTTCCTTCCTTAGTCAACTGACTTTAAGGAACTTGCCATGATGTTATAGGTGTGAGTTAAGACAGAGGAAATATAGCAAGGTGAGCGGTCCTGGGTATTTTGACCACTTCTCTATGCAAATTACATCACAGGGACGTTATAAGAGCTTTCAGGTCTTCTGTGTAGAGTTGCAACTGGGGATTTAAAGACCCTGAAGTCATCATTTTCTTTCACTGCTTTCTACAGCATAATTCAAAGCAACAAACATGTACTATTATACTCCTTATGTGCTGTGTGTTAAGTCGCTTCAGTCGTGTCCATCTATGACTCTATGAACTGTAGCCTTCCAGACTCCTCTGTCCATGGGATTCTCCAGGCAAGAATACTGGAGTGGGTTTCCATGCCCTTATCCAGAGGATCTTCCCAACCTAGGGACTGAACCCGTGTCTCTTCTGTCTCCTGCATTGGTTGGCAGGTCCTTTACCATTTTGACCAAAGTATTTTAAGGTGCAAAATACTCATCCAGAGCCCCATGTTCCATAGGTACTCAATTACAGATAATTTAAGTGACTCCTCTGTCACTTCCTGCCATAGACTATCTGTGCCTTCATGACCAATGCAAATAGAATCATTTTTCTTTTAAATTTAATCAGATTAAAGCACCAATTCCTGAAAACCTGAAATTAATTCAGAGAAGTTATCCTTAATGTTCTGTTTCTCTAGAACCACTTCCAATACCAAATTCCACATCAGTCAGGGCTCATCCAGGCATGCAGACCCAGCTGTCAACATAGAAGTAGATATGAAGATATATAGAGAGAGACAGAGATGGATATAAATATAAACAGAAGTTTTACTACAGAGGATTTATTAAAAGAAGCTATAACTCATACAATTGTGGGAGTTGGCTATACAAATCTGAAGTCCATAAGTCAGGCAATCAGGAAGAAAAGATCATGAGTCAGCCAGAACCGCAAGCACAATATACAGCTTTTTGTCCAGCAGGAGCAATCTCTCTCTTTGAGGAAGGCCAAAGCTCATTTGTAAGGGCTTTCAGCTGAATAGTCCAAAAAATCCAGAACATCACTTTGGTTTAAATGTATTGTTCATCCAAGTCACTAAGACAGCCCAGTGAAAAGGAGGGAAGTGAATTCTACATCTTAACTGGGGAACAGTAGAATCACAGTTCAGACGTATGTATAGGATAGGAGGTACCCCTTTGGCCATCTTTGTAAAATACAATCCACTTCAACTCTGTCCTCAAAATCAAGTGATCTGATGTATTTTGGTGTGACATTTTTTTATAAATTAGTTATGCCCATCTTTTGAATTAACTCAATTTTAATCTATATAATATTTCCCCATATAACCAGTAGCAGATACTTTGGCTCCTAACATACAAGGAGCTAAGTCTAAATCTGTGTTTCTAGTTCTAAGCTTTTTAGAAGCTGTTTGAATTTTGTTCTTCATTCCATTTACTTCCTAGCTCATTGCAACAAAGAGCTGTTGGTGTTATTAGACTTGAATAATCCACTTGCTTATTAAGTTAGTTTTTACTTTCTTGTCATTTTGATTTAACAGAATTATTAACAAGTGTCCCAAATCTAGTGCCAAGGGTCTAAATCAGATGTTTAATCCATATTATAAGTGGAATCGTACAAATCTCAGCAGTTGAGAGCTTCCTTTTGTCACTTTCTTAATAAATACCTCCATTGGGTACACCAATGTCACCCATGAGATGTCATTATTACTTAATTATCCTGTGCTGAGGGACATGGGGAATACCAGAGGGTAAGCAGAGGTAGAATTCCATGGTAGAGTAACTCCAATTTTCTAAGGAGCTCAGTGACAAGGCAGAGAACGCTAAAATATAATCATTAATATTTTTTCATCTGCATCATACATATAAAAATTGAGATCCAACTGCTTTGATTAAAACGGAGGCATTTATATTACCATTCTTGGGACCATCTTGTCACCTCATTCTGTCACCCATTTAATAAAATAATTCATTGTGTTTTTTGTTGTTTTTGTTAACTTCTAACTTACCTGTGAAAATATAGGGATATTCATTATTCAGTGATTCTGGATGTAAATATATCCTAAATTTATCAAAAATATTTCAGCAGAACATCAGATAGAAAATCAATAGATGGACAATCAAGAAGAATATTGGTAGGTTTAGTGATATTGAAAGATGTAATTCTAGGAGTCTTGAGCCCCTTGGGCTTAAGTAACAAACTCAGGTGACATTTAACAACCCCTGAAATTCAATGTTTCCTCTTAAGTGTGTCAGTCACTGAAGATTTATTGCCCTTTCACATTTTTATTTTTATATCACAGTTTATATTTTTATATAGAGAGATGGCCCATCATTACACTAGTGACTTCTAACGTGAGGAAATACTAAGAATGTCCAAAGCAGAGTAGAACAGAAATGGAATAGCATTCGGAGATGATTTCTAGTTACAGTGAACTCAGAAAAGTGAAGAAGCAGAAAGAGTGGGTTTCTTTTCTTTTTCTTATTTTTTTAAATTAATTTAAAATTTTTATTTAATTACTTTAATTTATTTAATTACTTTACAATATTGTGGTGAAGTTTTGGTTTCTTTAGCCTCATTTTTTGTTTTCTCTTGTTGACTTTACTGCTCATCAATTTTCATTTCTTCATTACTTTTTATTTCTTTCTAGAGCTAGACACATTCTTTTGCACCTATGTAGTCATTCTAAGTACATACAAATTGTAAATTCCAGCTGGAGCAATCCAGGTTTTAGCATTTAGTCTTTCATTTGGTTAGATGTCGGAAGGGGACAGGGTTGCAAAGGAAGAGAACATCAGTATTCCACTGTATACTTCTAGCCCTTCCACCTCAAGACAATCATAGCAGAGTTAGGGACAGTCTAGAAAAGAGCAACAACAAAGGTAAAGAAGATGAAAGGAATCCATTTAATCACTTTCTAACACCGCACACAAAAATAAACTCAAAATGGATTAAAGATCTAAATGTAAGGTCAGAAACTATAAAACTCCTAGAGGAGAATGTAGGCAAAACACTCTCAGACATAAATCACAGCAGGATCCTCTATGATCCACCTCCCAGAATTCTGGAAATAAAAGCAAAAATAAACAAATGGGATCTAATTAAAATTAAAAGCTTCTGCACAACAAAGGAAAATATAAGCAAGGTGAAAAGACAGCCTTCTGAATGGGAGAAAATAATAGCAAATGAAGCAACTGACAAACAACTAATCTCAAAAATATACAAGCAACTTATGCAGCTCAATTCCAGAAAAATAAACGACCAATCAAAAAATGGGCCAAAGAACTAAATAGACATTTCTCCAAAGAAGACATACGGATGGCTAACAAACACATGAAAAGATGCTCAACATCACTCATTATTAGAGAAATGCAAATCAAAACCACAATGAGGTACCACTTCACACCAGTCAGAATGGCTGCGATCCAAAAATCTGCAAGCAATAAATGCTGGAGAGGGTGTGGAGAAAAGGGAACCCTCCTGCACTGTTGGTGGGAATGCAAACTAGTACAGCCACTATGGAGAACAGTGTGGAGATTCCTTAAAAAATTGCAAATAGAACTACCTTATGACCCAGCAATCCCACTGCTGGGCATACATACTGAGGAAACCAGAATTGAAAGAGACACATGTACCCCAATGTTCATCGCAGCACTGTTTATAATAGCCAGGACATGGAAACAACCTAGATGTCCATCAGCAGAGGAATGGCTAAGAAAGCTGTGGTACATATACACAATGGAGTATTACTCATCCATTAAAAAAATTCATTTGAATCAGTTCTGATGAGATGGATGAAACTGGAGCCGATTATACAGAGTGAAGTAAGCCAGAAAGAAAAACACCAATCCAGTATACTAACACATATATATGGAATTTAGAAAGATGGCAATGACGACCCTGTATGCAAGACAGGAAAAAAGACACAGATGTGTATAATGGACTTTTGGACTCAGAGGGAGAGGAAGAGGGTGGGATGATTTGGAATGGCATTCTAACATGTATACTATCATGTAAGAATTGAATCGCCAGTCTATGTCAGACGCAGGATACAGCATGCTTGGGGCTGGTGCATGGGGATGACCCAGAGAGATGTTATGGGGAGGGAGGTGGGAGGGGGGTTCATGTTTGGGAACGCATGTAAGAATTAAAGATTTTAAAATTAAAAAAAAAAAAGAAAAAAAAAAAGAAAGGAATCCATTTAAGGAGAAAGAAGAGTTATATGACAACAGTAAGAATGCACAGAACACCAGCGTTTCACTCCAGGGGATTCTGGCCTCCTTCTATTCGTTGTTTGCTAATATTTCAAGATTAATGAAGAGCTGGGAGTCACACAAGCAGTTTTCACCCGTCTCTTTAGTAAGTCCTAATCAAGTGGCCACAGGTCTTGCTTTAGTATGTGGGAATAGCCGGCATTTGTTTAGTTTTTAGTCTTCAGTATTTCAGTTGAAACAGAGAGAAAGAGTACCATTTTACTATCCTGTTATATAGATATTGCTCCATTATAGTGATGGTTAAGCTTAGGTTTAGCAGCATTGAGGTAACTTTTCCAAGGTCACAGAAAAAGAGTTGGGATTCAAATCCATGTTTGATATTAAAATATATTACAAACTTTTAATATATATATAGTTGAGAAAAATATTGAGCCTTAAAAAAATCTTTCTTTTTATTTCCTGTTTGGCTGTATATTCTCCATTTTAGATTTCTATATCTGCTCTCTACTAGTCCCCATCCTGATTTGTGCAGAAGAGGATGGCTATATGGAAAATATCAGTCAACTCCCTTGCCTCTGGGTTCTGGTTGCCTTTGGTCAATGGCAGTCACCTGCAGAAGATGAGGGAGGGCAGGAGGATAGTGGGGCAGGGGTATTTATTCCTCTGGCTTCCTCCCTGCTAGGGCTATGACTTGACAGTAGCCACATTTCTCTTTTGAAAGCCACAACTCCTCACATATGCTAAAATCATTTTTCAGAATTCCTCCCCTTTCATTGTCAGAACTACTGTTGGGAATAGCTGTTGCTGGATACTGTTGTATTTCTTTTGGGCTTTCCTGTATATTTTCAACAGCTTTTTAAATAGTGCTTTCAGTAAATTCTTCTGAAGCATACCCATTTGAGGGCACCATCTGCTTCCCATTGGGAGCTTAACCAATATACAAACTGATAGACCAGTTTACTCATTTCACACTTGTGCAAAGAAAACATTGCTTTTCTCATTCTCTGTTTCATTGTTAGGACAATGGGTGGAAGTGGTGGTGTAAGAAAAGAACAGAACTTGTCCCTATAAATGAAATTTCATGAAAAAATGGAATGTAGAAATAGTGGTATTAAATCTTGACACCCTTAAAATGTTATTATATTGGGGACTTGCAGATACACTAATATATATGGAAAACAGAGCTCTTATAGTCTAAAGTTTTCTTATATCCTTCTTAAGAACTTGTCAATTGAAAATATTTCAGTCTTCTCAGATAAAACAGCCTCTGTTAAGTTTAAACATTCACTTAATTTAATTGTATTGGAATTTATTTATGTAGTCTCATTTGGATCACTTGGCCTATTTAAATAATTGTCTCACTTTCTATCTTGCTTTCCCACTCCTTGGTATGTGGGTGTACAGCAGGCTCACTGTGTCATCATGCTAACCAGGAAAAAGAAGCCCTTGAGTCTATAAAAATCCAAAAATAGTAAGTTGAGCAATTTCTTCAAGCAGAGAAGAGGTTACGGAGAGAAATCAGTAATCTAATAGTGTCCTTTGCTGGCGGCAATAGATAAAGACATTTTGCTGATATATTCATTCAAAATTTCCTATAACTACATGACAATCTGGATAAGCCTGTTTAATCTTATTAACTCTGTGACCATGATGATACACAGATAGAAGACAACAAAAAGTGAAACAATGACTATGCACCTATTTAAAAATAACATTACATCTATTTTTGTACTAGATTCTCCTCTTGATAAACTATATGTGTGACTTCCACCAGAAAATATTTTAGATAAATTACAAGGAAACTTTTAGTAAGGTTATCCCATTATTAATCACTATCTCACTCTTTATTAACATGAAGAGAAATTTGTCAAGAAAAGTACAAGATTATTCTGAACTTTTACTGATTTTATTTTCCCTCAGTCTTTATGGAAAGGAACACATTATGAATTAAGCTGCTTGAGCTCATGTGCTTTAACCTTGAAACTAATCTCAGAGTCCAAATTCCACAAAAATTTCCAACTTACCAACCAGAAGATAACTCAGAGTATTAAAAAACAAAATGGTATTCTTGCCTCCATACATCCAGTTTCTTCTATTCTTTCATTTTAATGAACTGAAAATGCTTTCAAATGATCTAGATGGATGTCTGCCTTTTCTGCATGAGTGCGTGCTTAGTCATGTCCAACTCTCTGCGACCCCATGGACTATAGCTCACCAGGCTCCTCTGTCCATGGAATTTTCCAGACAAGGATACTGGAGTGGGTTGCCATTTCCTACTGGACTCACATCTCCTGTGTTTCCTTCATTGCAGGCAATTCTTTATCTTCTGAGCCATCAGGCAAGCTACCTTCTTTTAGAAAATCATATCTCTTTGCACAAAAGGGTGAAATGTATTATCATGATCCAGATGTTATCTCAATTGATTTTGAGGTTAAATTATGATTAAAAATTCTAAGTAGCAATTTTGCCAAAAATAGAGACATACTTTTGATAAGAGCCCTTTAAATTTTATTTGGTGATTAGCTGAGGAAATAGAAACTGCATAGGTCTCCTCTAAATATCACACCTTAAGTATAAATAGAAGAGAGAAAGCAAACTTCAAATCACCTCTGTCTAGAAAAGTAAACACCAATTTCTAGTAGAGCTCTTTTTTGCTTCAAGCTCTTTTGAAGAGTTAAGTGGGTCCAGAAAACCTATGTAGAAAGGAGAGGAACTAAAGTCACTCTCACAAAGAAAAAAATTCAACATAAGAATCTTTGTAAACCAGATAACAGTCTATATGTAAGAGACCTAAAAGTGAAAGGGTCTCAAAGTGTCAGTCTCAACAAGGCAATGGTTCTGAGTGAGAAGAGGATAAAAAGAGAGGGAGAATTACCCTGTGGTGACTAAGAGGCAAAGAAGAAAACAATAGAGAAAAATAAAGATTCTGAAAGATATATACATAAATGTAGATGTATGGATATGTATTAAATACAACACATCTTGCATAAAATGGTAAAGAGAAGGAAGGGAGGAAAACTTAGGTTCCTGAAAGACATTAAAAAAATAAGGTGCATCTCGTAGATGCAGATTAAAGTTTACACTCTGATAGTAGAGAATATACATTGTCTCAGGAGCACATGGAAGATTTCACAAAACTTAATCAAAATCTGTGTATATTGAAACTATCAGTAATTTCCAGAAAGTAGAAATACTGGCAACACTCTAAATGCCCATATGTAGGAGAGTGACTGAATAAACTTTTATACACAGTGGAATACTGTGCAGCTTTAAAAGAATGAGGAAATTCCCTGTAAATGAATGTTAATTGTTTTCAAGTGATAGAAAAAGAGCAAAAGATAATAAGTGGATTCAAGGTCTTGGTAGTTGTTTGCTTAATTAATGTACAGAGTGTTGTTATGCAGACTGATATATACAGGTTATATCTATTCAACTTAAAATAGAAGTTATTTATTTTTAGAAAATATTTGGGACTCTGAATTAAGAATTAAATTTTTCAAAGTGTCCGTAACAAAAATATTTTAAATTAACACATGGATCTCTTTCTGTTGACATCATAACACGTGCCTTTTGTTCTTTCCTCCACCTGTATAATCCCCACCTACTTATTTAAGCCTCATACACACCACATAGTTCATCATAACCCATCCAACTCTGTCAATCCCATCTCAGTAATTATGGCTGTATAGGCTCCATATACACTCCCCAAACTCTTCTGTTTCATTGTTGAATACCCATGAGGTAATTGTTTTGCTCATTTAATTTATCAGAATTAAAACACGCAAATTTTGAGAGATAGGGCAAGTAAATTAAATATCGTGACTGGTTTAAAAATGGAGTAGTTTATTAAAGATGGCTGAGTTGATGAAATTTTCACTTTTGAGCATGGAAATTTTTAATGTCTCCTTGGTTAATCAGCTGCTGAACTTAAAGCAGAGAAAGAATCTTTCAACAAATTCACCTCAAGAAGTCTTAATGCTCAAATCCATTAAATACAATCTTAGATTTTAAAGCTCTGACATCACAGTATTGAGCACAGGTGCTCATGGCTCCTTATAATTGTTTTGATGTTTCTGTGGAACAGCATCTGGTTTGCTTGATAGGCATTTATACACATCCGTTTGTTAGGTGGGAAAATGAGACAGGTGTGGACTTGAAGGTCTGAGTATATTTACTGTTGATGGGCTTAATTTCCTCTTATCAATAACACTACTCCTTTATGAAAAGTGATAATATAAAGAACACACTCCCTTAGAGGATCTGTTTTGAAGGGGAAAATGATGTTTGTCTCTGGAATGAATTCATTGAGCTACTAAAATGCTGCAAACTTTATGGAAAATGTTAATTCTGCTCTAATGTGCAAGCCACTTTCCTATTTTGATGAATAATGCAGTTTCCATCTAGTCAGTGGTTCTCAAACTTTTGTTCACATCAGGACCTTATTTAAAATGTCAGGGACAGGGTTTTATGAGAGATTTATCAGAGATTCTGATTCTGAATCTAGGTGAAAAGGAAGAGTCAAATTTTAAGCAGCCCCCAAAGTGATTCTGATGAAGGTAGTCCTGGGCTAGCAAACTGAGAAACATAATCTGTTACTAACTGGTTTTTGACTAAAAAGATAAATACAGGAAATGAAAAGCAAAATGATGGTGAGCAAAGGTGAATTTTTAAATTGGTGTGTCATGCAAATGAAATAGCAGAAAAAGAAGTGAAGGATTGTTGTTTATAGCAAAATAGGGACTAGAGACCAGTTCAGATTTTACCTCTTTCATATGACTTAATAGTCAAGACATTCATTATGTGAGTGTCTTAGACTGGATTGTGTCCCCCTAAATTCATAAATTGAAGACCTAATCCCCAATGTGACTGTATATAGCAATAGAGTCTTAAAGAGGCAATTTAAGATTGAAATGACATCATAAAGGGTAGGGCCCTGGTAAGACAGGCTTAGTGTCTTAATAAAAAAAGACACCAGAGAGCTCATTTGCTCACTCTCTGTACACTCACAAATGAGAGCTCATGTGAGGATACAGTGAAATAGTGGCCACCTTCAAACCCAGAGGAGAGGCCTCACCAGAAACTGACCATGATGGCGTGACATCATGACCTTTCAGCCTCCAGAGCTGTGAGAAAATAAGCACTGCTCAAGCCACCAAGTCTTTAGTATTTTGTTATCGCAGCCCCAGCAGATTAAAAAAGCTAGAGAATTCCAGAAAAACACCTACTTCTTCATTGATGACTACACTAAAGCCTTAGCCTGTGTTAATCACAACAAACTGGAAAATCCTTAAAGCGATGGAAATACCAGGCCACCTTACCTACCTCCTGCCAAACCTGTATGCAGGTCAAGAAGCAACAGTTAGAACCAGACATGAAACAATGGACTGGTTCAAAATTGGGAGAGGAGTATGTCAACAGATTAGCAAAATAACTTTGGGGTATCACTGTATCTTAAGAAAATGCAATAGAATGCCATAAGTCAATAAAAATTATATAAATTCTTAGTCACTAGATTTTTGTTAAATAAGTGAAAAATAGGAGTGAAACCATCTAAAAAGTTCAGCATTACCACAGGTTTAACTTCCATAGGATATCATTACTTATAACTTATTCAGCTTAGGAAACTCACTGTACATAGACCTCTAACAATAGCTGAGAGTTTTTGAAATAATTCTGTAGGCTTTACCTAGAATTATAGAAGAAAAGTATTCTTTATATATTATTTTTAAATCTTTTTGAAAGACAATAAACCGAAAACTCTGAGATTGTTTTCTACCTAGAGTCTTCTCTCCACAGAGCAGGAGTTCTAAACTTTCTCTTTTCCTATCGGACTTCAGGTGGTTTGTTTTTGCATTTGTTTTTTTCCCTTTTGCTAATGACCAAAATAAACACAGGTTATTAGAATTAACTTCTACATAGAATTGAAATACATTTTAGTTTAATGTAATATATTATTCTGATTGTGGTAAAATATTGGTTTCAGAAGAGTTTCTTTTGGAGCATATGGGGGAAACCTAAAGGCAGACTTATAGGATAAATTATTAAGTTTGTCTGGAGTAATAAAAACCTCATACAAAAGCTGACAGCCTTTAACATGAAGTAATCTAAGAGATATACAATTAGCAGATTTTGAAAGATAAGTAAACCTGCCTAATCTGTATCATAGAAGAATAAAAAGAAAAATAGGGGTGGCAAGACATGATGAGGAATGAAGACCAAAGTCTTGAGGATGGGGTAGGGCTTTCCAATATGGTCTCAGTCACATGGAGGATTGGCTCTCCTACCTCTCATGCAAATAGCAATGACCAAAACAGAGGGTCTCTGTTTTCATCACCTGTACATTCTAGTGGTGATCCATGGATGATATAGGCCATGAATATTTACTTAAATGTATACATATCTATGGAGAAGGCAATGGCAACCCACTCCAGTACTCTTGCCTGGAAAATCCCATGGACAGAGGGGCCTGATAGGCTGCAGTCCATGGGGTCACGAAGAGTCGGACGCGACTGAGTGACTTCACTTTCACTTTTCACTTTCATGCATTGGAGAAGGAAATGGCAACCCACTCCAGTGTTCTTGCCTGGAGAATCCCAGGGACGGGGGGAGCCTGGTTGGCTGCCGTCTATGGGGTCGCACAGAGTTGGACACGACTGAAGTGACGCAGCAGCAGCAGCAGCAGCATACATATATGTGTGTGGGGGGGGGGGTGGGGGTGGGAAATAAAACAGGGTAAGTGGAAAAAGAGAGATGACAAATGAGATCTCTTCAAGCTGGTTGAGGGAAGGTGTTAGGGATGGCCTTCTGAGTATAGATCAGAATAAAATGAGGGATCAAATAGATGCTGAGGATAAGAGCTTTCCTCTGAGATAGATGTCCAGACACAAGTCATTAAGCTACAGCGTCAAGCGCAGTGTTAGGTAGTTCAGACATAGTTGCTGACAGTCAACTCCTACTGGGAGGAACTATCCCTAGAGAAGATTGATGTGGGGAAATCCCTAGAGAAGATTGATGTGGGGAAATCATTACCTGTTAGACTTTAATTATAAAGAGTATCTATTTTAGAAACTTTTGGAGTACAAAATGAATAGTCAAGCTTCTCTTATAACTAAACAGCTTGAATGGGGAGGTGGTCAGAAGAACAATGGATTATATCATTTAAATGATACTGCAGGACTTCACAAGTTACTTGGGGACTTTGGTGTAGAGTTTATACTCCTTATAGGAGTATATACTCGACTTCAAGATGAGAGCATGGGAAAAGATCTAAAATGTAATTTTAACCATTGATGTGATTTTAATCTATTTATTTATTTTGAAATAAAAACATTAAAGTACAGAGTGAAGTCTTTTGTAACAAAAGGATACTGTATTTAAAAATTGGGAAACCTTGACCTGGTCATTTTTTTTTTTTTTTAAGAAAAAGCAGAAAATTTAGAAAATGCTGGCAAAATGCAAGTATGACAGCATAATCATGTTTGATTTAAGTGCAATCTCTCTCTCTCTGAGTCATAAAGTCTTCAATCAGGGTTAGAAGACTCCACTAAGATTAGTGGAATATGATCTCATCACATAAACTGTGTTTCATGAAGAAACTTTAGGAAAGGAAATAAAAAGATCACAAAAGGTAAAGATTGAGGGATAAAGAATGGAAAGGAAGGGAAGATAAGAGAAAGGATAGAGGAACAGAGACTCAACCATCACTTTGATACTAGAAGCCAAGGAAGCCAGGCACCACTCCAATTGGTAAAGTCAGGAAAATTTGATTCATGAGGACTAAATGCACTTTCTAATCTTTTCTTTATCTATCTATCCATCCATCCATCCATCCATTTACTTATCGATCCATCCATTTATTTTTTAATAGAATGCCTTTTTTATTGAAGCATAGTTGTTGTACAACTGTTATATTTACAAGTGTATAATAGAATGATTCACAATTTTTAAAGGTTATTCTCCATTTATAGCTATTATAAATAGTGGCTGTATTCCCTCTATTGTACAGTATATCTTTGTAGCTTACTTTATACATAGTTCTTTATGTCTCTTAATCCTCTATCAGTGTATTGCCCTTCTCGCCTTCACTCGTCACACTAGTAATCACTAGCGTGTTCTCTTTATCTGCACCTGTTTCTTTTTTGATACAGTCACTAGTTTGTTGTATGTTTTAGATTCCACATATAAGTGATATCATAACAGTATTTGTCTCTGTCTGATTGATTTCATTTAGCATAATATTCTTCAGGTACACACATGTTGTTTCAAAGACAAAATAGGTTCTTTTTATAGTTTTCTCCACACACACACACAGCAGTGGGACTGTTGGCTCATATGGTAGCTCTACTTCAGTTTTTGAAGGAATCTTCATACTGTTCTCCCTCATATCTGTACCAATTTACATTCCCACCAAAAGTGTAGGAGGGTTCCTTATTCTCCATACCCTCTGCATCATTTATTATTTATAGATTTTTTATTAATGATCTTTCTGACCAGAGTGAGGTGATATCTCATTGCAGTTATGATTTGCTTTTCTCTAATAATTAGTGATATTGAGCAGTTTTTCATGTGCCTGTTGGCCATCTGTATGTCTTCTTTGGAGAAATGTCTGTTTAGATCTTCTGCGCATTTTTATTTTTATTTATTTTAATATACTGAGCTATATGAGATGTTTATATATTTTGGAAATTAATCCCTTGTCTGTTGCATTATTTGCATCAATTTTATCCCATTTTAAAGGTTGTCTTTTCATTTTGTTTATGGCTTCCTTTTCTTTGCAAAATCTTTCAGGCTTAATTAGGTCACATTTGTTTATTTTTGTTTTTATTTCTATTGTTCTAGGAGACTGATCCAAAAAGACATTGCTATGATTTATGTTAAAGAGTATTCTATCTATGTTTTCCTCTAGAAATTTTATAATATCTGGTCTTACATTGAGGTCTTTAATCCATTTAGAGTTTATTTTTGTATATGGTGTTAGAGAATGTCCTGGTTTCATTCTTTACATGTAGCTGTCCAGTTTTTTAGTGCTACTTATGTAAGAGACTGTCTCTTCTCCAGTGTATATTTTTGTCACATTTGTCATGTATTAACTGACCATCAGTGCATGGGTCTATTTCTGAGCTTTCTATCCTGTCCCATTGATCTATACTTCTGTTTGTGTGCCAGTATCATACTGTTTTGATTACTATAGTTTTGTAGCATAGTCTGAAGACAGGAAGCCTGATTCTCTAGCTTTGTTTTCCTTCTCAAGTTTGCTTTGGCTATTTGAAATCTACTAGAACTTATCAATGGATTTGATAAAGTTTCAGGATGCAAAATTAATGCACAGAAATCTGTTGTATTTCTGTATACAAGTGATGAAAGATCAAAATGAGAAATTAAGAGAACAATCATGTTTACCATCACATCAAAAAGAACAAAATATCTAGGAATAAATTTGCTGAAGGTAGGAAAAGGCCTATGCTTTGAAAACTATAAGACACTGATGAAATAAACTAAAGACACAAACAGGTGAAAAGATATACTGTGTTCTTGGATTGGAAGAATCAATATTGTTATAATGCCTATACTGCCCAAGGCAGTCTATAGATTCAGTACAATTCCTATCAAATTACCAGTGGCTTTTTTCACTGAACTAGAACAAAAAAAGTTTAAATTTGTATGGTAGTCATTTAATAGAAGAAAAAATTATAGTTTTGGGCCAGGTTTAACATGATGTGTCAGCCTCAGTTTTTATCGTTTTATTTATATCCACAGACAAAACAAATATGGAAGTTACTAGCAGAATTTTTAAAATTTACTAATTAGGAAACAAATATGTTATGCCATGACCTAATTAAAATATAGAGGAAAAAACATAGCTCACTTACTTTAAAGGTTAACCCTTTCATTTTATGAGACTCTCATTAACAATATATCATCAAATTATAATAATTAAATTGGATTGGATACCATACCAGAAGTTGAAATTTAAAAAATTATATTTTCTAATGAAAATAGCTTCCACAAGTTCTTAAAAATTCCTTTATATTAAGACTTCCACTATGAATTAAATGGAACCTTGGGGGACTAGAATAGTTATAGGATTTCCCATACACTAAATTAATCCAGGTCCCCAGAACTTTGTCAAGCAGCAATACTAATGTTGAGGTGAATAAAAAAGATCTTACTTTTCATGTAAAAATATTTTAATGTACAAATCAAAACTACAATGACATATCATCTCACACCAGTCAGAATAGCCATCATCAAAATGTCTACAAACAATAAATGCTGGAGAGGGTATGGAGAAAAGGGAATCCTTTTGTACTGTTGTTGGGAATGCAAATTAATACAGCTACTATGGAGAGCAGTATGAAAATTCCTTTAAAAAGCTAGGAATAAAACTATTATATGACCCAGCAATCTCACTACTAGGCATATATCCTCAGGAAACTGTAATTGAGAAAAACACATGTACCCCAATGTTCACTGCAGAGCTCTTTACAACTCTAGGACATGGAAGCAGTCTAGATGTCCACTGACAAATGAATGGATAAAGAAGTTGTGGTACATATACGTAACAGAATATTACTCAGCTATAAATAGGAGTGCATGCAAATCAGTTCTAATGAGGTGGATGAACCTAGAGCCTATTATATGGAGTGAAGCAAGTCAGAAAGGGAAAGAAAAATATTGTATATTAGTGCATATGTGTGGAATCTAGAAAGATGGTACTGATGGTCCTATTTGTAGGGCAGCTAATGAGAGGCAGACGTAGGGAACAGACTTTTGGTCACAGTGGGGAGGGAGAAGGTGGGGTGACTTGAGAGAGTAGTACTGAAACACCTACACTACCATATGCAAAATAGATAGCCAGTGGGAATTTGCTGTATGATGCAAGGAACCCAAAGCTGGTGCTCTGTGGCAACCTAGAGGAGTGGGATGAGGAGTGAGGTGGGAGGGAGGTTTAAGAGGGAGGGGACATGTGTATGCTTGTGGCTGATACATGTTGATGTATGGCAGAAACAATCACAATATTGTAAAGTAATTATCTTTAATTAAAAATAGAATTTTTAGAAAATTTTAAAATTTGAGACTGGTGAATACTCATTGCAGTATATAGAATTGATTAATGACAGGGACCTACTGCGGAGCACAGGGAATTGTATTCAGTATCTTGTGGTGGCCTATAATGGGGGAGAATCTGAAAAAGAATATGTATATGTATGTGTATATATATATATATGGCTATATATGGCTTTATACCTGAAATATTGTAGATTGACTATAATTTAATAAAAAAATGAAATCAAAAAGTAAAAGAGACACAGATATAAAGAACAGACTTTTGGACTCTCTGGGGGAAGGCGAGAGTGGCATGATATGAGAGAATAGCATTTAAATATGTATATTACCATATGAGAAATAGATGACCAGTCCAAGTTCGATGCATGAAACATGGCACTCAAAGCCAGTGCACAGGGGCAGCCCTGAGGGATAAGATGGGGAGGAGGCGGAGGGGGGTTCAGGATGGGGGACAAATGTGCACCCATGGCTGATTCATGTCAATGTATGGCAAAAACCACCACAATATTATAAAGTAATTAGCCTCCAATTAAAACAAATAAACTAATTTTTTTTAAAGCAAAGGCAAATAAATACACAATAGAAGCTCAAAATTTTTATAAAGTTAGTGTAATTAATTTCAATGGTATGTTTTCCTCAGTATAATACTATTACTGGTGATAGCTGGGTTAAAAAAAATGACTGATTTAATTTTTTAAGGGTTCAAGCCACTCTTGCAGTGTGTGGTGGGCTTACTTGTACATCTTTACTAAGAATATAGCATTAAATATTTCCTAGGTACCTAAGAAAACTTAGCTAAGTCCAATCGCTGTAGGTATCTAAGCTAGACATTTGAATAAATGAATTAGTTTACTGTAATTTTGTTAGAGACTTTGAGCTATAAAGTCTAGGCAATCTGGTTTTATATTTTTATTTTGTGGCTTGAGGAACTTTTCCTGGCAAGGCTAAGCAACTTGCTGGAACCACAGCCAGTTAATGTTAAACGAATTTCCCCAAAGTATCACTGAATTTGAAAACTGATAGTTTATAAAAGAACAAAACAAAAACTAATAATGATAGACATATTACATATATTACCTTAAATTCTTACCACAATTCTAGAAAATATAATATAGCTTTCATATAATGTTGTTGTTCAGTCACCCAGTCGTGTCCTACTCTTTGTGACCTGTTGAACTGCAGCACACCAGGTTTCTCTGTCCCTCACCATCTCCCAGAGATTGCCCAACTTCATGTTCATTGCATCAGTGATGCTGTCCAGCCATCTCATCCTCTAACACCCTCTTCTCCTGCCCTCAATCTTTCCCAGCATCAGGGACTTTTCCAATGAGTCATCTGTTCACATCAGATGACCAAAATACTGGAGCTTCAGCTTCAAATCAGTCCTTCCAGTGAATACTCAGGGTTAGTCTCCCTTAAAATTCACTGGGTTAATCTCCTTGCTATTCAAGGGACTTTCAGGAGTCTTCTCCAGCACCACAGTTTGAAGGCATCAATTCTTTGGCATTCTGCCTTCTTTATGGTCCAGCTCTCACTACCATATATGACCACTGGGAAGACTTGATGATATGGACCTTTGTCAGCAGAACAATGTCTTTGCTTTTCAACACACTGTCTAAGTTTGTCATTGCTTTCCTGTCGAGAAGCAATCATCTTCTGATTTCATGGCTGCAATCACAGTCCTCAGTGACTCTGGATCCCAAGAGGAAATCTATCACTACTTCCACACTTTCCCCTTCTATTTGCCATGTGATAATGGGGCCAGTTGCCATGATCTTAGTTTTTTCAAGAATTAGTTTTAAGCCAGCTCTTTCACTCTCCTCATTCACTTTCATCAAGAGACTGATGCTGAAGCTGAAGCTCCAGTATTTTGGTCATCTGATGTGAACAGATGACATTGGAAAAGTCCCTGATGCTGGGAAAGATTGAGGGCAGAATGAGAAGAGGGCATCAGAGGATGAGATGGCTGCACAGCATCAATGATGCAATGAACATGAACTTGGGAAAACTCTGGGAGATGATGGGGGACAGGGAGGCCTGTCTTGTTGCAACCCATGGGGTCGCAAAGTGTCAGACACAACTGGGCGACTGCAAAACAACAACAATGAAACTTAAAAAACTGCTTAACCAAAACCAGATTCTCTCTCTATCCACTGATCCACATATAACCCATTGAGAAAAAAAATTGCCTTCTTTTAGAACATCTGAAGACATGAAGATCAGAGATGCATTGTGAAATAAAACTTAAAAAAAAATAACATGAACTGATTTAATCTTGCCCTACAATTGTTTAGATAATATGAAACTCCAATAAGTAATTCATTCAGTCTGAAATTAATTATGTATGATAATGTAATACCATGTGTTGTACCTGATAAATGCAAATATAGTAAACATTAAATAGCAGTATCAATAGAAATGTAATAGTAATGTTCTTCCCTTAGTAATTCTGATCTTAATCTATAAGTAATCTTTTGTGTAGTAGTTTTCAAAAAGAGTGATGTCCTGTTTGAAGTTTTAAAGTGGCATTGTAATA
The DNA here is from genome assembly GCF_001704415.2 of Capra hircus. NCBI lineage: Eukaryota > Metazoa > Chordata > Mammalia > Artiodactyla > Bovidae > Capra > Capra hircus. Next base: position 16,056,125 of record NC_030827.1, read on the forward strand.
TTGAGTTGTTCTACTTTTATATATAATAATAATAAAATATAAATATTTCTGGCACCTCTATGTTCTGGGTTCCAATTGCAGTTGGGAAGAAACTCTAAACTGAAGTTTAATAGAATGATGACCCCTAGGAATTTATCTGCCAATGAATAGTTATTGTGATGATTGAATACTGAATGTTTAAATGTTCCATGGCATGAATCTTGATTAAGTTATTCTAATTTATATAAAGTATTATATCTAATATATAGGCAAAATATTATCTTCCCTGATAACACTTGGGATCTAAAGATTTTTAAAGTTTTTAATAAAAGCACTCAAACAGAACTTCTTTTACCTAGGATTTGGTAGAAAATCTCATAGTAGATAACTCCTCTTCTGTCTAGTGTCCAGTTTGTCTCTACTGGAATGGACATAAGGATGCTAGACACATTCACTCACTCCAGTAGCTCTGGTTTGAATTCAAAGTATGATCTAGAGAGTAATAGTAGATGATGGCAACTAGACCATCATACTTAATATGAGATACCATTGTAAAGAGAAGTAAAAATTGCAAAAATTCATTAAAAGCAAAATACTTGTACTATCAGTATTTAGTTTAGGTGTCAAAGCAGAACCATATTGCAAATTCACCAGCAAAAGGGTGAAGGAAAGTTACAGACCTGGGAGTGTCGGGAGGTATGAGTGGGAAAAGTAACTCATACCAACATTTTTCATTCAATTAGACTTGCATTCATTGCTAGATTAGCACAAAAATACACCAGTTATTTCTAAAGATAGTGTTTACATTTTAGAAATTAGAATATGAATTAAAACAACTTAAACTCTTTATGATTTAAAGAAAGTTTTCAGCTCTCAGAGCTTCTTGGATTACTAAACAGACACAGGAGGAAGTCTGGCTTCTTTATTAAAATTATACTAAAAACAAGATTATGAAAAATAAAAGAATAAAGTATATTTTACACTTCACTGTAATATATTTTCTCCTAAAATATGTTTTAATGATTGGAAAAATAGTGAAAATGTGAACATATAAATAGAATTCTTCAGAGACTCTCATCACCAGGTTCGCATGGATTCATACAATCAGAAGAAGTCAGTGGGCCTTTCACAAGCAGGCTATGTTTCCAGGCTTAGCTGTATTTCCAGGTCATTATCTGCTCTGCACACTGCAGAGGAAAAACATAGCATAGCTTAGAGTCTCATTTTCCATTGCTTTCATAAAGTACCAAAAGGAGCAGAGGAGAAAATTAATCTAGACTTTTTGTGTCTAATTGATTTTCTTTCATGAGGTCTCTGGTTTTCTCATGTCAAAGTGTAGTACAATACTAGAAATTTTCATTTTGAAAAAAAAATTTTAAATGTGTACAAATAATTTTCATTTTGGATGAGTGTTTTGGAGTAACTAAATTCACTGTAAAATACCTTTTGCATATAGACTTTTATCTGACCAGTAACTACATGCTTTCCATTAAAAGGCAATATTTTTATGTTTTATTCTTAGCTTTTTGTGCTTTAAAAACATGTAAGCCATGAGGTTAGCCTTCCACTGCTTCTCCCTTGGTATTTAAGTTCCTATTTCTACTAAGAACAACTGTTAGGTGGCCTTGACCTACAGCTGACACATGGCACTTTGCTCTAGAATAGAAGTTATTCAGCACCTTCAGTCCCCCAAGAAAAACATGTTTATATAAATAAAAATAATTAAGGAGAAATTATCATGGTTATTTGAAGGATAAAATAACAATGCTTATGTGTTTAAGTCACTTGGCTAGAAATCTTACAAAATAGTTATAATTTTATAAGCAATTATTGTATAAAAGGAAGAGGAGGTGAGTAAAAATGTGTGTGCATATTGTCATATTTTAAATATGTACACACATATTTTAATAGCTGGTACTGAGTTTCCTTTAAGGATGACTCTTTGCTTCGAGAAAGACCTATAATCTATTTGTGACTAGAACGTTTAGCTCTGGAAGAGAGAATATTCAGAGACAAGGAAAAAAAAAAAGAATTAAACGATCCTTTAGGTGAAATTTTTAAAAAATTTGGAGATAAAGAATAGAAAAGACTGAACATAACTGGTAGGAGGTAAGAACCTAGCAATATAGTGTGGACTTTGAAAATATGAAAAATCCACAACAAAATTTAGCCAAAGAAAACATTTCAGGGACTGTATGGTCAAAGTAATTCAATATGAAAAATTTTGTCTTTAAATAATTTATTAGTATACTCATATTGTAGCCACCTTTCATTTCCCCCAAATTTAAGCAAAGGGTCATATGCTAATACTAATAACTTTAACTGAGCATATGCTATTAATCAGCTACTGTACTAGGCACTTTAAATTATTGTTTAATTAATACAAAGCCTTACAGTAATGATTTTTGTTATCACTGTTTTAGGCAGCGAAAATAAGTAAAAGCTCAACAGTGATACAGCAGAGAACAGAGGAATAGGATATAAAGCCCAGTGTGGATTGCACCAAAGTCATCTTTCTCTAGACATCTGTGCAGAGGGGTCAGCAGAGTAGGGAGCAGACAGTGATTCAGGAACCCCAGAGGGCTACCAACTGAGAGTGAAATGGTATCAGGGACATAGATGAAGTGTGGAACTGACACAAGAATAATCATAAAATATTCTTAGTTCCCTTAAGAAAAAACAAAACATGAAACTAGGAGGTGAACTTAAAAGGTGAAGGTGGCTGTCTTTTCACCTTGCTTATAGTTTCCTTTGTTGTGCAGAAGCTTTTAAATTTAATTAGGTCCCATTTGTTTATTTTTGCTTTTATTTCCAATATTCTGGGAGGTGGGTCATAGAGGATCCTGCTGTGGTTTATACAGGAGAGTGTTTTGCCTATGTTTTCCTCTAGGAGTTTTATAGTTTCTGGTCTTACATTTAGATCTTTAATCCATTTTGAGTTTATTTTTATGTATAGGGTTAGAAAGTGTTCTAGTTTCATTCTTTTACAAGTGAATCACCAGTTTTCCCAGTACCACTTGTTAAAGAGATTGTCTTTACTCCATTGTATATTCTTGCCTCCTTTGTCGAAGATAAGGCATCCATAGATGTGTGCATTTACCTCTGGGATTTCTATTTTGTTCCATTGATCTGTATTTCTGTCTTTGTGCCAGTACCATATTGTCTTGATGACTGTGGCTTTGTAGTAGAGCCTGAAGTCAGACAGGTTGATTCCTCCAGTTCCATCCTTCTTTCTCAAGATTGCTTTGGCTGTTCGAGGTTTTTTGTATTTCCATACAAATTGTGAAATTATTTGTTCTAGTTCTCTGAAAAATACCGCTGGTAGCTAGATAGGGATTGCATTGAATCTATAGATTGCTTTGGGTAGTATACTCATTTTCACTATATTGATTCTTCTGACCCATGAACACGGTATATTTCTCATCTATTTGTGTCCTCTTTGATTTCTTTCACCAGTGTTTTATAGTATTCTATATATGTCTTTTGTTTCTTTAGGTGGATATATTCCTAAGTATTTTATTCTTTTTGTTGCAATGGTGAATGGAATTCTTTCCTTAATTTCTCTTTCTGTTTTCTCAGTGTTAGTGTATAGGAATGCAAGGGATTTCTGTGTGTTGATTTTAGATCCTGTAACTTTACTATATTCATTGATTAGCTCTATTAATTTTCTGGTGGTGTCTTTAGGGTTTTCTATGTAGAGGATTATGTCATCTGTAAACAGTGAGAGTATATATACAATGGAATATTACTCAGCCTTAAAAAGAATACATTTGAATCAGTTCTAATGCTAGTGGAGGTGATGGAATTCCAGTTGAGCTGTTACAAATCCTGAAAGATGATGCTGTGAAAGTGCTGCATTCAATATGCCAGCAAACTTGAAATACTCAGCAGTGGCCACAGGACTGGAAAAGGTCAGTTTTCATTCCAATTCCAAAGAAAGGCATGCCAAAGAATGCTCATACTACCTCACAATTGCACTCATCTCACACGCTAGTAAAGTAATGCTCAAAATTCTCCAAGACAGGTTTCAGCAATACGTGAACTGTGAACTTCCTGGTGTTCAAGATGGTTTTAGAAAAGGCAGAGGAACCAGAGATCAAATTGCCAACATCTGCTGGATCATGGAAAAAGCAAGAGAGTTCCAGAAAAACATCTCTTTCTGCTTTATTGACTATGCCAAAGCCTTTGACTGTGTGGCTCACAATAAACTGTGGAAAATTCTGAAAGAGATGGGAATACCAGACCACCTGACCTGCCTCTTGAGAAATCTGTATGCAGGTCAGGAAGCAACAGTTAGAACTGGACATGGAACAACAGACTGGTTCCAAATAGGAAAAGGAGTGCATCAAGGCTGTATATTATCACCCTGCTTATTTAACTTGTATGCAGAGTACATCATGAGAAACACAGGACTGGAAGAAGCACAAGCTGGAGTCAAGATTGCAAGGAGAAATATCAATAACCTCAGATAAGCAGATGACACCACCCTTATGGCAGAAAGTGACGAGAAATTAAAAAGCCTCTTGTTGAAAGTGAAAGAGGAGAGTGAAAAAGTTGGCTTAAAGCTCAACATTCAGAAAACGAAGATCATGGCATCTGGTCCCATCACTTCATGGGAAATAGATGGGGAAACAGTGGAAACAGTGTCAGACTTTATTTTTCTGAGCTCCAAAATCACTGCAGATGGTGACTGCAGCCATGAAATTAAAAGACGCTTACTCCTTGGAAGAAAAGTTATGACCAACCTAGATAGTATCTTCAAAAGCAGAGACATTACTTTGCTGACTAAGGTCCGTCTAGTCAAGGCTATGGTTTTTCCTGCGGCCATGTATGGATGTGAGAGTTGGACTGTGAAGAAGGCTGAGTGCCAAAGAATTGATGCTTTTGAGCTGTGGTGTTGGAGAAGACTCTTGAGAGTCCCTTGGACTGCAAGGAGATCAGCCCTGGGATTTCTTTGGAAGGAATGATGCTGAAGCTGAAACTCCAGTACTTTGGCCACCTCATGGGAAGAGTTGACTCATTGGAAAAGACTCTGATGCTGGGAGGGATTGAGAGCAGGAGAAGAAGGGGACGACCGAGGATGAGATGGCTGGATGGCATCACTCACTCAGTGGACGTGAGTCTGGGTGAACTCTGGGAGTTGGTGATGGACAGGGAGGCCTGGCGTGCTGCAATTCATGGGGTCGCAAAGAGTTGGACGTGACTGAGCGACTGAACTGAACTGAACTGAATGAGTTGAGTGAAACTGGAACCTGTTATACAGAGTGAAGTAAGCCAGAAATAAAAACACCAATACAGTATACTAATGCATATATATGGAATTTAGAAAGATGCTAACGATAACCCTATATGTGAGACAGCAAAAGAGACACAGATGTATAGAACAGTCTTTTGGACTCTGTGGGAGTGTGCGAAGTGGGGGTGATGTGGGAGAATGGCATTGAATCATGTAAATTATCATATGTGTAACGAATCACCAGTCCAGGTTTGATGCATGATACAGGGTGCTCAGGGCTGATGCACTGGGATGACCCTGAGGGTAGGATGGGGAGTGAGGTAGGAGGGGGGCTCAGGATGGGGAACACATGTTCACCCATGGCAGACTCATGTCAATGTATGGCAAAATCAATACAATATTGTAAAGTAAAAAAATAAATAAATAAAATGGAAATAAAAAAGGTGAAGGTGGAAATCCATAACATCTGAATTAAGAATATAGAAGTACTCTAGATGTGAAGTAGTAAAACCTTAACTATTTGGAAATCAAAAGGCACTAAAGTCTTCATTCTTTTCAAAATATATCACATTTCTCTCTGATTTCTAAAGCAATAACTTAGTGCATTAAAAATTTCACAGATTCTGGGAAATACCCTTGACTTTTCTATTTATTAATAACTCTATAACCTTGGAGAAAGTATTTACCTCCCTCAACCTTATAGTCCTCTTTCACAAATTAAGTGTAAAAATAGCTACTTTTTTAGTTTGTTATGAACTTTCAATGGAGATATATCTGTATCTATATTTATCTATGTAGCTATGTCTATATCTATAGATATATCCCACCATGCCTGATACTAAGGGGGAGCTACAGGGAAAATATTCTCTTTGTGGAACATAAGTTAACATTTTCAGGATGACCTAGGGTGATGATTATTAAAAAAAAAAAAAAAAAAAAAAAAACAACAACTGCAGCTTAAGGAAGTATGAGTTCTGTTTATCCTTTTGCTAAATGACTCTTGACCACAGTCTGCTTTTCTCTTTACTCTTGGTTTTGTACACAACTTGCCCTCAAGCTATCATCTGACCCTTCTTGCTGCTGCAAGTAGATTGAAGAAGTTGGGAAGAGAATAAATAAAACTTCTTTCTGTGGAAATTAGTTTAAAAAATCTAAGCCTAGAATAATAGACACTCTGGATATACTTGTTCTGTGTGTGTCTGTGTGTGTGTGCATGCTCAGTCACTCATTGTGTCTAACTGTTTGCAGCCCTATGGACTGCAGCACACTAGGCTTCCCTGTCCTTCACCTTCTCCCAGAGTATGCTCAAACTCATGCCCATTGAGTCGGTGATGCCATTCAACCATCTCATCCTTTGTCGCTCCCTTCTCTTCCTGTCCTCAGTCTGTCCCAGCATCAGGGTCTTTTTCAGTGAGTTAGCTCTTCACATCTGGTGGCTAAAGATTTCCAAACAAACATCAAAATAAAAGGAAGTTAATACTGATGCACTGCTATTGTCTGATAACCAGAGGCTCATGTAGTTTCTCTAATTGCCCTAAAAATGATTCTTAACAGATTCAGCTCCAATTCACATGCAGTAAACTGTACATGAAGTGTATAATGTTTTAACATATATACATATTAGTAAAACAATCACAGTCAAAATAATAAACATTTATATCACCCCCACCAAAGCTTCCTCATGCTCGTTTTTATCTAACTTCTTTCACCTCTCCCCTTTGTAACCTCCTAAACCATTCCTAGTCAAATACTGATGCACTTTATAATTAACTTGAAATTTCCAGAATTTTATATAAATGGAATTATACATTTATTATTTTTTGTCTTCTTTCACTTAGGAAAATTAATTTGAGTTGCATCCATATTATAGAATGCATTAATAATTCTTTAATTTTAAATGTAGAATATGATATTCAATTTTTATGCATTTGCTTGCTGATGAATATTTCATTCATTTCCAGCTTTTGGCTATTACAAATAAAGCTGTTATGAACAGACATATGAATATCTTAATGGACATATGCTTTCGTTTCTCTAAGAGTGAAATGACTGAATTAGAAGATGGATACATTAAAGGAAAGTTTTTATATGTCTAATTGTTTCAAAATGGTTGTACTATTTTATAGTTCCACTAGCAGTCATTTCCTCCAAATCCTGACGATATGATGAGTCTTTTCAATTCTATCCGCTGGGAAAGATGTGTAGTTATGTCTCATTGTGGTTTAATTTGCTGTTTCGCAAGGGGCTAATGATATTGAACACGTTTATTGTGCTTGTAAGGCACTGTTTGTCTTCTTTAGTGAAGCTTCTGTTCAAATCATTTGTTCATTTTTAACTGGGTTGTTTATGTTCGTATTGTTGAGGCTTGAGAGTTCTTTATATATTCTGAATCTAAGTCTTTTATCAGACATATGGTTTGTAAATATTTTCTCACAGTGTGTATCTTCTTTTTATTCTCTCAAAAATTTTGAAGAGTATAAGCTTTTCATTTTTATGGATACCAATTTAGCTATTTGTTCTTTTATGAATCATGCTTTTGGTGCTTTATATAAGAAAACTTTACCTAATTCAAAACCTCAATTTTTTCTCCCATGTTTCCATGTTTAATTCATATTTTATATTTTAAATTTAAATCTATAATCTATTTTGAGCTAATATTTGTGTACAGTGTGAGAACTCAATAAAGATTTTTAAAATATGAATATATCCAATTTTAAGTCATGTTTGTTATAAAGATTATCCTTTTTCTACTGAAGTACTTTCTCATTTTGTAAATCAATTGTCCACACTATTTCTGAGCTGTTAAGTTCCTTGATCTACTATTTGTATCTCAACACTGATACCACACTCAGTTCAGCTCAGTTCAGTTCAGTCCTGTCTTACTCTTTGCGACCCCATGAATCGCAGCACGCCAGGCCTCCCTGTCCATCGCCAACTTCCGGAGTTCACTCAGACTCATGTCCATCGAGTCAGTGATGCCATCCAGCCATCTCATCCTCTGTTGTCCCCTTCTTCTCCTGCCCCCAATCCCGCCCAGCATCAGAGTCTTTTCCAATGAGTCAACTCTTTGTATGAGGTGACCAAAGTACTGGAGTTTCAGCTTTAGCATCATTCCTTCCAAAGAAATCCCAGGGCCGATCACCGGAGCTTTACAATTGTCATGAAATCAGGCAATATTAATTCTCTAACTCTGTCCTTCCTTGAAATTTTATTGTCTATTCTAGGTCTTTTGACTTATGAATTTTGAAAACTATTTAATTTCTAAGAAAAAAGTCAAATTGAAATTGTGTTGAATCTACTGATCATTCAGGGGAGAACTGACATCTTAATGTTGGTTCTTTTAACTTATAACCAATGTATCACTCTCATTTTTAGGCTTTTAAAATTTCTCTCAGCAATACTTCATAGTTTTACATATTTGTCAGATTTACTTCCAAGTATTTTATATTATTTGATGGCATAGTGAGTTGAATATTTATTTCAATTTATGTTATCTGTTGTAGTATATAGAAATGCAATCGACTTTTTACATTGATCTTGTTGAAGATCATTATTAATTTCTAAATTCAGCTTTTTAATTTCTTAATCAGATTTTATACACAGATAATTATGTCATCTGTGAACAAAGATAGATTCAGCTTTGCTATTTTTGCAGTTATGTGTGTCTGTGTTCTTCGTGTTCAGTCATGTCTGACTCTTTGCAATCCCATGGGTTGTAGTCCGCCAAGCTCCTCTGTCCATGGGGTTCTCCAGGCAAGACTACTGGAGCGTGTTGCCATTTCCTTCTCCAGGGGATCTTCTCAACCAGTGTCTCTTGAGTCTCCCAAATCGGCAGGCAGGTTCTTTACCAGAGCAGTATGGCTTCCTGTTAATTCTAGCTTTACTGCTCCCGCTAGATCCTTCAGTACAGTAATGCTGGATTGAATTTTTGAAAATTAATAACCTTGATTCGTTCTCATGCTTAGGGAAAAAGCATCCATTTTTACCATTAATTATGGTGTTAACTGTGGGCTTTTTGTAGATGCCCTTTTTCAGATTGAGGATGTTCTGTTCTATTGCTAATCTGCTGAGAGTTTTATAAGGAATGATTGTTAAATTCCATCAGATGGTTTTTTCCCCATGTGTGTTGAGATAATATATGGGTTTACTTTTTTAATTTGCTAATATGGCAAATTACAATAAATAATGTTAAAATATTAACTTTGCATTCCTGGAATAAACCTTTGTTGTGTTATTTTTATTTTTATATATATTGTTGAATCTAATTTTCTTAAACTTTAGTTAGAAATGTTGTTTCTATTGATATTTTCATGAGAGATTGTTTTACAGCTTTTCTCTTAGAATGTTTATGTTTAATTTGAATATTAATATGAGACTGGCCTCCTAGAATGCTTTCAGAAATTTCATTCCTCTCTAATTTTCCTAAAGAGTTTGTGTAGAGTTGCTATTTTTTTTTAAATGATTGGTAAAACTAACCAATGAATCTACCTGGACCTGATATTTTCATTCTGGGAAAGTTTTTACCTATAAGATTAGTTTGTTTACTATATATATGGCTGTTTATTTTAACTATTGCTTCTTGAGTGAAATTTATAAGTTTTTATATTTCAAGATTTTTATTACATCTAAGATGTTAAATTTGTTATCATAAATTTGTTTAGAAATTTTATTATTATTGCATTTCATTATTATTCTATTAATCTCTATTAGTCCATAGTGATGTTACATTTCTGATTCCTAATTCTGGCAAGTTGTGTCTTTTTTCTTCCTGATCATTCTGGCTAGAACTTTAAATCATTGCATTGATTTTTCCTTAAAGATTTTTATGGTTTCTGTTTTATTTATTTCCTACCTGACCATTTCATCTACTTATTTCATATTACATTTTTTTTTAGTTGCTTAAGGTATAATCTGAAGTCATTGATTTGAGACCTTTTTAAAATTTTCTAATATAGATACATAGTGCTATTTCATAAATTTCACCACCAACTCCAAGGACTGGTTTAGTGGCATACCATAGTTTTTAACATGTATTCTGTTTTCATTTTGTCTCTCAGTTTGAAAATTTTATTTTTCTCTTGGTTTCTTCTTTGACCCATTAATTATTTGGATGTGTGCTATTTTGTTTCCAAATACTGGGAGATTTTTCAGAGATCCTTTTTTCAGTTGATTTCTAATTTAATTACATTGTAATCAAATAACCTACTTTCCATGACTCAAATAATTTTAAATTTGTTGAGATTTTTCTTATAGTCAGGATATGTTCCATCTTGGCAAATAGTCTGTATACATTTGAAAAGGTGTGCATTCTCCTGATATCTAGGTGGGTTGTTCTATAGATGTCAGTTAGGGAAATCTGGTTAATGGTGTTCAAATCTTCAATATCCTGTATAATTTTCTGAGCACTTATATCATTTATTGAGGGATTAGTATTGAAATTGCTGATGATAATTGTTTGTCTCTTTTATCAATTTTTGCTTTGTGTATTTCAAAACTTTGCATATTTCAAACCATTAGGAACATAAACATTTATGATTGTTATCTCTGTTTCATAAATTGTCACTTTTAAAATTGTCACAATTATTAAATGGCCTTCTTTATCCCTCCTGTGTGATATCACCTCATAGGGATGCTCATTTCAGGTTGTGTGCAATCTGAAAGCTTTTCCCCACCCAGGGATCAAACCTAAGTCTTCTTGGCAAGCAGGTTCTCCACCAAGCCCCCTGGAAGCGCATGTTATCTGTATGATTCTAAATACATGGTAAACTTTGGACAGTCTAATGAAGGGCTGTCCTTCTTACCCACCTTGGTACCTGACAATTCATGCCAGGCCACTCACCCACCCCCATCCTACATCAACACGATCTTTCTTTTAACCCTTGTTGAGCTTCAACATTCCATTCTGGGTTGCCTCCTATGTACAGACTCTTTTCACCTCATGTTGTCTTTGACATTCCCTGCTGGGAAGTCCATTTTTATATTTTCCTTACCTGATCAGCCCACCATGGGCTGCTTTCTTATGCAGACACCTACTTTACTACATCTAGGTTCCAATCTGCCCCACACTAGGCTACTCCTCCTGAAAGTAATCCTTCTCACTGTACGCAGTGCCCCATACTATATGCCCAATTCCCACCAACCCACACAGACATCCTCTTCAAACGAACTGCTGTGACTTTTCTTAATCTGGACTACTCCATCTCATCCATCCTCAAGCCAGCCAGATGCCTCTCTTGCTGAGTATTATATTTTGGGCAAAGTCCTTCAGGGAGAAATGAGAAAAATAAGAGGAAAATTGAGCATGCATTTTTGTGCTTGAAAACTTTCTTTCCTAAATTGTGTTCTTGACAAGAGATAGTTGGGTTTTAAGTTCTTACAGGCAAGGCATTCTCTGTTTTGTTGTTTAGGTGCTAAGTGAAAGTCACTCAGTCGTGTCTGACTCTTTGTAACCCCATGTACTATATAGTCCATGGAATTCTCCAGGTCAGAATACTGGAGTGGATATCCTTTCTCTTCTCCAGGGGATCTTCCCAACCCAGGGATCAAACCCGGGTCTCCTGCATTGCAGGCAGATTCTTTACCAGCTAAACCACAAGTTGCTAAATCATGTCTTAATTCTTTTGCAACTCCATGGAATGTAGCCCACTGGGCTCCTCTCCCCATGGGATTTCCCAGGCAAGAACTGGAGTGGATTGCCATTTCCTTCTCCAGGGGGTCTTCCTGACCCAGGGATCAAAACCAAGTCTCTCCTTCTTGGCAGGCAGATTCTTCACCACTGAGCCACCTGGAAGCACATGTTATATGCATGATTCTAAATACATGGTAAACTTAAGTAGCATATGGAGCATGGCAACCAACCTGCCTCAGTTACTGCTTATTTTGAAAGCCTAGAAAAACTAGTTAAACATTACTAATTCTGGGGGAAAGCTAAAACCAATAATAAAGCTTGGGGGAAAATTAAAACCAAGAATAATGAAGATACTGATAGCTTACGGTGAACAATATTGGATTTGTGATCTCTGAAAGAGATTTAGCTTCAGGACCAGGGACAGGTCTTGATCTCTCAAGAGCTTTTGTGTAGCAGAGTTTTATTAAACTGAAAAAGGGACAGAGAAAGTGTCTGACATAGACATCAGAAGCGGGACAGAGAGTGCCCCTCTCTGCAGTCTTAGCAAAGGAATTATATACTGTTTAAATTAGTTATTACAATAAATCAAAAGAATGTCTCAAAGTTGTAAAAATTTTACCAGACCCAGTCCCACAATTTACATTTTAAGGTAATAGGATTAGAACTTAATAATAGAAAGATCTTACTAGACCCACTCCCATAATATACATTTTAAGATAGCAGGATTAGTCAAAGGTTTTCAGGAAGAAGAAACTGTCCTTTGTTGTGTAATCAACAGTTCTGGGCTTAAAGGAAAAAAAAAAAGTTCAATGTGAATAAGACTAAGGAATGTAGAGAAAAAAAATGTCCTTTCCTTCTCCTTGAGAATTCAGTTCGGTTCAGTCGCTCAGTCCTGTCCTACTCTTTGTGACTCCATGGACTGCAGCACGTCAGGCCTCCCTGTCCATCACCAACTCCTGGAGCCTAGTCATACTCATATCCGTCATGTCAATGATGCCATCCAACCATATCATCCTCTGTCATCCCCTTCTCCTCCTGCCTTCAATTTTTCCCAGCATCAGGGTCTTTTTCAATGAGTCAGTTCTTCTCGGCACGTGGCCAAAGTATAAGAGTTTCAGTTTCAGCATCAGCCTTTCCAATGAATATTCAGGACTGATTTCCTTTAGGATTCACTGGTTTGATTTCCTTGCAGTCCAAGGGACTCTCAAGAATCTTCTCCAACAGCACAGTTTAAAAGCAGCAGTTCTTTGGCACTCAGCTTTCTTTATAATCTGACTCTATCATCTTTACATGACTCCTGGAAAAACCATAGCTTTCACTAGATGGACCTTTGTTGGTAAAGTAATGTCTCTGCTTTTAATATACTGTCTAGCTTAGCCATAGCTTTTCTTCCAAGGAGTAAACATCTTTTAATTTCATGGCTGCAGTCACCATCTGCAGTGATTTTGAAGCCCAAATAAATAAAGTCTCTCACTGTTTACATTGTTTCCCCATCTATTTGCCATGAAGTAATGGACCAAATGCCATGATCTTACGTTTCTGAATGTTAAGTTTTAAGCCAACTTTTTCACTCTCCTCTTCCACTTTCTTCAATAGGCTCTTTAGTTCTTCTTCGCTTTCTGCCAAAATGTGGTGTCATCTGCGTATCTGAGGTTATTGATATTTCTCCTGGCAATCTTGATTCCAGCTTATGCTTCATCCAGTCTGGCCTTTTGCATGATTTACTCTGCATATAAGTTAAATAAGCGGGGCGACAATATACAGCCTTGACGTACTTCTTTACCAATTTGGAACCAGTCTGTTGTTTCATGTCCAGTTCTAACTGTTGCTTCTTGACCTGCATACAGATTTCTCAGGAGGCAGGTGATCTGCCTTGAGAATTCCAGACCCCTATCTCCTCTTCAAGAACCCCAGACCCCTCTCTCCTCCTTAGGCATCCCAGACTTCTTATCAACCTGCCTAGGAATTGACTCTCTCAGTATCTTCACATCCCTTGAGGGAAGTCACGATATCTATCATTTGTAGAAACTGAATCACAATAACATATCTCAAAACTAAATGTTTTGTTTCCATTATTTTATTGTTGTTGAAGTTTTATTGTGGATTTCTAAATAAACCAGAGTTTAAATAACAGTTCTGATATATTTTTACACTTGGATAGCTGGGCAAGATTTTTAATAATCTTGTACTTTATTCTTGTCATTTATAAAGTATGGATAATAAGACCTATTTTGCAGGACTCTTATGATAACTAAGTAATGAACATATGCAAACTGTCTAGAACATTCAAGAAATAACAGTGCCTATGCAGTCCCCACCACCTCTCCTCAACTTTTTTCTTTTCTATTATGAAGACTAAATGTGAAAAGCATATTTTGAAAAACATTTGATTTCAATGAAAGATGCTGTACTTAATAAATAGTTCACTTTTTTCTGTTACCTCAGTAATACAAATGAACATTAAAATGACAGAGGCATGGAGGGAATATCCAGAGTAGCAGTAATTAAGAAGAAAAATTATTAATTAAATTTTTTTGTGAACAGTACATATTTATGGCAAATTTTTTAATGGAACAAAAGAACAGCTAAATGTAATTTTCTCACTTACCACTGTGCTTTAGTCACACTAAAACTGATTTATTTTTTAAATGTTTTTCACAATTTTATTGAGAAATAGACACACATCACTGTGTAAGTTTAAGGCATACAGTATAAAGGTTTATTTACTTATGTTGTGAAATGATTACCAGAATAGGTTCAATAACATCCATCTTCTCAAATAGACATAATAAAAAGAATAGAAAGAAGAAAAAATAAAGGAAAAAAAATTTCTCTTTGAGATGAGAATTTTTAGAATTTACTCTCTTAACAACTTTCCAATATATCATACATCAGAGTTAGTTATAGCCATTATATCTCTTCCCACTCCAAACTCTGGTAGCCACAAATCTGATCTCTTTTACTATGAATTTGGCAGTGGCATATTTTTCCTTCTGTTTGTTTGTTTTAGATTCCACATATAAGTGAGCTCATACAATATTTGTAAATATTATTTACTTATTAATTTTATATTTTAATAGTTGTTAACACAGTATGCATAGATTCTTTAACTTGAATTTCTTTACTTAATAATATATTTGGAAAATATTTCCGTTATTTCTCATGAAAACTACCTCATTTTTCAGCATTTTTCAGTAATATGAATGTATTACAATTATGTTAGTCATTCACTTCATAACTGGCCTTTGGGACATTTTAAAACTTTCTCTATTACAAAAAGTTCTGGAATATATTTCCTTGTGTGCAGTTTTTACAACAGTAAAATTGTAATTGTATCATTAAAATATAAACTGAAGCATATGAAAAATATTGAGTTTATTTGAGCAAAAATTGATTGGAATTGGGTAGTGCCAAACCAGAAATCGTAAGGAGTACTCCACCACCAAGAGTCTGGGAAGAGACTTTTATACATAAGAGGCTGAATCAAAGTAAGAAAATTGTCAATTGGCTATAGCTTAAAGTCTAGTTGGCTGTCCTTAGATTTCAATTTTGTACCTTAAGGCATTTACAGACCTAGATTTTGGTTTGCTTACAGAAACTTCCAAAGCATTAGAGCCCCTTCTGATGGTCTCCTTATTTTATTACCTTAAAATTAGAAGTATAATTGTTGGATAAAAGCAGTACAGTTATATAGAAGTACAATTGTTGGATAATATTCTTAGTGGACATTGGAAATTTCATCAATAGAAATTCTACTAATTTATATTCCACCAGCAATTTTTGGGAGGAAAGTGTACCATATCTTAGCCAAAGCATAAAAAAATAAGTTGTTTTATCTTTGCCAATATTTTAAATTTGTGTTTCTAGTATGAATGAAATGGATTATGCTTTTTCTCATAAATTGGAATCATTGGCATTTCCTTTCCTGTGAACTTCCTTTTTGTACACTTAAATATTGTTATTGGTCAGTTTATTCTTAGCAAGCTGAGGTTGTTAATATATTAAGAAAAATTATTTGGTTTCTGTTATGATTGATAAATGAGACTCCCCCAGGTGACGCTAGTAGTAAAGAATCCACCTACCAATGAAGAAAATGCAAGAGACATAGGTTCAATCCCTGGGTCTATAAGATTCCCCTGGAGGAGGAAATGGCAATCCACACCAGTATTCTTGCCCGGAGAATCCCATGGACAGAGTAGCCTAGAAGGCTACAGTCCATGGGGTCACAAAGTATCGGATATGACTGAGTGACTGAGCACACATATGATTGATAAATAATTTTTTCAGATTGTTATTTATTATTTTGTCATAGTTTTCCCCTATATTGTGACATTTTCTTCTGTGAATTTTCAATTGGTATCATATTAGAAAAGTTCCCACTTTTTGCAATTATAAAAACAAAATCCCTACATTATTATCTTCTTGTCACACAAACACACCTAACTGGGAACCTTACAGTTATAGTCTTTATCCCCAGAAGTATAGGTCCATCTAAAATTTGCCTATTCTTATAAGGAAAAAAAAGAATGGCTAGCTGGTAACAAAACCATAAAAACATAATGTCTGTATATATATGTGGAATATGTATATATCACATACATGTTTATATATATGACGTGCTACAGTCCATGGGTTCGCAAAGAGTCGGACATAACTTAGTAACTGAAAAACGTATATTTGTAAATGTACATATATGTATTTTAGATATATTTTGATATATACATTTATACAGCATACATATATAAGCACACAAATCTATGCATATATCCATATCATAGATCTGTATGTATTGATATGTGTGACTATGCTGCTGCTAAGTCACTTCAGTCGTGTCCGACTCTGTGCCACCCCGTAGACAGCAGCCCAACAGGCTCCGCCATCCCTGGGATTCTCCAGGCAAGAACACTGGAGTGGGTTGCCATTTCCTTCTCCAATGCATGGAAGTGAAAAGTGAAAGAGAAGTCGCTCAGTTGTGTCCGACCCTTAGCATGGACTGCAGCCTACCAGGCTTCTCCATCTATGGGATTTTCCAGGCAAGAGCACTGGAGTGGGGTGCCACTACCTTCTCCGATGTGTGACTATATATATCTGTAACTATGTGTAGAGAGGGAAAGATAATTTTCCCTCTACCTTTCTAGGTTCTGTGGCTAAGATGCTCCCCGCCATAATAAAAGACAGATTAACAAAGAAAAACAAAAGTTTAGTAACATATATACCTCATGTATACTGGGAGAGACTCAGAAAAACTGAGTGAAACTCCCCAAAATGGCCCAAGCCACAACCTTAAATACTGTTTTAGCTAAAGACAAAATCTCAAAGAAGCTGGGAGTATAGGGAGGCTGAACCAGACCTAAGTTTGAGTGTTTGAGTGTCTCCTGCAGAGGCAAAGGTAGCAGCCACCTGCCGCGGGGACTGGGGCTCTGGCTGCCATGGACTTGGGAGGTGCAGCATGTTGTGTACGTCCTCTTGGAGGAGGTCACCATTAGCCCCACCATAGAGTCACCAAACAGATGACCCACACGCTGGTAAATAATTATACCAAAGAAGTTCTCACACTTCTAGGGCCAACAACAGGTTTCCCAACCTAAGGATCTGGCAAAGGGACTGAGAACCCCACGGAATTTGACTTTGAAGGCCAGTGAAATTTGATTACAGAACTTCCACAGGACTGGGGAAACAGACTCTTGGAGGGCACAAAGCTTGTGTGTACCATGACCCAGGAGAAAGGAGCAGTGGCCCCATAAGAGACTGAGCCAGACTTGCCCGTGAGTGTCCAGAAGTCTCTGGAGGAGGCATGGGTTGACAGTGGCCTGGTGTGGGGTCAGGGGTACTGAATACAACAGTCCTGGGATTCACAGCATGATGGCATAAGTCCTTTTGAAGGAGGTCCCCATTACCCCTGCCATAGCTTGGCCTCAGGCCAAACTAAGGGAGGGAACACAGCCACACACATCAGCAGAAAATTGGGTTAAAGATTTACTGAGCATGGCCCTGTCCATCAGAGCAAGACTCAGTTTGCCCCACAGCCAGTATCCCCCATCAGGAAGCTTCCACAAGCCTCTTATCCTTCAGAATGAAAACCACAAGCACAGAAAAGTAACCAAACTGATCACATGGATCATAGCCTGGTCTAACTCAGTGAAACTATGAGCCATGCCATATAAGGCCACACAAAATGGACAGGTCATGGTGAAGAGTTTTAACAAAATGTGGTCCACTGGAGAAGGGAATGGCAAACTATTTCAGTATTCTCACCTAGAGAACCCCATGAACAGTGTGAAAAGGAAAAAAACAAAAGATATGACACTGAAAGATGAATTCACCAGGTCAGAAGGTACCCAATACGCTACAAGAGAAGAGTGAAGAAATAGCTTCAGAAGGAAAGAAGAGGCTGAGCCAAGTGGAAACAACGCCCAGTTGCAGACATGTCAGGTTGTGAAAGTAAAGTCTGGAGCTGTAAAGAACAACATTGCATGGGAACCTGGGATGTTAGGTCTATGAGTCAAGGTAAATTGGAAGTGGTCAAACAGGAGATGGCAAGAGTGAACATTGAAATTTTAAGAATCAGTGAGTAAAATAGGCCAGAATGGATAAATTTAATTCTGATGACCATTAGAGAGTTGGACTGTGAAGAAGGCTGAGGGCTGAAGAATTGATGCTTTTGAACTGTGCTGTTGGAGAAGACTCTTGAGAGTCTCTTGGACTGCAAGGAGATCCAACCAGTCCATTCTGAAGGAGATCAGCCCTGGGATTTCTTTGGAAGGAATGATGCTAAAGCTGAAACTCCAGTACTTTGGCCACCTCATGCGAAGAGTTGACTCATTGGGAAAGACTCTGATGCTGGGAGGGATTGGGGGCAGGAGGAGAAGGGGACGACAGAGGATGAGATGGCTGGATGGCATCACGGACTCAATGGACATGAATCTGAGTGAACTCCGGGAGTTGGTGATGGACAGGGAGGCCTGGCGTGCTGCGATTCATGGGGTCGCAAAGAGTTGGACGCGAATGAGTAACTGAACTGACTGATGAGGACCTATAAGACCTTCTAGAATTAACAACAACAACAACAACAAAATGTCCTTTTCATCATAGGGGACTGGCATGCAAAGTAGGAAGTCAAGAGATACCTGGAGAAGCAGGCAGGGCGAAATTAAGCAGGGCAAAGGCTAACAGAGCTTTTCCAAGAGAACACACTGATCATATCAAATACCTTCTTCAAACATCACACGAGACTGCTCTACAGATGGACAACACCCGATGGTCAATACTGAAATCAGATTGATTATATTCTTTGCAGCCAGAAATGGAGAAGCTCCATGTACTCAGGAAAACAAGATCAGGAGCTGACTGTGGCTCAGACTGTGAACTCCTTATTGCAAAATTCAGACTTAAATTGAAGAAGAAGGGAAAATCACTAAGCCATTCAGGTATGACCTAAATCAAATCCCTTATGGTTAACAGTGGAAGTGATGAATAGATTCAAAGGATTAGATCTGATAGACAGAGTGCCTGAAGATCTATGGACAGAGGTTTGAAACATTGTATAGGAGGCAGTGATCAAAACCATCCTCAAGAAAAGAAAGAAAAAGTGAAGTCGCTCAGCCGTGTCCGACTCTTCATGACCCCGTAGACTGTAGCCCACCAGGCTCCTCTGTCCATGGGATTCTTCAGGCAAGAATACTATAGTGGATTGCCATTTCCTTCTCCAATCTCCAAGAAAAAGAAATGCAAAAAGACAAAATGGTGGTCTGAGAAGGCCTTACAAGTAGCAGAGAAAAAAGGGAAGTGAAGGCAAAGGAGAAAAGGAAAGATAAACCCATCTGAATGCAGAGTTCCAAAGAATAGCAAGGAGAGATAAGAAAGCCTTCCTCAGTGAACAATGCAAAGAAATAGAGGAAAACAATAGAATGGGAAAGACTAGAGATATTTTCAAGAAAATTAGAGATACAAAGAAAACATTTCATGCAAAGATGGGCACAATAAAGGACAGAAATGGTAAAGACCTAACAGAAGCAAAAGATATTGAGGAGTGGTGGCAAGAATACACAGAAATAAAATCCTCAGATATAACACACAGATATAATAGAATACACAGATATAAAAAATATCTTAATGATCCAGATAGCCATGATGGTGTGATCACTCACCTTCACCCTGGCATACAAAGTTAAGTGGGCTTTAGGAAGCATCACTATGAACAAAGCTAGTGGAGGTGATGGAATTCCAGCTGAGCTATTTCAAACCCTAAAAGCTGCTGCTGTTTAAGTACTGCACTCAATATGCCAGCAAATTTGGAAGACTCACCAGTGGCCGCAGGACTGGAAAAGGTCAGTTTTCATTCCAATCCCAAAGAAAGGCAATGCCAAAGAAGGTTCAAACTATCACAATTTAAGTCATCTCACACGCTAGCAAAGTAATGTTTAAAATCCTTCAAGCTAGGCTTCAACAGTACATGAGCTGAGAACTTCCAGGTGTTCAAGCTGGTTTTAGAAAAGGCAGAGGAACCAGAGATCAAATTGTCAATATCTGTTGGATCATGGAAAAAGCAAGAGAATTCCAGAAAAACATCTACTTCTGCTTCATTGACTGTGCTAAAGCCTTTGTGTGGGTCACTGCAACATTGGAAAATTCTTAAAGAGATGGGAATACCAGACCACCTGATCTGCCTCCTGAAAAGCCTGTATATAGGTCAAGAAACAACAGTTAGAACTGGACATGGAACAATGGACTTGTTCCAAATTGGGAAAGTAGTATGTCAAGGCTGTATGCCGTCACCTTGCTTATTTAACTTATATGCGGAGTACATCATGAGAAACGCTGGGCTGGATGAAACACAAGCTGGAAACAAGATTGCCAGGAGAAATATCAACAACTTCAGATATGCAGACAACACCACCCTTATGGCAGAAAGTGAAGAGGAACTAAAGAGTCTCTCAATGGAAGTGAAAGAGGAGAATGAAAAAGCTGGCTTAAAGCTCAACAATCAATAAACGAAGATTATGACATCTTGTCCCATCAGTTCATGCACATAAATGGGGAATCAATGGAAATGGTGACTTTATTTATCCAAGACTTTATTTTCTTGGAATCCAAAATCACTGCAGATGGTACTATAGCCATGGAATTAAAAGACACGTGCTCCTTTGAAGATAAGCTATGACAAACTAGAAAGCATATTAAAAAGCAGAGACATTACTTTGTTAACAAAGGTCCGTATAATCAAAGCTATGGTTTTTCCTTTGGTCATGTATGGATGTGAGAGTTGGACCATAAAGAATGCCGAGCAGCAAAGAATTGATGCTTTTAAACTGTGGTGTTGGAAAAGACTTGAGAGTCCCTTGGACTACAAGGAGATCAAACCAGTCAATCCTAAGGGAAATCAACCCTGAATATTCATTAGAAGGACTGATTCTGATTCTGAAGTTCCAATAATTCTCTACCTGATGGGAAGAGCTGGCTTTTTAGAAAAGACCCCGATGCTGGGAAAGATTGAAGGCAGGAGGAGAAGGGGATGACAGAGGATGAGATGGTTAGATGGCAAAACCAACTCAATGGATATGAGTTTTAGCAAGCTCTGGGTGATGGTGATGGATGTGGAAGTCTGACGTGCAGCAGTCCATGGGGTCACAAACAGTCAGACACTACTGAGTGACTGAACAGCAACAATAGGGAGGCTAGTTAGAGGAGATGATTAGGAAAAGTAGAGTGAGGTTATGCAAAGTTGTCTGGCATTTTCTCTATTGATTAGAGTTCTTTTCATTTACAATCATTCTCCTCTTTCTGATAAACAGAGGGAAAGATTTCCAGAAGGAAATTTTCTCTTATAAATGTACATTTCCCTTGCTATTGCTAAGTCATTTCAGTCGTGTTCAACTCTGTGCAACCCCATAGAAGGAAGCCCACCGGGCTCCCCTGTCCCTGGGATTTTCCAGGCAAGAACACTGGAGTGGGTTGTCATTTCTTCCTCCAGGCCATGAAAGTGAAAGGTGAAAGTGAAGTTGCTCAGTCCTGTCCGACCCTCAGTGACCCCATGCACTGCAGCCTACCAAGCTCCTCCATCCATGGGATTTTCCAGGCAAGAGTACTGGAGTGGGGTGCCATTGCCTTCTTATAAGAGTATAAATTCTACTGTTTTTAGATCTTTTCCTGTGACTGCTGCCGGGAGCCAGCATGAGGAATTCCACCCGTGACAAGGTCATGCGGCAGAGGCCTGATGGGCAAGGCGAGTCAGGCCTCAGGGTTCCACCTGGTATTTCCTGAGCATGTATCCCAAAAATAAGAATCTGCCTGCATTATTGTATTGTACTTTTCCACTCTTCTGACACTCTCTGGAAAAAGTTAACTCAGGGCTTTAGTCTTCTGCATTTGAAAGGGATGTTTCAGTTCAAACCCCCTCTGATAACTCTCTAGCTTGCCTAACAGGTTCCCCTGGACTTTTTACAGCTTGTGAATTGCTTACAGCCCCCAACCGCGAGAGGCACAAAACTTAAAGCATCTTAAAGATACAGAGCCTTTTCTAAAGAGCTAAAAATCATATTGGTGATGGGTTTCACTGTTGACTCAATGATTGCTGCCAGGCCTCCATATTCTTTATCTTTTAGGCACCTGGGAGGATGTTAATCAATGTAAATGGGATATGGAAAAAGATATATAATAGTTTTGATGTTAGCAACACTAAACTTTTGAGTTAATTACTTTTCTTTTGTTATAAATCACTGTACTCCTTTTACTTGTTATAAATTGCTGTATCTTTGCTATGTAAGAATATAACTTTATTTAGTGCTTTCTGAGAGTGGCACCAGACTTTAGGAAGATCAACAGGAATAAGTCTTCTGGTTGATACACCCTTATCAGAAAAAAGGCTGTAAAATGTTAATTGGCCCTTTTGGCTGGAAGATGATGTAAATCACCTAAGACTTGTGTATACAACTAGGTATGCGGAGAGAAAAGCCTGGTTTTGATAAGAGTCTGGGCTGCTAACACTGCATAATTTTGTATTACCCATTGATCTCTATGTACAATCAGAAAGGTATAAAAGGCCTTTCTAGACAATAGAGGCTGGGCCAGTCATTGGAAAGACTGGTTTCCTGCGTGTCTCCTCTTTACTCTATTTTCTGGCTGAATTCCCATCTGGGGTGTGGAGGCGCACCATGTCTACTTACTTGCTCCGGCTTCTAAGATCCATGCGAGAGGGAGCCCAAGGTGGGGCACCACACACCCCCTCGCCCCCCCCCCCCCCCCCCCCCCGCTATTTGAGAGGATGCTGGTGGCCTAACATAGATGGTGCAAGCTCCTTGTCTGGAACTTTATTGGCTTTCCATGTAAATCAAGTTATTCAGCCTCTTCTCTGCACTAAAATTTCCTACTATACTGTTTCCTCTTAATCTCTTTATATTTCTAATTAAATAAATAAGTTTTTCCTTGCCAACGCCATCCCCGCTTCGAATTCCCTGGATCCACCGGGGCTGGACCCCGGCAGTCCGCTTCTTCTAAAAAATATTCAGCTCAAAATAATCTTTATGCCAAAGAGGCGTAGATGAGGTGGTATATTTTACTATTCTTCATATATAGACCATATCGTATATAGCTTATGTAGACATATGAATATTCTATACATCATACACATAAAAAGCGAAAATTGCACCACCATGTCCAACACTCACAGGCCCATGAACTTGAAGCCTGCCAGGTTCTTCTGTCCGTGGGATTTCCCAGGCAACAACACTGGAGCCTGCCAGGCTCTTCTGTCCATGGGATTTCCCAGGCAACAACACTGCAGTAGGTAGCCAACCTTTCCCCAGGTGATCTTCTTGACCCAGAGATCAAACCCAGGTCTCCTGCACTGCACGGAGATTCTTTACCATCTGAGCTACCTGGGAAGCCCTATATAAACTTCGTAAATACAACATAATTTTTTTCTCTTGATGTTTTCTCTATTTACAAAAGAACATCAGATTACCTAATTCAGAGTTTCAAAATCTTATTTATAAACTCTAAGTATGGCAAGCTTGGATGGGTTACCCATCAGAAATGAAACCTGTATCTCCAAGAACTGCAGATCAGAGTTGAAAACAAGTTTGCTTGAAATAGGATAGAGGGTAAAAAAATGTTTCAATGAATATGACTTCTCTGCCTCCCCAGGGATTTTGAATTTTCTTCCACGAACAGGTTAATGGGGCCCTTCAAACACTGGTGCCTGTGGAAAAATCACTGAATGAGATCATCTATTTCTAAACTTCCCACTGCAGGAGGTAGTTTGGATTGAAAGAATGGTGTATAATGGAAACACAGTATAAAAATGAATGAGCTGAGGGGTGTTTTTCTAACAAGAATTGCCTGGGAAAGTACTGATCACATGGACCAAAGTAAGAATTTAAATCTTGTAATCTGGCAAAGACCACGTTGAACTCAGCCTATTTTGATGTGATATGAAAACTTGAGCTCAAATAAAAATTTGCTCCTCTCCCCTCAAATCTTCTTCGATCTGTTTCTGTCACTTGGAAATAAGATGATACTCTCCAAGGTTTAAAATAGTTCCTTTACCAGAGTTTTGGTGAGATATAATAGAGGCTTTTAGACACACTGCCGCTCCTTGTGAGTTCACAAGGAGGTTGGGGATTAGGAGAAATAAAATAAAACCAGAATATGAATTATTGTGCGAGTAGTTGGCCCTAAGTACCATTAATATTATCACTCTGACAAGTCTCTCATCTCTAATGGCTTCAGAATAAACCTTATGTCAAAAAGATAAAAAAGAATATCTGATAGCATCAGTAACCTGAAAGTATCCAGGATCCTTCTTTTGCAGTTTACATCAAGAGTTCATAGGCTGAAATAACATGTTACCACATTGGAAAGGTTAAGGTAATATAGAGAAAACTGGGGTTTTAGCCATTGCTCTGACCCGTTTAATTCTACGCAATGCTTGTGTGTTTCATATTTAAAATGTCCTGAAGATCTATGACTCTCAGGAGAAAAAAAGACTTTCTACATATTTGCTGACAAAGGAGATAACTAGACCCTGAGACCCATGAGTTTCTTTTCTAGTATACCAACCACCTTCTACTATCCTCAAAGTTTTGTTGATCGAGGTTTTAGATGACCTCTACACCAGTTATCAGGTTCATGCTCTCTTTATTCCCAGCACAAACCCCTCTCTATACCAATTTGTAGTGCTTACCTAAAGAGATGGTAGTATGCAAAAGTATTATACAGAGAATTCTCAAAGGTGGAATGGCTGACTTTCTGGTTGGTTAATTTCATTCAGGTTGTGTTTAATGGAGTAATGTAGGGTTAAGAAGCAAAACACTGAACTAACTCCCTTTGTGCACAGAAGCAACCTGAATGCTTCTGAATAAAGCTAGAATGTCCATTTGCAAACCCCAGTAAAAGGGGTTATGGAACCAAACAGATAAACAGGAGGTGGAATGGAACCAGTGAGTCTGGAATCTTCTTCAGCCTGGATGGGTAGGGTCTATTATGTTTAATAGTATGTGAAATTAGGACTCCTCTAGCCATCATAGGAAGGAAGTCATCGGCATTCACTTCCTTACAATCTATTCCTAATCATCCCCCGGCAATATACCTTTTATTTCCATTGCTCTACTGAAAATGCTGTCTGAATCTAAGACATAACCAGTGACATTTTTTACCTGTTTCTCATCATTGTTGGCATTTCTGTAGCCCTTGAACCCATTTCTATATTTTTATTTTTTATTGGAGTATAGTTGATCTATAATATTGTGTTAGTTTCAGATGTACAGCAAACTGAATCAGCTATACATATATCCACTTTTTTAAAGATTCTTTTCCCATGTAGGCCATTATATAGTATTGAGTAGAGTTCCCTGTGCTGTACAGTTCAGTTCAGTTCAGTTGCTCAGTCATGTCCGACTCTTTGTGACCCCATGAATTGCAGCATGCCAGGCCTCCCTGTCCATCACCATCTCCCGGAGTTCACTCAGACTCACGTCCATCGAGACCGTGATGCCATCTAGCCATCTCATCCTGGGTCTTCCCTTTCTCCTCCTGCCCCCAATCTCTCCCAGCATCAGAATCTTTTCCAATGAGTCAACTCTTCGCATGAGGTGTACAAAGTACTGGAGCTTCAGCTTTAGCATCATTCCTTCCAAAGAAATCCCAGGGTTGATCTCCTTCAGAATGGACTGGTTGGATCTCCTTGCAGTCCAAGGGACTCTCAACAGTCTTCTCCAACACCACAGTTCAAACGCATCAATTCTTCAGCACTCAGCCTTCTTCACATTCCAACTCTCACATCCATACATGACCACAGCAGGTTCTTATTAGTTATCTGTTTTACATATGGTAGTGTGTACATCTCAATCCCAATTTATCCTTCTCCCTTATCCCATGGTACCCATAAACTTGTTTTCTACATCTGTGACTCTACTTCTGCTTTGTAAATAAGTTCATTTGTGTTCTTTTTTAGATTCCATATAAAAGTGATATATAGTATTTGTCTTTCTATGTCAAATACTTCAATCAGTATGACAGTCCTCTGAGCCCATTTCCGATTGCTTTGTCTGTTTTGTCATCAAAAAGAGAATCTTCTACAATAATCTGCATAATGTTGAATTGGAAATAATGAATGATCATTGTATCTTTACATGAAGATACTATAGGAAAGGTGTTCTAAAATAAGGTGACTGAACAAGACACAACTTTTTAAAAATAAGTTCAATGGCTTTTAAATTCTTTCCATCAAGGGTTTAAAAGATTCATTTTGCTGGAGACTCAAGGAGGATTTAAGAAGTGTGATACTGGGGAGAGATGCTTATATACTTTGAGTCCAAACCCCCACCCCCATAATAGACAAACAGAATTCAACAGAAGGAGGTTGTCAAATTGTCTAATTTCTACAGTAAGAATGAAAACCAGAAATGTGAGATCCCCAGTGAAGTGAGTTCTCTAAAGGACCCACAAAAATAGTCATAAAACAGACTCAGCTAAAGTATCTTCCAAGCCTTCAGGTTAGTTGGTTAACAGTTATTTCACTGTTAGTTAACAAAAGTTATCACTCTAGTATGATCTTTATTCCTCTCTCTCCTCCTTGTACTCCATCAGTGTGTCAGAAACTTCAATGATCCAGCTGTATTCAGTGTTTCCAGTGCGGAAACACTAAGCAGAGAAAGAAAGAAGTTGTCAAACACATTTCCTTTCTTTTCCATTACAGAATTCCTAGCCTATAGCATTACTTAGCTAGGAAGGGGAAATGTACAACTTTCAATAATCTCAGAAGTTTGACATTTCAGTTACTAAATTGAAACAGTTTTCTGTTCTAGAGTAGACTGAAAATATATAAGATGTGGCCAATAGAAAAGATATGTCCTGCTAAGCAAATTTAAGAACAATGGTAGATGAAAATCATTTTATGAATACATCATATTTGTTCAATATATGGACAATCCAGAATATACAGATAAACTTAAAAAATAAGTTTACATAAACTCCATCAGGTTTGGTTAATTATCAGAAATATTTTTGTATACATCAGTTCAGTTCAGTTCAGTGACTCAGCCATGTCCGACTCTTTGCGACCCCATGAACTGTAGCACGCCAGGCCTCCCTGTCCATCACCAACTCCCAGAGTTCACTCAGACTCACATCCATCATGTCAGTGATGCCATCCAGCCATCTCATCCTCGGTCGTCCCCTTCTCCTCCTTCCCCCAATCACTCCCAGCATCAAAGTCTTTTCCAATGAGTCAACTCTTCACTTGAGGTAGCCAAAGTCCTGGAGTTTCAGCTTTAGCATCAGTCTTTCCAAAGAAATCCCGGGGTTGATCTCCTTCAGAATGGACTGGTTGGATCTCCCTGCAGTCCAAGGGACTCTCAAGAGTCTTCTCCAACACCACAGTTCAAAAGCATCAATTCTTCGGCACTCAGCCTTCTTCACAGTCCAACTCTCACATCCATACATGACCACTGGAAACACCATAGCCTTGACTAGACGGACCTTAGTCAGCAAAGTAATGTCTCTGCTTTTGAATATGCTATCTAGGTTGCTCATAACTTTTCTTCCAAGGAGTAAGCGTCTTTTAATTTCATGGCTGCAGTCACCTTCTGCAGTGATTTTGGAGCCCCCAAAAATAAAGTCTGACACTGTTTCCACTGTTTCCCCATCTATTTCCCATGGAGTGATGGGACCGGATGCCATGATCTTCGTTTTCTGAATGTTGAGCTTTAAGCCAACTTTTTCACTCTCCTCTTTTACTTTCATCAAGAGGCTTTTTAGTTCCTCTTCACTTTCTGCCATAAGGGTGGTGTCATCTGCATATCTGAGGTTATTGATATTTCTCCCAGCAATCTTGATTCCAGCTTGTGTTTCTTCCAGTCCAGTGTTTCTCATATTCACATATAATCATACTATCTACACTGTTTTATAATAATATAGTTTGAATGTATTCCCAAAACCCCAAAAACTAGACTAGATCTTTTCATCTTATGTTTCTATAGGATCCTATACTTAACCCTATCATAACAGTTAATTATTTGATATTGAATTGCCTATCATATTGTTTTGTTCCACTTTGGTATGCAGAATTGTGAGATAACCCCTTAATAACTCTAAGCCTTGTATAGTACTTTCCTTTTTTAGTGTAGGTAGAATTTTTGGAGCATGATGAGTTATCACTACCATGACTGTGCTACATTATATGGCAAAAGGTATTAATAGATGATCCAAGTGAGTCTAACCTAATCACATATGTGCTTTAAAAGCAGAGAAGTTTCTCTATTTGGCGGCACAAGTGGAGGTCAAGGAGATTTCCAACCATGAGAAGGATTCAATGTGCCCTTGGTGTCTTTAAAGGTCAAGAGGACTATGTGCCAAGGAATGAGGGCAGCCTTCAGGAAAGTGGACCCTAGCTGGCAACCAGTAAGAAAACAAGCTCCTCCGTGCTATGGCTTCAAATTGAATGATGGAATTCTGCAAAGGACCTGAACAGGTTTCTAAGCAGATTCTACCCTAAAGTGTCCTGATAAAAGAGCAGCTTGGCCAACATCTTAACTTTTAGGGAACTCAATTAAATCTTTAGCTCAGATTTCTGACCTAAAGAAATGTGAGTCAACAAGTGGTTATTGTTTCAAGCTGCTAATTTTGAGGTAACTTTTTATACAGCAATAGAAACTAATACTCCAGTACTCTTGCCTGGAAAATCCCATGGATGGAGGAGCCTGGTAGGCTGCAGTCCATGCGGTCGCAAAGAGTCGGACACGACTGAGCGACTTCACTTTCACTTTTCACTTTCATGCATTGAAGAAGGAAATGGCAACCCACTCCAGTGTTCTTGCCCAGAGAATCCTAGGGATGGGGGAGCCTGGTGAGCTGCCATCTATGGGGTCGCACAGAGTCGGACACGACTGAAGCAACTTAGCAGCAGCAGCAGCAGCAGCAAAAACTAATACACTGTGCCTGCAGAAGTAGACTGTAAATGCCTTAATTTGGGGAATATCTTGTACTCTAGCACAGTGGTTGACAAAATAAATACATGGATTTATTGTTGAGATTAAAAGAGATAGCATGTAAATTTTCAACTGTAAACTGCAGTATAAATGACAAGAGTTCTTTTGTCTGGTTCCAGGATGACACATTGGTTTCATCTCTGGGTCAAGACTTAAAATTTGCCAATGAACTTCTGCAACATTTAACCCTGATGTGACTCAATGGGAAAGAAGCCATGGTATATGTGGGGTCTCTGTGGGGAAGATCAGGGAAGGGACAGAACTTAGGATGGCATAAATGAGGCCTGAATCGTTTCATTCTGTATGGGATCCAAGCAGATTTTTCAGATTAGGCTTGTAGAAGATGAAAAAATAAAGGTAGGGTAACAGATACTTCTCATGTAAGATTTCTTTTTATTTTAATTGGAAGCTAATTACTTTACAGTGTTGTAGTGGTTTTTGCTATACATTGACATGAATCAGCCATGGGTGTACACATGTTCCCATCCTGAACCACCCTCTTACCTCCCTCCCCATCCCATCCCTCAGGGTCATCCCAGTGCACCAGCCCGGAGCGCCCTATCTCAATGCATCAAACCTGGACTGGTGATCTATTTCACATACATGATAATATACATGTTTCAATGCTATTCTCTCAAGTCATCCCACCCCCACCTTCTCCCACAGAGTTGAAAAGTCTGTTCTTTACACCTGTATCTCTTTTGCTGTCTTGCATATAGGGTCATTGTTACCATCTTTCTAAATTCTAAATATATTTATAAATATATATATTTCTAAATATATATGTGTTAATACACTGTATTGGTGTTTTTCTTTCCAACTTACTTCACTCTGTATAATAGGCTCCAGTTTCATCCACCTCATTAGAACTGATTCAAATGAATTTTTAATAGCTCAGTAATATTCTATTGTGTATATGTATCACAGCTTTCTTATCCATTCACTTGCCAATGGAGAATCCAACAACATATTAAATAGATCGTACATCATGACCAAGTGGGCTTTATCCCAAGAATGCAAGGATTCCTCTATATTCACAAATCAATCAATGTGATACACCACATTAACAAATTGAAAAATAAAAATCATATGATTATCTCAATAGATGCAGAGAAAGCCTTTGACAAAATTCAATATCCATTTATGATAAAAACCCTCCAGAAAGCAGGCATAGAAGGAACATACCTCAACATAATAAAAGCCATATATGATAAACCCACAGCAAACATTATCCTCAGTGATGAAAAATTGAAAGCATTTCCCCTAAAGTCAGGAACAAGACAAAGGTGCCCACTCTCATCACTACTAATTAACATAGTTTTCGAAGTTTTAGCCACAGCAATCAGAAAAGAAATAAAAGAAATCCAAATTGAAAAAGAAGAAGTAAAACTCTCACTGTTTGCAGGTGACATGATCCTCTACCTAGAAAACCCTAAAGACACCACCAGAAAATTACTAGAGCTAATCAATGAATATAGTAAAGTTGTAGGATATAAAATTAACACACAAAAATCCCTTGCATTCCTATACATTAGCAATGAAAAAACAGAGAAATTAAGTAAACAATTCCATTCACCATTGCAATGAGAAAAATAAAATACTCAAGAATAAATCTACCTAAGGAAATAAAAGACCTATATATAGAAAACTATAAAACACTGATGAAAGAAACCAAAGATGACACAAATAGATGGAGAAATAATACCATGTTCATGGATTGGAAGAATCAATATAGTGAAAATGAGTACACTACCCAAAGCAATCTATAGATTCAATGCAATCCCTGTCAAGCCACCAATGGTA
The DNA here is from genome assembly GCF_001704415.2 of Capra hircus. Lineage (NCBI taxonomy): Eukaryota > Metazoa > Chordata > Mammalia > Artiodactyla > Bovidae > Capra > Capra hircus. The sequence goes on from NC_030827.1 coordinate 16,087,254, forward strand.
TTTTTCAGAGAACTAGAACAAAAAATTTCACAATTTTTTATAAATACAAAATGCCTCGAATAGCCAAAGCAATCTTCAGAAAGAAGAATGGAACTTGAGAAATCAACCTACCAGACTTCAGATTATACTACAAAGCTACAGTCATTAAGACAGTATGATACTGGCACAAAGACAGAAATATAGATCAATGGAACAAAGTAGAAAGCCCAAAGATAAATCCACGCACCTATGGACACCTTATCTTTGACAAAGGAGGCAAGAATATACAATGGAGAAAAGACAATCTCTTTAACAAGTGGTACTGGGAAAAACAGTCAACCACTTGTAAAAGAATGAAACTAGAACAATTTCTAACATGATATACAAAAATAAACTCAAAATGGATTAACGATCTAAACGTAAAACCAGAAACTATAAAACTCCTAGAGGAAAACATAGGCAAAATACTCTCTGATATAAATCACAGCAGGATCCTCTATGGCCCACCTTCCAGAGTAATGGAAATAAAAGCAAAAATAAACAAGTGGGACCTAATTAAACTTAAAGGCTTTTGCACAATGAAGGAAACTATAAGCAAGGTAAAAAGACAGATTTCAGAATGGGAGAGAATAATAGCAAATGAAGCAACTGACAAAGAATTAATCTTAAAAATATACAAGCAACTCATGCAGCTCAATTCCAGAAAAATAAATGACCCAATCAAAAAATGGGGAACACATGTACACCCATGGTGGATTAAGTCAATGTATGGTAAAACCAATACAATATTGTAAAGTAAAATAAATAAATTAATTTTTAAAAATGGGCCAAAGAACTAAACAGACATTTCTCCAAAGAAGACATATAGACGGCTAACAAACACATGAAAAGATGCTCAACATCACTCATTATCAGAGAAATGCAAATTAAAACCACAATGAGGTACCATCTCATGCCAGTTAGAATGGCAGCTGGGAATGCAAACTAGTACAGCCACTATAGAGAACAGTGTGGAGATTCCTTAAAAAACTAGAAATAGAACTGCTATACGAACGAGCAATCCCACTGCTGGGCATACACATCAAGGAAACCAGAATTGAAAGAGACATGTGTACCCCAATGTTCATCTAAGATTTCTATACAACAAATATGTGGGAATTAGGAGTAGCTTGGGGGGACTGTTACATGGGGATGGTCTTGATTCCTGTCTCCTGTACAATGTCACGAACCTCATTCCATAGTTCATCAGGCACTCTATCTATCAGATCTAGTCCCTTAAATCTATTTCTCACTTCCACTGTATAATTATAAGTCATACCTGAATTGTCTAGCAGTTTTCCCTGCTTTCTTCAATTTCAGTTTAAATTTGGTAATAAGGAGTTCATGATCTGAGCCACAGTCAGCTCCTGGTCTTGTTTTTGTTGACTGTATAGAGCTTCTCCATCTTTGGCTGCCCAGCATCAAAGTCTTTTCCAATGAGTCAACTCTTCGCATGAGGTGCCCAAAATACTGGAGTTTCAGCTTGAGCATCATTCCTTCCAAAGAAATCCCAGGGCTAATCTCTTTCAGAATGGACTGGTTGGATCTCCTTGCAGTCCAAGGGACTCTCAAGAGTCGTCTCCAACACCACCAAAAGCATCAATTCTTTGGCGCTCAGCCTTCTTCACAGTCCAACTCTCACATCCATACATGACCGCTGGAAAAACCATAGCCTTGACTAGATGGACCTTAGTCAGCAAAGTAATGTCTCTGCTTTTGAATATGCCATCTAGGTTGGTCATAACTTTTCTTCAAAGGAGTAAGCGTCTTTTAGTTTCATGGCTGCAATCACCATCTGCTGTGATTTTGGAGCCCAAAAAAAATAAAGTCTGACACTGTTTCCACTAGAGGGATTGGGGGAAGGAGAGGAAGGGGACAACAGAGGATGAGATGGCTGGATGGCATCACTGACTCAATGGACGCGAGTCTGAGTGAACTCCAGGAGTTGATGATGGACAGGGAGGCCTGGCGTGCTGTGATTTATGGGGTCGCAAAGAGTAGGACACAACTGAGCGACTGAACTGAACTGAACTGGGGGAGACTTTTCAACCCCTGAATGTCAATATATAAGGTTTACCAGGTAACAAAATAGCAAAGTTCAAGGTTTTTTATTGGCATATTTACATTAACCATTCTTTTTGATGAAAATTAGATACTAAAATTATAAAAATATGTATAAATGGTATGATTATTTTAATTATGGTTAGAATATTGAAACCATATCACATCACATACATACAGTGTCCTTGGTGGTTCAGATGGTAAATCTGCCTGTAGTGCAGGAGACACAGGTTCGATCCCTGGGTTGGGAAGATCCCCTGGAAAGGGGAATGTCAACCCATGCCAGTATTCTTGCCTGGAGAATTCTATGGACAGAGGAGCCTTGTAGGCTACAGTTATCGGGGTCGCAAACAGTTGAACATGACTAACACTTTCACTTCATATAGTGTCCAGGGGTTAGGACATGGACATCTTTGTGAGGGGCTTATTCTTCCTATTATAAGTTTAAAAACTTTTTATGTTTTCTTATGCCTATTTTCAAATATGACTTCAGTCTTACTTTCCAAGCTCTTAAAGGTATTTCAGATACATTCCAAATTTTTATAGTTACTATCAAGTATCAGACCAATTTCATTTTGATAATTGACTGGGCATTTAAAAGTCAAAATTCACTTTGATAATTTAAAACCTTATATCTAACTTGAAGATTTTTTGCATTTCTCCAACAAAGGTCTGCCCTACAGCTTATAAAACGCAGTACTTTCATGCATTGGTGAAGGAAATGGCAACCCACTCCAGTGTTCTTGCCTGGAGAATACCAGGGACGGGGGAGCCTGGTGGGCTGCCATCTATGGGGTTACACAGAGTCGGACATGACGGAAGCGACTTAGCAACAGTAACAGCAGCAGTGAAGTTAGAATGTGATCTATTGTTCACACTATTTGTTTTACCACTTCTTGCCCTGCAGTCTCTGTCACTTTGCAAACCAGTGTGGTATGAAGGGGATTAAAGCCAAAGAATTATAGGTTTGTTTGGCAGCTGGTGTTATCCTTAGGTTTTCTTGATTGATATTCCTACCTGTTGAGTGTCTTTATTATGAAAGTGAATTGAATTTTGCCAAATGCTGTTCCTGCTTCTGTTTAGTTGTCATATGGATTTTCTCCTTTCATCCACTTGTATGGAATATTATATTGACAATTTCCCTATGTTGAACTAACCTTATACTTCTGAGATCAATTCCAATTGATAACAGCGTATAATCTTTTTTCTTTATTTCTCTATTGGTTTGCTAGTATTTTTCTTGAGTATTTTTGTGTCTATGTTCATGCAAGATATTGGTCTGCAGTTTTTTCTTCTTATAAGGACTTTGTCATTGGTACCAGGGTTTCATAGAATGAGTTGAAAAGTGTTTTCTCCTCTTTATTTTTTTCTGATTTTTGTGATTAATTGGTGTTAACTTCTTTAAAATTTGATAATTCAGCATTGATGCTATTGCTTCTGGTTCTGGGTTTTTCTCTCTAGGAAACTGTTTGATTACTAATTTAATCCCTTTGTCATTATATTTCTATTCCAATTTTCTACCTTTTTTTGGGGAAACTTTTATTGCTTATGCCTCTATTTCATCTCATTTATCTATTTCTTGGATTACATTTGTCCATAGTATTTGTTTATTAATATTTTCATTTCTCATTCCAATCCCAAAGAAAGGCACTGCCAAAGAATGCTCAAGTTACCGCACAATTGCACTCGTCTCACACGCTAGTAAAGTAATGCTCAAAATTCTCCAAGCCAGGCTTCAGCAATACGTGAACCGTGAGCTTGCAGATGTTCAAACTTGTTTTAGAAAAGGCAGAGGAACCAGAGACCAAATTGCCAACATCTGCTAGATCACTGAAAATGCAAGAGAGTTCCAGAAAAACATTTATTTCTGCTTTATTGACTATGCCAAAGCCTTTGACTGTGTGGATCACAATAAACTGTGGAAAATACTGATAGAGAAGGGAATACCAGACCACCTGACCTGACTCCTGAGAAACCTGGACATGGAACAACCTAGTGGTTCCAAATAGGAAAAGGAGTATGTCAAGGCTGTATATTGTTACCCTGCTTATTTAACTTATATGCAGAGTACATCATGAGAAACGCTCGGCTGGAAGAAGCACAAGGTGGAATCAAGATTGCTGGGAGAAATATCAATAACTTCAGATATGCAGATGACACCACCCTTATGGCAGAAAGTGAAGAGGAACTCAAAAGCCTCTTGATGAAATTGAAAGAGGAGAGTGAAAAAGTTGGCTTAAAGCTCAACAGTCAGAAAACAATGATCATGGCATCTGATTCCATCACTTCATGGGAAATAGATGGGGAAACAGTGGAAACAGTATCAGAATTTATTTTGGGGGGGCTCCAAAATCACTGCAGGTCGTGATTGCAACCATGAAATTAAAAGATGCTTACTCCTTGGAAGGAAAATTATGACCAACCTAGATAGCATCTTCAAAAGCAGAGACATTACTTTGCCAACAGAGGTCCCTCTAGTCAAGGCTATGGTTTTTCCAGTGGTCATGTATGGATGTGAGAGTTGGACTGTGAAGAAAGCTGAGTGCTGAAGAATTGATGCTTTTGAACTGTGGTGTTGGAGAAGACTCTTGAGAGTCCCTTGGACTGCAAGGAGATCCAACCAGTCCATTCTAAAGAAGATCAGTCCTGGATATTCATTGGAAGGACTGATGCTGAAGCTGAAACTCCAATACTTAGGCCACCTCATGCGAAGAGTTGACTCCTTGGAACAAGCTCTGATGCTGGGAGTGATTGGGGGCAGGAGGAAAAGGGGACGACAGAGGATGAGATGGCTGGATGGCATCACTGACTCGATGGGCATGAGTCTGTGTAAACTCCAGTAGTTGGTGATGGACAAGGAGGCCTGGCCTGCCGTTATTCATGGAGTCACAAAGAGTCGGACACAGCTGAACTGAACTGAACTGAAAGTTAAAATGAATGCTCCATTTTTCATTCTTGGTTTTCATATTGAGCCTTGACATCTACCTAATAGTTAATAATCTTGAAAATTCCTGTCGTCCCCCATGGATGGCTTGTTCTGCTCCTGTCTGAATTCATCCCTGGGTTCAGCCTGAACTTTGGTTAGTAACAGTCATCTTTCCTTCATACAGAATCATCTTCTAAGTTCAGACTAAGCAGGCAGTAGGGGGTCAGGATGTTTCAGTCACATCAACCCTTCTTAATTCTTTGAAAACTCAATTTTTACATTGCCAAAGATCTCACATTCTATCTACCTAGAGATATTAAAGGTAAAAATCATTTTCCTAGATCTTTTTCAGCTCTGTTAGGATCCTGGAACAGGCCAAGTTCAGTGGTACTATATCAGATGTGCACACAACTTGGAGTATCCATTATGATAAAACACAAAATTCCTTTCTGGGCCTCCATTACCCAATATGTGAGGTTATATATTTGTGGCTTTGACCTCAAAGAACAAGAGATTCACCTTCAGTCTCAGCATCTCCTTAATTACAAATGCAAATCAAATAGAATATTGAAAGTTTCCTCAGTTCTGGATTTCCATGTGATCAGAAGATTCCAGCCAGGTGGTGGCCCAAATTCATCTTTTAATTATGACTTCACTTGTCAGTTTCCCTTCTTAACTTGAGCATTACTCAACCTTGTATAAATTCCATAACAGTTTAATCCTCATTAGTCCTCAGTCTTTATTCCTAGCTTTTAGGAGATTTATGCCCTTGGTGTGCTTTAATATCAAGTCTCTTTGTGGTCTTAGGTACTAGAAATTAATTTCCTTTTTTGCAATCTGGCCTGCCCTTCCCTGGCCATTTGAACAGCATATATTTGTAATGTTATCTATTGCTTCTGAGACCTGAGCCTCTATTAATGTCACATTGAGTCAATTATCATATTCATCACCCATCTTTGTTATCATCATCACTATCAATCATTTGCTCCTTATTCTGTTTCAGGCCCTGGGTACTTTACCAGAAGTAACATCAATTGCAGAGGTCCCTACCTCTATTAAATGACATGGATACCATGAGCTAAATTGTACAGTGGAAAATGATTTTTAACTTTAGTATCTCTACATTTCTGCCTCTGTTATGTGATCTTTTAGGAGAAGGTCAAAGAAAAGGTGAAGGCAAAAATCATAAAAGTTCTTAAAACAAGCAAATTCCTTTCATGTCTAGAGCACATTGTTATATATCATATACTATTAGATTTTATGCCAGAAAGAAGTATGTTTCTGAAAAGGTGTCAAGAGTATTTTCCAGACTACAAACCAAATATTATTATCAACTAAAAATTCATTGTGAATTCCATTCTGCACAAATAGGAGATTAACATCGCTCAGCAAAATGCTGAATTTGACAATTTTAGGGGTTGCAAGTTAATTTAAGAAACATATTATTTGATATATCAGAAAATTACATTTCAAGCCTTTGTGAGTCAGGTGCCTGAGGGATCAATATAACTGGTAGACATGCAATTTACAAACCACACCCAAAGCATCAAAATTTTACTGTGTTCTTACAATTATTAGTCCTTCTCCAAAGGTATGAATGCTGCCAAGGATGCTCCCCTGCTGGCATTACCTAGGCAGAACTGGCTAACTGGCTAAGAAGCTTTGAGAAGTCATAGACTTACATGGTCATTCAGGTTTTTGAAGAGTGGCAACACTAGACCAGACTCTAGGGATAGTTACGAAAGAGACAGTCTCAGATTGTAGAGTCTAGTGGAGGAAAGAAACTGTAGCTAAGAAAATGAACATGCAAAAAAATTGATGCCAAATAGTGATAAGGCTATGTGGAGTTAATAAACAAGAAGCCTGAGAAAAAATGAGGTGATCTAAGTTAGGGAAGTAGGGCATTTAAGTGACAGTTAAGTGGATTACACGCAGAAGAAACAGTATATTTAATCATTTGGGGTGACTCTAAGAGAAAAGACCCCAAAAGGTCACATGCAAATTAGCCACAGTGCCTAAAGCACCACAATTAGAAGTTTTAAAATTTGTATTGAGGTTTTTCTTTTATATATCTAACTCACTGGAAATGATAGCCTATAAAACAGTTTCAAAATGATACTAAACAATTAAGACGGGAAGAAAACTTTGTTGATGTTTTGCAAAGAGCACACGACTTAGAGTGAAATTCAGATTTTCTATTTAACTGTATGAATTAATACACTGACTTAACCAACTAATACATATTATTACTGACAGATTACTTCGTTTACACATCATTAGTACCTACAGAAAAAGGTAACTACATAATCAAATGAGATAGTAATTGTAAATGTATTGTATAAATTATGAAGTATTAACATAAGGTGGTAATACTGTTATTTTTAAATGACAACTGAGGAAAGCCTAAAACAGTCACAGTTTTGCCCACTGTGAATACCAACACCAATACATCTAGCTTCAAGTATGGCTGTTGTGGACAGGAAGTATATTAGTACAAACACCAAGACATCTAGATTCAGGTTCAGTTGCTGTGGACTGGAAGAGTATTAGTAAGACTACAGTGGTAACTTCATTCACAAGCTCTGATTGACAGTTTTTCTGCAAGGAAGTTGTTGTTTAATTGTTAAGTCATGTCCAACCCCATGGCCTATAGTCCACTTGGCTCTACACTCCATGGGATTTCCCAAGCAAGAATACTGGTTATTGAAATGGGTTGCCATTTCTTTCTCCAGGGTATCTTCTTGACCCAACCATAGAACCCATGTCTCCTGCATTGGCAGGTGGGTTCTTTACCAATGAGCCACCTGGGAAGCCCCTGTAGGGAAGTAGTCACTGATTATTTCCTTCTCTTTAAAGATTTAACTTTATCTGTTACTAGAAGGTACTAGGAAGTACTGTTATCTATAAGTATTCTATCTCTGTTGGGAAGTTTTACCTTAGTCATCCAAACATAAAAGAAAATTTGAGTTGGTAAATGAGAGTCAGAGATGACACTTGTATAAAGTAACTTTCTTCCTTATACTTATCTACAGTGATGGTCTCTATTGTATTGAAAGACATTTCTCAAGTTTAAGGATATATGAATACTTTCCATTGCTGCTGATAGTATCAAAGAGAGGCTAATAAATATGTATTTAAGTCCTCAGCTAGATTGTGAATCTGGAAGGTATGTGTTAGAGTTAAAAGTTTTATGGCTCCAACTTTCAGAATTCTTATATTCTTCCTGTAGAAAAATTTTTAAAAAAAAGCATTAAGGATTTGAAACTCTTTCACATTGATGTATAAATGTCTGGTAAATTATATTTGGTTTTAAGTCTAGAAATGGAGTTTCTTGCCCTGATTTGAGATGACTTACTCACCAAGTTCATTGCCCCTATAAACCTCCCTTTCTTCAAATATAAAACAAAGGAATTGTTTATCATGGTGATTTTCAAATATACTAGAATTATACAGAGAGTTTGTGGACCTATGGACCTACAGTTTCCAAAACTTTGGTCATAGAAACTGTGATTCAGTAGAACTGAGGTAGACCCCAGGTGATTCAAAGTTCAGTCTGGATTCAAGTTCAGATTCAAAGTTCTACAGCTTGAAATTGCAGAACTAGATAGACTCCAAGGCTACTTCTAGCATGAAAATTCTAGAATTCAGAGATTTAACTGAAAAGACTTCTGACATTAAATTACTATCACAGATATTTCTATGGTCCCATAAATAGTGAACTATTAATGACAAAATAATAACTAATGCTTTATTGAGATCTTATTCTGTGCCTGAGACTCTGCTAAATACTTTATATGTGTTTTCATGCAACTCTTATAACAGTCCCAGGAAGTAAGAACTATTGCTATTCTTATTACAGAGATGGTAAATTTGAGAAACAGAAATACAGAAATGATAATGTGGCAAATACCTCCAGAGTATTTGTTACATATTGGGCATTATAGCATTACATATTGTTAAAATTCACCTATATATCTATTTACAACACTATGGTTTGTACTATTATTCTTATCCCTTCTTTATAGATGAGGAGTCCAAAGAACAAAGAGGTTAAGTAATTTGTACTAAGGTTGCACAACTATTAAGTGACAGTCTAGGGATTTAAACACAGGCAGTCTGGCTCTAGAATACATTTAATAAAAAACAATTAATACATGCAGACATGTGTACTCAGAAATGTCTGGTAACCACCCCAAATTTGTGTAGCAAATAAGCTATCACTGAAATTAAATACTCACCTAATTTTATTTCAGAAATGCTTGGAAGCAATAGCTCTACAAAGTTAGTGGTAGAATGTGAAAAATTCAAGGGCATTGAACTAGGAGTGCCATGATTAGGAAGAGAGAGTATCTATAACCAAGCAATATGTCTGCAGAGACAGGAAATCACAAAAAATAAGATAGAACCAGATTGTATTCTTTGAATTCTTATATCCCATCTCTTGAATTCTTTCTTATTCTATTTCCTCAAACACACAGTCATTAAAAACAGAGCACAGATGAAAGGTTTCATCTCAAATCTTCCTCTAATGCTGAATGGAGAAACTTTATAAAAGGATGATTTGGATTTTATTGAGTGTCTACTATGTGCCCAGCATCACATTATATTCATAGTTCTTCACTTTTTGGTTTCAAGGTCATTTTACATAAAAATTATTAGGACCACAAATAGTTTTTGTTTATGTGGCTTATATAACAAACAACATTATAATTTAAAAGGAAAGTCTTAAAAAACATTTATTAATCCATATGAAAAGAAAAATAAAACCTATTATATTATTCATAACATATTTTATGAAAATTAATCTTATTTTACAAAACAAGCAATTACTTATTACTGAGAAAAATTGCATTTCTTTACATATTTGCAAATATATTTAATGTGTGGCTTAGCAGAATTCAGCTGGGTTTTCATATATGTTTCTGCATTTAATTTATTATAGCACATATATGTAGTCACTAAAAGATTTCATGGTACACTTGGAGGAATGAAAATAGTTTTGAACTTCTGAAAGAATATCTGGGACCACCAGAGACCCATGAACCACACTTTGAGAGTAATTATAAAATATATTGTCTGTCAATAATAATGAAAAAATAAGTATTACAATTACCATATAAAGAAGTCTTAAATTCAACAATAAAAAGAAAATAAAAAGCACAAAGGATTTGAAGAGCCATTTCTGATAAGAATGTATTCAGTTCAGTTCAGTTCGATCTCTCAGTCGTGTCCAACTCGTTGCAACCCCATGAAGTGAAGCACGCCAGGCCTCCCAGTCCATCACCAACTCCTGGAGTTTACTCAAAATCATGTCCATTGAGTCGGTGATGCCATCCAACCATCTCATCCTCTGTCATCCCCTTCTCCTCCTGCCTTCAATCTTTCCCAGCATCAGGGTCTTTTCAAATGAGTCATTTCTTCACTTCATGTGGCCAAAGTATTGGAGTTTCAGCTTCAGCATCAGTACCTCCAATGAATATTCAGGAGTGACTTCCTTTAAGAGGGACTGGTTGGATCTCCTTGCAGTCCAAGGGACTCTCAAGAGTCTTCTCCAACAACACAGTACAAAAGCATCAATTCTTCGGCACAGCTTCCTTTATAGTCCAAATCTCACATCCATATGTGACTACTGGAAAACCATAGCTTTGACTAGATAGACCTTTGTTGGTAAAGTAATATCTCTGCTTTTTAATATGCTGTCTAGGTTGATCATAACTTTTCTTCCAAGGAGTGAGTGTTTTTTTAATTTCATGGCTGCAATCACCATCTAAAGTGAGTTTTGGAGCCAAAAACCAATAAAGTCTGTTACTGTTTCCACTGTTTCCCCATCTATTTCCCATGAAGTGATGAGACCAGATGCCAAGATCTTAGTTTTCTGAATGTTGAGCTTTAAGCCAACTTGTTCACTCTCCTCTTTCACTTTCATCAAGAGGCTCTTTAATTCTTCTTCACTTTCAGCCACGGTGGTGTTATCTGCATATCTGAGGTTATTGATATTTCTCCCAGTAATCTGGATTCCAACTTTTGCTTCATCCAGTCCAGCATTTCTCATGATGTACTCTGCATGTAAGTTAAATAAGCTGGGTGACAATATACAGCCTTGATGTACTCCTTTCCTTATTTGGAACTAGTCTGTCATTCCATGTCCATTATTAACTGTTCTTTCCTGACCTGCATAAAGATTTCTCAAGAGGTGAGTCAGGTGGTCTGATATTCCCATCTTTTTCAGAATTTTCCACGGTTTATTGTGATCTGCACAGTCAAGGACTTTGGCATAGTCAATAAAGCAGAAGGAGATGTTTTTCTGGAACTCTATTGCTTTTTCTATGATCCAACAGATGTTGGCAATTTAATCTCTGGTTCCTCTGCCTTTTCTAAATCCAGCTTGAGCATCTAGAAGTTCACAGTTCATGTACTATTGAAGCCTGGCTTGGAGAATTTTGAGCATTAGTTTGCTAGTGTGCGAGATGAGTGCAATTGTGTGGTAGTTGGAGCATCCTTTGGCATTCCCTTTCTTTGGGATTGGAATGAAAACTGACCTTTTCCAGGCCTGTTGCCACTGCTGAGTTTTCCAAAAATGTCTAATAAGGGCATCAAAAAATATTAAATATCATTATTTACTAGCGAAGTGCAGCTGAAAACTATAATGAGGTATCACTTCATACTCATAAGATGGATAAAGTTAAAAATGACTCAGCCATTAAAAAGAACACATTTGAATCAGTTCTAATGAAGTGGATGAAACTAGAGCCTATTATACAGAGTGAAGTAAGCCAGAAAGGAAAACAGCAATACAGTATACTAATGCATATATATGGAATTTAGAAAGATGGTAACAATAGCCCTGTATGTGAGACAGCAAAAGAGACACCGATGTATAGAAGTCTTTTGGACTGTGTGGGAGAGGGAGAGGGTGGGATGATTTGGGAGAATGGCATTGAAACATGTATAATATCACATATGAAATGAATTGCCAGTCCAGGTTTGATGCATGATACTGGAAGCTTGGGGCTGGTGCACTGGGACGACACAGAGGGATGGTACGGGGAGGGAGGAGGGAGGGGTTTCAGGATGGGGAGTACGTGTATACCTGTGGTGGATTCATGTTAATGTATGGCAAAACCAATACAATATTGTAAAGTAATTAACCTCCAATTAAAATATATAAATTTATTTTTTAAAAAATGACAATAGTATTGGTACGGATGTGAAAGGACTGGAACCCTTATACACTGCTATTGAGTTTGTTTTCCAAAGTAGTATCACCATTTTGCAATTTAAAAATTCCTCAAAATATTAAAGATAGAGTTACAGTTGTTGCTGTTGTTCAGTTGCTTATTTGTGTCTGACTTTTTGCCACCCCTTGTATTGCAGCACATGCCAGGCTTCCCTCTTCTTCACCGTTTCCTGGAGCTTGCTCAAACTTATGTCCATTGAATCAGTGTTGCAATCCAACCATCTCATCCTCTGTTGTCTTCTTCTCCTGCCTTCAATCTTTCCCAGTATCAGGGTCTTTTCTGATGAGTTGGCTCTTCCCATCAGATAGCCAAATTATTGGAGCTTCAGCTTCAGCATCAGTCTTTCCAATGACTACTTGGGGTTGATGTTCTTTAGGACTGACTTGTTTTATCTCTTTGCAGTCCAGGGGCCTCTCAAGAGTTTTCTCCAACACCACAGTTCAAAAGCATCAATTCTTTGGTGCTCAGCCTTCTTTATGGTCCAGCTTTCACATCTATACATGACTACTGGAAGAGACCCGGGTTCAGTCCCTGGGTTGGGAAGATCCCCTGCAGAAGGAAATGGCAATCCACTCCAGTATATTGCCTGGAAAATCCCATGGACATAGGAGCCTGGAAGGCTACAGTCCATAGGGTCACAAAGAGTCGGACACGACTGAGCGACTTCACTTTGACTAGACAGACCTTTGTTGTCAAAGTAATGTCTCTGCTTTTTAATACACTGTCCAGGTTGGTCATTTTCCTTCAAGGAGCAAATATCTTTTAATTTCATAGCTGCAGTCACCATCTGGAGTGATTTTGGAGCAAAAGAAAATAAAGTCTATTACTTTTTCCATTGCTTCCCCATTTATTTGCCATGAAATGAAGGTACAGGATGACATGATCTTAGGTTTTTTTTTTTAATTAATTACAGTTTTGATTGAAGAATAATTGCTTTATAGAATTTCATTGTTTACTGTCAAACCTCAACTAAATCAGCCATAGCTTTACATATATCCCCTCCCTTTTGAACCTCCCTTCCACCTCCCTCCCTATCCCACCACTCTAGGTTGATACAGAGCCCCTGTTTGAGTTTCTTGAGCCATACAGCAATTTCCCATTGGCTATCCATTTTACATATGGTAATGTAAGTTTCCATGTTACTCTTTCCCTGCATCTCACCCTCTTCTCCCCTCTCTCCATGTCCATGAGCCTATTCTCTATGTCTCTTTCTTCATTCCTGCTAGTAGATAAGTTCTTCAGTACCATTTTTCTAGATTCTATATACATGTATTAGAATATGATGTTTATCTTTCTCTTTCTGATGATCTTCACTCTGTATAATAGGTTCTAGGTTCATCCATCTCATTAGAACTGACTCAAATGTGTTCCTTTTAATGGCTGAGTAATATTCCATCATGTATATAGACCACAACTTCTTTGTCCATTCATCTGTCAATGGACATCTAGGTTGCATCTATGTTCTAGCTATTGTAAAGTAGTGCTGCAATGAACAATGGGATACATGTGTCTTTTTCAATTTTTGTTACTTCAGGGTATATGCCTGGAGAAGGCGATGGCACCCCACTCCAGTACTCTTGCCTGGAAACTCCCATGGATGGAAGAGCCTGGTGGGCTTCCGTCTATGGGGTCGCACAGAGTTGGACACGACTGAGTGACTTCCCTTTCACTTTTCACTTTCACGCATTGGAGAAGGAAATGGCAACCCACTCCAGTGTTCTTGCCTGGAGAATCCCAGGGACAGGGGAGCCTGGTGGGCTGCCGTCTACGGGATCGCACAGAGTCGGACATGAATGAAGTGACTTAGCAGCAACGGCAGCAGCAGCAGCAGCAGCAGGGTATATGCCTAGGAGTGGGATTTCTGGGTCATATGGTGGTTTTATTCCTAGTTTCTTAAGAAATCTCCACACCATCTTCCATAGTGGCTGTATCAATTTACATTCCCACCAACAGTGAAAAAAGCGTTCCCATTTCTCCACACCATCTCCAGCATTTATTGTTTGTCGACTTTTTGATGATGCCATTCTGAACGGTGTGAGATGATATCTCATTGTAGTTTTGATTTACATTTCTCTCATAATGAGTGATGTTAAGCATCTTTTCATGTGATTGTTAGCCATCTGTATGTCTTCTTTGGATAAATGTCTGTGTAAGTCTTTTCCCATGTTTTGATTGGACTGTTTGTTTTTCTGGCATTGAGTTGCATGAGCTGCTTGTATATTTGGAAATTAATCCTTTGTCAGTTGTTTCCTTTACTATTATTTTCTCCCATTCTGAGGGCTGTCTTTTCATCTTCTTATAGTTTCCATTGCTGTGCAAAAGCTTTTAAGTTTAATTATGTCGCACCTGTTTACTTTTGTTTTTATTTCCATTACTCTAGGAGATGGGTCATAGAGGATTTTGCATTGATTTGTGTCATCGAGTGTTCTGCCTATGTTTTCCTCTGAGTTTTATGGTTTCTGGTCTTACATTTAGGTCTTTAATCCATTTTGAGTCTCTCTTTGTGTATGGTGTCAGGAAGTGTTCTAAATTCATTCTTTTACATGTAGCTGTCCAGTTTTCCCAGCACCATTTATTGAAGAGGCTGTCTTTGCCTCATTGTATATTCTTGCCTCCTTTGTCTAAAATAAGGAACCCAAAGGTGCATGGGCTGAGCTAAGCTTGGAGAAAGCTACAAGAGGCCTGGAGATGTGTTTGAGATAACGCTTCTTGGAGATGGAAGTTCCCAAGGTCTCAGGAGGTCAACATGGGGTGGGACGTCAGGAGGCAGCCCTCACAAGTGACAGATAGGGAAGGTAAATATGTTGACCTATGCCTCTCCTGGAGACTCCTGGACAGTCACAGGCAAGTCTGTCTCAGTTTCTTTTGATGTTATATTATATATATATATATGTATATATGTGTATATATATGTATATATGTATATATGTATATTTGCCAAATATGAATACCACTTACTAAGAATCTACACATTCGTAAAATTTTAATGAACACCAAATTTGATCCTGACAGTGTTCTAGGTTTGGGCAATATTGTTTGTTTGTTGTTTAGTTACTAAGTCATGTCTGATTCTTCACTACTGCATAGACTGCAACACGCCAGACTTCTCTGTCCTTCACTATCTCTTGGAGTTTGCTCAAACTCATGTCCACTGAGTTGGTGATGCCATCCAATCATCTCATTCTCTGTTACCCCCTTCTCCTCCTCTTTCCAATCTTTCCCAGCATTAGGGTCTTTTCCAATGAGTTGACTCTTCACATCAGGTGGCCAAAGTACTGGAGCTTTAGCATCAGTTCTTTCAATGAATATTTCTTTTAGGATTGACTGGTTTGATCTCCTTGTAGGCCAAGGGACTCTTAAGAATCTTCTCTAGCATCATAGTCTGAAATCATCAATTCTTCAGTGCTCAACCTTCTTTACGGTCCAACTCTCACATCAATACAAGACTACTTGAAAAACAATAACTTTGACTAGACAGACCTTTGTCAGCAAAGAAATGTCTCTGCTTTTTAAGATGCTGTCTAGGTTCATCATAGATTTTCTTCCAAGGTGTAAGGGTCTTTTCATTTCATGGCTGTAGTCACCATCTACAGTGATTTGGAGCCCAAATAAAATCTGCACTCTTTCCAGTTTATCTTCATCTATCTGTCATGAAGTGTTAGAACCAGAGCTTTAAACCTGCTTTTTCACTCTCTTAATGAGCCTCTTTCACCCTCACCAAGAGGCTCTTGGGGAATATGGCAGTGAACAGACATATAAAATCTCTCAGGTAACTTATATTGTAACTATAAAATACAGATAATAAATACACATGAAACAAACATGATAATATCTTATAATGATATAAACAACAAAGTTTATATCATTAAGAAAAAGAAATGCAAAAAAAGCAAAATGGCTGTCTGAGGAGGCCTTACAAATAGCTGTGAAAAGAACAGAAGTGAAAAGCAAAGGAGAAAAGGAAAGATACCCATTTGAATGCAGAGTTCCAAAGAATAGCAAGGAAAGATAAGAAAGCCTTCCTCAGCGATCAATGCAAAGAAATAGAGGAAAACAATAGAATGGGAAAGACTAGAGATCTCTTCAAGAAAATTGGAAATATCAAGGGAATATTTCATGCAAAGATGGGCTAGATAAAGGACAGAAATGGTATGGACCTAACAGAAGCAGAAGATATTATGAAGAGGTGGCAAGAATACACAGAAGAACTGTACAAAAAAGATCTTCACAGCCCAGATAATCATGATGGCTTGATCACTCACACTCACCTAGAACCAGACATCCTGGAATGTGAAGTCAAGTGGGCCTTAGGAAGCATCACTACAAACAAAGCTAGTGGAGGTGATGGAATTCTAGTTGAGCTATTTCAAATCCTGAAAGATGATGCTGTGAAAGTGCTATGCTCAATATGCCAACAAATTTGGAAAACTCAGCAGTGGCCACAGGAATGGAAAAAGTCAGTTTTCCTTTCAATCCCAAAGAAAGGCACTGCCAGAAATGCTCAAACTACTGCACAATTGCACTCATCTCACATGCTAGTAAAGTAATGCTCAAAATCCTTCAAGCCAGGCTTCAGCAATACGTGAACCATGAAATTTCAGATATTCAAGCTGGTTTTAGAAAAGACAGAGGAACCAGATATCAAATTGCCAACATCTGCTGGATCATCGAAAAAGCAAGAGAGTTCCTGAAAAACATCTATTTCTGCTTTATTGACTATGACAAAGCCTTTGACTGTGTGGATCACAATAAACTGTGGAAAATTCTGAAAGAGATGAGAATACCAGCCACCTGACCTGCCTCTTGAGAAGCCTATATTCAGGTCAGGAAGCAACAGTTAGAACTGGACATGGAAAAACAGACTGGTTCCAAATAGGAAAAGGAGTACGTCAAGGCTATTGTCACCCTGCTTTTTAAACTTATATGCAGAGTACATCATGAGAAATGCTGGGCTCTAGGAAGCACAAGCTGGAATCAAGACTGCTGGGAGAAAAATCAATAATCTCAGATATGCAGATGACACCACCCTTATGGCAGAAAGTGAAGAGGAAATTAAGAGTCTCTTGATGAAAGTGAAAGAGGAGAGTGAAAATGTTGGGTTAAAGCTCAACATTCAGAAAACAAAGATTATGACATCTGGCCCCATCACTTCATGGCAAATAAATGGGGAAACAGTAGAAACACTGGCTGATTTTAGTTTTGGGGCTCAAAATCACTTTAGATGGTGATTGCAGCCATGAAATTAAAAGATGCTTACTCCTTGGAAGGAAAGTTATGACCAACCTAGACAGCATATTAAAAAACAGACATTACTTTGTCAACAAAGGTCCGTCTAGTCAATGCTATGGTTTTTCCAGTAGTCATATATGGATGTGAGAGTTGGACTATAAAGAAAGCTGAGCATCGAAGAACTATTGCTTTTGAACTGTGGTGTTGGAGAAGACTCTTGAGAGTCCCTTGGACTGCAAGGAGATCCAACGAGTCCATCCTAAAGGAGATCAGTCCTGGGTGTTCATCGGAAGGACTGATGTTGAAGCTGAAACTCCGAAACTTTGGCCACCTGATGTGAAGAGATGACTCATTTGAAAAGACCCTGATGCTAGGAAAGATTGAGAGCAGGAGGAGAAGGGGACGACAGAGGATGAGATGGTTAGATGGCATCACCGACTCAATGGACATGGGTTTGGGTGGGCTCTGGGAGTTGGTGGTGAGGAGGCCTGGCATGCTGCAATTCATGGGGTCACAAAGAGTTGGACATGACTGAGCAACTGAACTGAAACAATAAAGTAAGTAAAGAAGAGTTCATGAGACAAGAAGTGAGGGAAAGAAACTGAGGAAGGAAAGGTGTCACTTTAGCTATGATGATGAACAAAGCCTTCATGATGGGATGATAGTTAACTAAGGTTATTTTTAATCTAAAAACAAGGGGTAAGCTTTGTGAACAGATAAGGAAGGATTATCCAGAAGGAAGAGTAATTTGAAAAGATGGAGATGGAAAAGAAGTTGGTGCCTTGTGTAAAACAGGAGGAAAGAGCTAGAATTAAGTGTACAATATGCATAATAAAACAAAATGCTATTGAATAGGTAATCAGGGACTTCATTGCATAAAGCATTGTGGGTTATGATTTATGCTTTCAGAAGAGCCAATATTATGTAAATCAGATTCTAGGGGGCAAAAATGGGAACAGATGGACTGATTCAGAGGCTGTTGCAACAGTTCAGGTGAGAGATCATGGTGGGTTAGCCTTGAAAGTAAATAGATTGAGAATATACTTTGAAGACATAGCCAATAAGACTTGCAAATGAATTTGATATGAAGGCAGAATAGGGGTGGTTTGAAATAGACATGAATCAAGGACAATTTCTAGATCTTTGGCTTGAACATTTGGTACATAGTGAAACTTGTTACTGAAATGAGGACTGTCAAAAGCAGGTTTAGAAGGAAGGTAACAAATGTTCTATTTTCAGTGTGGTAAGTTTGGACATGTTAAATTCTCAAGTGGAAATGTCATGTAGGTTGTCAAATATATATTTGGACCTCAGGGAGAAAGTCAAAACTGGGAGTAAAAAAAACAATGTGCCTCTGGCATCATATAATTTCATTTGCTTTTATCTGGTGACATTATTCTATTTGAAAAATATTTGGCTTGTTTCTAAGGCCCCAATTACT
Source organism: Capra hircus (assembly GCF_001704415.2). Lineage (NCBI taxonomy): Eukaryota > Metazoa > Chordata > Mammalia > Artiodactyla > Bovidae > Capra > Capra hircus. The sequence goes on from NC_030827.1 coordinate 16,106,167, forward strand.
GAATGTTTAAAGGTTCTAATGGAACCTTCAGTTTCCCAGGCTACAACTGAACACAGGCAAGGATGGGGTGCCCTCTGGTGGAAAATTGACAAGGTTAGGCACACTGGGGTACAGACATGCTAAAATAGGGATTAAACACATCACCAACAGGTTATAGGAGGGACAGCCCCAGGAAAATAATACGTGAATTGGGAAAGATGTTAAGGAGAAACATACAATGGGGTGCAATGGTACAAAGTGGAGAATACACATAGTTTAATAAAAATGATATTTAGTTCTAGCCCAAAGTTATATGAAGAATGCAGGCCTGGTTTTGCGAGAGATGATTTAAATCCATGCTAGTCTATACATTTTTCTGATTTGTAAATATTGGTTGCTAATAAGATTACAACACCAGTTTAAATTATGCAATAGTAGATGTCTGTGGGTAAGACTGATGGACAAGAGCAGTGTCAATATCCTGGTTGTAATACTTCACTATTGTTTCACAAGATGTGACCATTGTGGGGACCTGGGTTAAGGGGACACAGGATCTCTCTCTTATCTATCACAATTGCATAGGAGTTCATTATTAATTCAAAATAATTTTAAAACTCTATTAACTTTTCTATCAAATTCAGCCCAAAGAGTACTAGTTTCCAGCTTTTAAGGAAAGAGGATATACAAAGTGGTGCAGTTTGAAAAGGTAGCCCTTGAAATCCTGCTATGAAAGAAATGGGGTGTTTGCTGGCCTGATTATCAACTGAAATCCTAGGCACATCTCTAATGAGAAACGGAGCTCTGGTTCCTTGCTCCCAAGCACTAATGATGGTTCCACTTCTTGGGACCAAGTGGGCACAATATGGGCAATGTGTGGGGGTGGGGGTGGTTGCTAAAATGTAACACTAAATTCTGAGAAATTATATACTGCTCTCTGGTTCTCACTTGCCAATCTTTGAAACAATGCCTTATATATTTCCTCAAAGAGTAGAATTTATGAGGAAGGAAATATAGTGAAAGGGAATTTTTTAAAAATTTCTATGTGATTTGGAAAAAAATAAAGAATAAACACACCTCCTTCACAATTTTAAACACTTTTGAATCTTTCTGAAATTCCTGTTAATTTTGGGGTGAATGAGATTTTTTTACTTCTACATACTCAGTGTAATCATCAATTTTCCCTCGAGGTATCCTATGAAATGCACAGCAGTCTTAAAACTCCCAGTCTACCTAGTACATTTACTTTGTTTCCAAAGTGGTTTTTTGATTGCTTTTGAATCATACAGTCCCTAATGTTTACAGCCACCTTTTCAAAACTGTATTCAGAAGTCAAGCTTAGAAACACCCATTTATGCCATAGGGAGTTTTATCTTTGCCAAACACTAGTATGCATGTTTCAAAAAGTACTCTCCCAGCAGAAAGTTTAATTATGCAGCTGTAAAGTATTATTTCTGAACTTCCATCTTATCCCTGCTGTGTTCCCAAATCATTTTGACTCCAGGAATGTGCAAATCTTAGTTTTAATAAATTCAGAGAATAGACATTTGGGCCTTTAAGACCTTGGGGAATAATAGTGAATGCATTAACTGCTCTGTAACATGCAATTATGTATCCACAATTCCATTTCCTTTGGTCTTCCATCAAAAGCTGACGAGAGGCAGCTGTCAGTAGGAGAAGACTGCTTCCTTGAGTGTGTAATTATTTACACAGTGATAGTGTCAAAGAGTTCTAAACTAACACAGATGCTTTATTTTAACTGAAGGGAAACACTGTTCCAGTTTAATAACAATAAATTAATAGTGTTGAATCCTCCTGGATTTTCATTTTTAAAGACAGAAAATGAAAGATTTGGAAAGATATCAATAGTAGAGCAAAATCTGAAGTAATGAAAGAACAGTTGCTAAAGAAGGGGTCACGTGCCTTTACCATCAATCTATTTTAAAACTCACATTTAAAAACCATATGAGATGTACAAAGCAAATTTCTCTTGGTACTATGTCCCTACTCCTTTTGACTACTTAGTGTTGTGACAATACCAGGGAGATAGAGACTAGTTTGACTTTCAGAATCCTATGCAATTTTATTGAGCTCAGTTACTGATGTAGATGATGTTACCACAGACATAGGTTTTTGCCAGTGGCTCAGTAGCTAAACAATCTGCCTGCAATACAGGAGACATGGGTTTGATCCCTGGGTCAGGAAGATCCCCTGGAGAAGAAAGTGGCAACCCACTCCAAAACTCTTGCCCGAAAAATCCCATGGACAGAGGAGCCTGGTAGCCTACAGTCCAAAGGATCACAAAGAGTCAGACACGCCTGAGCTCACACACATACATCTACTTATACATGTATCACAGAAATAGGTCTTATACGTTTTTTATCTATATATTAATTAAATTAATTAAATCTTAGAGCAAAGTGATATCGTAGTGGTGGCTGTTTGCATTTGCTGTTCCTTTGGCCTAGACTACAGCTCTCTCAAATTGTTGCATGACTGGTTTCTTTTCACATTCAGGTCTTTGCTTGAATTATGCTTTTCCAAAGAGATCACACACAGACATACAGTATACATTCCATTACGTTGCTTTACTTCACACTTTGTATCTATCTCTATCTGAAATTAAGTCACATAGTATTTTGTTATCCATCTATTGTGTGTTTGTTTCCCCATTATTTTTCCCTTTATCTGTTTTATTCACTGTGTATCTCCAGAGCTCATACACTTGTTGCTTAATCGTGTTAAATAGAATGAATTAAAGGAAAAGCCAAATAAGCCAATATCTGTTTAAATACACTTAATTTTGATGGGAGGTGGGGATTGATAAAGCTTTTGCCTAAAGACAATATAACAGAGGGAATGGATTTCTGTTTTAAATGAGACATGAGCAATAATTACTCTCTCAAATATAGTTATGATTTGAGAATGACTTATCTCTTTTATATCAGGTTTCATATCTTCAAAAATGGCTAAACTCTCAAGTGACTGCAACTGTTGGCCAAAGAGTTTTTGGTTAGGATGCTGTTACAGAACCTGTCAAGGGTCAGCACATAAGTGGGAACCTTTTTCAACCTATACATAAATCTAGGCATGAACTATGAGAGCTCAGTTTATAGAAGTATATGCAGAAAACTGACCAGAGAAGTTACAGGCCTATCCGAGACTCCCTGTGGCTACAAACCTTAAATGGAAAATAAAAGCTCTCTAGAAAAACTGCCACTGGGAAGTTCATTCATCTGTAGAGAGATGAGAATTTTTTTCCCATACCCAAAGAGAAATTTGCTGGGTTTTGTTTTAGGTTCACAAGTCTGTGATGTTTAGAATTTTCAAAGCATTTTCCCTTTTATCTGATAAGTAAGAAGGCCTGAACTAAGGTAGAGTCTTTGGTATGCCACCAAAGAATTGTTAATTATTCATTAATCTGCTTGGATTCATTATCACTAAACAAGTATGTACCCAAAGAGAATTATGCCCATAATTTCAGACTCTTGCTGGGGCAATCTGGGGACTCATTAAGGAAGCATAACCAAACTGAGTCATTTCTCCCTAAAAAATGGTAGAGTGGTTTTGCTCGAATGGCATTTATATTCAGTGATATAGAATTAATGGCAGCGCCGCTGTTCATAGAAGATAGCAGTATATCACTAGTTCCAAGTATTTATTTGTTGCTGTTGTTTAGTCACTAAGTCCTGTCCGACTCTTTGCAACCCCATGGTCTGTAGCCTGCCAGGCTCCTCTGTCTATGGGATTTCCCAGGCAAGAATACTGGAGTGGATTGCCATTTCCTTCTCCAGGGGATTTTTCCAGATCAGGGATCGAACCTGAGGCTCCTGCATTAGCAGTGAATCCTTTACCACTGAGCCACTGGGGAAACCCAGTTCCAAGTATTGATATTTTTAGCATTTATAATTGAGCTATGTTTAAGTAGAAATACAACTTCCAGTGAGTAACAAAGAAGCAAAATAAATATCATGTCTTGGAGTTGCACTTATGAATAAAAACTGTCTTTTTCCTAAGCTAAGTATACTTAGCTTTAGATCTGTGTATCTGAAGTCACAATTCTTTCTGGCTCTCTTCCCTGCTTGAAGCTGCCATTTGACACTCTAAGGCCATTTGTTTTGGGATATAGAGAGCAGAAGGCTTTTACCTACAAAAAATGAAAACAGGACTCCCAATTCTTGCCCAGCATTTTACTAATGCTAGGTACAATAAGCAATAATGCAACACAAAACTTTATTATATTATTACTATCCTTTAGCTTTGTGAAAAGGTAACCATTTGGGTTGTTACAGAGAACATTTCTTGCTTTGCTGCCCTATGTTGAGCTGATTTGACAGGAGTAAGTTGTTTACATTTTCTTCTTTGGATAATGATTCAAGAAAGTAATCCTATTGACTCTATATATTACAAAGTAAAAATAATTATTTTAGGGTCTGTGAAATTCCAGACAGCGATATCCAGGTGTAGGCCGCCTTACATACCAAATCTCTTCTCTCTTCGCCCTGAATGAGGGACTTTTGTAATTTTTTCAAACATTTTTGTGTTAGCACACATTTTCTAATTTTTTGCATATGCAATTGAAAGCATTTCCATTTCAGTTTGCAGTTATAAAATGAATGCTTGAAAAACACACCCAGAGATTATATTATAATAATGTAATTTTCTGTTAATGTAGGAATTGACATGGGATACATTTAATAATGATAACTGTACTGCAAGGAAAAGAGATTAGCTTTATAAACTCATAAAAGTAAGACAAATTCATGTCAAGTAAGTGTTTTTCCCGATTACTTTTGCTTTTTACTAAAAAATAATTGATTATTATTCCCTTGATACGTTAAATGTTCTATTTTTCAATAGGACAAGCTAACTACATATAGAATAAGAACAAATTAGGTTTTAGACACAGGGTTGGGAAAACTTCAGCAAACTCTGAACCTAGACTGGTAATTGCTTCAAGTAGCTATCTCCTTTAGTTACAGCAAGGCTTTTATCATTGTTAAGGAAGATAAAATATATTTCTAAAATCCTGAGTGAATGTAGGAAAAAGCTCAGCTTTAACTAACAACACTGTGCTTTTAGTTCCTTTAAAGAATTATCAGACTACAAGATGATAGATTTTGTGTGCACTTTGTCAGTGTAAAACTCTTGTTTTTAGACTCAACTTTCTTGCAAAATCCAGGGAAAGTAAATGGTTTTCAATAATGACAGCTAGGGAATCATCAAAGCAATAACCCACTTTTTCCTTAAAACTAGTTAGTAGACACCAAAAGAAAAACATGTTGATAGAGAATAAAAACATTAATAATTGAAAAAGCAAGACAAGTCTCAGTCAACTCTCCTCCTCTGAGGTTAACAGATAAAATAAAATTGAATTGAAAGAGGAAATTCTACCCACAGATTTTGGACAACACATTGAGCTTAGGGAGATAACACTTAAATCCCTGCACATGTGGTGGCCTCTACAGTTAGTTACAGATTTCTGGGCCTGGAACTGCAAGTTAATAGACTGTGAAAGGAAAGAATAACCATGAGATGAGACAGCTGATGCATCAGCAGCAATCAGGATTGAAAATAAGGAATAACTATTCCATCTTACTTCCTAGGATGCTATAAACCATCAGATTTCAAAAGAGAGCAAATTTACTGTGACAGTATAGATGGAAGAAGAGAGATTTCTAAGAGCAATTTCTATGACATCCTTCATTTGAACAGGGACTTGGAAAAGCAGAAAAGGATGCTAGAGGTGATGCAGTATTTTGATTTCAGTTTTTTAATGCTTTGGAGACAGCTTTATTTCTCTTTTAGGTGTTAAGTTAAACATTACCTTTCTTTTTTTTAAATTTAATTGAAGTATAGTTGATTTACAATGTAGTACTGATTTCAGGTGTGTAGCAAAGTGATTTAAATACATATTCTTTTTTCAGGGTTTTTCCTTATAGGTTATTATAAGATATTGAGTACAGATTCCTGTATTATACAGTAGGTCCTTGTTGTTTATTTTATATATAGTAGTGCGTATCACAAACTCCAAATTCATACTTGTCCAAATATTACCTTTTTGAATATAGGACAATTCAGTTTAGATAGAAAAAAAAAAGTAAGGATTCGAGGGTAAGTCTTTGATAGTAAATGTGTTCTATTAAAATTTAAATGATGACATAAATTTTATCTAAGATATATGGGTGTTAGGGGAAAAGCAGAGTATCTCCCAGTTTTCCTTTTACTTGGCTATCCAACAACTATGCATTCCAGCTTTTATAATAGGAAGGATGAAACCAGTTTATTCCAAGGTTTCTTCCAACTCTGTTGGTAGAAACAGCTTGGGTTCTCACCTGAAGTTCTCAGTGTTCAAAATATCTGTTTCAGTGATTAAATATTCTAGGTCTTTTTCCACAGCAAATCTGAATGCTAGCAAATGATGACCAATCCTACTGATTCCCCAAGGAAAAAAATGTGTACCCCATGATATTTATTCCCCAAAGAAATACAATTTCCATGTATCCTTCTTGAAAAAAGTATTAGAGAACATATTTCACAGTATCATGGACTTCACATTTTGTTAGGAGGGTAGATGCAATGTTAAGTGTTGTTACTTAAAAAAAATATATTCAAGGACACTTTGGGAGGTTTTACCTTGATTGTGGTGATAGTATTGTAAGTGCGTGCATATGTCCAAATTCATCAGATTGTACACAATAAATATATGCAGTTCTTTAACAATTATACCACAATAAAACTAATTTTTCAAAAAGTCAGTGTAGCAAGAAATGAAACCATGGTAATAGAAACGAATGAAAGTATCCCAAACCTTGATAGAGTTGAAAGAGTGAAGGTAAAAGAGGATGAAGGATAGATGGATGACAAAAAAGTATTCCCAGTTTTTCAGTTCTCCCTGGATTCAGGCCATTGCTTTATAACTCTTCAGTGATTTCATATTGAGCCTGAAGCATTCTGTCTCATCTCTCTAATCTGTACTCAGCTAAGCTAAATTCTTTAACCAAAAGCATTATATATGTATGCATATGTATATACATATGTATATACATATATGTGCATATACACAAATAAATAAAATTTATTGTATAGATATTATCTTTGGGGTTGGGGAAATCAGAATAGATATAGGCAGAATACTGAATGTAATGTACTCAATTATTTTTCCTTGTTAATTTGTTATATATACTCAAAAGTTCAAGGATTAAAACACTTCTTTTGAAATTCCCTGTTTTTAAAAACTTGTAATGTTTAAATGAAATATTTATAGCTTAAATAGCCTAAGTTAAAATTTAGGCTGGTATCTGTAAACTAAGGAAATGTATTTCTCACTAATTTCTTTTCTGAACTACACAGCCTCCATTTGCAGTTACAAAATAAACAGATTATGTTTTTCTCAATAAACAATGGAGTCAAGAAAGCTCTTCTCCTTATAATACTCTTGACAAGATTTAAAGCTGTGTGGGAAAAATTAAAGCACAGGGGAAATTTTAGCAAGGCAAGCATGTATATAATGTTTTAGATTTATTGAAGGAAATTGTAATGATGGGAAATGCATATAAACAGAATTTGTTTCAAAATTTTATAAACAGAAACAGCAATAATAATTGTATTATGTCATATATATTTCATTATATACAAATAATTCATAAAAGTAAAATTATACCCTTGAGTTTATAAAATTGATATTTGCCCTAAAGTTAGAGAATTATTATAGAAAATAATTCCCACTTTTTTTCTCTCCTTGCCTACACAAATCATGCTCACCTACTCAGAGTATTCTAACAAAACAGCAAGAAACTTTTTAAAGTTACTTGTTATCAGTGAAAAAAGGAATGCTTATTAATATACAGAAAGTTCACATTTCTAAGAATAAGCATATATGTTGTTTACATAATAGTTCAGTAATACATCCTGTTATCCATTATACCACTATCTTCTACCTAAGTAGATTCAAGCAGAAATCATAGAAGAAGTCATATGATCATATATAATCACTTCAGAGATTTGAGAAGCAATACATGAGAATATAATCCCTGGTGGTTCAGACAGTAAAGAATCTGCTTGCAATGCAGGAGACGCATGTTTGATCCCTAGGTCCAGAAGATCCCCTGGAAAAGGGAATGGTTACCCACTCCAGTATTCTTACCTGGAGAATTCCATGGACAGAGAAGCCTGGTGGGCTACAGTCCATGGGGTCACAAAGTGTCAGACACGACTGACCAACTAACAGTTTCACTTTTATCATATGAGAATATAAAAGCCACAGTTGGCACAAGTTGCTGTAGTGAAAAGATCTTAAATACAATGATTCAATTAAGACATATTTTTCTCTCATGGAACCATTCCAAGATGCAAAGCTCCGAGCTGAGGGGAAGACTCCACTGTTATCAAAATGGGGCTTCCATGGCTATTCTGATCACTATTTCAGAAATCCATGAAAGCAAGCAGCTTTGTTTTTAAAAGGAGCCTAGAAGTTGCACATTTCACTTCCGCTCACATTTCTTGGCTGGGACTTTACCTCATGCTACAGTTAGCTTTCAAAAGTAAAGCTAGAAAATACAGCTTCTAGTAAAATGCGGAGAATCTATTCATGAAAGTAATGAGACAATGGAAACTGTGAAACAATGAGCAGACTTGTCATGGAGGTTAAAGAGATTGTATCTTCCAAATATGGTTTATAAATATATCTCATACCATATGCTCTTTTCAATGTCACTTTGCCACTCCAATACTACATCAAAAGACAAGAGTCTAATAGCTTATCTTGCTTCTAAGATATCTGACCAATAGAATATGGCAGAAATGACCTTCTGTGACTTCTGAGGCTGTGTCATAAGATTTAGAATTTCTTTATGGGTTTCCTGGAATACTCATCACTGGGACCCTCTCTGAGGAAACAAGCAGTCTTGCTATGAGAAGTTCAAGGCACATAAAGAGGGCATGTGTGGGTTTTTCAGTCAAAAGACTCACCTAAGATCCTAGTGGACAGCCATCATTGATCACCAGCTGAATTGGTGACCCATTGGACGCATGCAGCCCAGTTAAGCCTTTGGATGACTTCAGCCTCAGCTCAACATTGCATAAGAGTCCCTAAGACAAAATCAGTTGAATACGCCCAGCCAACAGCAGAGTCATGAAAAAACAATAATAAATTGGGTTAAACTTCCAAGTTTGAAGGCAGTTTGTTAAACAACAATAAATACCTGAAACAGATAATATTTATGTGGACACTGAGTAAAATCTCTCAGTTTCTCTCAGTGTTGAACAACAAGCATCATACTAGCAAAAGATCCTCCCTGCCTTTATTCTCTCTTTAATATTTAAATGACTATTTAAATCTTTGCTGGAGTAGAGCAACTTCAGTGTTGTTTCCTCCATTTCATTCTAAATCTTCAAATACCCTCAGAAAAGTAAGATTTTAGATGTGAACAAACATTTTTACCTTAACTGGAATGAGGGATTTATAAGACTGTGTTAAAAAATCAGTGTGAAAACAGACTGGGTTTCAGGTTTTGAATATGTAAGGGAAGTAGAAAGACATCAGCATCTAATGGGGGAGAAATTGAGAGCAATCAAATGCAAATTTCATGTACCTCATAAGTTTGTCTAGAGTCTGTCCTATAATAGCCATTTATAGAAATGCAAAACTCCTGGGAGACATGCTTAGAATCAACAAATTATTTTATTGTATGTCTTATATGGTTTTGTGCTTCCATCACAGTGTTTATTTTTCCTTTTTAGTTACTTCTATTTGGAGCCAATCTATTTGAGTGTTCATATTTATTACTAAGAAGATATGGACTATGCAGTAGTTTATAAGTGATGACTCCCTCCAACAGATTTAGGTTTCAGAGACTGGTTATTTATAAAGGCTGAATTATCTGATTGGTTGCATTTTTTTTATTATTAATATATCAGTTATTCTCCAGAAACTATGTGGGAAAAATATTCTTCTAGGTTGAACAAAGATCATTTTTCTATAAATCTTAAAAAGAAATTCAGAAGATCATCATTTCTAAATTATACACGGATATTGAGTGATCCACATCCTTGAATAATTCAGAATATAATTAATGTTACTTTCAGGGATGTAATGAAATGGATAGGAGTACCTTTCCTTATCAATATTAATACAAGCAATTAATAGAGAAAATTTGTTATAGTTACTTTTGAGATGTCAGAATCAGAAAATATCCTTTGGGGATATTTATGAGTAGAAAAATAAAGATATATGTCTTTTAAAACTTTTTATTTTATATGAAAGTATAGTTGATAAACAGTGTTGTGATAGTTCAGGTGGATAGCAAAGGGACTCAGCCAAACGTATACATGTATCCTCTCCCTCAAACTCCTCTCCTGTCTAGGCTCCATATAACATTGAGCAGAGTTCCATGTGCTATAACCTAGGTCCTTGTTGGTGATCCATTTTAAACATAGCAGTGTGTACATGTTGATCTCAAACTCCCTGACTATCCCTTTCCCTATCTTCACCCCTGGCAACTATAAGTTCATTCTCTTCGTCTATGAATCTGTTTCTGTTTTGTAAATAAGTTAATTTATGTCATCTCTTTTTAGATTCCACATATAAGGGATGTCATACGATATTTCTCCTCTTTCTGACTTACTTCACTCAGTACGACACTCTCTAGGTCCATCCATGTTGTTGCAAATGGCATTATTTCATTCTTTTCAATGGCTGAGTAATATTCCCTTATATATACACACCACATCTTCTTTACCCATTCTCCTGTGGATGAACATTTGGGTTGCTTCCATGTCTTTCTACTGTAAACAGTGCTACAGTGAACACTGGGATGCATGTATCCTTTTGGATCAGGTGTTGTTCTCTGCATATATGTCCAGGAGTGGGATTGCAGGGTCATATGGTGGCTCTATTTTTAGTTTTTAAATAAATCTCCATACTGTTTTCCATAGTGGCTGCACCAATTTATATTCCCACCAATAGTGTAGGAGCATTGCCTCTTCTCCACACCTCTGGCATTTGTTGTTTGTGGACTTTTTTTTTTTTCATTATGGTCTTTCTGACTGGTGTGAGGTGATACCTCATTGTAGTTTTGATTTGCATTTCTCTAAAAATTAGTGATGTTGAACATCTTTTCATGTGCCTGTTGGCCATCTATATGCCTTCTTTGGAGAAATGTATATTTAGTTCTTCTGCCCATTTTTTTGATTGGGTTGTTTGTCTTGCTGATATTAAGTCTCATGAGCTGTTTGTAAATTTCATAAACTTACCTCTTGTCGAGCACATCATTTGCAAAGATTTTCTCCCAATCTGTGGGTTGTCTTTTCATTGTTTCCTTTGCTGTGCAAAAGCTTTTGAGTTTAATTAGGTCCCATTTGTTTATTTTTGTTTTTATTTCTATTATTCTGGGAGAGTGATTGAAAAATATATTGCTGCAATTTATGTCAGAAGTGCTCTGCCTGTTTTCCTCTAGCCTGGACTCACGTTTAGGTTTTTAATCTATTTTGAGCTTATTTGTATATCTCCCTATGTTTCTGAGATTTATTAATTTGTGTTCCCAAACTGGGAAAGTCAACAGTTTATTGTCTATTTCTTTTTCCTATTCACACTCTGGAACTCACCAAGATGGACCTCTCTGCAGATTAAATCATAGCCAGAGAGTGACATGGGCCCTGAAGTGGAAAAACACAACACACTATGTTAGTATCACGTTGAAGCTAGGTAGGCCTGATGATCTCTATGCCATCTACAGAAAAATGTCAGACTTTGGCAAAATTTAACTGCACAAGAAAAGAGGAAAACAGACCTCGTCCTTCCACACGTATAATTTTATTAATCTAAAGCCTATAAGTTGTAATTCTTAGAATATTTCAACCTGAAAATGATTATTAGACAAAATCATTGCCCTGATCATCATCGCAAAGCCCAGCTATTCTGGAATGGCTGCACCTACACTCTAGATCTGTGAACTCCTTTAGTATTGCATTCATCTATAACAGAAAACCCAAATAAATCCAACTGGCTGAAATGTAACAGGGAGCAATTTTTCTCAGGTAAGAAGTTCAGAGGTAACCAGCTCAGAGCTGGTAGTTTGTCTCTAAGAAATGCCAGAGGGACCCAGGCATCAGCACCTTTACTGAATAGTTCCCTTTTCAAATTCACAAAATTGCTTTCTAGTATAATATATTACATTCAGGAAAAAACTAGGACCAGTGAAAGGCAAACATAAATGTTGAGTGATTTGTCTCTTTTTATGAGGAAAACAATAGTTTTCTGTAAGCTCCAGTCAATGAAGTGCTTGTTATGTTATTTTGCTCAGAATTAGACCACAAAACTACTGATTATCAATAAGCCTAGAAAATTAAATATGAAGGTGGATTCCTTCCTTTGGTAATAAAGGCAAGAGGAAGGTTGGGTACCAAAAGTAACATCTGCCACAGTTCTAGGTGCCCCTTGTGCCTGTGAAAACAAGAGTTTTCCCGGGGAAAGAGTAGAGGGGACTTTTAATTCTCAAAGCTTTGTTGAGAAATTTTGCTAAGACAGGGCAACAGGGAAAACCTTTGGGTGGCAAAAGTAATCAGTCATGGAAAAGGAGTTGGACAGGTCAATAAATATAACACTGGCAAGCAGACTTTGATGTATGAGGGAATAACAAACTCTACCTTCCTATAGTGCCATGCTAGGTACCGTGATGGGAAACAAATGCATCATTCAACAGCCTCTTTAGCTTGGAATTACCATACATAACTGATGCAGCCACTTTTCATTACTGATGACAGTCAGATAAGCTGAAACCAGTATATAATCAGTAAAGTCTATAATCTTCTCATGGGAGAAGATAGAAGGGTATTTTGAGTGAAGTAGCAATCATTAGCTACTATAACTGGCTCTGTCCTTCAGCTAGAGGTAATCATCATTTTAAAATAATGATGTTGGAATGATGGGTATATGTGATTACAGTTGTCTCTGTGTACACACAGGGGATTGGTTCCCGGACCAGTGGCAGATATAAAAATCTTGTTCAGTCACACAGTTCTGTCTACTTGTGACCCTATGGATTGCAGCACACCAGGCTTCCCTGTCCTTTGCCACCTCCTGGAGCTTGCTCAAACTCAAGTCCATTGAGTCAGTGATGCCATCCAACCATCTCATCCTCTGTCATTGTCTTCTCATCCTGCCTTCAATCATTCCCAGCATCAGGGTCTTGTCCAATGAGTCAGCTCTTCCCATCAGGTGGTCAAAGTATTGGAGATTCAGCTTCAGCATCAGTCCTCCCAATGAATATTCAGGATTGATTTTCTTTAGGATTGACTGGTTAGATCTCCTTGCAGTCCAAGGGACTTTCAAGAGTTTTTTTCCAACACCACAGTTCAAAAGCATCAATTCTTCAGCGCTCAGCCTTCTTTATGGTCCAACTCTCACATCCATATATGACTACTGGACAAGCCATAGCTTTGACAAAATGGACCTCTGTCGGCAAAGTAATGTCTCTGCTTTTTAATACACTGTCTAGGTTTGTCATAGCTTTTCTTCCAAAAAACAAGTGTCTTTTAATTTCATGGCTGCAGTCACCATCTGCAGTGATTTTGGAGCCCAAGAAAATAAAGATTGTCATGGTTTCCATTGTTTTCCCATCTATTTGCCATGAAGTGATGGGACCAGATGCCATGATCTTAGTTTTTTGAATATTGAGTTTCAAGCCAGCTTTTTCACTCTCCTCTTTCATTTTCATCAAGAGGCTCTTTAGTTCCTCTTGCTCTCTCCCATAAGGGTTGATGTCATCTGCATATCTGAGGTTATTGATATTTCTCCTGGCAAACTTGATTCTAGCTTGTGCTTCATCCAGTCCAGCACTTCACATGGTGTACTCTGCATGTAAGTTAAACAAGCAGAGTGACAATATACAGCCTTGATGTACTCCTTTCTGAATTTTGAACCAGTCTGTTGTTCAATGCATGATTCTAATTGTTGCTTCTTAACCTGTATAGAGATTTCTCAGAAGGCAGCTAAGGTGGTCTGGTATTTCTATCTCTTTAAGAATTGTCCAGTTTGTTGTGGTCCAGACAGTCAAAGGCTTTAGCGTAGTCAATGAAGCAGAAGTAAATGGTTTTTTTCTGAAATTCTCTTACTTTTTCTATGATCCAAGGGATGTTGGCAATTTGATTTCTGGTCCCTTGCCTTTCCTAAATCCAGCTTGAACGTCTGGAAGTTCTCAGTTCATGTACTGTTGATGCCTAACTTGAACAATTTTGAGCATTACTTTGCTAGTGTGTGAAATGAGTGCAACTGTGCGGTAGTTTGAATATTCTCAGGCATTGCCCTTTTTTTAGGATTGGAATGAAAACTGACCTTTCCCAGTCCTGTGGCCACTGCTGAGTTTTCCAAATTTGCTGGCATAGTGAGTGCAGCATTTTCACAGCATCATCTTTTAGGATTTGAAAGAGCTCAGCTGAAATTCTGTCACCTCTACCAGCTTTGTTCGTAGTGATGCTTCTTAAGCCCAAGTTGATTTCACACTCCAAAATGTCTGGCTCTAGGGGAGTGATCACACCATCATGGTTATTTGGGTTAATAAGATCTTCTTTGTATAATTCTTCTGTATATTCTTGTCACCTCTTTTAAATATCTTTTACTTCTGTTAGGTCCATACTGTTTCTGTCCTTTATTGAGCCCATCTTTGCATGAAATGTTCCCTTGAACATTTCTTAAACAGCCTCTTGATGAAAGTGAAAGAGGAGAGTGAAATGCTATCTCTAATTTTCTTGAATAGATCTCTAGCGTTTCCCATTGTGTTGCTTTCCTCTGTTTTTTGAGTTGTTCACTGAGGAAGGCTTTCTTATCTCTCCTTGCTTTTCTTTGGAACTCTGCATTCAGATGGGCATCTTTCCTTTTCTCCTTTGCCTTTTGCTTCTCTTCTTTTCTCAGCTGTTTGTAAGCCCCTCTCAGATAACCATTTTGCCTTTTTGCATTTCTTTTTGTTCGGGATGGTTTTGAGCACTGCCTCCTGTACAATGTTACAAACTTCCTTCCACATTTCTTCAGCACTCTATCTATCATATCTAATCCCTTGAATCTATTTGTCACTTCCATTGTGTAATCATAAGGGAGTTGATTTAGTTCATACCTGAATGGCCTAGTCGTTTTCCCTACTCTCTTCAATTTAATTCTGAATTTTGCAATAAGAGTTTAATATCTGAGCCACAGTCTGCTCCCTGTCTTGTTTTTTCTGACTGTATGAAGCTTGTCCATCTTTGGATGCAAATAATATAATCAATCTGATATAGGTATTGACCATCTATTGATGTCCATCTGTAGAGTCGTCTCTTGTATTGTTGGAAGAGGGTATTTGCTATGCCTAGTACATTCTATCAATATCCACCAACATTCGAAATCTACCAACACTCAAGTCCATACACTATGCTCCATGTATCTGCAATTTTGCATTTGTAGATTCAATCAACTGAAGATTGTATGGTACTGTAATATTTATTGGAAAAGATCCAAGTATGAGTGGATCCACACAGTTCAAACCATGTTGTCAACCCTCAGCTGTATATTCTTCATGTCCTATGTTAAAAATAATAATACTAAAGGAAGGATGGATAGCACAACTGAGGACTATGGGAAGAAATATGCAACAGGAGTAGCTGGGCAAAGGAACTGACTTTATCTCTGATACATTCTGACTTTATCTCTATGATATTGATAGTTTTCATATTCTATAAAATGTGTTTATAGATGGGCTTCCCAGGTGGCGCTAGTGGTCAAGAATCCACAAGTCAACATGGGAGATGCAAGGATGCCCTCTTCAGTGTTCTTGCCTGGAAAATTCCATGGGCAGAGCAGCCTGGCAGGCTACAGTCCACCGGGCCACAAAGAGTCAGACATGACTGAGCACAGCATATAGCTGAGAGCTTACTGATAGATATGAATATGTTAAAGTTCTCTTTTTTCATATTTCTGAATCCCTATTCTTATATTGTTATTCTTTAATTACTTCCATTTTTACCTTTGTATTATTACAGCACAGTAGTTAAATACTTTAAGTGGAAATTGCTATAGAACTGCTTGGCTATTGTGTCATATTTCAAATATTGCCATTGGTCTATATTGTTTAGTAACTATCCCGTGTTTACACCCTGTATGGAAAAGACGAGGAAAATAAAATGCAATCTAAGGACACTCTTCCAGCTTGTTGGTTACATTCCTCAGACCACAGACTGGCTTAGGCTTTTCTTTCTGCATTCATCTCATCTGTTCAAGCTGCCATAACAAAGTGCCATAAACTGCATAGTTGACACAACAGAAATTTACTGTCTTGCAGTTCTGGAGGCTACAAGTCAGAAATCAGGTTGTCCACAGGCTTGGTTCCTTCTGAGGACTGTGAGAGGAGGATCTGTTAACGTCTCTCTCTCTCTTTGTTGATGTCATCTTCTCGCATATTTCTTCATTTCATCTACCTTCTATGCACGCCTCTCTCTGTGCCTAAATTTCCCCTTTCCATGATGTGAAAAGTCGACTCATTGGAAAAGACCCCAATGCTGGGAAAGATTGAAGGCAGGAAGAGAAGGGAATGACAGAGGATGAGATGGCTGGATGGCACCACTGACTCAATGGACATGAGTTCAAGCAAGCTCTGGGAGATGGTGAAGGACAGGGAAGTCTGGTGTGCTGCAGTCCATGGGGTAGCAAAGAGTCAGACATGACTGTGTGACTGAAAAGAACAAATAAGGACAACAGTCTTCTTGGATTAGGGGTGTACCCTCCTCCAGGATGACCTTATCTTAACTAATTATATCTGCAAGAGCCCTATTTCCAATAAGCCCACATTCTGAGGTAATGGAGGTTAAGACTCAACATATGAATTTGGGAAGGTGAGGGATATAGTTCAACTCACAACACCATCCTAGGAAATCTCATTCTTTGAACTTTTGCATGAGTTCTCACTTTCTTGTTAGTGCCAAATTTCTGGAAAGTAAATGTAATTATTAGATCCATGATGTTTACCAAAGCATGTTTACGTGCAATTATCCCCTTCACCCCTTTTATCCTTGCAACCATACTCTGAGGCAATGCACAGGGGAAACTGGAATGTTTTCACATCTCCAATTAATAGGTGAAGTAACAAAGGCTTAGAGAATTTCGATGATTAGATTGAAATCACTGGGAAGTGGGTAAGCCAGGGCGCAAATCTATGCTTGCTGACCCCCAGGTTCCACAATATTTTTAATATGTACTGCCTCTACTTTCTCATCATTCACACACATTCAGATCTTACAGTATTTTGGGTATTTTTCTGTCTCGGTTTTCAGTTCACATATTATTTCAAAATGTGTGGTCTATAATACTCTGTCATTTAAAAAAAAAAGGAAAATTAACAGGAGTTTAAAAAAGGAAAGTTAACTGAAGTTTTTAAAAAAATCTTAGGTAAGATTAACATCAGTTCTGGTAGCTTATTTTTAGGCCAGAGAGGATTATGATAAATTGCTTTACCATACAACCCATTATAAATTGCTTAGCACACAACCTCCACACTCCTCTAATTCTTTCCAGGCATCTTAGACAAATAGCTTTTAATTATATGGTCTATTAGAGGAGATGTTTAAAAAGTATTAATATTTATCTGTGTGTATTTTATATCCTCATTAATACTAAGCCATTGTGACCTTCTTGCTCATACAAAAGAAAAAAACCAAGTATTGAAAAAAATTGATTTGAAAAAGAAATTTATTCTCTATTTGTATGCCTGGAGAGAAGGTAGCCTTTGCAAAACCTTCAAACTCATGAGTAATACTACAATTGCAAACAAACAATGATAACATCAAATTGGCCTCCAAACATTAAGAAGTAGTGATTGGGAGGATAGAAGGTCAGATCAGACTTCTTTAAACACAGCTCAGATGATAAAGCATCTGCCTGCAATGTGAGAGACCCAGGTTTGATCCCTGGCTCGGGAAGACTCCCCTGGAGAAGGAAATGACAACCCACTCCAGTACCCTTGCCTGGAAAATCCCATGGACAGAGGAGCCTGGTAGGCTACAGTCCATGGGGTCACAAAGAGCGATTATCAGCTGTTTCTAAGGCCTCCTCTGACAACCATTTTGACTTTTCTTGCAATTCTTCTGGATGGTTTGATCACTACCTTTTGTACAGTGTTATGAACCTCTTTCCATAGTTCTTTAGGCACTCTATCAGATCTAATCTCTTGAACTATTTGTCACTTCCACTGAATACATTAATGTAAATGTTATAAAAAGTCTACTCAACAGAAGGTTAAAAAAGGCAAGTTTTATTTAAATCTGCCTGCCATGCAAATATCAAATTTATCCTCTTTTCCCAACTATTTAGAATTTTGCCTAAACATTTCACCTATTTACCTTTCAATCCATGCACTCATTAAATCTTTGATTCATCTGAAACAAAAGATTTTCTGTATAAACCAGGTGCAAGGTTATTAAAGATAAGTAAGAATGTACTTACATAAGTGATGGAGGTAAAGCAAAATAACATATTTTAGCACAATAATGTGCTATATAATTTTTCAATATTCACACATATGTCTGTGTTTGTGTGTATGTAAATATATGATATACACACTTATGTATATCACAGTGACAGTGTAAAATACCAAAATAGAGACAGTAACATAGTGTTGTAGGAGTTGAACAAAATAGGAAAAAAATGCTTCCAACTGGAAGTATCAGTCATGGATCCTCGTGTTTTCACTCAGTTGGTTCTTATTTAAATATTGCTACTGATTCAAATGAATGAACAGGTTAGTGTGAAAAATGCTGTTCAACCGAGATCTTTGCTTTTTTCCTTAGACAGGATCCGGGGGGGGGGGGGGAATGATAAAATTGATCTGCTCCAGAAACATCAGCTGCAAAGCCTTAGGCATTCCTTGACCAGTATAGCATTGAAGAGAAATAAGTTTAAGAATGAAATATTATCTTTGCTACCACATTGCTAAATTGTACTAAACTCTCCAGGGCATTATGTCTAAAAATAATGGTTTGGTTGAATTTTAGTTTTTCATTTTTTGTGGATTGTGTATATATATACACTTGTGCATGTTTATAGTTACATAATTAATACAAATATAATTATATATAATAATTATGTAATATACTATACAATATAAATCTTATTACCAATAAAATGTTTAGAACAACCAAGCTCAATTTGACACTAAAACAGTTCTATTTGAATATGACAATGTTAGGCAACACACAAGAAAATTAAAAGGCATAGTTATTTAAATTTTAACTTCATCAAATGGCATCTTTTTGAGCATTATCTCTTTTGACCTTAATGAAAACACTGTGAAGATGTTATCATTGACCTGTGTTACAGGTGAAACATAGTCTGTGAGCGGTTAGATGACATCCCCAAGGTCACAAAACTGAATGCTGTTCATCAATCAATGTAGTTTCCACTACATATGACTACACCATTCTTTAATGAATGGCCCATAACATGCTGAAGAATTTTTGAGTCTTTTTGGTGGGATAAAGTAGCATGGAAAAGAAAGCCTCTTCAAAAATTATAGATGTGTAACATCCAAAGGTTTTCATTTATTTTAGTTTCCCAATTCCCATACCAGGGGTTTTCTTTTCAGTATCTTCTACTCTAAATTTATCAGCACTTTCTGTTGGCTCCAGTATACATCTATTGTTAGTAACTTAGCCTGGGTTATCATCGTCTCTTGCCTGCCTTCCTGTCTCCTGTTTACTCATGATCATTTCTGTGTAGGGTAAAATATGTAGAATTAAGTTCATAGAAAAATAGAACTGATTTCTGTAAGCAAATTATTTAAAAATTGTTCTTTTAAAGAAACTATATATTTATAACAAACAAGGTATTTTCAGAACACTAATGTCATGCAAATAAATATTGAATTAACAGGAACAGAATTAAAGGAGTTGATATATCTTCTAAATATCATGAAAGCTTTATGTAAGTTTGAACTTGATTCCCTTGGCTATGCTTAAAATTTTTCAACTGGAAAGATATGGCCCAGGTGGATTAAATCTAATGGTATGACTTCTTTTTACTATATACAAATTTTACTCTGTAATTTTGATGAACAGACTTACAAGGCACTTCAAGATAGAGTGTGAGACACTAGGTTAGTATCCTTTTTGTGGTTGTCTTATTCCCATGGCTTCTACTAAACGAAAAGACAGAAAAAATAAGGTCTTCCCAGAACTTATCTGACAGCTGCTGCACAGACACTATTCTTGAGCACCATTGCTTCCTTGTACGTTAAACAAGCAGTGTTCTCCTTAGGGATACAGTTAATCAATTATCTCAACCTGGCGAATTTCAGCAGAAGCAGTGTCTGTGTCAACAGTTACACGTCGCTAGGAAATAAGAAATCCGACTATATGTTTTCCTCTGTTTCAACTTCCAGGTATTTCTCCATACTCTTCCTTCTTGCTGAAGAAGAGTGGAGTTGGTCGATCCCCACATCATTTCTAGATTGGAAATGAAACATGAAAGGTTGCAAAACTCCTCAAATAGTCAGAGACATAAAGAAACCAGGTCTTCCCAGGTGGCTCAGTGCTAAATAATCCACCTGCAATGCAGGAGAGTTCAATCCCTGGGTCGAGAAAATCCCCTGGAGTAGGAATTGGCAACCCACTCCAATATTCTTTCCTGGGAAATCCCATAGACAGAGGAGCCTGGAAGGCTACAGTTTAAGAGGTTGCAAAAGAGGCGGACATGACTTAGCAACTAAACAAAAACATAAACCAAGGATAAGAGAAAAAGGATTTGATATCAGTGGATGAAATAAATTTTTCATTAAGTAGGAATCCTACTTCATAGAATTGACCTAGCCATTGTCACTGAGAAACAGGAAAACATTTTAGTTTATAAATTATATTGAAAGTACTAGGCTCTGAAATATATGTGAAATAAATCTAGGGTAGATGAATACTAGTTTGCTCTTAAAGTGTGTTTGAGAGATTACAAAACTTGACAAAAGCTATGATAAACCAGCGGCAAATAGGAAATATATATTGTTTCCTATAAATTAATAGCCAGAAGCTGATAAAAATTCCAAGCTAAGAAATAACTGTATATTTCAAAATATTTAAATGCATATGAGATACAAATTTTAGATATCAATCAGCAGGTCTCAGATCAGAAAGGTTTTCCAATATTAGTAGATTAAATAATATCTCATAACTGAGGATTCTCATTGGAATAGTTTAATATTCTTTCATATTACCCAGATTATCTATTTCCATCAGAACCAAGTCTACTTACAGTCTTTTCTATTACTATTCGTTTTCCTCAGATGTATGATATTCCTTAATTCTCCATTTCCACAAATTTATTCATTCAATAAGTGCAATTTATTAATAATGTCCCAATTATTTTTGTAGGTAGGTAAAGGATCAGTTCAGTTCAGTTCAGTCGCTCAGTCATGTCTGAGTCTTTGCCACCCCATGAATCGCAGCACGCCAGGCCTCCCTGTCCATCACCATCTCCCGGAGTTCACTCAGACTCATGTCCATTGAGTCAGTGATGCCATCCAGCCATCTCATCCTCGGTAGTCCCCTTCTCCTCCTGCCCCCAATCCCTCCCAGCATCAGAGTCTTTTCCAATGAGTCAACTCTTCTCATGAGGTGGCCAAAGTACTGGAGCTTCAGCTTCAGCATCATTCCTTCCAAAGAAATCCCAGGGTTGATCTCCTTCAAAATGGACTGGTTGGATCTCCCTGCAGTCCAAGGGACTCTCAAGAGCTTCTCCAACACCACAGTTCAAAAGCATCAATTCTTCATCGCTCAGCCTTCTTCACAGTCCAACTCTCACATCCATACATGACTACTGGAAAAACCATAGCCTTGACTACACGGACCTTAGTCAGCAAAGTAATGTCTCTGCTTTTGAATATACTGTCTAGGTTGGTCATAACTTTTCTTCCAAGGGGTAAGCGTCTTTTAATTTCATGGCTGCAGTCACCATCTGCAGTGATTTTGGAGCCCCAAAATATAAAGTCTGACACTGTTTCCACTGTTTCCCCATCTATTTCCCATGGAGTGATGGGACTGGATGCCATGATCTTCGTTTTCTGAATGTTGAGCTTGAAGCCAACTTTTTCACTCTCCTCTTTTACTTTCATCAAAAGGCTTTTTAGCTCCTCTTCACTTTTTGCCATAAGGGTGGTGTCATATGAATATCTGAGGTGATTGATATTTCTCCCGGCAATCTTGATTCCAGCTTGTGTTTCTTCCAGTCCAGCATTTCTCATGATGCACTCTGCATAGAAGTTAAATAAGCAGGGTGATAATATACAGCCTTGACGTACTCCTTTTCCTATTTGGAACCAGTCTGTTGTTCCATGTCCAGTTCTAACTGTTGCTTCCTGACCTGCATACAGATTTCTCAAGAGGCAGGTTAGGTGGTCTGGTAATCCCATCTCTTTCAGAATTTTCCACAGTTTATTGCGATCCACACAGTCAAAGGCTTTGGCATAGTCAAGAAAGCAGAAAGAGATGTTTTTCTGGAACTCTCTTGCTTTTTCCATGATCCAGCAGATGTTGGCAATTTGATCTCTGGTTCCTCTGCCTTTTCTAAAACCAGCTTGAACATCAGGGAGTTCACAGTTCACATATTGTTGAAGCCTGGCTTGGAGAATTTTGAGCATTACTTTACTAGCTTGTGAGATTAGTGCAATTAAAAAGATCCTGTCCCTCATTCAACTTACATTTGGTAGTGGCAGACAGAAAGTAAACAACAAACACTAAATTAATTCCATAAGTATATAAAAAGATTATCACAGCCACTGCAAAGAAAAAGTAAAAGGAGATAAGAGATCATATTGTAGGGGGGAAGAGACAATTTAAAATAAGTTGATCATGATAGACACATTGAGAAATAACATTGATAAAAAATTAAAATTTCAGGATAGGAGAGCTCACTGGATATCTAAAGGCAATCACTGCAAACTAAAACAACAGCCAATGGAAAGGCCCAAAGAAGAGAGCATTACAGGTATGCTTAAGGAACAGCAAGAAATAGACAGTGGTCAATTCAGTTGGATCAAAGTAAGCAGCATGGAGAGTCAGAGGGGATGAACTCTGGAAGGTGACAGAGGCTGGTTTTATATAATTTAGAAATATATATATATAGTGTTATAATTATTATCTTTTACTTTAAGGGAAATGGAGAGTTACTGTGAACTTCTGGGAAATGACATGATGTATATTACATATTTTCACAGATCGCTGTGATGAGACAAATTACATATGGGATATGAGAGGAAGAGTGGACTAAGTAAAGAATTCAGATTTGTTTGGGATTTTTGGGTTTTGCTGGTGGATTCATTGAATAGTCTTGAGCACCTGGTAGAATGATTTAGAAGACTGGGATGGAAGAGGGTTCGGCTGTGGACATGTTCATTTTGAGATGTCCCATCACACACATTATTTAAGCAGTGGTTTATGAGAGTCTAGTGTTAAGGAGAGTTTTGTGCTGGAGATGTAAATTTGGGAAACATTAGCATGAAGAAAGCATGAATTTGTCAACATTAAATTATATACTGCTTCTATTCCCCTTAACCCAATAACTTAACAGAATTATTGTTTTGCAATTTAATCGTTTAAAACTTCACAAACAGGAACAATTTATATCGTGTGCAAATTTGAACAAATACATGAATATGGTTGCAATTAGTTGCTTAAAATTGGAGAAGGTAATGGCAATCCACTCCAGTGTTCTTACCTGGAGAATCCCAGGGACAGGGGAGCCTGGTGGGCTGCCGTCTATGGGTTCGCAAAGAGTCGGACACAACTGAAGCAACTTAGCAGAAGCAGCAGTTGCTTAAAACATTTTAGATTCTATTTTTCCGTTCTGTAGGGTACCTAGAATTGAAATCAACTAAATAGGGATATACTTCTCTTTAGCATTTATAAAGACAAAAAGAACAATTAGCAATGATAGTTATGTGCTATTGTATCTAACTAGTGATTCCTGTGTCTATAATGCATTATCTGAATAAGCTTCAACTATGAAAGTGGCATAAGATCCCAAACTTGGGAATTATAAGTACTTTAAGCTTTGTGTGTTTCTTACAGATTGTGATTGTGTTCATGCCCTGAAGAGTATTTTAGCTGAATTCATTTTTTTATTCATTTGCTTAAACTGTCATAGTGAATTTTTCACTATATTTTTAATATAGAGAGCTAATTAGTGAGCAACATCTGTATGAAAAAAAAATTCAAAACTAATTTTGATAGTTTCCTCCCGGTCATTTTCAAGTGTTTGCTAATGTGCTTGCTTAGTCTTCCTGTTTTATTTGCTTTGTTTTGTTTGGCTTGCTTTGAGTTAGCTATAAATATTTTGCTAGTGTCAGCTAAGAATTAAAGAGAAGATAACAATAGGGAAAATCAACAAATTAATAATATTATTAAAAACAGTAACAAGCTATTAGATGTTATGCAGATAAGTCAGAAAGAAATTGACTCTTCTATTTAGATGATGATGATAGCATCAACACATCTTGAACAGTTCTGTTTCTCAAACTGTGTAATCTTCTTCAGCTAAGTCAACTAAAGGACTTGTTAAATGCAGGTTCTCTAATGCTAATGTACCTATTAATGACAATATATGCAATCAAGGGAAAGATCTGTGCATCCTGGAAATCTATATTTTATTTCTTTTACATTTTGGAAAATACTGTTGGAATATTTTATGGTGTAAAAATATTTCCCTGTTAATTTATTTGGTTATCATAATACTTATATGCAGCAGCTTGAGCAGATGCTATTATCTCCCAGGTTACAGATTCAAAAGAAACATGCTCAAAGATATTAAGTAAATTTCTGACAAAGTAAAAACTTTAACACAGATGTTCTAGTCCCTTGTAATGAACCAATTGAAAGAACAACAACAACAAAATGATGGTGCTTTAGTTAGATTTGATTTCTATCTCCCTCATTTATGAAGTGTGTGCCCTTAGAATGGATATTTAAACTATCTATTCCTCCATTTTATTAGTAAATTTCTTAGTCTGAGTTCTGGTAAAGCCAATTTAGAGATGAGGATTCCTGTGCAAATGATCTATTAAGGAAATGTTACCAACAAATAAACAGTAAGTGCTGCTGGAAGAAAGAGTAGGAAGTGGAAAAAGTCAAACAATGTTGTGATTGCAGAAATGTCCTAGAAGACATATGTATACCTACAGCTGATCCATATTGATGTATGGCAGAAACCAACACAATACTGTAATTATCCTTTAGTTAAAACTAAATAAGAAAAAAAAAAGAAAAGTCCTAGCATCAGGCTGACACCCATTGGGAGCTCTAGAGTATAAATGACACCCTAGTTTGTCCTGACTCAAGAAAGCAAGCAGGGTGTACTCCTGCCCTAGTCATTGAGCATCCCAGAAAAGTTATAAAATCACAGTTTCTGACAATCTGTGCACATAGGCAAAGTAAGTCCAGTTGCCCTTGGACAGCCCTCAAAGAAGGGTCACGGGTGCAGGTTATTAGATGCAAGAGAACACAGAAACAGGAAATACAGGTTATTTTAGGAAGAAAAACTGCAGATTCTAGTACTAGTAAATACAGTTTACTAGTTATTAATCCTTAAGGTGAGCCACTTTACCTCATTCAAGTCTGTTTTATTTTTTTACCTTTCATGTAAAAAGTTAACAGTAGCCTCTGCCCTGCATTCTTGGATAGTGTTAATTGGATCAAAGAGAATAAAAATGCTGTTCAACACTTTATAAAAATATAAAGTGCTGTTCTGATGGAAGATAGTCTTTTATTTAAAATATTTTTTATTATTTAAGAGACATTTAGAAATCCTCTTTACTCAGATTCATATGCTGAAAGGCCTTTGTTCTTTCTGGGAGCAAACTAAATAAGAATCTTCCAATATAGCTCTTCTCTGATTCTAATAATGTATATAGTCCATTGTTTATTATTTTACTTCAGACTATCATGTTTAAATAACCTGAAGATCATTAAAAGCACACTCCTAACTAACACCAAGAGTCAGCATTTAATGATTCATCAGTTAAAGTTGAACCAAAGGAATTCTGCTGTTGCTGCTGCTAAGTTGCTTCAGTCATGTCCGACTCTGTGCGACCCCATAGACGGCAGCCTCCCATGCTCCTCCGTCCCTGGGATTCTCCAGGCAAGAGTACTGGAGTGGGTTGCCATTTCCTTCTCCAATGGAATTCTGAGGTAATTCTATTTATATCACAGTATTGTTCTACGTTTCCACTCTAAGTTCGGAAATTCCATAGGAATTTTGAATTGTGGATTTCATAACTAGATAGGCTGCTTATGTTAAATTTTTTCTTGATCAAATTTAATAATAGCTAAAAAATAGGCCATACTCATATATGTCATTGGTGAAAGGACTATCTTCTAATGCAAGAATCTCCTGAAAAGTTCTGGTAGAAAGTTATGACAACAAGAGTTGAACACTACAAAATATTCTCAGATCTATTTAGAAGTATCATTCTCTACTTAAAACATGGAGATCTGTGTCCATGAGCGTGTTTCAAATTTATGAGTACAGAATGTAAATTGTTCAATAGGTAATGGCACTTGAAGCCAGGGTGCATTTTACAATGCAACATAATAGAGTCCATAAGTTGCGAAGGCTATTTTCATTACACAGAACTGAGTGGTCTTAATTTTCCACATCACTATAGGAATTTGAAGAAGAATCACATTCACAAGTGTTTGGGCAAGATATCTCTCAGTAATGTAGTAGTTTCAACCTAATTTGAAAGAATCAAAACCTAAACTTAGAAGTCAACCCTGATTATCATTCAGTATTATTAGGAAAAATAAATTTGTATTCATTATCTCATATGATCTCTTACCACATTTATTGGGATTACATGACCATTTGTCTCAAGATCACAATTTTTAGTTTTATAAGTGAAGTTGTATTGATTCCTTGGATAATGTTGGAAGGTCTGCTGTGAACATGCAGAGGGGCAAAGCCCAATTTGGAGCAAATATTCTCATGGGCATCTTAGTCAATGGCCTTCGTACTATCAGAAAGTCCTGAGTATAGGAAATTGTTGACTTCAGGAACAGCCTAATTTCTTCCATCTTATTCTTGGTTTTATCTTTATTCATCTAAAACTAGAAATGAAAATTTAGCCTTAGTGAGTACAGAGGAATCTGAAAATCTTAGCCATCTACTGATTCAAAAACCTGTTTTTATATCTTTTTTTTTCCTTCTGTAGAAGAAAGGCAATATGACCCATTTTATATTTCATAAGACTCTGTGACTGCTGCATTGAAAGTCAAATGTACTTAATCTTGGACTTTGCTTACACACCTAAAATTGGTTTTGAACCCAAACTTTACATTTGAAAATCTGCCAAGGTTACATTCAAATACCACCTCCTTAATTAAGTCTTCTTAAGTTTCTTTGGCAGTTACTCATTTTCTAATATGGAGAAGGCAATGGCACCCCACTCCAGTACTCTTGCCTGGAAACTTCCATGGACGGAGGAGCCTGGTAGGCTGCAGTCCATGGGGTTGCTGAGAGTTGGACACGACTCAGTGGCTTCACTTTCACTTTTCACTTTCATGCGCTGGAGAAGGAAATGGCAACCCACTCCAGTGTTCTTGCCTGGAGAATCCCAGGGACGGCGGAGCCTGGTGGGCTGCTGTCTATAGGGTTGCACAGAGTTGGACACGACTGAAGCAACTTAGCAGCATTTTCTAACGTGTTTTATTCCTGCGTATTATGTACTATGAGAGCTTCCCTGGTGACTCAGTGGTAAAGAATCTGCCTGTCAATGCAGCAGACATGGGTTCGATTCCTGAGTCAGGAAGACCCCTGGGAGAAGGAAATGGCAACACACTATAGTATTCTTGCCTGGAAAATCCCATGGACTGGTGGGCTACAGTCTGTGGGGTTACAAAGAGTTGGACATAAATTAGCGACTAAACACCGGAAAAAAATTATGTATTATTCTTAGTATGATCATTGCTATTAAACTTCTTTGAGAAGTTTCCATACAATGTGTATTTTTGTATTCCTCTCCTTTGTTCCTTCCACAAAATGTTGTTCATTGTTATTGAATTGAATATCGTTGTTCATTGTTATTGAATTCAATTGAATTGAATTGTTATTGCTATTGAATAGAATAGAATTGAAGATATAATTGGGCTGGTGATACTTTCTCAGAACTCCATGAGTTCTTACATTTAATATTTAAGTGAGATTCTAAAGTTGTTTCATATACTTGAACTGAAACCACCCTTATGCAGGACATCAAGTCTACATATATGTTTGTTGTCCTCACAGGCAGACCTGCTGATTCAGCTCAAATTGCAAAAAGCTACTAAAAGAACCAAAGAGCCCTCACATTTGAAGGAATGCCTCTCTCTTCAGAAATTCTGTTTTGTTTTTGAGATTTTTTTTTTTTCAAGTGATGCCTGGAGATAATCTTTTTAGGTGTTCCAGGAGTAGGCAGATGTTTAAGTGTTTTGTTTTGGTTTTTTGTTTGTACTATGAGATCAACACCTTCCACACACCATAGGCTGATGGAAGAAATTAGGCTATTCCTGAAGTCAACAATTTCCTATAGTTAGGACTTCCTTCTTTCATGCTAAGCAGCTTTTATTTGTCCAGTGCATCCTATACCTTCTCTCAAACTGGCTTATGTAGGAATGACTCTTTTCCTGGAATACCACCATCCCTCAACCTGCCCTTTGTGTAGATGACCCCCATTAGTTTTCATGCCTTAGCTCATGTACCATCTTATCACCCCAGAAGCTTCCCTTCCACACCCATTCCAATAAAAGATCAGGGTACAATTCTTATTGCACCAGACACATACACCTAATCCAATGTTGCAATTATCAAGGTACTTAACAATCTTATTTCTAGACTATAAGCTCCTTGAGAGGAAAAATCAATATATTAATACACATACACACACACATATAGCAAGCAAAATGCCTGAAAATTCATAGGCACTTAATCTTGTAGATGAATATTTGCCTTCATTTTCTAAGGAAAACTCTATGACATTAACTACATCAGCTAGATATTTTAGTCAGGGCTCCTGACTATGCATAAAAACACTCTTTATATGCATTCGAGTAGGAAAAAAGCAACATATGATTCCAATGCCCAATGCCACGTGCCCCAGCAGATGGTAGATTTTGTTGCACCAGCTACACTAAAATTTAATCAGGTTTACCAAATCATACGATTAATTTTGCACCCAAATCATGTTCTTATAATGTGATGTTGACAGGATGGTAGCAGATGAATTGTCTACGAATTTCATATTATTCACTAGTGTGGTGTCTGACAAAAAGTTACCTTTATTAGTAACTATAGTTGTTATTTCAAATGACAGATCACTGTTATCTCATTTACCTACCTGGAGAAAATTTACGACTTGTTCACATAAATACAGACTATAAAATAAATTTCTGACCCATTTGATCCTGTCATAAAAGTGATTAATATGATCAAAGGAGAGCCACTTCAATTACCACAGGCATCTTTCACTACTCTCTGTGGGAAGTGGTCAACAAGCACTGATTCAGGATTCAGATTAATTTCTGGACTACTGCTGAGAATTTTGATGTGTTGCAGACTCTTAACAAAATGATTTAAGCTGTTTCTAGTAGTTTTCCAAAACTTGTGCCCTTATGTCTCAGATTAGTTATCTCTATCATGTAGATCTCCATTAAATGGTGTCATATAGACACTGTTTAACGTGGAGTTTGAATGTAAGGACAGATTGAACTGAAGTCTTATGTGTGTTGCCATTATTGCACTGTCAAGGATATTTTCAGTATAGAAGAATAGCACCAATTAAGAAGAGCACTTTATTACAGAATCTAATTGACTTAGAAGACTTAAATGGTAAGGAAAAGTAAAAGTTAGAATAGAACTCTTTCAAAATGTGTCTGAAACAAATAACACTTTGTTTCAGATATCAATTGTGCGCTTTTAAGATATGACAGGTAAAAGCTGCTGAGAACTGGAATGACCAAATAGGAATATCTCTAGGCAAAAAAGGAAATTGCTAAACATAGTATAACAAGCTGCCTATCATTCCAACCACTCAAGTGACTCCTGATAGCTGACTGTATTCTTTTTCCCAATTCCACTTAATTCTCTGCATTGTAGCTTTTGCATTCTCTGTGATATGTCCCTGGAACACCTGAAACGGTGCCTTTTGTGACACCTTCTGCTACTGATTTCTCTTCTACTCATCTTAAACATGTTTCTTTCTCCATTCTTGCCTAACTCCAATATGATGGTGGGCGTACTTCTTTGATCTATTCACTTGAAGCTTCCATTAGTGCTTAGAGAATTTTCCAATGTTTGAAAATATTAGCCAGAAGTGAGATATTTTAAGTCAATTATCCTGTGACTGACAGATCATCAAACCAAGAGTAATCTTTATGTGAATAGCAAGATCATAGAAAAGGCAGCCACACAAAGGTACCTTAAGCAATGTGATATATCATCTTCAAAGTAAAAAAAAAATAATAATTACCCAAATAATATCATCAATTTGGCTTAAACGAAACCATGGACTCATGAAGGATTTTTGAGAACATGTAAAAGACAATAAGTAAGAGAGCTTGTTTTAATAAACTCCAGCACTTTTCAGACTAATTGGATGATCTGACATTTTAAATTGAATGGGTATAGTTTCTATCTGAACAAAAATATCTCTTTTTTTCTGATGATTAACTCAGTATGGAAAGATAGGTGATCTAGGTTCTAAAATATTATTATTTGATAAATAGTAGCTTAATT
The DNA here is from genome assembly GCF_001704415.2 of Capra hircus. Lineage (NCBI taxonomy): Eukaryota > Metazoa > Chordata > Mammalia > Artiodactyla > Bovidae > Capra > Capra hircus. The sequence continues at coordinate 16,136,906 of NC_030827.1, forward strand.
TCATTATGTTAGTTTAGTATTCAAATACCTGAAATAAATAGCACAGTTTTTGTGAAGTTCATCAACTTTATTCAGAAGTCCAGTGCAACAAACCCAGGAGGACTAGATAGTGGCATCATATCTGGGGCCCAAGAAAATGGAGTTTCAGCCACTCAAGCAAAAATTAGTGTTAAAAAAATAAGAAACAGTTATTCTTTTTATGATTAAAAGCCTTGAAAACATACTGAATTTTCACTAAACAATCAATAGGTTGTTCTCCTGGGCAGAGATCTTCCATTAAAATTGCCAGGGTCCAGCCCTGGTGGATCCAGAGTGATTTGAAGGTGGGGATGGAGTCAGCGTCCTTGGAAAAATATATATTTAATTACAGATATATAGAGAGATTAGAAACGGATAGTGTAGTAGGAAAATTAGTGGAGAAAAAGAGGCTGAATAACTTGGTTTACGTGGAATGGCAGCCATGCTCTAGATGGGAATTCAGCCAGAAAAATGGGGAGCAAGAAAGAAACGACATGGGGGAATCAGTCTTTCTGGAAATTGATCCCATTTCTTTATTTTTTGGGTTTGCTTATATACCTTTTGTTACACATAGGGATGAATACAGAGTCACGCGAGGGTCAGCAGTCCTGACCTTCATCAAAATCAGGTGCTTCACACAAAAAGGTCTGAGGGATTTTACATCATCTTCTGGCCATGAGACCTGCTAACATTTTATGATCCTTTCTTTCTGATAACCAAAAAACTTATTTCTTCCAAGGGTGTTTTTTCTTAAACCAGGCACCACCCTCCAAATAAAGTTACATTCCTATAGGGTGAGGGTGTAGTGAGTTACAATCAAGAAAGGAATTTATTTAACCCAAGGTTAACATGATTAATCTTAAAGGTTAATACTTATTTCTCCTATATGCTTAAAGGTTAATACTTATTTCTCCTATATGATAGTTATATTCATTATAAGGGCAGGGAACATGGAGATTTAGCAGCAAACATCAGCCCAACAAATGAAAATCCTTTCACCAATGTTCCCCTTAAGATCTATTTAGTCTTAAGATAGTGATAAAGTTACATTTTTACATAGCAAGGACACAGTGATTTATAACAAAGTACAGTGATCTGTTACAAAAGAGAAAATTCATTAACTCAAAAAGTCTAGTATTGCTAACCTTAAAAACTACTATATTTCCTTTTCTATATTCCAAATACATTGCTTAATATATTCCCAGGTGCCTAAGGATATGGAGGCCTGGCGGCAATCATTGACTCAACAATGAGAAAAGCGCTATGCTAATTAAGACTTTCAAAATACTCCAAAACTCTCTGTGCTGTGTATGGTTGACAGGTAGTAAACAATCATGTGAGTAGTGGCAGGAGTGTGGATAATCCTGTCACACAAGCTAGTCTGTCAGCAGAGAGGTTTGACCTGAAACACCCTTGTCACACCCAGGAGTTTTTATTGCCTTGGAGCTGCACGTTTACTCCTTCTCCTAGAGAAACAGTTATGGGGGAGAGCCCCCCATAAAGTCAGAGGTGTAGGTGAGAGCATAAAACAGACTCTGGTTTGGGGGTAGATGCTTGGGAACAGGGGGTTTCCTGAGGCTTGATCACGCCTTTGTGTATGCCAAGCCTCCTTCCTCATGACCTTTGCCATGGGCGGAGTTCCTCATGCTGGACTCCGGCATAAAATAGTGAATAAATTTGAAAGAAATCCAGCCCTTCTCCAACAAATCTCTCTTTGTTCTCTGAAGAACCATATATATGGGAAAAAAAGTACCTGAACAAAATAGCTAAACAACAAAACTCTTAAAAATAAGGCAGATTGTGGTCATCTAAATCAAGTCCACAGAAATATTAAATACAGTCACACAGGAGGGTGTGTCCACCCTAGATGTTGAATGTAACTTGAAGGCACTGCTCTTCATATTTCTAAGATGCTTATAAATACATTATGATGATAAGGAGGGAATTATACAGAAGACTATTAGAACATGTCTTACATCTTATTACAAACAAGTAACATTCAAGTAAGTATTTAAAAAGTTGCTGCTGCCAGAGCCAATAGTCCCAGAAAACTATACAATGAGGGCAATAGAATAATAGCAAATCCTATCAGTGAAGAAGACAAATTACACCAGAGACCATGTGACCAGAAAGTAAAGAACTCAGATCCAGTGACAGGAAATTGAGATATACAGTAACTTATTGAAGATGGTCTTACTGTCATGTCTTAAGACTTTAGTCATTACTCAAGGTGATGCCTAGAGTTAGGCAGACATTTAATAATCATTACTCAGTTGACTCATTGGAAAAGACTCTGATGCTGGGAGGGATTGGGGGCAGGAGGAGAAGGGGAAAACCGAGGATGAGATGGCTGGATGGCATCACTGACTCGATGGATGTGAGTCTGAATGAACTCCGGGAGTTGGTGATGGACAGGGAGGCCTGGCGTACTGCAATTCATGGGGTGGCAAAGAGTCGGACATGACTGAGGGACTGAACTGAACTGAACTGAATCCCTTATCATGAGAGGCATTTGTATTTTTATATTCATCTAATTCTCTCAACAGACTTCCCTGGTGGCTCAGATGATAAAGAACCTGCCTGCCATACAGGAGATCTGGGTCAGTTCCTGGGTCAGGAAGATCTCCCAGAGAAAGGAATGGCTACCCACTGCAGTATTCTTGTCTGGACAGTTCCATGGATAGAGTCTGGTAGGCTATGGTCCTTAGGGTCACAAAGAGTCAGACATGACTGAGTGGCTAACACGTTCACCTGTAATCCTCTCAACAACCCTGGGACAAAGTACTATTATGATCTCATTTTACAGATGAGAAAACGTGCTTAGAGAGGTTGAATAAACTGCTCAAGGTCACACAGATAGTAGAAAATAATAGAGCCAAACTTCTAAGGCAAGCAGTGTGATAATGGCTTGTGCTCTTAAACATGATGATATTCTGTGATCCAGGAAGTGACCATGAATCAAGGGAGAAGGAATTTGAAAGTGGAGGACTCATTGTACTATGCTTGGTTCACCAAACACAATGAGACACAGACAAATTTAAGAGAAAATGAAGGAACTCTGAGATTGTCTCTACATACCTTTAATACTTAAGGCATGGATGTGGAACCTCACAGTATAAAACAAACATTAATCAATATAAAATCTGGCCCCAGGTCCCCTGCATCTTAAGAGATACTTCAGAAGAACCATACGATCTGTATAGCAAGAATTGGAACTCTCTGCCATCAGACTCTCAGACATGGGAGAGATCTTCAAGGTAATTTCACCATGGTTTGTACCCTAAGTTCACCTCACCATCCTAGGTGTTTCATATTTCTTAAGTGAAACAATGAGAAGGACTGTGTTTGGGAGCATGCCAAATACCACCAACTATCTAACTGCAAAGTTGGGAGACTACCCCTCAGTTTCCACATGCATACAACAGGATGATAATCATACCTAACTTTCAGGGTGAATGTAAAAATTAGAAATGGTGCACATAAAGTGCCCAGCACAAAGGAGATCAGTAAAAGGCAGATGGTATCTTCATTTTCATTACTATTGGCATTTATTTCATAAAAATACAATGTATTGAACCCAAAATGCACTATATATTTTGCTCAGTTTTCTATGATGAGTGACTAAGTGTTATTTTTTCTTTTTCTGTATTCTATTGCTTTTAAGATGAATGTAAGAATTCAATTGAATTTCTGTAGGCGGGCATGGGCAAAAAGAGAGAGCTGAATACATTAACGTAGAATCAATTTGACCTGGGTTATCTCCCTTTGAGTTAGGAATACATTTTTATCATTGTGCTCAGTGATATAATCAGTTAGGGAACACTCTGATAACTCTAGTAGGAAAAAAAAGTAGGGATATTTAGGAGAAAAAAAGGCCACACCAGATATGGAAGGCTGTAAGTTGTTTAGAGTAATAGTAGAGGTGCTCTTATACAGCAGATGTTGCTTCCTGAGTGTGTCCACCACTGGGATCACACCATGCCAGGGCATGGTTGGCAAACTGGTAGAATGGGTCACCAGTGATCTTTGCAGGAAGATTTGGGAAGTCACCTAGAAGAGGAGTCATCCTCAGAAAAAAGGCAGTCTGGTATACACACTCAGCCTAGTAAGAATTAGTGGGGAAAGGAAATATGAGTACATATGGAATTTTTTCCGAAGACTTTTTTAAAATTAAAATATAGTCGATTTACAGTTTTGTGTTGATTTCAGGTATACAGCAAAGTGATTCAGTTGTTACTTTTCAGATTATAGTTCATTATCGGTTATTACAAGGCATGGATATAATTCGCTGTGCTATACAGTGTATCATTTTTGCTTGTTGATGGTTTCCTTTGCTGTGAAAAGCTTTTAAGTTTGATTAGGGCTCATTTATTTATTTTTACCTTTATTTATATCACCTTGGGAGACTGATCTAAGAAAATATTGCTACAATTTATGTCAGGGAATATTTTGTCTATGTTCCCCTCTGAAGTTTTATGGTGCTATGTCTTATATCTAGGTCTTTAAACCATTTTGAGTTTATTTTTGCATATATAGCATGAAGGAATGTTTCTATTTTAATTGGTTTACATTGTCACTCTCCATCTTCCCCACATCGCTTGTTAAAGAGATTGCCTTTTCTCCACTGAATATTCTTACTTGTGTTGTAGATTGACCATAGGGTACGGGATTTGTTTCTAGGCATTTTATTCTGTTCCATTGATTTGTACATCTATTTTGTGCCAATAACACAATGTTTTGATTACCTTAGTTTTGTAATATGCTCTGAAAGGGTTATGCCTCCAGCTTTGTTCTTTTTCCTCAGATTGCTTTGACAATTCTGGCCCTTTTCTAGTTTCACATAAATTTTAGCATTGGTATAGTTCTGTGAAAGATGTGCATATTTTGATAGGGATTGCATTAAATCTCTGGATTGCTTTGGATGGTATGGACATTTTAACAATATTAATTCTTCCAAACCAAGAGCATGTAATACCGTTCCAGTTCTTTAAATCCAAAGGTTTGTATTTTGATATAATTCCAAATGAACTTTTTCTCATTTTAATAGGAAGCAAAAAGAATATATGATAGCGCTGACAAAAATCATTTCACTAAAATCTCCATAAACTCTTAGAATCACAAGAATAAGATTTTAGTTTTAAGTATTTTAATGAAGAAGTAAATATTCAATTTTAAACAAAGAAAGCCCTTCTCTTCATTTCTGCATGAATACAGCATGGCTTTGTTTCACTAAAGCATTCACACCCAGTTTTGGCATCTCTAGAATCCTCTCCCCAAAACAGCTGTAAGAAGTAGCTATTGGTGGTGCCCAGGGAAGGTGGCTGAAATGGAAGAAGTTAAAAACTCAAATGTTTTATAGATGCTAAAAGAATTTGATCATGAAGATGAAGGATGTGCCCTAGAGAATCTAGGAGACAATAAAGAATGTGTTTTAGGGAGGCAAAAAGTATTTTTCAGTTCAGTTCAGTCACTCAGTCATGTCCGACTCTTTGTGACCCCATGAAACACAGCATGTCAGGCCTCCCTGTCCATCATCAACTCCCAGAGTCCACCCAAACCCATGTCCATTAAGTCAGTGATGCCATTCAACCATTTTATTCTCTGGTGTCCCCTTATCCTCCTGCCCTCAATCTTTCCAAGCATCAGGGACTTTGCAAATGAGTCAACTCTTCGCATGAGGTGGCCAAAGTACTGGAGTTTCGGCTTCAACATCAGTCCTTCCAATGAAAACCCAGGACTGATTTCCTTTAGAATGGACTGCTTGGATCTCCTTGCAGTCCAAGGGACTCTCAAGAGGCTTCTCCAAGACCATAGTTCAAAGGCATCAATTCTTCGGTGCTCAGCTTTCTTCACAGTCCAACTCTCACATCCATACATGACTACTGAAAAAAACATAGCCTTGACTAGACAGACCTTTGTTGGTAAAGTAATATCTCTGCTCTTTAATATGCTGTCTAGGTTGGTCAAAACTATCCTTCCAAGGAGTAAGCGTTTTTCAACTTCATGGCTGCAATCACCATCTGCAGTGATTCTGGAGCCCCCAAAAATGAAGTCAGCCACTGTTTCCCCATCTATTTGCCATGAAGTGATGGGACCAGATGTCATGATCTTCGTTTTCTGAATGTTGAGCTTTAAGCCAACGTTTTCACTCTCCTCTTTCACTTTCATCAAGAGGCTTTATAGTTCCTCTTCACTTTCTGCCATAAGGGTGGTGTCATCTGCATATCTGAGGTTATTGATATTTCTCCTGGCAATCATGATTCCAGCTTGTGTTTCTTCCAGTCCAGCATTTCTCATGATGCACTCTGCATAGAAGTTAAATAAGCAGGGTGACAATATCCAGCCTTGACGTACTCCTTTTCCTATTTGGAACCAGTCTGTTGTTCCATGTCCAGTTCTAACTGTTGCTTCCTGACCTGCATACAGGTTTCTCAAGAGGCAAGTCAGGTGGTCTGGTATTCTCATCTCTTTCAGAATTTTCCACAGTTGATTGTGATCCACACACTCAAAGGCTTTGGCATAGTCAATAAAGCAGAAATAGATGTTTTTCTGGAACTCTCTTGCTTTATCCATGATCCAGCAGATGGCAGCAATTTGATCTCTGGTTCCTCTGCCTTTTCTAAAATCAGCTTGAACATCAGGAATTTCATGGTTCATGTATTGCTTAAGCCTTGCTTGGAGAATTTTAAGCATTAATTTGCTAGTGTGTGAGATGAGTGCAATTTTGTGGTAGTTTGAGCATTCTTTGGGATTGGAATGAAAACTAACCTTTTCCAGTCCTGTGGCCACTGCTGAGTTTTCCAAATTTTTTGGTATATTGAGTGTAGCACTTTCACAGCATCATCTTTCAGGATAGCTCAACTGGAATTCCATCACCTCCACAAGCTTTGTTCGTAGTGATGCTTTCTAAGGCCCACTTGACTTCACATTCCAGGATGTCTGGCTCTAGGTGAGTGATCACATCATCATGATTATCTGGATCGTGAAGATCTTTTTTGTACAGTTCTTCTGTGTATTCCTCCCACGTCTTCTTAATATCTTCTGCTTCTTTTAGCTCCATCCCACTTCTTTCCTTTATCAAGACCATCTTTGCATGAAATGTTCCCTTGGTATCTCTAATTTTCTTGAAGAGATCTCTAGTCTTTCCCATTCTATTGTTTTCTTCTATTTCTTTGCATTGATCACCGAGGAAGGCTTTCTTTTCTCTCCTTGGTGTTCTTTGGAACTCTGCATTCAGATGCTTATATCTTTCCTTTTCTCCTTTGCTTTTTGCCTCTCTTCTTTTCACAGCTATTTGCAAGGCCTCCCCAGAGAGTCATTTTGCCTTTTTGCATTTATTTTCCATGGGGATGGTCTTGAACCCTGTCTCCTGTACAATGTTATGTACCTCCATCCATAGATCTTCAGGCACTCTGTTTATCAGATCTAGTCCCTTAAATCTATTTCTCACTTCCACTGTATAAAAATAAGGGATTTGATTTAGGTCATACCTGAATCACCTAGTGGTTTTCCCCACTTTCTTCAATTTAAGTCTAAATTAGGCAATAAAGAGTTCATGATCTGAGCCACAGTCAGCTCCTGGTCTTCTTTTTGCTGACTGTATAGAGCTTCTCCATCTTTGGCTGCAAAGAATATAATCAGTCTGATTTCAGTGTTGGCCATCTGGTGATGTCCATGTGTAGAGTCTTCTCTTGTGTTGTTGGAAGAGGGTGTTTGTTATGACCAGTGTATTCTCTTGGCAAAACTCTATTTGCCCTGCTTCATTCTGTACTCCAAGGCCAAATTTGCCTGTTACTCTAGGTGTTTCTTGACTTTCTACTTTTGCATTCCAGTCCCCTATAATGAGAAAGACATCTTTTTTGGGTGTTATTTCTAAAAGGTCTTGTAGGTCTTCATAGAACTGTTTGACTTCAGCTTCTTCAGTGTCACTGGTCTGGGCATAGACTTGGATTACCGTACTTTAAGTGCCAATAAAACATCAGTTATGTGAATGGCTAGACATGTCAGATATGGAGGTAAGTCTTATCAATAGATTTTCTGTTTCTAGGTTCTTCTGTTCTGGGGTCCAAGGTGTTCGTACATTCCTTAGAACTGAGGTGGAACAGTGTTACATTTTGGGAGCTGTGCCATTTTGTGGTTCCACAGTGGGAAAACTTGTGCTCTCTTCAGAATGAATACAACAGTACATTTCTTTTAGGTAGAATTTGAGTAGAGCCTTCCAGAAAGATCAGTGTGTACTGCCATCTACCTAACATAAGGAAAATATGCAGAGCTGATACCTTATTTTGATTTACAAAATTGCTCCTTCTTTTTCCAAAAGGATGAAAATAGTGATGAAAATGTGCTTCTCAGCTTTCCTAGTGCAGAGAGTGTAATTCACTGGCACCTGCTGATTCTCTCTGAAATCCTTCAATAAGCTGGTACCAAAGGTACACTTCTGATAGGCTATTCCCAGCCAGTAACTTAACATGGTGAAGGGTACTGAGACATGCCCATTCCTGAGAAGTTCAGGACTATCAGTTCAGCTCAGTTCAGTCGCTCAGTCGTGTCCGACTCTTTGCGACCCCATGAATTGCAGCACACCAGGCCTCCCTGTCCATCACCAACTCCCGGAGTTCACTCAGATTCACATCCATTGAGTCCGTGATGCCGTCCAGCCATCTCATCCCTCTGTCATCCCCTTCTCCTCCTGCCCTCAATCCCTCCCAGCATCAGAGTTTTTCCCAATGAGTCAACTCTTCACATGAGGTGTCCAAAGTACTGCAGCTTCAGCTTTAGCATCATTCCTTCCAAAGAAATCCCAGGGTTGATCTTCAGAATGGACTGGTTGGATCTCCTTGTAGTCCAAGGGACTCTCAGGAGTCTTGTCCAACACCACAGTTCAAACGCATCAATTCTTTGGCACTCAGCCTTCTTCACAGTCCAACTCTCACATCCATACATGACCACTGGAAAAACCATAGCCTTGATTAGATGGACCTTAGTCGGCAAAGTAATGTCTTTGCTTTTGAATATACTATCTAGGTTGGTCATAACTTTTCCTCCAAGGAGTAAGCGTCTTTTAATTTCATGGCTGCAGTCACCATCTGCAGTGATTTTGGACCCCAAAAAAATAAAGTCTGACACTGTTTCCCCATCTATTTCCCATGAAATGATGGGACCAGATGCCATGATCTTCGTTTTCTGAATGTTGAGCTTTAAGCCAACTTTTTCGCTCTCCTCTTTCACTTTCATCAAGAGGCTATTTTATAGCTCCTCTTCACTTTCTGCCATAAGGGTGGTGTCATCTGCATATCTGAGGTTATTGATATTTCTCCCGGCAATCTTGATTCCAGCTCGTGTTTCTTCCAGTCCAGCATTTCTCATGATGTACTCTTATATAACTTATATAAGTTATATAAGCAGGGTGACAATATCCAGCCTTGACGTACTCCTTTTCCTATTTGGAACCAGTCTGTTGTTCCATGCCCAGTTCTAACTGTTGCTTCCTGACCTGCATACAGATTTCTCAAGAGGCAGGTTAGGTGGTCTGGTATTCCTATCTCTTTCAGAATTTTCCACAGTTTATTGTGATCCACACAGTCAAAGGCTTTGTCATAGTCAATAAAGCAGAAATAGATGTTTTTCTGGAACTCTCTTGCTTTTTCCATGATCCAGCGGATGTTGGCAATTTGATCTCTGGTTCCTCTGCCTTTTCTAAAGCCAGCTTAAACATCAGGAAGTTCATGGTTCCTGTATTGCTTAAGCCTTGCTTGGAAAATTTTGATCATTAGTTTGCTAGTGTGTGAAATGAGTGTAATTGTGCAGTAGTTTGAGCATTCTTTTGCATTGCCTTTCTTTGGAATTGAAATGAAAACTGACCTTTTCCAGTCCTGTGGCCACTACTGAGTTTTCCAAACTTGCTGGCATATTGAGTGCAGCACTTTCACAGCATCATCTCTCAGGATTTGAAACAGCTCCACTGGAATTCCATCACCTCCACTAGCTTTGTTTGTAGTGATGCTTTCTAAGGCCCACTTGACTTCACATTCCAGGATGTCTGGCTCTAGATTAGTGATCACATCATCATGATTATCTGGGTCGTGAAGATCTTTTTTGTACAGTTCTTCCGTGTATTCTTGCCACCTCTTCTTAATATCTTCTGCTTCTGTTAGGTCCAGACCATTTCTTTCCTTTATCGAGCCCATCTTTGCATGAAATGTTCCCTTGGTGTCTCTAATTTTCTTGAGGAGATCTCTAGTCTTTCCCATTCTGTTGTTTTCCTCTATTTCTTTGCATTGATCGCTGAAGAAGGCTTTCTTATCTCTTTTTGCTATTCTTTGGAACTCTGCATTCAGATGCTTATCTCTTTGCTTTTCTCCTTTGCTTTTCACCTCTCTTTAACAGCTATTTGTAAGGCCTCCCAGACAGCCATTTTGCTTGTTTGCATTTCTTTTCCATGGGGATGGTCTTGATCCCTGTCTCCTGTACAATATCATGAGCCTCATTCCATAGTTCATCAGGCACTCTATCTATCAGATCTAGACCCTTAAATCTATTTCTCACTTCCACTGTATAATCATAAGGGATTTGATTTAGGTCATACCTGAATGGTCTAGCGGTTTTCCCTACTTTCTTCAATTTAAGTCTGAATTTGGCAATAAGGAGTTCATGATCTGAGCCACAGTCAGCTCCCAGTCTTGTTTTTGTTTACTCTATAGAGCTTCTCCATCTTTGGCTGCAAAGAATATAATCAATCTGATTTCTGTGTTGACCATCTGGTGATGTCCATGTGTAGAGTCTTCTCTTGTGTTGTTGGAAGAGGGTGTTTGCTATGACCAGTGCATTTTCTTGGCAAAAACTCTATTAGTCTTTGCCATGCTTCATTCCACATTCCAAGGCCAAATTTGCCTGTTACTCTAGATGTTTCTTGACTTCCTACTTTTGCATTCCAGTCCCCTATAATGAAAAAGACATCTTTTTTGGGTGTTAGTTCTAAAAGATCTTGTAGGTCTTCATAAAACCGTTCGACTTCAGCTTCTTCAGTGTCACTGGTTGGGGCATAGACTTGGATAACTGTAATATTGAATGGTTTGCCTTGGAGACGAACAGAGATCATTCTGTCGTTTTTGAGATTGCATCCAAGTATTGCATTTCGAACTGTTTTGTTGCCCATGATGGCTACTCCATTTCTTCTGAGGGATTCCTGCCCACAATAGTAGATGTAATGGTCATCTGAGTTAAATTCACCCATTCCAGTCCGTTTTAGTTCGCTGATTCCTAGAATGTCGACTTTCACCCTTGCCATCTCTTGTTTGACCACTTCCAATTTGCCTTGATTCATGGACCTGACATTCCAGGTTCCTATGCAATATTGCTCTTTACAGCATCGGATCTTGCTTCTATCACCAGTCACATCCACAAGTGTGTATTGTTTTTGCTTTGGCTCCATCCCTTCATTCTTTCTGGAGTTATTTCTCCACATACCAATGGGTAAGTTGACTTGAAGATTTCCCATCAACTTTGCCAAAATTATGTTAAAACTCTGTCGAGTCTTAAGGCCTTTCCTGTCCCATATTCCTTCCTCCTCCACAAAAGTCAATGTATCTCATTGTTTGATGGCTTCCCCCACCCCAGTTTTGTAGTGATATAATTTACATGTGTTACTGTAAAGGTTTAAGGTGTGGCATAATAGACTGACTTATACATACTGTGAAGTGATTATTACAGAGGTTTGGCTAGTATCCATTATCTCATATATATCCAATAAAAGATAAAGAAAAAAAATTCCTTGTGATGAGAAATCTTAGAACTTACTCTTTCAACTATTTTCATACATATAGTGTTAACTATAGTTTTCATGCTATTCAATGATTCAATCTCCTTTCTACTAACTGATCTATTCAGACTTTCTATTTCTTCCTGATTCAGTCTTACTTTATATGTTTCTAAGAGGTTTTCCATTTCTTCTAGGTTGTTCTATTTGTTGGTGTATAATTGTTCATAGAAGCCCCTCTTGTGATTAATTTATTTCTGTAGAATCAGATTTAATGGCTCCTTTTTCACTCATACTTTTGATTTGGGTCACCTTTTATGAGCTTGGTTAATCTAGCTATAGATTTGTCCATTTTGTTTATCTTAGAGCCTACTTTTAGTTTGGTTAGTCTTTTCTGTTGTTTTCTTCTTCTCTATCTCTGCACTAATCTTTACTCCAGGCATACCATGGAGATATTATATGTTTGTTTCCAAACCACTGCAATATAGCAAATATTGCATAAAGCAAGTCAAATAGGATTTTTTGTGTGTGGTTTCCAAATACTATATACATATATTACTTATAAGCGCTATGTTTACACTACAGTCTATTAAGTGTATAATAGCATTATGACTTAAAAAACAATGTACATACCTTTACTTTAAAAAATAATAATAATACTGTTGGGAAAAGGGTATAATAGACTTGATCCATGCAAGATTGCAGCAAAGCTTTCATTTGTAAAATATGCAGTATCTGCAAAGCATAATAACAACAGTATTACAACAAATTTTGCTTATATTTCCTTCTTTCTGCTAAATTTGAGCTTGTTTTCTATTTCCTTAAGATACAGAGTTAAACTGAGATCTTTCTTCTTTCTTATTGTGTTTATTGCTAAGGACTTCCTCTTGGAACTGCTTTTTTTGAGTCCCATATGTTTTGGTATGTAATATTTTCATTTCCACATCTCTAGATACTTTATTTCTCTGTTAATTCCTTCTTTTGTCCATTGGTTGTTCAGGAGAGTATTGTTTAATACTTACGCATTCATAAATTTTAGTTTTCTTCTGATTGATTTCTAGAGTTTCTCTAACCATTGTGGTCAGAGAAGTTACTTGATTAAGGTTTCAGTCTTCTTAAGTTTGCTAAGAATCGTTTTGTGGTCTATCCTAGAAAACGTTTACGTGTACTTATTAAGAATGCATGGTTTCCTGTTGTCTAATAGAATGATCTATGTATGTCTGTTGGGTACAAATAGTTTGTGGTATTGTTAATATCCTCTGTCTCCTTATTGATTCTTGATTGACAGTGGAGTATGAACTTTCTAATCACTATTATATTGTAGTTTATTTGTCCTTTGAATATCTCTGTTAGTTTTGCTTTATGTGTGTAGCCGCCCCAATCTTGGGCTCATAAATAGTTACAACTGTTATATCCTCTTGATGAATTGACCCCTTTATCATTATATAATGCCTTTGTCTGCTTTTTTACCATGCTTAAAGTTTGTCTTCTGTATGAATATACCTGTCCTGCTTTTTCTTTGGTGACCATTTTCTGAACTATGCTTTTCTGTCCCTTTACTCTCAGTCTTTGTGTATCTTTAAGGCTAAAGTAAGTCATTCACAGGAAGCATATTGTTGGATTTAGTTTTTATATCCATTCAGTCACTCCATGTGTTTTGATTGGGGAATTTAATCTATTAGGTTGGCCAAAAAGTTCATTCCAGTTTTTCTATAACATGGCAAAATCCAAATGAATTTTTTTAGCCCCCCCATATTTATATTTAAAGTAGTTATTGATAGAAACTCACTATTGCCATTTTGTTAGTTATTTTCTGGTTGTTTTAAAGATCCATTGTCCTTTTTAATGTGGTTGTCTTTTTTCACTTGTTTAGTATTTTATAGTATGAGTATGCTTTGACTTTTATATCAAGTTATTTTGTATATTTACTACAGGTTTTTCCCTTGCATGAAGTTTACATAAAATATAACACTCTACTTTAAACTAATAACTTCAACAGAATTCCTAAGGCTTATACTATTATTTCTCCTTCCCCTAACATTTTAGGTTTTCAATGTTATAATTTATATATCTTTTGTATTCTATAACTGATTACAGATTATTGTATTATTATTATATTTTTTTAACTTTTAAATTAGAATTTTAAGTGAATTACACACCACCACTACCTCATTACAGAATCTAGTTTTGACTATATATTTACCCCATTCAGTGAGTTTTACACTCCCTTTTCATGTTTTTGTGATGTTAACCAGTGTCTTTTTATTTCCATTCAGAGCACTGACTTTGGCATTTTCTGTAAGTCAGGTCTGGTGGGGGTGGTTTAGTTGCCAAATTGTGTATGATCTTGCCACCTTATGGACTGTAGCCCACCAGGCTTGCCTGTCCATGAGATTTCCCAGGCACGAGTACTAGAGTGGGTTACCATTTCCTTTTCCAGGGGATCTTCCCAACCCAATTGTCTGACTCTTTATGAGCCCATGGACTGCAACATGCCAGGCTTCCCTGTCAATCACAAACTCCTGGAGCCTACTCAAACTCAGGTACATCGAGTCAGTGATGTGATCCAACCATCTCATCCTCTGTTGTCCCCTTCTCCTCCTACCTTCAATCTTTCCCAGCATCAGTTTTCCCAATCAGTCAACTCTTAGCATCAGGTGGCCAAAGTATTAGAGTTTCAGCTTCAGCATCAGTCCTTCAAATGAATATTCAGGACTGATTTCCTTTAGGTTTGACTGGTTGGATCTCCTTGCAGTTCAAGGGACTCTCAAGAGTCTTCTCCAACACCACAGTTCAAAAGCACCAGTTCTTCAGTGCTCAGCTTTCTTGATGGTCCAGCTCTCACATCTATACATGACTACTGGAAAAACCAAAGCTTTGACTAGATGAATCTTTCTTGGTAAAGTAATTTCTCTGCTTTTTAATATGCTGTCTAGGTTTGTCATAGCTTTTCTTCCAAGGAGCAAGCGTCTTTTAATCTCACGGCTACAGTCACCATCTGCAGTGATTCTGGAGCCCAAGAAAAGAAACTCTGTCATTGTTTCCACTGTTTTCCCATCTATTTGCCATGAAGTGATGGGACCAGATGCCAAGATCTCAGGTTTTTTAATGTTGAGCTTTAAGCCAGCGTTTTCACTCTCCTCTTTCACATTCATAAAGAAGCTCTTTATTTCCTCTTCACTTTCTACCATAAGGGTGGTGTTATCTACATATCTGAGGTTATTAATATTTCTCCTGGCAATCTTGATTGCGGCTTTTGCTTCATCCAGTCTGGCATTTCACATGATGTATTCTGCATATAAGTTAAATAAGCAAGGTGATAATACACAGTCTTGATGTACCCCTTTCCCAATTTGGAACCAGTCCATTGTTCCATGTCTGGTTCTAGCCATTGCTTCTTGACCTGCATACAGATTTCTCAGGAGGCAGGTAAGGTGGTCTGAAATTCCCATCTCTTTGAGAATTTTCCACAGTTCGTTGTGCTCCATGCAGTTAAAGGCTTTAGCGTAGTCAACGAAGAAGTAGATATATTTCTGGAATTCTCTTGCTTTTTCTATGATCTAAGTGATGTTGGCAATTTGACCTCTGGTCCCTCTGCCTTTTCTTAATCCAGCTTGAACATCTGGAAGTTCACAGTTCATGTACTTTTGACACCTGACTTGGAGTATTTTGAGCATTACTATACTAGCATGTGAGATGAGTGCAATTGTGTGGTTGTTTGAGCATTCTTTGGCATTGCCTTTCTTAGGGATTGGAATGAAAACTGACCTTTTCCAGTCCTATGGCCACTGCTGAGTTTTCCAAATTTGCTGACATATTGAGTGCAACACTTTCACAGCACCATCTTTTAGGATTTGAAATAGCATAATTGGAATTCCATCACCTCCACTAGCTTTGTTCATAGTGATGCTTCCTAAGGCCCACTTGACTTCACATTCCAGGATGTCTGGCTCAAGATGAGAGATCACACCATCATGATTATCTGGGTCATGAAGATCTTTTTTGTATAGTTCTTCTGTGTATTGTTGCCACCTCTTCTTAATATCTTCTGCTTCTGTTAGGTCCATCCTATTTACATCCTTTATTGTGCCCATCTTTGCATGAAATGTTCCCTTGGTATCTCTAATTTTCTTGAAGAGATCTCTAGTCTTTCCCATTCTGTTGTTTTCCTCTATTTCTTTGCATTGATTGCTGAGGAAGGCTTTCTTATCTCTCCTTGTTATTCTTTGGAACTCTGCATTCAAATGGGTATATCTTTCCTTTGCCTTTCACTTCTTTTCTATTCACAGCTATTTGCAAGGCCTCCTCAGACAACCATTTTGCCTTTTAGCATTTCCCTTCTCCAGAGGATCTTCCCAACCCAGGGATCGAACCCAGGTCTCCCACATTGCAGGCAGATTCTTTTAAAGCGTTGAAATTACTGGAACATCATTTCAAGAAGGCATCATTTAAGTATCAGCTTTTACTTTTAATCTGGAAACAGAGTCTGTTTTTTTTTTTTTTTTTCTTTTTCTTTTTCTGGTCATTATACTAATCCAGTTCATTTTAGTTCCTTCTGAGAGAAATAGATGAAAATAAACTTTCTCAGTTGTGGATGAACTAGATTATGTTATTAGCCAATTAGCATGTGCTACCTTCAGGAAGGACCTCCAGTAATAACATAAACCCAAAACATATATATATAAGACTTAAAATGATCATTTGATGCTTTATTTTTCCATTGTTCATTCTTCTATATTTTTATTCTAGAAAAATGTTTGTTATCCTATTACTACAGTCAATATTTATTCCTAATGGTTTTATTAGGCCATTCACTCATGTTGCTTAAGAATTATATGTTATGAGAATTAATAAGAGTCTAATTTTTCCCTGATAATTCAAAAATTTTTGTTCAATAAGCTACAAAAGTCTGCAGACAGAAATCTTACCCTCTTTATAGCCAAGCAGATGCAATCCATTACACATATATTCTCAAGATAAACAATAACTAGTCAAGTAAGAGAACAGCACAATTTGTCACATATAATTCATCCTAAATTCACTTGGTAATTGAGGTGACCATTTATGTTAGCTAATTGACTTTATTCAAAGGAACAGTAAAATTCTCATATCTTTATGCTGCTAAGTCACTTCGGTTGTATCCGACTCTGTGCGACCCCATAGACAGCAGCCCATCAGGCTCCCCCATCCCTGGAATTCTCCAGGCAAGAACACTGGAGTGGGTTGCCATTTCTTTCTCCAATGCATGAAAGTGAAAAGCAAAAATGAAGTCGCTCAGTCGTGTCCGACTCTTAGCAACCCCTATGACAAGAGGTAATTTTGCTACTTGGAATGAGTGTCCCAGACAAAATTAATCTCCTACCTTCACACAGAAACTGAGAGATAGAAATGCTTTCTCACTTTCTGTGTAATAAAGCTGGGGTCATACAGCTGGCCAAAGGCTTATTTGGCTTTCAAAAGGATTTACATATTTTCAGAAAGACAGAGAAAAAAGCTTTCAAGTTTCCTAAGGTAAATGCTTCAGGAAAAGAAGGAAGAAAGTCACTTCCTTTATTTTCAACAGGGAACTCTAAGCTTCTTATTTTTATTTTGTATTTCTCCTTACATAACAAAGCTGCCAGTCACAAACTGGGCAATGTATTTCCTCCTATCTTTCTCCTAAGTATAGAGTGAAAGTTCTTTTTCTTAGTTGGATGGAGTAAATCTGGTAAAACCAAAGAACAACCAAAAACTATGTACCTTGCATTTTAGGAGTGGTAACTCATTATCTATCAGCCTCTTCAGCAAGAACTCTGACGAAATTGGAATTACCCGCCTTTGGGTCATTCAGAACACACTCTTGAAGGGAGAGTTGAGTTAATTAAGCTGGAACCACAAATGTGTTAAACAGGGAGGAGGAGAAGAGGGCACTGAGGATCATCTATTCTGGCAGGAAGTCAGTGGCATAGATGAAGCTATCATTTCCAAATTCTCTTCCCTAGTTCCTTTTCCCCACCTACATTCAAGTTGGTGTTAAGGGGCTGCACATACAGTTCAGTGGTACTGCTACTGCCGTCTTGTCTCAGACTTCCTTTTGATTTACCTTCAAGACTTTCATTCACTATTTTGACATTCTAAGTAAGGGTGAACCTTATAGCACGTGATGGCCAAAAATTACTAGCAAAACAAGTAAAGACAAATAAACAAAAGAAATTACATAGGAAAAAAATGCTGGTTGCAGAGGTGAGAATAAATAATCAAATAGCTAGAAATATTTCCTTATGTGACCCTCTTATGAACAGCAGCATTGTTCAAATGGGGACATTTTTCCCCAAAGGTGGTGCTTTGAATGGGAGCATTTATATTTGAACATAATTATAATAAGTTATAAGAGGTGGTCCTAAGATGGTGGAGAAATAGGATGGGGAGACCACTTTCTCCCCAACAAATTCATTGAAAGAACATTTGAGTGCCGAACAAATTCCACAGAACAACTTTTGAATGCTGGTAGAGGACATCAGGCACCCAGAAAAGCAGCCCATTGTCTTCAAAAGGAGGTAGGACAAAATATAAAAGAATAAAAGAGAGACAAAAGAGGTAGGGATGGAGATCTGTCCCAGGAAGGGAGTCTTTAAAAAGAGAGGTTTCCAAACACCAGGAAACACTCTCTCTGGTGGGTCTGTGGTGAGCCTTGGAACCTCAGAGGGCAAAATAACCGGGAGGAAAAATAAATAAGTAATTAAAACCCACAGATTATGTGCCTAACAGCAACTCCCAGCGGTGCAACAGCCCAGATGCTTGCATCCCCTGCTAGCAAGCCAGGGAGAGACACTGAGGAGCAGCCTGCATTCCTTACAATAAGGACCAGGCCTGAATGCCCTGAGGGCAATCTGAGGGAACTAGCTTAAGATAGCAACCCAGACTGTGGGATAGCTAGCTATCCCTAGATTGCCCAAAAAGCCCTAATCACCGCCAAGCACTCACAGAACAAAGTGCTGAGCAGAGCTAGCTGGCTGCAGACCAGCCCATCCCCCACGGGAGGCAGGCAGGCGAGGGCAGCCAGAACTGGAAGGGGGCAATCACAGCCCCAGAGAGGCATCCTATACCAAACTGCAAGCAGACTCCGTTGCTAACCCAGACTTGGACAGTCGACATCCACTGGGAGGGTCGCAGCCAGAGATCAGCTTCCCAGAAGAGAGAAGGTGTGCCCATTGTACACCCAGAAAACCGAGCAGCTAGGACAGGGGAGGGGATAAGTCACAGCCTTCAACTGGGGGCGACTACACACGCCAATGAACGGGTCACCTGAGCTGCTCAGACCTGGGACAGGTGCAAAACGCAGGCCCAACCAAGTCTGCACGTTTGTGGAGTACCCAAGAACCTGAACCTGAATGGCTTAGACTTGGGAAGTGCATGCAAACCAGGGTGCGCATCAGACAGTTCCTGGCAGAGCAACCTAGAGTCTGAGCAGTGTAGACTGGGAAAGCACACACACCGTGAGCAGGGGCAAACCCAGTGTGGCTGAATCACTGTGAACACACACCAGTGATATTTGTTTGCAGTGTTCCTCCCTCCTCAAAGCACGAATGAACAATCCAACATAAAAAGGACTGACCACCACTGCGTCCCTTCTGTCAGGTTGGAAATTAGACACTGAAGAAACCAGGAAACAGAAGCTAAAATAAGCAGAGGGAACTGCTTTGGAAGTGACAGGTGCGATAGAATAAAACCCTATATTTAGCACCAACTACATAGGAAGAGGCCTATAGACCATGAGAAGTACAAGCCAGACCAAGGAACTATCTGAAAATGAACTGACCCCACACTGTCCACAGTAGCTCCAGAGAAAGTCTTAGATATATATTTTACTATTATCAATTTTTAAATTTAGAAAAAAAATTATTTTTTGTTATTTTTAAGTCCCCATTACTCCTTTAATTTTCATTTTTATAAAATACTATTACCTTGCAAAAAACAGACTTTTTAAAAGCAAACTTCATATATATATATTTTATAACTTCTGTGACTTTGTGTATTTTTGTTTTTTTGTTTTTGCTTTTTTAATATTGTATTTTTGAGACTCTAACCTTTACTCAAGATTTTTTGTCTTTGTTTTTTTGGTATTATCAACTTTGTACTTTTAAGAACCCAGTCTTCAGTACCCATTTTTACTTGGGAGTGAGATCACTAGCCTGATTGCTCTCTTCCCCTTTTGACTCTCCTTTATCTCCACCAGGTCGTCTCTATCTCCCTCCTCCCCCTTGTCTTCTCTACCCAACTCAGTGAATCTCTTTGTGTGTTCCGGGCTGTGGAGAACATTTAGGGAACTGATTACTGGCTGGATCTGTCTCTCTCTCCTTTTGATTCCCCCCACTTTATCTACCTGGCCACCTCTGTCTCCTTCCTCGCTCTCCTTTTCTCTGTGTAACTCTGTGAACATCTCTGAGGGATCCAGACTGTGGAGAGCACATAGGGAAATGATTACTGGCTAGCTTGCTCTCTCCCCTTTTGATACCTCTCATCTCCTCCTGGTCGCATCTATCTCCCTCCTCCCTCTTTTCTTCTCCATGTACCTCTCTGGTGTCCCTCACTGTGGAGAAACTTTTCATCATTAACCTAGATGTTTTATCATCAGTTCTGTATAGATGGAGAAGTCTTGAAGCTACTGTAAGAATAAGACTGAAAACCAGAGGCAGGAAGCTTAAGTCCAAATCCTGAGAATACCAGAGAACTCCTGAACCCAGGGAACATTAATCGATAGGAGCTCATCAAATGCCTCCATACCTACACTGAAACCAAGCACCACCCAATGGCTAACAAGCTCCAGAGCAAGACAAACCATGCAAATTCTTCAGCAACATAGGAACATAACGCTAGGCCTCAATATACAGGCTGACCAAAGTCACACCAAACCCACTGATATCTCAAAACTTATTACTGGACAGTTCATTGCACTCCAGAAAGAAGAAATCCAGCTCCGCCCACCAGAACACTGACAGAAGCTTTCCTAACCAGGAAACCTTGACAAGCCACCCGTCCAACCCCACCCACAGTGAGGAACCTCCACAATAAAGAGGAACCACCAACTGCCAGAATACAGAAAGGCACCCCAAACACAGCAGTATAAACAAAATGAAAAGGCAGAGAAATATCCACCAGGTAAAGGAACAGGATAAATGCCCACCAAACCAAACAAAAGAGGAAGAGATAGGGAATCTACCCGATAAAGAATTCCAAATAATGATAGTGAAAATGATCCAAAATCTTGAAAACAAGTTGGAGTTACCGATAAATAGCCTGGAGACAAAGATTGAGAAGATGCAAGAAAGGTTTAACAAGGACCTAGAAGAAATAAAAAAGAGTCAATATATAATGAATGCAATAAATGAGATCAAAAACACTCTGGAGGGAACCAACAGTAGAATAATGGAGGCAGAAGATAGGATAACTGAGGTAGAAGATAGAATGGTAGAAATAAATGAAACATAGGGGAAAAAAGAATTAAAGGAAATGAGGACAACCTCAGAGACATCTGGGACAATGTTAAATGCCCCAACATTCGAATCATAGGAGTCCCAGAAGAAGAAGACAAAAAGAAAGACCATGAGAAAATTCCCTAAAATGGGGAAGGAAATAATCACCCAAGTCCAAGAAACACAGAGAGTCCCAGACAGGATAAATTCAAGGTGAAACACCCCAAGACACATATTAATCAAATTAATAAAGATCAAACACAAAGAACAAATATTAAAAGCAGCAAGGGAAAAACAACAAATAGCACACAAGGGGATTACCATGAGGATACAAGCTGATTTTTCAATAGAAACTCTTCAGGCCAGAAGGGGATGGCAGGACATACTCAAAGTAATTAAAGAAAATAACCTACAGCCCAGATTACTGTACCCAGCAACAATCTCATTCAAATATGAAGGAGAAATCAAAAGCTTTACAGACAAGCAAAAGCTGAGAGAATTCAGCACCACCAAACCAGCTCTCCAACAAATGCTAAAGGATCTTCTCTAGACAGGAAACACAAAAAGGGTATATAAACTCGAACCCAAAACAATAAAGTAAATGGCAACGGGATCATATTTATCAATAATTACCTTAAATGTAAATGGGTTGAATGCTCCAACCAAAAGACAAAGACTGGCTGAATGGATACAAAAACAGGACCCCTATATATGTCGTCTACAAGAGACCCACCTCAAAACAAGGGACACATACAGACTGAAAGAGAAGGGCTGGAAAAAGATATTCCATGCAAATAGTGACAAAAAGAAAGCAGGAGTGGCAATACTCATATCAGATAAAATAGACTTTAAAACAAAGGCTGTGAAAAGAGACAAAGATGGACACTACATAATGATCAAAGGATCAATCCAAGAAGAAGATATAACAAGCATAAATATATATGCACCCAACATAGGAGCACCACAATGTGTAAGACAAATGCTAACAAGTATGAAACGGAAAATTAACAATAACACAATAATAGTGGGAGACTTTAATAACCCACTCACACCTATGGATAGATCAACTAAACAGAAGATTAACAAGGAAACACACACTTTAAAAAAAACAATAGACCAGTTAGACCTAATTGATATCTATAGGACATTTCACCCCAAAACAATGAATTTCACCTTTTTCTGAAGTGCTCACGGAACCTTCTCCAGAATAGATCACATCCTGGGCCATAAATTTACCCTAGGTAAATTCAAAAAAATTGAAATCATTCCAAGCACCTTTTCTGACCACAATACAGTAAGATTAGATGTCAATTACAGGAGAAAAACTATTTAAAATACCAACATATGGAGGCTGAACAACATGCTGCTGAATAACCAACAAATCACAGAAGAAATCAAAAAAGAAATCAAAATATGCATAGAAATGAATGAAAATGAAAACACAACAACCCAAAAACTATGGGACACTATAAAAGCAGTATTAAGGGTAAGAAAGCTGAGTGCCGAAGAATTGGTGCTTTTGAACTGTGGTGTTGGAGAAGACTCTTGAGAGTTCCTTGGACTGCAAGGAGATCCAACCAGTCCATTCTGAAGGAGATCAGCCCTGGGATTTCTTTGGAAGGAATGATGCTAAAGCTGAAACTCCAATGTTTTGGCTACCTCATGTGAAGAGTTGACTCACTGGAAAAGAATCTGGTGCTGGGAGGGATTGAGGGCAGGAGGAGAAGGGGACGACAGAGAATGAGACAGCTGGATGGTATCACTGACTCGATGGACGTGAGTCCGAGTAAACTCTGGGAGTTGGTGATGGACAGGGAGGCCTGGCATGCTGCAATTCATGGGGTCGCAAAGAGTCAGACATGACTGAGCAACTGAACTGAACTGACCTGAAGGGGAAGGTACATAGCAATACAGGCTTACCTCAAGAAACAAGAAAAAGTCAAATAAATAACCTAACTCTACACCTAAAGCAACTTGAAAAGGAAGAAATTGTGAACCTCAGCATTAGTAGAAGGAATGAAATCTTTAAAATTAGGGCAGAAATAAATGCAAAAGAAACAAAAGAGACCATAGCAAAAATCAACAAAACTAAAAGCTGGTTCTTTGAGAAGATAAATATAATTGACAAACCAGTAGTCAAACTCATCAAGAAACAAAAGGAGAAAAATGAAATCAACAAAATTAGAAATGAAAATGGAGAGATCAAAAGAGACAACACAAAAAGGCAAAGGATCATAAGAGACTATTATCAGCAACTATATGCAAATAAAGTGGACAACTTGGAAGAAATAGACAAATTCTTAGAAAAGTACAACTTTCCAAAATTGAACCAGGAGGAAATAGAAAATCTTAACAGACCCATCACAGGCGTGGAAATTGAAACTGTAATTATAAATCTTCCAACAAACAAAAGCCCAGGGCCAGATGGCTTCACAGCTGAATTCTACCAAAAATTTAGAGAAGAACTAAAACCTACCCTACTCAAACTCTTCCAGAAAATTGCATAGGAAGGTAAACTTCCAAACTCTTTGTACAAGGCCACAATCACCATAATACCAAGACCTGACAAAGATGCCACACAAAAAAAGAAAACTACAGGCCAATATCACTGATGAACATAGACGCAAAAATCCTCAACAAAATTCTAGCAAACAGAATCCAACAACACATTAAAAAGATCATACATCATGACCAAGTGGGCTTTATCCCAGGGATGCAAGGATTCTTCAATATCTGCAAATCAATCATTGTAATATACCACATTAACAAATTGAAAAATAAAAACCATATGATTATCTCAATAGATGCAGAGAAAGCCTTTGACAAAACTCAACATCCATTTATGATAAAAACCTCCAGAAAGCAGGAATAGAAGGAACATACCTCAACATAATAAAAGCTATATATGACAAACCCTCAGCAAATAGTATCCTCAATGGTGAAAAACTGAAAGTATTTCCCCTAAAGTCAGGAACAAGACAAGGTGCCCACTCTCACCACTACTATTCAGCATAGTTTTGGAAGTTTTGGCTACAGCAATCAGGAAAGAAAGAAATAAAAGGAATCCAGATTGGAAAAGAAAAAGTAAAGCTGTCACTGTTTGCAGATGACATGATCCTCTACACAGAAAACCGTAAAGACTCCACCACAAAATTGCTAGAGCTCATCAATGACTATAGTAAAGTTGCAGGATATAAAATTAACACACAGAAATCCCTTGCTTTCCTATACACTAACAATGAGAAAACAGAAAGAAAAATTAAGAAAACAATTCCATTCACCATGCAACAAAACGAATAAAATACTTAGGAATATATCTACCTAAATAAACTCAAGACCTATATATAGAAACCTATAAAACACTGGTGAAAGAAATCAAAGAGGACACAAATAGATGGGGAAATATACCATGTTCATGGATTGGAAGAATCAATATAGTGAAAATGAGTATACTACCCAAAGCAATCTATAGATTCAACGCAATCCCTATCAAGCTACCAACAGTATTTTTCAGAGAACTAGAACAAATAATTTCACAATTTGTATGGAAATACAAAAAACCTCGAATAGCCAAAGCAATCTTGAGAAAGAAGAATGGAACTGGAGGAATCAACCTGCCTGACTTCAGGCTCTACTACAAAGCCACAGTCATCAAGACAATATGGTACTGGCACAAAGACAGAAATATAGATCAATGGAACAAAATAGAAAGCCTAGAGATAAATCCACACACCTATGGACACCTTATCTTTGACATACGAGGCAAGAATATACAATGGAGTAAAGACAATCTCTTTAACAAGTGGTGCTGGGAAAACTGGTCAACCACTTGTAAAAGAATGAAACTAGATCACTTTCTAACACCGCACACAAAAATAAACTCAAAATGGATTAAAGGTCTAAATGTAAGACCAGAAACTATAAAACTCCTAGAGGAGAACATAGGCAAAACACTCTCAGACATAAATCACAGCAGGATCCTCTATGATCCACCCCCCAGAATTCTGGAAATAAAAGCAAAAATAAACAAATCGGATCTAATTAAAATTAAAAGCTTGTGCACAACAAAGGAAAATATAAGCAAGGTGAAAAGACAGCCTTCTGAATGGGAGAAAATAATAGCAAATGAAGCAACTGACAAACAACTAATCTCAAAAATATACAAGCAACTTATGCAGCTCAACTCCAAAAAAATAAACGACCCAATCAAAAAATGGGCCAAAGAACTAAGTAGACATTTCTCCAAAGAAGACATACAGATGGCTAACAAACACATGAAAAGATGCTCAACATCACTCATTATTAGAGAAATACAAATCAAAACCACAATGAGGTACCACTTCACACCAGTCAGAATGGCTGTGATCCAAAAATCTGCAAGCAATAAATGCTGGAGAGGGTGTGGAGAAAAGGGAACCCTCCTACACTGTTGGTGGGAATGCAAACTAGTACAGCCACTATGGAGAACAGTGTGGAGATTCCTTAAAAAATTGCAAATAGAACTACCTTATGACCCAGCAATCCCACTGCTGGGCATACACACCGAGGAAACCAGAATTGAAAGAGACACATGTACCCCAATGTTCATCGCAGCACTGTTTATAATAGCCAGGACATGGAAACAACCTAGATGTCCATCAGCAGAGGAATGGATAAGAAAGCTGTGGTATATATACACAATGGAGTATTACTCAGCTGTTAAAAAGAATTCATTTGAATCAGTTCTAATGAGATGGATGAAACTGGAGCCGATTATACAGAGTGAAGTAAGCCAGAAAGAAAAGCACCAATACAGTATACTAACACATATATATGGAATTTAGAAAGATGGCAATGACGACCCTGTATGCAAGACAGCAAAAAAGACACAGATGTGTATAACGGACTTTTGGACTCAGAGGGAGAGGGTGAGGGTGGGATGATTTGGGAGAATGGCATTCTAACATGTATACTATCATGTAAGAATTGAATCGCCAGTCTATGTCTGACGCAGGATACAGCATGCTTGGGGCTGGTGCATGGGGATGACCCAGAGAGATGTTGTGGGGAGGGAGGTGGGAGGGGGGTTCATGTTTGGGAACGCATGTAAGAATTAAAGATTTTAAAATTAAAAAAATAAAGAACTAAAAAAAATTTTTGAGAGAATTCAGTGATAAAAAAAAAAAACTGGTCAACCACTTGTAAAAGAATGAAACTAGAGCATTTTCTAACACCATACACAAAAATAAACTCAAAATGGATTAAAGATCTAAACATAAGACCAGAAACTATAAAACTCCTAGAGGAAAACATAGGTAAAACACTCTCCGACATAAATCAGAGCAGGATCCTCTATGACCCACCTCCCAGAATATTGGAAATAAAGGCAAAAATAAACAAATGGTACCTAATTAAAATTAAATGCTTCTGCACAACAAAGGAAACTATAAGCAAAGTGAAAAGACAGCCTTCAGAATGGGAGAAAATAATAGCAAATGAAGCAATGGACAACGAATTAATCTCAAAAATATACAAGCAACTCCTGAAGCTCAACTCCAGAAAAATAAAAGACCCAATCAAAAGGGGGCCAAAGAACTAAACAGGCATTTCTCCAAAGAAGACATACAGATGGCTAAAAAACACATGAAAAGATGTTCAACATCACACATCATCAGAGAAATGCAAATCAAAACCACCTTGAGGTACCATTTAATGCCAGTCAGAATAGCTGTGATCCAAAAGTCTACAAGCAATAAATGCTGGAGAGGGTGTGGAGAAAAGGGAACCCTCTTAACACTGTTGGTGGGAATGCAAACTAGTACAGCCACTATGAAGAACAGTGCGGAGGTTCCTTAAAAACTGGACATAGAACTGCCTTATGACCCAGCAATCCCACTTCTGGGCATACACACAGAGGAAACCAGAATGGAAAGAGACACGTGTTCCCCAATGTTCATCGCAGCAGTGTTTATAATAGCCAGTACATGGAAGCAACCTAGATGTCTATCAGCAGATGAATGGATAAGAGAGCTGTGGTACATGTACACAATGGAATATTACTTAGCCATTAAAAAGAATACATTTGAATCAGTTCTAATGAGGTAGATGAACCTGGAGCCTATAATACAGAGTGAAGTGAGCCATAAAGAAAAACACCAATACAGTATACTAATGCATATATATGGAATTTAGAAAGAAGATAACGATAACCCTGTATGTGAGACAGCAAAAGAAACACAGATATATAGAACAGTCTTTTGGACTCTGTGGGAGAGGGTGAGGGTGGGATGATTTGGGAGAATGGCATTTAGACATGTAAAATATCATGTGTGAAATGAAAAAAAAAATATAATACATTATAATAGCTTAATTTGTAAAAGTCCAGATTCTTCCCAGTAGAGAAAATCACTGCTTTTGGCACATTCATTAATATACCCCCTATTTGAATACTATAAACTAGTGGTCGGTTTTTCCAAATTGTCTGAAGAACAGTAAATCTAATCAATAGCAATCCTTTATAATTTTCAAAATCCCATTTCCTGGAAGGATGGCTGAGTCATTAAATACCACCTTTTGTGGCCATCATGGCTCTAAAATGTTAGCTGAATGCATTGTTGTATTTTGTTAATACTTAGCTGGTGGTGATGACATATGGATATTTTAGTGTTTTCCAGTGCGCTAATAATAAAGAGTATAAATTATTCATTCCAAAACTGCAAAATTATGTAAAAATAATAGGATTGAAGTATATCTCAGTCATTTCCTTACATTCTTCTAGATAAAATTTTGTGTTGCTAATTTTATGTCACCTTGTCTGGGCCACAGGGAGTCAGGATAGCTATAAAAGTTCAACAATGTCCTGAATCTGTGTGAATGGATTTTTGGTGATATTAGCATTTGAATCAGAAGAATGAGTAAGGAATATTGTCCTTCCCAGTGGAGGTAGACCTCATCTAAACTGTTGACCTGAATAGAATAATAAAAGTAGTGGAGAAAGAATTAGCTCATCCACTTACCTGTCCTTCAGCTGAAATATAGATCTTTTCTTGCCTTCCTCTGGAACCTAACCATTGTCTCTCCTGGGTCTTCAGCTTGTCAGTTGCAGATTTTGATATTCTTCCATAATCATATTCATCAATTCCTTAAAATAACAAAATAAATTGATTGATATGTAGATCCACCATTGTGCCCATTGATTCTGTTTCTCTGGAGAACTCTAAAATGGGTATGAATGAGGGAAAAGCAAAAGCATACAAAATAAGAACAACTATTTGTCAATGTCATTCCTTTATAGCCCAAATTAGTATACACATAGTATATATATTTGGTCATTTTAACACACTCATTTCTTCTTTTGGTATGACCAAATTTAAAAGTCTGCAACTGAGATTCTAAGAGAGCTTTTTCCAAGGTTATACCCTAACAACTAAACAACCTATAAAAACTATGAATGTAGAGCACACTTGCCTGAGAGTACATGTGTGTATGTGTATACTAATTTGGGCTATAAAGGAATGACATTGACAAATAGTTGTTCTTATTTTGTATGCTTTTCCTTTTCCCTCATCCATACCCATTTTAGAGTTCTCCAGAGAAACAGAATCAATGGGCACAATGGTGGATCTACATATCTATCAATTTATTTTATTATTTTAAGGAATTGATGAATATGATTATGGAAGAATATCAAAATCTGCAACTGACAAGCTGAAAACCCAGGAGAGCCAATGGTTAGGTTGCAGAGGAAGGCAAGAAATAGAGACATTTTCTGGAGAAGGAAATGGCAACCCGCTCCAGTATTCTTGCCTGGAGAATTCCAGGGACAGAGGAGCCTAGTGGGCTGCCATCTATGGGGTTGCACAGAGTCAGACATGACTGAAGCAACTTAGCAGTAGCAGCAGCAGAGACTTTTTTTATGAAGTGCTTTGGGATGTGGAATACATGTGCTCAGACAAGCTTTCTGTTTACTTAAAACCACATTCCAACTGACTCCATCAACAATAGGTTTGTTGTTGCTTCTCTCACTTCTTACCTGTTTACAAATGATCTTTGCTCTCTAAACAAGACAGCATCTTGTAACTATTGCTTAAGTGTTTGGTAATGGATGTTTTTCTGAGACAGTTGTCTCAGGCCTCCACATTGCTGGAGGTTTCCATCTTTCTTCTGCCTGGATTTCTCTACTCCCTTTGGCAGCAGTGCATGGCCAGGACTGATGCGTGCATGGCCTTGAGCATCAAATCTCCCTCTTCCCTCTTCGCTCCATACCTAAAACTGCCTCATTTTACCACACACTACTACTCTATTCACTCATTCAATTAATATTATAGCATTACTCTGCTGGCCAGGTGGCACTAGCGGTAAAGAACCCACCTGCCAATGTGGGAGACATAGAGATGTGGGTTCAATCCTTGGATCAGGAAGATCTTCTGGAGAAGGGCATGGCTACCCACTCCAGTATTCTTGCATGGACAGAGGAACGTAGTGAGCTACCATCCACAGGGTCGCACAGAGTCAGACACAACTGAAGCAACTTAGCACAAACTCTGCTGGCCAGAGGACAGATAGTAGTACATAAAAAGATGTCTGCCCCCATGGGTCTGAGTCTAACGGAGGATTCAGACATTCCAATATTACCTACCAAGAATGCAATCAGGCTACAATGAAAGGAATAAATCCTCTCTCCTCTAAGTCCTGAGGGATAAAGTTGATTACATATGCCTGGAAAATCTAAATATCAACTTTTTGCTTTATGACCTTCTTGTTCTACTGACTTTATTTTATAGCTATCATATTCCATGAAATTAAAAGATGCTTTCTTTTTGGAAGAAAAGCTATGATAAACCTAGACAGTGTATTAAAAAGCAGAGATGTCACTTTGCTGACAAAGGTCCATATAGTCAATGCTATGGTTTTTCCGGTAGTCACATATGGATCTGTGAACTGGACTGTAAAAAATGTATAGCACCAAATAATTGATGCCTTTGAACTGTAGTGCTGGAGAAGAGTCCTGAGTGTCCCTTTGACAGCAAGGAGATCAAACCAGTCAATGTTAAAGGAAATCAACCTTGAATATTCATTGGAAGAACTGATACTGAAGGGCCAATATTGTGGTCACCTGATGTGACTAGCCAACTGATTGGAGAAGACTCTGATGGTAGGAAAGATTGAAAGCAAAAGAAGAGGGTGGCAGAGAATGAGATGGTTGGGTGACATCACCAATGCAATGGACATGAACATGAGCAAACTCTGGGAAATGGTGAGGGACAAGGAGGCCTGGCATGCTGCAGTCCATGGGGTCATGAAGAGTTAGGCACAACTGCATGACTGCACAACACCACCACCATATTCCTCTTATTAGGCTGCTGACTACTGTTTGCCCTGTCATTCCTCCATTCTGAGGTTTAATCTGTAGTCCAAACCAATAAACACTCAGTGATTGGGCTTTAAAGTAGTGCTAATTTGCATGTCTGGTTTTCCAGAAGCAATAGAAATTCCAGATGTTTAGTTAACTTTTTTTTAATAGTTGTCTCTTTTTATACCTAATTTTCTCTGTAGAGCGCTATTAAAAAAAAAAAGAAAGAAAAACAGGTGGGACAATACCGTATGGATGAGATTCATTATATTCTCCACAAAATATGGTGCCCCTTATCCTCTTCCAGTTGCCATGGTCATCCTTGCTGACCCTCAGCCAGTTTCTGTACTTTATCTTCATTGAATGAACAGTTTGCTACCTACCTCTAGTAAGGTGAGGTGTAAGATAGGGATCCTTACAGAATCAGGGATCAGTTATCAGGCCCAAGTGTCTTTCATCTGGCCTTCTCATAAAATATATACATTAGGTGATATATATATGTATATATATATATATCACATATTGCATGAATACCTAGCATTTGTCCACTGCATATGTCAGACTTTACAACTGATACAGTTTGGGTCCTCAAACTGAGATATACATTTCTCACTGCTTACTGTTCTGTGGCTTATTAAATAGTCTCACCAATGTTATCTTATAGAAGTATTCATCTACTTTTACCCTTCATCCAATCCTTGAGAAACCCCAGAATCCAAGAAAAGCATTAAAATATAAATGTGAGGTTTTAACTACGAAATAATCATGTGCATAGAGTTGTTGATATCTTGGGTCTTTAAAAGTTGGTTTTTAACAAATAGACATATATAAAATTGAAATATACCCACAGATATAGAAAACAAACTTGTGGTTACAAAAGGGGAAAAGAAATAGGATAAATTAGAAGTTTGGGATTAACATATTCTGTGTTTTGTATAAAATAGATAACCAACAAAGGCCTACTGTATAACACAGGGAACTATACTCAATATTTTATATAACCTATAAAGGAAAAGATTCTGAAAAAACAATACTCACAAAACATCTGAATCACTTTGTTGTATACCTAAAACTAACAAAAGATTGTAAATCAATTATATTTTTTAAAAAACCTAAACCAACACAAAAATGGAATTTAAAAGATAAATTTATTTAAAAACTCAAAAAGTTATTTTTCTGCTTGTTAAATAGGACATGTTCACTGTACATATTTTTTAATTAACATGTGTATGTGGAATATAGAAAAATGGTACAGATGAACCCATTTTGCAGAGCAAGAAGAGAGACACAGACATAGAGAACAGATGAGTCGACACCAGCGGGGAGAGGGAGACTGCGGGATGAACTGAGAGACTGGAACTGATGTATGTGCACTGTATGTGTAAAACAGCTCGTGGGAACCTGCTGTAGAGAGGAGGGAACTCAGCTCAGTGCTCTGTGGTGACCTAGATGGGTTAGGGTGGGGTTGTGGGGAGGTCCAAGTGGGAGAGGATATGTGTATATATATAGCGGATTCATTTTATTGTACAAAAGAAACTAACACAACATATAAGCAACTTTACACGCACACATAAAGGGTGAAAAAGGTAATTGCTATAAATATACCATAACTTACATAATCTTTCTCCTGTATTTGAATATGTAGTTAGTTGCCTCTTTTTCACAATTAAGGAACAACGAGTTAGTAGACATCTTTGTCCACAGAAACCTTGGTTACTTTAGAGTTTTTTCTTAAGTTTGGTTTCCCAGATGAGAATTTACTGGGTAAAAGTGACTAAGAGGCATGTTTCAGACTCATGAGACAAAGTACCAATTACCATCCCAAATGGTTATATTTACTTATACTTCTATGATAAGTGTCTAATACTGCATGTTTCAACATAAACATACAGACTAGTAGATTTTAGAAATAATGTCATCATTTAAAGTGAAAACATGGATAAAAGTCTGAGTGAATAGGTAGGTAGTCCAAGAAGCTAAACATGCTCTAAATACCTTTCTTTAAAAGGCAGGGTTTAGGAAATCTATGAAGACGTTTATGAAACTTGGTTCAATGGCTAGAGACATTCCACATCTAAGACAAAAGAAAGTCCCTCTCCAGAGATCAAGTCAACTATGATAACTATTCAACTGTCCTAAACTCTATTCAGTTTTAATCACTAAATACCACTGACTCATGCCTTGTCCTGTCCACCACCACCTCCATCTGGGCCCACTCTCCCACCATCTCTCTCAACTTTAGCAACATATGTGAAACTATTTTCTCTATTTCCACTTTGCAGAGAATGGAGCTCTCTTCTCTCCAATTCATAATCTTCTTTTCAAATATGAAATTCTAACTTATTGCTTTCCTTTTGAACCTTTTTAAAAGGTTCTCATTATTCTTAGTATGCTCTTAGGCTAAGGATGAAACCCTTGGTATAGATCACAGGGACCTGAATGTCCTGGTTCCTGCTTTTCTCCCCAGCCTCAATTGTTCATCTCCTTTCCACTTCTAACTACTCATCCTTTTTCCCATTCTGTGAATAACCCACACTCTCTCCTTATCTGGAAGGAGAATGCTATTAATGTGTTCTACATGCCTCGATTCTGTTCTCTCCATCCAACCCCTGTTGATTCATCACTTTTCAAATATCATCTCATGCATCATATCCTCACTCCCTAGCCTAACAAGCACCTCCATTTTGCCTTCAATATATGATTTACAACACATTCTGTTGTGAATAATTACTTATTCAGGAGGTTATCTGATTGGTTGTCTGCCCCAGAATGTTCTTGGTCAGATCAAATCTGTTTTTCTCCCTTTTGAATCTAAACCACCCAGCAGAATGCCTGGCACATAGCTGGAGTTCCGCATTATTTATAGAATAAAACATATTTCTACAGTAAATGTATGAATCAGACTTTGATATGAAAGTTTAAGACCTAGTAAGAAAAGAAGGTGACTTCAGAATAGAAGACATGGGAAATTATAACCAGTTGAAAATACATCAGACAAAGAGAATATGTATAAATGTTATTGCATTTTCAAGCTGTGCTAAACTAATTGAGAAATGAAAGATGCTATAACTGACTTGGTTACTTTCAACCAAGAATTTGACCTCTTTGTTCCTGAAATGCCTCATCTATACAATATGAATGACACCTATATGAATGACACTACCTCACTTCCATGCTTCCTAATATCAAAAATCTATATAACTTTTACTCTGAATTTGATTCAAACTATAATGAAATTAGAAGATGCTTGTTTCTTGAAAGGAAAGCTATGACAAACCTAGACAGCATATTAAAAAGCAATGACATCACTTTGCTGACAAAGGTCTGTGTAGTCAAAACTACTGTCTTTCCAGTAGTCGTGTACATATGTGAGAGTTGGACCACAAAGAAGGCTGAGCACTGTAGAATTAATGCTTTTGAACTGTGATGCTGGAGAAGACTCTAAGAGTCCCTTGGACTGCAAGGAGATCAAACCAGTTAATCTTAAAGGAAATCAACCCTGAATATTCATTCGAAGGACTGATGCTGAAGCTCCACCTGGTGCAAATTTGGCCACCTGGTACAAACAGCCACCTGTTTGGAAAAGATCCTGATGCTAGGAGAGATTGAAGGCAAAAGGAAAAGAGGGTGGCAAAGAATGAGACTGTTGGATAGCATCACCGATTCATTGGACATTAACTTGTGCAAACTCTGGGAGATAGTGAGAGACAGGAGGACTGGTACACTGCAGTCCATGGGGTGGCAAAGAGTTGGACATGACTCAGCCACTGAAAAACACAGTAAAATAATTATGCAATTTGTAACCATAGCCAAGTGGCATGTATCATAAAGGATGAACCAAAAAAGGAGACTGTAAGAGAAGGAAAAGAAGGAATCAACATAGATCAAAGCACAATTAATTTTGTAGGAATATTTTTGTCCCTTTTAGTTATGAAGAAGTAAGCACACTTATGAAGCCTGTTGTTTTATTATAAATTATACAAGCTAATTCAGTGATAACTGCACAGTCCTTAGTTTTCTATGGGAATTAAGGCTGTATGAAGTAAATCATTAAAATAGCATATAGCTAGGAAGAGTTAGTATTCCAAGTTATGTTTTTGCTGTTTCTTTTTTAATAGGAAGGGAATAAATAAAAAATTAAATGAAAATAATTTTTGAGTTCTTATTTGGGCAAAAGTTTCCCACTGAACAATCCCAGCTTTTTTATAGCCTAATTACTAGTCCTTCTTTTTAAATTATCATCCTCTCCTACTTTATCTTCATTTCTGTAAGTAACTAGGTATTATGACCATGATTCAAACCCATAACTCCAGCAGGGAAAGCAATTATGGCATAAATAATGAACACCAATAGGGAATACAAACTTGTAATAAACCATATTTAAGTCTGAAGATCATCTGAGTTTTGCATAATTTAGGCCAGAAAAATATTTAACTGACAGTTAAGATTCAGCTATGGAAAATTCTCAGGACTATCTTTCTACCTAAACTGTGATAAAGCAGATCCACTGGGGTGCAATCTCACCATGATATATACTGGAATTAGAAAAAGCGGGTGCAAATATGACAAATACTTGGAAGTAGAAAGTTCAGTCCTTGAAAAAGTAGTGCAAACTGTAAGAATAAGGTGCTACATAAATTAAGGAGCAAGTTATAAGCTATAAAGAAGTCTTTCTATTGAGATCATTTTAAGTTCTAACAAGTCCTTCAGATGGGATACAAAATCTTAAAGTCCATGTCATAAAAAGCTATTTCCAAGCAGCGTTCCTATTGTAAAGGAAAAAAATCGATCCGTGTCACTTAAGTATAATAGTGGTTTGTCTCTGCTAAGTACTTTTCCTGACACCAAGACTCCTGCACATTTAAGCAAATTTTTGCAAGGTCCTTATAACTGAAACGCATAAGAAAGAGTTTACAGGAATCATAACCAACTTGAAATTAAGCTTACCTTTGTCCTATTTTAAAAGCCTTTTAAACATAGAGTGGAAAACTACAAATATTCTGACACACAGAAAGAAAAAATTAGTCACATGCTTTATGCAAGTCAAAAGGAACGTAATCTAACAATTTGTTAAAACAAAAGGTGATTGCTTTTTCCATATTTTAAATTAAGAATGTGGGGAAAAAAAAACTTTACCTAGTAGAGACTGGAAATGCATGCTTTGGCATATATTTATAACTATCATAAGGTAAAGAATATAGAAGAAAGGAGGCAAGGAAAGAGAAAAGTTAAGGAAACCATGAATTTACAGCTTTTAATATAAGTGTCCACAAATGCTAGAGGGGCCCACAAGTTCCATGGAAATTGGAATGTCTATTATCACTGCCTTCTGAAGTTCTTATTAGCTCTCTAGGAGTTAGAATTCTTCCCTTTGCCTGAAGAAAAGCTTCTATTCTCATTTTTCGGGCTGCAGTGATATTTTCAAAATAAAACGTTATTTTTTCCTTGATCTCTTGAGTGTTTGCACCTGCATGTATTAATGACTTGGGAATTTTTGAAACACTCTTTCTCATAAAAACTGATAAATTTTCCCATCATTTCTAAAAAGTCACTTTAACTTTAACTTTCCAGATAAGCTTATTATACATTCAGGGATGTTCATTTCTGTAGTCAGATATCCAAATCTTTCTGTATATTATATTTTCCACTTAGAAAAATCACTAAATTGAAAAACCTAGACAGCGTATTAAAAAGCAGAGACATCACTTTGCCAACAAAAGTCCATATAGTCAAAGTTATGGTAAAGAATCCACTAACCAAGCAGGAGACCTGGGTCTGAACCCTGGGCTGGGAAGATCCGGAGAAGGAAATGACAACCCACTCCAACATTCTTGCCTAGGCAGAGGAGTCTGGCTACAATCTATGGGGTCACAAAGAGTCGGATATGACTGAAACAGTAACAGCATGGGTTTGCTAGTGGGCCAGTACACATGTGAGAGCTGGGCCATAAAGAAGGCTAAGCATCAAAGAATTGATGCTTTTGAACTGGGTCAGCAGATGAAGAGATGATTAGATAGCATCACCAACTCAATGGCCATGAATTTGAGCAAACTCTAAGAGATAGTGGAGGACAGAGGAGAAAGAAGCCTGGCTTGCTGCAGTCCATGTGGTCACAAAGAGGAGCACACAACTGAGTGACTGAGAATAACCCATAAATTTCTGACAATCAGAGCTAGAAATGACCTTGAAAATAGAACAATTGGCCCACTTATGAAATGGTTAGGAATATCTGATGCACCCCCTAGTGTGTGGGAAAATGTGTGGCTCATATATGACATCTTATCTTTATCACATGACTCATGTCATTAATTGAACATGATGTTTTTCCTAGCTCAGTTTAGATACACCATCATACTCATTATCGCAAAGTTAGTGCCATGAAACTAATCTCAATCAGAATTAGTGAACAAATTAAAACTTATTTACTATTCATAACTTTGTTGAATTATGTCATTTTACAGATGCAGAAGCTGAAGATAAAAAATGTTCATGTGTTGATTTAGCTAATTAATGTCAAGGCATGAATAATAAATCATTTTTTCTGTCTTCAAGAAATCATCCATTTATTAAGCACTTATTGAATACTTGATATCTGCCAGCTAGGCACTAGATATTGGATTATATATGTGAAAAGGCCATTATTAACAATGTCAATGGGCTTTTAAAAGATACATCAGTGGAATAACTTCAAGCTTTTCTGGCTAAGCAATGGAAATACTTAAACACAAAACAAAGTTATGAATTTAGACATTTCTAGTGAGCTTTGTGAAAAGCATATATCTTCTAAATTTTTCTGTAAGTTCTCTAAATTTAATATTAATGAATGTTCAATGCTTATTTTTTTTGCTTACCACATTTAAGTAGGTCAAATTTGGATAACACTGAAACACTGTCCTTTTATACATTGTATTATTACACGTATTCAAGGTACACTGAGTATCCTAAAACATTTCAGTACTCTGTACTTCTGCCGAAGTTATAAAAGAATTAAAACTAAACTGAGAATCAAAAGAGTAAGGTTCTAATATAATCTCTGTCTAATTACCTATGTCATATCATTTATCTTTCTGAAGCCTCAATCTTAGTAAAATGAAAGTAAAAAATAATATTAAAGACTATTTTTGTTTTTTAACAATAATTGAAAGCAAAGTATCAGTATTTTTTTGGTTTCACAGTTGTTTTTATCTTTTTCTCCCATAGATTGTTTATATCTACCCTTTTGTGTTTGAACTAGCTCATTTAAAAAGCAAAATCAGCAAATAAAAAGCAAAGTCTGAATGTATAATGTTTGAATAACCCAAATTAATTTCTACAATTGAAAAACTCAATTATTGAAGTTAGAATCTCAGTAGATGGGTCAAACATAGTGTAGGCACAGCTATAAAATTAAAAATAAGAGGTTAGACCTGAAGAAAATATACAGAATGAAACACAGGGAGAAATAAACATACAGATTGAAACACTTTAAATTAATTCATGGACATTTTCCACAATTGTCTGCATTTTATACTAGCATTTTATTATTACTTTAATGGTTACAGAGTGTTTTATTATGTTGATATACAATAATTTGTCTGATTCTCTATTTGTATGCACTTGGGTTATTTGATTTATTTTTGCTGGTGGTATTCTGGCATTCAATATTGTGAAACCAGTAGCTAACAACAGTCTAGTTAGTTTTTCCAATGTGAAATATTCTTTTTTCCATAGTCTTGTATTATTCTTTATTTTTTAATCTCATTTAATTACTCTTTTCTTCTTTCTAAGCTGTGGGTCATTTTGATATTGAAATTCAGGTCTTTTTCCATTTCAAAGAAGTTTTATTAGAATTGTAGTCATAGTATTATCATATTGGAATTCTCTTTCTGCTCACTCCTGGGACATCAAATACTGCTTTTTTATTTTCCCCTATTCATTTTTCTATGTATATTGTTCCCTGATCCCTTTCACCACATTCCAGGTGCTTCCCAAGATCATAACAAGACAATGTAATTTTCTGTAAAAATCAATACTATTTTTGTTCTCACTGAGCATGAAACAGTGTTTAATTTTTCTAGGAAATTCTTTTCAAGTTTCCAGTTCCATACTGCATTGCTGAACATACAGCCAATTAAAAATATGTAAGTATATAGCACTATTAGTTTTTACAACTGCCAAGTTGAGTAGAATTTTTGTTTGTTTTCTTTAACTTAATAAACACTGCCCATAATTTAATCAGCACTTTAGTTCATATGTAGGGGGTACAATCATTGATTCGATGGACATGAGTTTGAGCAAGCTCCAGGAGCTGGTGATGGACAGGGAAGTCTGGCGTGCCACATGCAGTCCATGGGGTCACAAAGTCAGACACAGCTGAGTGACTGAAATGAACTGAACTGAACTGAGAGGGTACAATAATAGTTATCTATGGAATTTACATGCATACTGATTTTACCTATCCTATTCAAAATCAACCTGTCAACATCCATTTATGATAAAAACTCTCCAGAAAGTGGACATGGAGGGAATAAGCATGCTGTGTACTCAGTAGCTCAGTCATGTCTGATTCTTTGTAACTCACAAGACTGCAGCCCACCAGGCTTCTCTGTCCATGGAATTTTCCAGGCAAGAATACTGGGGTGGGTTGCCATATCCTACTCTAGGGGATCTTCCTGACTCAGGAATCAAACCCGTGTGTCTTTCATCTCCACACTGGTAGGTGGATTCTCTACCACTGCACCACCTGGGAAGCCCATTGAGGGAATATACCTTGAAGCAATAAAGGCTATATGCATTAAGCCTACAGCTAATACCAAAATCAACTGTAAAAAGCTGAAAGCATTTCCTCTAAAATCAGAAACAAGACAAGGATGCCTACTCTCACCTCTTTTATTAAACATGGTATTGGAAGACCTAGCCAGTGTAATCACACAAGAAAAAGAAACAACAGGAATCCAAATTAGAAAGGAAGAAGTAAAACTGTGACTGTTTCCAGATGACACGATATCATACATAGAAACCCTAGAGACGCCACCAAAAAACTACTAGAGCTCATCAGTGATTTGGTAAAGTTATAGGATGCAAAGGTAGTATATAGAAACCTGTTGCATTTCTAAACACTAAAACAAACTATCAGGAAGAGAAATTAAGGAAACAATCCCATTTAGAATCACACCAAGGAGAATAATAACTTGGAATAAATCGGCCAAAGGAGGTAAAAGACATGAACTTGGAAACTAGAATACACTGCTGATAGAAATTGAAGATGACACAAACAGCAGTTAAGTTATACCATGTTCATGGACTGGAAGAATTTACATTTTTAAATTGACTCTACTACTAAAGGCAATTTATAGAGTCAATGCAATCTCTATCAAATAACCAGTGGCATTTTCCACAATATTTCACAATAATTCTAAAAGTTGTGCGGAAAAACCAAAGACCTTGAAGAGCCAAAACAATCTTGAAAAGAAAAAAGAAACAGAGCCAGAGGAAACACAGTTGCTGGCTTCAGATTATATTAGAAATCTAGAGTAAAACAGTATTATGATACTGGCACGAAAACAAATACATATATCAATGTAACAGAATTGAGAGCTCAGAAATAAACTCATTGTCTTTATGGTCAATTGATCTGTAATAAAGAAATTAAGAATATACAATGAAAAAAATACAGTCCTTCAGTAAGTGGTACCAGGAAATCTGGACGGTTATGTGTAAAAGAATGAAACTAAAACATTTTCTCATACCATACAAAACAAATTAAAAATGGATTAAAAACACAGATGGAAGACCAGAAATCATAAAACTCCTAAAAGAAAACATAGGCAGAATAGTCTTTGATACAAAATGTAGCAATATTTTTGGGGGTCTATCCTCTAAGGTGAAAGAAACAAAAGCAAAAAATAAACAAACCGGACATAATTAAACTTAAAAGCTTTTATACAGCAAAGTAAACCATAGACAAAACAGAAAGAAAGCCTAATGAATCAGAGAAAATATTTGCAAGTGATATGTCCAGTTAGGGATAAATACACAAAATATACAAACAGCTCATAAAACTCAATATATAAAAAAAAAAATTTAAAAACAGCAAGACCTGAAAAGATGTTTTCCCAAATAAGACATACAGATGGCCAATAGATATATGAAAAGATTCTCAACATTACTAATCATCAGCAAAATGCATATCAAAACCATGAGATATCACCTCACACCATGATTATCATCAAAAAGACCACAAATGACAAATATTGTTAAGGACATGAAGAAAAGTGAGCCCTTGTATCTTGTTGGTAGGGATGTAAACTGGTACAGCCATTGTAGAAAACAATATGGAAGTTTCTAGGAAACTAAAATAGAACTACCATATGATTCAACAGTTATATCCCTAGGTATATATATGAAGAAAATGGAAGCACTAATGCTTAAAGATATGCACACCCAAGAGTCTGTAACAGCATCATTCACAATAGCCAGGATATGAAAGCAACCTAAATGCCTACCAATACATGAATGGCTAAAGAAAATATTGTATATAATGGGATATTTCAGCAATTAAAAAAGAATGAAATATTGCCATTTTCAACAACATGGATAGTCCTAGACATTATTATCTAAATCAAATGTGTCAGTTGAAGACAAATACTGTACAATTTCACTTACATGTAGAATCTAAAAATCCAAACAAATGAGCAAACATAACAAACAGAATCACAGATACAGAAATAAGCAGATGACCTCAAAAAGTGAGGGGAGGGGCAGATGACTGAAACGGGTATGGGAGATTTCAGAAGTACAAACTTCTCAGTTGCAAAATAAATGAATTCTGGGAATGATACACACACAGGGGGTGATTTAGTCTGTAAGGTGGTCATATCTTTCATGGTAACACATGGTAAATAGACTCATCTACTGTGGTGATCATTCTGTGATGTATAGAAATATGGAATCACTATGTTGTGTACCAAGAATATAGAGTTGTGGATTAAATATACTTCCCCAAACAAAACCAAAGTATCTCATAGAAAAGAGACCAGATTTGTGTTTACCAGAGGCAAGAGGTAAGATGAGAAAGGGAATGAATGTAGTCAAAAGGTACAAACTTCTAATTATAAGATAAGACTAGGAATGTAATGTACAACATAGTTAACACTTGTATGTTATACACACACACACACACACACACAGCCCTCCTAGGAGTTTTCAACACAAAGATTTTTTTTTCTTTTCTTTTTAATATCAATATGTGATGATGGATGTTCACTAAACTTATCGTGGTAATCCTCTTATGCTGTATGTAAGTCAAATCATTATGTTGTATTCCTGAAGATTATACAGTGCTTTATGTCAGCTATCTCTCAATAAATCTGGAAGGAAGAAATCACCTTGTTAAGTACTATTCACAGACTGAAGTTTAATCATCACTATAAAGTTTAATACTACTTTCAAGATAAAAAATAATACTGCCACACTTGCATGAATGTAAGCAGGGTCTGAAACAAAGTACTTTTTAGTTACAACAATAGCAGTGTTAAAAGTTTTAGCATTTTTACTAGCTTTCCTAACCTCAAGTCCTATAGGGCCAGAGCCTATGAAGTTGAATGACTCAATATCCTCAAATTATCATCTCGAAGCTCTTATCCTTAAAGTGATAGTATGTGGAAGTGGGGCCTTTGGAACTAATTAGGTTTAGATGGGGTCATGAGAGTGAAATTCCCATGATGGGATTAATGCCCTTATAAGAAGAGAAAGAAATGAAAGCTCTCTCCCTCTCCATCATGTGAGATGTGAGGATAAAGCGGGAAGGCAGGTATTTGTGAACCAGGCAGAGGGTCCTTCTCTGAAGATATTGAATCTAATGGCATCCTGTTCTTGGAGCTCCTGGCCTCCATAAATATGAGAAATAAATGTTTGTTTTTAAGCCACCTAATCTATTGTATTTGGCCACAGCAGCCTGAACTACACAGCAGGTAACACTCACACAGAGAGTGGGTTTTGTTACAAGAAAGGGACCTCAAGCTTAAAATTCTGAACGGTTATAATGGAGAGTGCTTGAACTTTGCTCCAGAAGGAAGCATTATCTTTATTACACTGAACAGTAAACATACATATCTTTGCTATGGGAGGATTTACTATGCTTATCTTCCAAGGCAATTTGCTACACAATCATCCTTGAAAAGATAGTCTGGAACAAAGAGGTCATTATCTCTGCTTGCAGAAATGACAGCGACTGGGGAAGTTTAGAAGATGGCGGAGGAATAGGATGGGAAGACCACTTTCTCCCTCACAAATTCCTCAAAAGAACATTTCAACGCTGAGCAAACTCCACAAAACAACTTCTGTGGGCTGGCAGAGGACATCAGGCAACCAGAAAAGCAGACCATTGTCTTCAAAAACAGGTAGGAAAAAATATAAAAGACAAAAAAGGAGACAAAGGAGGTGGGGAGGGAGCTCCATCCCTGGAAGGGAATTTTAAGAAGAGAGGTTTCCAAACACCAGGAAACACTCTCCCTGCTGAGTCTGTGGCAAGACTTGGAAACACAGACAGGAACATAACAGGAAGGGAAAAATAAATAAATAATTAAAACCAAGAGATTACAAGCCCAACAGTAACTCCCCCAGTGGAAAAGCAGCACAGACGCCTGCATCCGCCACTAGGAAGTGGGGGCAGGGCAGGGACGCGCGGGAGGCGCGGGCTGCAGTGCTTTGTAAGAATCGGGCAGGAACACCCCACGCGCAACCAGAACGATCTAACTTGGGCTAGCAAACCAGACTGTGGGATAGCTACTACACGAAAAGCTCGAACATAAGACACCACCAGGACCGAGCACAGAACAAAGGACGGAACGGAAAAAGCCGGCTGCAGACCATCCCCCGCCGGGGACAGGGAGCCAGAGCCGTAAGGACTGGAAAGGGGCAATTGCAGATCCGGAGAGACTTCACTTACCAAACTGCAAGTTTGCTAAGACTTCTGGGGGTGCTGGACAGTCACCATCTGCCTCACAAGGGGCGCCAGCGGTCCACCCAGAAAGCTGAGCAGCAGAGGCAGAAAAGGCAACAAGTCGCAGCTATCACGCTCGCCAAACTCCTGAGCTACTCGGACCCGGGAAGGGCACAAAACGCAGTCCCAACCGAATTTGTGCCTCTGAGGGCTACCTGAGCACCGAACCTGAGCGGCTTAGTCTGTGGAAGTGCACGCAGCCTAGGGCCGGCCCCAGACGGTTCCTGGCTGAGCATCATAGAGCCGGAGCGGTTTCTACGCCGCGAGA
Source organism: Capra hircus (assembly GCF_001704415.2). Taxonomy (NCBI): domain Eukaryota; kingdom Metazoa; phylum Chordata; class Mammalia; order Artiodactyla; family Bovidae; genus Capra; species Capra hircus. The sequence goes on from NC_030827.1 coordinate 16,180,712, forward strand.
AGGGACAGGTCAAGCGGGGCTGAGACACTGTGTGCACACGACAGCGCTATTTGTTTGCAGCATCCCCCCCTCCCCACAGCGCGACTGAACTAGTGAGCCTAAAAAACCAGCATAAAGAAGAAGTTAAACAGAGGGAACCGCCTTGGAAGTGACCCCACACTGCCCATAACATCAGAGAAGGGCCAGAAATATTTTTACTATTTTTAAAATCATTCCTTTTTTCGTTTTTTTTTCTAACTTTTTTAAAAATAGTTATGTCTTCTATTTCTCCTCTAGTTTTTATTTCTATAACCTATTATTACTATTCAAAAAAAAAAGACTCCTTTTTTTTTTTTTTTAGGCAAACACCATATATAGTCTTTGGGTGGTTATTGGTGGTTTTGTTTTTTTTTTTAATTCTTGTGGCTTTTTTTTCTTTCTTTTCTTTTTTTTCTTTTTTCCTTTTTCCTTCTGCTTCTTTTCTTTAATATTGTATTTTTGAAAATCCAACCTCTACTCTAGATTTTTAATCTTTGCTCTTTGGTTTTTGTTGTCAATTTTGTACATTTAAAAACCCAAACTTCACTACCCAATTTTACCTGAGAGCAAGATTACTAGCTTGACCACTCTCTCCTCCTTTGGACTCTCCTTTTTCTCCACCAGGTGGCCTATGTCTCTTTTCTCCCCCATCTCTTCTCTATCCAACTCTGTGAATCTCTGTGTGTTCCAGATGGTGGAGAACACCTAAGGAACTGGTTACTGGCAGGATTTGTCTCTCTCCTTCTCATTCCTCTCTCTTATCCTCCTGGCCACCTCTGTCTACTTCCTCCCTCTCCTCTTCCCTGTATAACTCCGTAAATACCTCTGAGCGGTCCAGACTATGGAAAGCACATAAGGAAGTGACTACTGGCTAGCTTGCTCTCTCCTCTTTTGATCTCACCGCATCTCATTCCAGTCACCTCTAATTACCCCCTCCCTCTTCTCTTCTTGTAACTCAGTGAACCTCTCTGAGTGTCCCTCAATGTGGAGAAACTTTACATCTTTAACCTAGATGTTTTATCATTGGTGCTGTATAGATGGAGAAGTCTAAAGGCTACTGTAAAAATAAAACTGAAAACCAGAAGCAGGAGGCTTAAGTCCAAAGCCTGAAAACATCAGAGAACTCCTGAATTCAGGGAACATTAAGCAATAGGAGCTCATCAAATGCCTCCATACCTACACTGAAACCAAGCTCCACCCAAGGACCAACAAGTTCCAAAACAAGACATACCACGCAAATTCTCCAGGAACACACACCTGAGCTTCAATATACAGGCAGCTCAAAGTTACTCCAAAACCTTTGACGTCTCATAACCCATTACTGGTCACTCCACTGCACTCCAGAGAGAAGAAACCCAGCTCCACCCACCAGAACTCCAGCACAAGCCTCCCTAACCAGGAAACCTAGACAAGCCACTGATACAACCCCACCCACAGTGAGGAAGCTCCATAATAAAGAGAATTCCACAAATTACCAGAATATAAAAAGGCTACCCCAAACGCAGCAATATAATCAAGATGAAGAGACAGAGGAATACTCAGCAGGTAAAGGAACAGGAGAGTTGCCCACAAAACCAAACAAAAGAGGAAGAGGTAGGGAATCTACCTGAGAAAGAATTCCAAACATTGATAGTGAAAATGATCCAAAATCTTGAAATTAAAATGGAATCACAGATAGATAGCGTAGAGACAAGGATTGAGAAGATGCAAGAAAGGTTTAACAAGGACCTAGAAGAAATAAAAAAGAGTCAATATATAATGAATAATGCAATAAATGAGATCAGAAACACTCTGGAGGTGACAAATAGCAGAATAACGGAGGCAGAAGATAGGATTAGTGAAATAGAAGACAGAATGGTAGAAATAAGTGAATCAGAGAGGAAACAAGAAAAACGAATTAAAAGAAATGAGAACAATCTCAGAGACCTCTAGGATGATAAAATGCTCCAACATTCGAATTATAGGAGTCCCAGAAGAAGAAGACAAAAAGAAAGACCATGAGAAAATCCTTGAGGAGATAATAGTTGAAAACTTCCCTAAAATGGGGAAGGAAATAATCACCCAAGTCCAAGAAACCCAGAGAGTTCCAAATAGGATAAACCCAAGGCAAAACAACCCAAGACACATATTAATCAAATTAACAAAGATCAAACACAATATTAAAAGCAGCAAGGGAATGAGAACAAATAACACACAAGAGGATTCCCATAAGGATAACAGCTGATCTTTCAATAGAAATTCTTCAGGCCAGGAGGGAATGGCAAGACATACTTAAAGTGATGAAAGAAACTAACCTACAGCCCAGATTACTGTACCCAGCAAGGATCTCATTCAAATACAAAGGAGAAATCAAAAGCTTTACAGACAAGCAAAGCTGAGAGAATTCAGCACCACCAAACCAGCTCTCCAACAAATGCTAAAGGATCTTCTCTAGACAGGAAACACAAAAAGGGTGTATAAACCTGAACCCAAAACAATAAAGTAAATGGTAACAGAATCATACTTATCAATAATTACCTTAAATGTAAATGGGTTGAATGCCCCAACCAAAAGACAAAGACTGGCCAAATGGAAACAAAAACAAGACCCTCTCTATGCTGCTTACAAGAGATCCACCTCAAAACAAGGGACACATACAGACTGAAAGTGAAGGGCTGGAAAAAGATATACCATGCAAATAGAGACCAAAAGAAAGCAGGAGTGGCAATACTCATATCCGATAAAATAGACTTTAAAACAAAGGCTGTGAAAAGAGACAAAGAAGGCCACTACATAATGATCAAAGGATCACTCCAAGAAGGGGATATAACAATTATAAATATATATGCACCCAATATAGGAGCACTGCAATATGTAAGACAAATGCTAACAAGTATGAAAGGGGAAATCAACAATAACACAATAATAGTGGGAGACTTTAATACTCCACTCACACCTATGGACAGATCAACTAAACAGAAAATCAACAAAGAAAAACAAACTTTCAATGATACATTAGACCAGTTAGACCTAATTGATATCTATAGGACATTTCACCCCAAAACAATGAATTTCACCTTTTTCTCAAGTGCTCATGGAACATTCTCCAGGACAGATCACATCCTGGGCTGTAAATCTAAACTTGATAAATTCAAAAAAATCGAAATCATTCCAAGCATCTTTTCTGAATATAATGCATTAAGATTAGATCTCAATTACAGGAGAAAAACTATTAAAAATTCCAGCATATGGAGGTTGAACAACACACTTCTGAATAACCAACAAATCATAGAAGAAATCAAAAAGAAATCAAAATATGCATAGAAACTAATGAAAATGAAAACACAACAACCCCAAACCTGTGGGACACTACAAAAGCAGTGCTAAGAGGAAAGTTCATAGCAATACAGGCATACCTCAACAAACAAGAAAAAAGTCAAATAAATAACCTAACTCTACACCTAAAGCAACTAGAAAAGGAAGAATTGGAGAACCCCAGAGTTAGTAGAAGGAAAGAAATCTTAAAAATTAGGGCAGAAATAAATGCAAAAGAAACAAAAGAGACCATAGCAAAAATCAACAAAGCCAAAAGCTGGTTCTTTGAAAGGATAAATAAAATTGACAAACCATTAGCCAGACTCATCAAGAAGCAAAGGGAGAAAAATAAAATCAATAAAATTAGAAATGAAAATGGAGAGATCACAACAGACAACACAGAAATATAAAGGATTATAAGAGACTACTATCAGCAGTTATATGCCAATAAAATGGACAACGTGGAAGAAATGGACAAATTCTTAGAAAAGCACAACTTTCCAAAACTGAACCAGGAAGAAATAGAAAATCTTAACAGACCCATCACAAGCACGGAAATTGAAACTGTAATCAGAAATCTTCCAGCAAACAAAAGCCCAGGTCCAGACGGCTTCACAGCTGAATTCTACCAAAAATTTCGAGAAGAGCTAACACCTATCCTCCTCAAACTCTTCCAGAAAATTGCAGAGGAAGGTAAACTTCCAAACTCATTCTATGAGGCCACCATCACCCTAATACCAAAACCTGACAAAGATGCCACAAAAAAAGAAAACTACAGGTTTTCACTGATGAACATAGATGCAAAAATCCTCAACAAAATTCTAGCAATCAGAATCCAACAACACATTAAAAAGATCATACACCATGACCAAGTGGGCTTTATCCCAGGGATGCAAGGATTCTTCAATATCCACAAATCAATCAATGTAATTCACCACATTAACAAATTGAAAAATAAAAGCCATATGATTATCTCAATAGATGCAGAGAAGGCCTTTGACAAAATTCAACATCCATTTATGATAAAAACTCTCCAGAAAGCAGGAATAGAAGGAACATACCTCAACATAATAAAAGCTATCTATGACAAACCCACAGCAAACATTATCCTCAATGGTGAAAAATTGAAACCATTTCCCCTAAAGTTAGGAACAAGACAAGGGTGCCCACTTTCACCGCTACTATTCAACATAGTTCTGGAAGTCTTGGCCACAGCAATCAGAGCAGAAAAAGAAATAAAAGGAATCCAAATTGGAAAAGAAGAAGTAAAACTTTCACTGTTTGCAGATGACATGATCCTCCACATAGAAAACCCTAAAGACTCCACCAGATAATTACTAGAGCTAATCAATGAATATAGTAAAGTTGCCGGATATAAAATCAACACACAGAAATCCCTTGCATTCCTATACACCAATAATGAGAAAGTAGAAAAAGAAATTAAGGAAACAATTCCATTCACCATTGCAACAAAAAGAATAAAATACTTAGGAATATATCTACCTAAAGAAACTAAAGACCTATTTATAGAAAACTATAAAACACTGATGAAAGAAATCAAAGAGGACACTAATAGATGGAGAAATATACCATGTTCATGGATCAGAAGAATCAATATAGGGAAAATGAGTATACTACCCAAAGCAATTTACAAATTCAATGCAATCCCTATCAAGTTACCAGCAATATTTTTCACAGAACTAGAACAAATAATTTCAAGATTTGTATGGAAATACAAAAAACCTCAAATAGCCAAAGCAGTCTTGAGAAATAAGAATGGAATTGGAGGAATCAACTTGCCTGACTTCAGGCTCTACTACAAAGCCACAGTCATCAAGACAGTATGGTACTGGCATAAAGACAGAAATATAGATCAATGGAACAAAATAGAAAGCCCAGAGGTAAATCCACACACCTATGGACACCTTATCTTTAACAAAGGAAACAAGAATATACAACGGAGTAAAGACAATCTCTTTAACAAGTGGTGCTGGGAAAACTGGTCAACCACTTGTAAAAGAATGAAACTAGATCACTTTCTAACACCATACAAACAATAAACTCAAAATGGATTTAAGATCTAAACGTAAGACCAGAAACTATAAAACTCCTAGAGGAGAATATAGGGAAAACACTCTCCGACATAAATCACAGCAGGATCCTCTATGATCCACCTCCCAGAATACTGGAAATAAAATCAAAAACAAACAAATCGGATCTAATTAAAATTAAAAGCTTGTGCACAACAAAGAAAAATATAAGCAAGGTGAAAAGACAGCCTTCTGAATGGGAGAAAATAATAGCAAATGAAGCAACTGACAAACAACTAATCTCAAAAATATACAAGCAACTTCTGCAGCTCAATTCCAGAAAAATAAACGACCCAATCAAAAAATGGGCCAAAGAACTAAGTAGACATTTCTCCAAAGAAGACATACAGATGGCTAACAAACACATGAAAAGATGCTCAACATCACTCATTATTAGAGAAATGCAAATCAAAACCACAATGAGGTACCACTTCACACCAGTCAGAATGGCTGCAATCCAAAAATCTGCAAGCAATAAATGCTGGAGAGGGTGTGGAGAAAAGGGAACCCTCCTACACTGTTGGTGGGAATGCAAACTAGTACAGCCACTTTGGAGAGCAGTGTGGAGATTCCTTAAAAAATTGCAAATAGAACTACCGTATGACCCAGCAATCCCACTGCTGGGCATACACACTGAGGAAACCCGAATTGAAAGAGATACATGTACCCCAATGTTCATCACAGCACTGTTTATAATAGCCAGGACATGGAAACAACCTAGATGTCCATCAGCAGATGAATGGATAAGAACGCTGTGATACATATACCCAATGAAGTATTACTCAGCCATTAAAAAGAATACATTCGAATCAGTTCTGATGAGACGGATGAAACTGGAGCCGATTATACAGAGTGAAGTAAGCCAGAAAGAAAAACACCAATACAGTATACTAATGCATATATATGGAATTTAGAAAGATGACAATGACGACCCTGTATGCAAGACAGCAAAAAAGACACCGATGTGTATAACGGACTTTTGGACTCAGAGGGAGAGGGTGGGATGATTTGGGAGAATGGCATTGTAACATGTATACTATCATGTAAGAATTGAATTGCCAGTCTATGTCTGATGCAGGATACAGCATGCTTGGGGCTGGTGCACGGTGATGACCCAGAGAGATGTTATGGGGTGGGAGGTGGGAGGGGGGTTCAGGATTGGGAACTCATGTACACCCGTGGCAGATTCATGTCAATGTATGGCAAAACCAATACAGTACTGTAAAGTAAAATAAAGTAAAAAGACAAATGTTTAAAAAAAAAAGGGGGGGGGACATAAAAAAACTAAAAAATAATAAAAAATATTAAAAATAAATAATAAATAAATAAATAAATAAATAAGTCTAAAAAAAAAAAAGAAAGAAATAATGACAGCAACTATATAGATGTTGCCCAACATATAATGTCAAAAATGTGTTTGATGACATGTAACAGAAAACCTAACAAATGATGGTCTAAGCTAGATAATAATGCCACGCATTGTTTCCACATTCAGGACAGGGAGAAGGTGGGAGGTGATGGTGGTGGTGAAGTGCTAAGTCATGTCCAACTATTGCGACCCCATGGACTGTAGCCTGCCAGGGTCCTACCCTCATGGGGATTCTCCAGGCAAGAATACTGGAGTGGGTTGCCATTTCCTTCTCCAGGGGATCTTCCCGACCCAGGGATCAAACCCAGGTCTTCTAGATTGCAGGCAGACTCTTTACCAACTGAGCTACAAGGGGAGCCTGAAGATGAAAGGGAAGCACCTTATTCAAGAAAGTCAAAACCTTTCCTAAAGCCCTCAGCTTGTGTCCGTTCAACACAATTATGTACACAGTTGCCATAACTGTGAAGCAGTTTGAGGAAGCAGGTATGTTTATCTGGCAATTTGGTCTTAACTGCTGCATCAAAATCTTTCCTCTTTGATGGCCCTTAGTATGCTATTCCAAGTTCTAGTCACCAATGCATTGAACAGTCTCTCTGAGAACTTGTAACCCCACTGCTACAGTTTTCTTTACCTTGCCAGACACAATTCTTGCTGCCCATGGTAAATCAGTAATGTAGAACAAAGAACGTTGTTTTCCTCTCCCTAACTGAGCACAGAACATTGCTGCACCTGGGGTATTTGCAAGGTTGAGAATGACTCCTCATTGCATAAATATTGGAACAAGGACTAAAACAGTAAGTAATTTTCAAAACAAAAGTCAATCGCAGGAACAAACCTAGAACGCCAGGGTGTAGAATTAGTTTCATATTTTATGCCATTTCTATGAAATATATTACTCACTCTAAATTGTCATCGATCTTTCTCCTAAGTAACCTCTTGGAACACTATTCAGTTATATCTTCTTAGTGGATATGTCTAAAACTTGACTGGAGTTTAGAAATAAATGTGAAAATGTTCTCTATTTTTCCTTTTTGCCTGTATGGTTTAATGGGTAACACTTACTGCTGCTGCTGTTGTTTAGTTGCTTAGTCATGTCTGATTTTTTTACGACCCCATAGACTGTAGCCCACCAAGGTCCTCTGTCCACGGGATTTCCCAGTCAAGAATACTGGAATGGGTTGCCATTTCTTTCTCCATGGAATATTCCCATCTGAGGGATCTTACCCAAGTCTCCTGCACTGCCAGGTGAATTCTTTCCCACTGAGTCACCAAGAAAGCCCAACACTTACTGCTACCAATAATGAAAATAAGGGATGGATATCCATTTTGAGCCACCAGATTCATATTTTTATGTGGAAGCTTAATTTATATCCCAATACATATGAAACCTAAAGCAAGAATTCAGCCAAACTCTCAGACTTTTCTACCATTTTAACATCCCCATGAAAATTTCCTATAATTGAGAGATAACGCAAAGAAGATATATATCTTTATCCACAAAGGTTTTTCAAATATATTCCAAGTTATAATGTAGTGGTTCATGAAAGAATCCTGGAATATAAAAGACCTGTGTCTGAATTACCACTCTGGCATTTACTTGCTTTCTAATTTTATGCAAGTTACTTAGCTTCTCAGACTAACTCATTATCTTCAAAATGATGATATAGCAATGCCTATACTGCTGGATGATTTAAAGAATCAAATGACATTATAACACCAAAAATTTAACACAGTTTCTGGAACTTAGTATGTGCTTAGTAAATAGTAGCTATTATTATAGTGTTGGAGTATTTTTACTTGTTACTCCAAATTGATTTTTGGAAAATCTCCAAGTTGGGAATGTACTGTTGTAGACAGAGAATGTCACCTGCCATTTTGGTAAACAAAGGAGGGTGAGGCCATCAAGCCATCAATCAATGCAGCCACTCTCAGTGGTGAACCCTGAGATGTTCAGGAGAGAGAAAAACTGGATACTAGCCCTAGACAAAGCATATCAAAGGATTAATTTCAATGAGCTCAGAATCTTGTATCTTCCTATATAAAAAAATGCATTAACTTGATATGTCTGGTTTTCTTTAAATAGCAGTAATATCTGAATGCAGAGTCCCAAAGAATAGCAAGGAGAGATTAAAAAAAGCCTTCCTCAGCGATCAGTGCAAAGAAATAGAGAAAAACAACAGAATGGGAAAGACAAGAGATCTCTTCAAGAAAATTAGAGACACCAAGGGAACATTTCATGTAAAGATGGGCTCAATAAACAACAAAAATGGTATGGACCTAACAGAAGCAGAAGATATTAAGAAGAGGTAGCTAGAATACACAGAAGAACTGTACGAAAAAGAGCTTCACGACCCATATAATCACGATAGTGTGATCACTCACCTAGAGCCAGACATCCTGGAATGTGAAGTCAAGTGGCCTTAAAGCATCACTAGAACAAAGCTAGTGGAGGTGATGGAATTCCAGTTCAGCTATTTCAAATCCTGAAAGATGATGCTGTGAGAGTGCTGCACACAATATGCCAGCAAATTTGGAAAACTCAGCAGTGGCCACAGGACTGGAAAAGGTCTGTTTTCATTCCAATCCCAAAGAAAGGCAATGCCAAAGAATGCTCAGACTATGCACAATTGCACTCATCTCACATGCTAGTAAAGTAATGCTCAAAATTCTCCAAGCCAGGCTTCAGCAATATGTGAACTGCGAACTTCCTGATGTTCAAGCTGGCTTTAGAAAAGGCAGAGGAACCAGAGATCAAACTGCCAACATCTGCTGGATCATGGAAAAAGCAAGAGAGTTCCAGAAAAACATCTATTTCTGCCTTATTGACTATGCCAAAACCTTTGACTGTATGGATCACAATAAACTGGAAAATTCTGAAAGAGATGGGCATACCAGACCACCTGACTGGCCTCTTGAGAAACCTATATGCAGGTCAGGAGGCAACAGTTAGAACTGGACATGAAACAACAGACTGGTTCCAAATAGGAAAAGGAGTGCATCAAGGCTGTATATTGTCACCCTGCTTATTTAACTTATATGCAGAAGACATTGTGAGAAATGCTGGGCTGGAAGAAGTACAAGTGCTGGAATCAAGATTGCTGGGAGAAATATCAATAACCTCAGATATACAGATGACACCACCCTTATGGCAGAAAGTGAAGGGGAACTAAAAAGCCTCTTGATGAAAGTGAAAGAGGAGAATGAAAAAATTGGCTTAAAGCTCAGCATTCAGAAAACGAAGATCATGGCATCTGGCCCCATCACTTGATGGGAAATAGATGGGGAAACAGTAGACACAGTGTCAGACTTTTTATTTTGGGGGGCTCCAAAATCACTGCAGATGGTGATTACAGCCATGAAATTAAAAGATGCTTACTCCTTGGAAGGAAAGTTATGACCAACCAAGATAGCATATTCAAAAGCAGAGACATTACTTTGCCAACAAATGTCCTTCTAGTCAAGGCTATGGTTTTTCCAGTGGTCATGTATGGATGTGAGAGTTGGGCTGTGAAGAAAGCTGAGCACCAAAGAATTGATGCTTTTGAACTGTAGTGTTAGAGAAGACTCTTGAGAGTCCCTTGGACTGCAAGGAGATCCAGCCAGTCCATTCTAAGGAAGATCAGTCCTGGATGTTCATTGGAAGAACTGATGCTAAAGCTGAAACTCCAATACTCTGGCCACCTCATGCGAAGAGTTGACTCATTGGAAAAGACTCTGATGCTGGGAGGGATTGGGGGCAGGAGGAGAAGGGGACAACAGAGGATGAGATGGCTGGATGGCATCACCAACTCGATGAACATGAGTTTGAGTGAACTCCGGGAGTTGGTGATGGACGGGGAGGCCTGGCATGCTGCGATTCATGGGGTTGCAAAGTGTTGGACACAACTGAGTGACTGAACTGAACTGAACTAAACTGAATGTTCTGATGTTCTCACTCCCTGGTTTTGTTTGTCTTTGCAAAAACTCATATATCCTGCCTTCTCCCTTACCTCATAAAACAGTCCCTCAGAGTTATCTTAGAGGCTCTGTTTTGGGCTTAAATCCTAAGTAAAGTCTGCCAAATGAAACATAATTCTCACTTTTAGGCTGTTCACTTTCTTCAGTTGTCACTGTACACTAACTACCTTACTTAAATATTCTCAATATACATTATCCTAACACTTGACCTAAAGAGTCCTGCCACAAAGAAAGCTGTATAACTTGATTACCCTATTTGCAATTTGAAGTGTCAGTTGATTACTCCTGCTCTCCTCTGGATTCTAGCTAATAGAGCAGAGACACAGGAGTAAATGAGGGTCAAAGTGTCAGTTTATTAGTGGACACTCTCTAAGCCCTAAAGAACAGTGTACAGCTTTACTCTGGATTCAAAATCATATCTAGAACCTCAAAGCTGCTTCACAAAGTCAGCATTGCCTGTTTGCTCCTTGTTGTAGTCAGCCAGTCATCTGAAAAACTTAGATCAATAAATGTCAGGTTCACAGTGGGGAAAGCAAAGCAGATGGAGGAGAAGACGGGCACCAGAGAGGCAGAGAGAGGGTTTAAGGGAGAAGGATGGATTTCTATTCAAATATCTCTTCCAACACTCTCTAGTAAAACCAAGGATGGGAGAATAAGTAGCCTCTGGAAATGGCAACCCACTCCAGTATTCTTGCCTGGAAAATCCCATGGACAGACGAGCCTGGTGGGCTACAGTCCATGGGGTCACAAAGAGTCGGACACGACTGAGCAACTTCACTTTCACTTACATATAATTTAACATTTTCTAAATGTTTCTAGTATTTCATGTTCAGCAACTCATGTAATAACATTCTAGAATAATATTCTGCAGAATAATAGCTTTAAAGAGCATCAGTTATACATATATATATATATATATATATATATATATATGAAAATCACACAGTCATTCAGACTCTTTGTGACCCCATGGACTATACAGTCCATGTAATTCTCCAGGCCAGAATATTGGAGTAGGTAGCCATTGCCTTCTCCAGGGCATCTTCCTAACCCAGGGATCGAACCCAGGTCTCCCACATTGCAGGCGGATTCTTTACCAGCTAAGCTACCTGGGAAGCCCATATGTATTTATATCACAACACGCACACACACATGTATATATGTATATAATTGTATAAATACATATATTTATATATATAAAATTGTGTGTGTGTATATATATAGTGTGTATGTGTGTGTGTATAAAATTGTAGGATCCAACAGACTTGTTTCCAAAGTGTCTTAGTTGGGATTTTTTTTTTTTAATTTCACCATGAAATCACTTTGTCACTTTTTCCCACTTTTAGCACTTACCATGCCTTCAATTGGTTTATCACTATTTGTGAGCAAGACATCTGCTAGAGTTCTCAGTTTGAAGTCAGAAGTCTTGGCTCTGTATATGTTGAATCTCCTGCAATCCTCAGCACTGGGTTAAGAAGGTAATAGACACAAATGTAATAGTTACAAGATAAATGAATTGGTCATAAACCAATTAGCCTCTCAGTGACACTAGTGAAGAGCTGACCCATTGCAAATGACCCCGATGCTGGGAAAGACTTAAGGCAGAAAGAGAAGTGGGCAGAGAGGATGAGATGGTTAGATAGCATCACTGACTCAGTGGACATGAATTTGAGAAAACTCTGAGAGATAGTGGAGGACAGAGGAAGGAGCCTGGCCAGCCACAGTCCATGGGGTCAGACATGACTGAGTGACAGAACAACAGCAATGACACCAGAGTGTCTTTTGCCCAGATTACCTGAGAAAAGATAGCAAATGCCAGCTGTATCTTTTGTGTCCTGAATGAACATGAGGTGGTTGCAGTTCATTTAAGTCATATTGTTTCCTAATGAATGCATTTGCCGGTACATGTATAATCTTAAATACCCAGGACATTGCTTAATGTCAGCCTTATCTAATGGTTCAGTTGGAAATAATTTCAGAGATCATTTCACCAAAGAAAATAAAATCATCTTAGGATTTTGGGAAACCTTTGAAAGTCGAGGAGTCATTGAGAAATTCAGCCAGCTCTTCCATCCAAGACACTTTTTCTCTTTCTAGAGGTGCATCCATATGCATCCCTATCAACTTTTGTCCTAATTTGATCATTCTGCTAGTGACTAATTCCAATATCCTTAAGGAAATCATGGTAATATGCCACTCCACAGGACAAAATGTGGTATGAAACAAATAAGAACATTTTAGTACACTGAATAAACTGATAAATGTGAAATAAAATCTGTCATCAAAAGGTAGCCAGATTACTAAATTTAGCTCAGACCTGAACTTATCATTAAGTCACTGGTTGGAATTCTCTTATTTTTATGGCTGACCCAGAGCCATGGCCCTCAGTATGAGCCTCAAGTCACCCATATCCTATAAAAACTGAAGTACACAGAAGGACATTGTGTCTTTATGAAAAACATGTTATCTTATGACTTTGAGGATGAGTGATACTATATGTACTTTTGTTATTATGCATCAGAGAATAGTATAATCCCAAGTGTCTAACTTGTAAACTTCAACTGTACAGTGATTTTGGTTTTGCCCCACAGCTGGTAGTCAGAATTTGAATTACAGTTAATTTAAATTGTCTCAGCCCAACATACCCATATAGCTGGTAACAAATGAACTGCTTAATCAAACTGATCATATAATCAGTCAGTTTAAGCAGTTGTTTGACCAGTTCTGCATATTTATTTCATTTTCATTGAGCAGAAGTTAAATATTTTCAGTATGTAGACAAGACTGACTCAATATAGTCACCAAAAAAATATTAAATACTCCCTTAATAATGGTATCTTATTCATTCTTCTAATAGGTAATGAATAGCAGTGTCTTTTATCTTCAGAACAGCATTATTCATTCTAAGAGATCAAGATAATGTGTTCCTGGCTCTCCAGTAGAAAGTTTACAGTATCACATGGAAATTTGGAAATTTATTACTTAACATGGAAAGAAAAGTGAAAGCCCAATACACAATTATGACTATGAGTGAGTATCAATGAATACAGCCATTTATGAATCCATTTATGAATAACCCTCGGAGAAGGCAATGGCACCCCACTCCAGTACCCTTGCCTGGAAAATCCCATGGACGGAGGAGCCTGGTAGGCTGCAGTCCGTGGGGTTGTGAAGAGTCAGACATGACTGAGTGACTTCACTTTCACTTTTCACTTTCATGCATTGGAGAAGGAAATGGCAACCCACTCCAGTGTTCTTGCCTGGAGAATCTCAGGGACAGGGGAGCCTGGTGGGCTGCCATTTATGGGGTCACACAGAGTCGGACACAACTGAAGTGACTTGGTAGTAGTAGTATGAGCAACCCTAAAATGTTTTACAGGTTGATTTTAAAAGTACCTTAAACTATGGACATTTCTGAGACAGCATCCACTTATTGCTATAAAATTACCCCTGAGGTGACTGTGATGCTTGTTCCTCCAAAGTAGGTACTTTCCGTTGAAAAAAATTCCAGTGGAACCATTTTAGAGTCAGTACATATACCTCCCTAATCACTTGGTTCTCTTTCTACATAAATTTATATGAGTTAACTTTAGACTTCAACATCAAGCTTTCTTACTTGCCTCCTCCAAGCTCAACCCCAGAAAGGACTGTGTCTCTTGCATTACATGTCTACACCTATTTTAACAAGGGGAGCCTGTAGCATAGTGGAACAATAGCAGTGCTGTATCCTTCTTGGTTCTAAAACCCAGATGGTATCCCCAGGATATGTAAGGACTGTAGAGCCAAAAATCAGATTATATCTTCAGCTGTAAGATATTCCTGAACCCTAGGTGCCAAACAGGTTCCCTGTTTTCCTTTCTGATTCCTACTATATAAGCATTCCCTACGAAGCATGGCCTAGAGCCAGCCTCTTTCCAGGCCAGATACTTAGCTCTTAGACACATGCTTAGCACGCTCTCTCTCTCTCTCTCTCTCTCTCTCACACACACACACACACACACACACAACACACACACATATATATACACACACATTCCCACCAATAGCATACGACAGGTTCCTACAAAATAATCATAGTCCCTGCCAGAATTCTATTGTACAGAAGTAAACAAAACAGCTTTAAGAGTCTGGGAAATCAGACTCAAATGTGAAACAGAGAGATGCTATCAGTTTACCTAAACCCATTTCTCCAAATTCCCTGTATCTTACTGAAGGCAAGATGAAAGGGACAGGGAAAGAAGGTAAAGTGAAAATTCTTAAGCTCCTTGTGCTGGCATCAAAGTGAGAGCCAAATAACATCAGCTCGGGCCTAGGATACTCCACAGTATTTCGACAGTGGAGACTTGTATATCACTGCAACATCTGGAATTTCTGAAGACACACACAGCTCTTTGAATAATTCACATTATCCAGTGAAAAATACAGATATCTTATGATTTAGCTAGCTGATACTGATTCCAAGAACCTGGAATTTAAGATTTTAAAGTTGTATTTAGGGTCTTAGTGGTCCAAAGTGTCATTCCTCCCATATATAACCGAAGTTACTTTCAGTATCCATCTCTATCTTACTGGCACAACAATTTTAAAACTCCAGGACTCTTCAGAGTTGACATATATGAAGATTCTATTTCAGAAGTTAATTAGCAATTATTGACTGGCATTCATAAGACAGTCAAGATAAAAAATAAACAAATTTGGAATAGGAAATTAAAAACCCTGCCTGACATTTATGTAAACTGTAGGTTTTAACTATGAATCACACCCAAAGATGGAATTTTTTCCTCTTTCTGCTTGCTGTGTGTTTGTGTCAGTTATTTATATTATAAATGAAAAGAATGTTTTTACTCTCAAAAGATCTACAGAAGCAGTAAAGCTAACAAGTTGGATATTCTCATGCATCACCACAAAGTTTCACTTCTAATTGCAGAATCTGTGGTTTGGCGATGATGCTAAGTTGAGAGAGCACAGCTTGATTTTCACATCATGGGCTGAATTTTCAACTCTGGTAGTTAAAAAGTCAGCCTATAATTTAGAAACTGTGCAGATTCAAGTAAATATAATTAAGAAAGAATAAATACGGAACTCTACCAGGTCATATTCCTTACATAGGTTCTTATATTTTATTTCAATACTAATACTTCAGCGGAAACTATCTAGAATGCTGTAACCATGCTTTATTCAATCATTCATTTATTTAACTGTTCCTCGAGTACGTTTTAAATGTCTACCATGTATTAGACCCATTCTACTATTTGAAAATGTGAAGATGAAAAACACCTCAGTGTCTCATGGAGCACACAGATATCAGTATTATTTTTTTTAATGTAGGATGCTTGAGAGGTTATGACAGAAGAATCTGATCATGGACACTGGAAATTCTCCCCTTAGGAATGCCATTTAAGCTACAATTCAAATAAAGCAGAAAAGATAACTAAGTGAAGATGCTGATTAGAGATGGTGTGGCAGGCATGTGCAATCTTCAAAGTAGGAAAAGAAAGAAGGTAAGTTTGTTGGAACAGACAAATTCAGAGAGAATGGCAAAAAATGGCAAAGACATGGTGACTAAGAAGCCACAGAAGGTTTTTAAGTAAAGAAGTAACAGGGTGAGATGCAGAGTTTGAAAAAAATATTTTTGCATATGATATAAAAATTGAATTCAAGTGTGTTGAGCAGGAGTGGTTGCGTAGAGACTCATTAGGGTGCTTTTACATTACAGTATTGATATGGTACTTCCCTGGTGGCTCAGATGGTAAAGAATCTGCCTGCAATGCAGAAGACCCGGGTTTGATCCCTAGGTCAGGAAGATCCCCTGGAGAAGAGAATGGCTACCCATTCCAGTATTCTTGCCTGAAGAATTCTATGGACAAAGGAGCCTGGTGAGCTACATTCCATGGTGTTGCAAAGAGTCAGACATTACTGAGTGACCAACATTTTCACTTTTCACTTCACATTGATATGAATGTGGCTTGAAGTTGGATTGGGAGTGGAGGATACATGAGGAGAAAACAGATTCTAGATTGCAAACTTAATAGAACTTAGTGATTTAAGAATGGTAGTGAGGCTGGGAAGGAGGAAATGAGACAAAAAGATAGGAGAAACAGCCTCAGATTTTTAACTTCTG
Organism: Capra hircus; assembly: GCF_001704415.2. Taxonomy (NCBI): domain Eukaryota; kingdom Metazoa; phylum Chordata; class Mammalia; order Artiodactyla; family Bovidae; genus Capra; species Capra hircus. The sequence continues at coordinate 16,197,561 of NC_030827.1, forward strand.
CAAATAGATAGTGGGCTTCCCTGGTGGCTCAGAGGTTAAAGCGTCTGACTCCAATGCAGAAGACCCGGGTTCGATCTCTGGGTCGGGAAGATCCCCTGGAGAAGGAAATGGCAACCCACTCCAGTATTCTTGCCTGGAGAATCTCATGGACAGAGGAGCCTGGTAAGCTACAGTCCACAGGGTCGCAAATAGTAATTGTATCCATATGATGTTTTCCATAATGATGATGACTAAAGTGGAGAATGTTGGAGGAGGGAAGGTCTAGGGGAAAATCGTTAGTTAAATTTTGGACCCTTTGCCTTAAAGGTGCTTTTGAGAAGCCCAAGTAGAGATAATGAAGAAGCAGTTGGATACAAGGGTCAGATTTAGAGTGGAGTTGTACATTGAAAATTACTGTCATCTGCTTGTTTATAGAACCGACGCATGTGGGATAATACTTCCAAGAAAAGAATATAGAAACAAATAAAGAAAATTAGGACTGGACCTTGAGGACATAAGTATAGCCAGAGGCTGATGAGCCAGTAAAATGGTCAGAGAAAGCATAACCTGGAAACAGCAGGAAAACAAGAAGGTTCTGATGTCATGGATGTCAATGAAAAGAGAGGTTTTCCAGAAGAAAAGAGATATCAAATATTATTGAATAATGTTAAGGTGTTGAATAAGTGATTATTAAGTATGACCATTAAGTTTAATGACAGGAAGTCAGGACCAATTTTGCAGAGTATAAAGAATGAAAGCCAAATCTTAATAGCTGAGGAATGAATGAAAAGTGACAAAAAGAGACTATAAATACAGGCCACTCCTTCTGAGAGACCGGAGAAGAGGAATGACAGCCACGCCTCAGATGAAAGTAAATTTCGTTGATATTGTTTTATTGTTTCAAGTTTGGAGGAGTCTGAGGTGGCACTAGAGGTAAAGAATCCATCTGCCAATGCAAGAGACATAAGAGATGTGGGTTCAATCCCTGGATCAGGAAGATCCCCTGGAGGAGAAAATGGTAACCCATTCCAGGATTCATGCCATGGGCATGAATCTCTGGACAGAAGAGCCTGGTGAGCTATGGTCCATAGGATCGCAAAGAGTCAGAAATGACTGAAGTGACTTAGCACTAGCACTACAGCTTGATAGTGGAAGAAGAATAAACGATTTACTTCAGAAACAATTTTTTTCTCCAGGAGACACATGCTGCTCTTTTGGCTTAACACTCATTCTATTTGAGAAAATAGATAATGTGTTCTCAGAATCTTCATTCTCAGAACATTCATCATGAGAGAAATTATAATTCACTAAAGTTAATTGATTTGAATTTTATGAAACTTGTAGATAAGTATATACATAAAAACCTAACTATCTGGAAATTGATTTTAAGTTGATTGCTAAGAGTTGATTGAATTACTAAATTAAATGACAATTTGCACAGTCTAAACAGAAGGAAAAAATATCTCTTCTGTTTATTTTTAGGAAGTATGTCATTCAGGGTTCAAACAAAAAATCAAAAGCAGTAGAAGAGATTTTATAAGCATATATATATATATATATATAAGAGAGATAGTGTACGTGTATGTATGTATGTATGTGTGTGTATGTCTATATATACAAAGGGATTCATCAAAAGGAATATGCTTACTCATATGTGGGGACCTGGCTAAACTAGTCTGAAATCCATAGAGCAATCAGCAACAAGACAAGGCTACAAGCAGGATATAACCCCAAGGGAATAAGCTGCAATTTTTTTTTTTTTCTGTCTACAGGTAAGACTCTCTCTCTATTCAGACCCATCTAGGAAAACTTCTCTTTTGATTTATTTAATCAAGAGACTATAGACTTTAATTACAAATTTTAATTACAAATTGCCTTCACAGCATCTCTATACATTTGATTTAAAACATTTGGAGAGGGAGAGTGATGTCACCAAAATGGCGACATGGTTGCTTCCTGACTTAGCTCCCCCTGACAAGAACAACCAACAACTATCCATGGACAACACACCACTGAGGGTATCCTAGAATACAGAGTGAGGCTAAAGCACTGCACTGTATCACAGAGACCAGGACAGACTGTATTAGAAAGGTAAGAGAATGGCTGTCCTCCGACCACATTGTCCCTCCCTCAGACCAGCACAGCACCATTCTAAGAGATCTCCCTGGAGACTACAGTTGTCCCAGGTGTAAAAGAGAGCCCAGGGGTGACACCTGTCTCCCCCAACTCAACATGTGGTTCACTTCATGAGAGCCCCTCTTCTGATTTCACCATATGAGACAGAAAGGGATTCCACAGGGTTCAACCCATTCAAATCTGAGAGACTGAAAAGGGAGTAGGGGCTTCTAAAAACCAGCCCTTGGATTATGGCAGACTGAGTGCCTACTGGCAGAGCTCAAATAGTAATCCCAATCAATAGCTTTGAACATCTACAGAACCAAATCAGGAACAGAGTCTCAGTAAGGTACAATTTCCCCAAATGAGGAATTCTGCTAACCCTGGAGTCTGATCTGCCCATAGTAAACTGTTAGTCACCCAATCATGTCCAACTCTGTGACCCCATGTACTGTAGCCCAGCAGGCTCCTCTGTCTATGAAATTTTCCAGGCAACAACACTGGACTGGGTTGCCATTCCCTTCTCCAGGGGGTCTTCCTGGCCCAGGGATTAAATCCAGGTCTCCCACATTGCAGACAGTTACATTACTGTATGAACCACCAGTGAAGCCCCTATACTCAGGCAGAAAAAAGAGTCATTCCTCTACCTTGTAAACAGCAGCTCTCAACCCTTTCAAACAGAAAGCCTCTTTAGGAAAATTGAGGAGTTGGTTACTTGAAGTGGGTCCTCCTGGTCCCACCTTGGTAAGAGCCAGAGCAGTAGCCCTACCAGCTACAGAGCACAGGCTCCAGCCCCATCTGAGAGGAAGTGCTGGTAAGAACACCTTAAAGCTGTGTAACCCAGCAATGCTAGACCAAAAGGCATGTATGCAGAACTCATCACCCCACAGCAAAGTAAGTGGCCCTGTTTAGCCAGGGAACTTGGCATATGGGTGGCTTGAGTCAAGACAACAAGCAAAGAGCATTAATGGCCTTGGGACTGCTTCTCCTACTGCTGTCAGGCAGGAAAACCAAAGTATAGTCCCTGTTGTTTAGTTGCTAAGTTGTATCAGACTCTGAGGGCAGTCCACCAGGCTTCTCTGTCCATGTGATTTCTCAGGCAAGAATACTAGAGAGCATAGCCATTTCCTTCTCCATGGAATCTTCCCAACCCAGGCATCAAACCATCTCTAGGACTGGCAGATGGATTCTCTACCACTGAGCCACCCAGGAAGTCCAATCTGTAGCCTAGTTACTGCTAATAAAGTCTTCATACCATCCAACCAGGAAACCTTACAGGAATACACAGGAAGCCATGTAGCCCAAGAAACAGCTCTGCTCACAGTATATTCTAACAGGAAGAACAGCCCATGACCTTCCCTGTCTACAGAGCAAGTCTGGTGGCCTCACCTGATCAGGATATTCAGGGCACAGTCTTACCTTATTCAGATCCTAAAACAATGCACTCTATAGACCGTAGGTCCTGTCCTGCTGCCCCAGCAAGGTGGGGCAGCTAATTCATAGCCCTACTAACTGCTGAGTATAGTAGCCAGTGCTGACTGTCTAATACACGTAGCCAGAGAATCCAGGCAACCATGAAGCAAGCTTACAGCTTCACTTGAGCAGGAAACCAACAGCCAGTGGCACACCCAACCCCCAATCTCAGAGCTCAAACAGTTGCTTTGCTCCAAAATTGACCCTAATACCAGGCTTCACCTGTCCAAAGTTGTTACCAACAGACACATCAAGAAATCCAAACGAATTGACTGGTGAAGAACAGTCTCAAAGCAATCCTGCAAAGTCTGGATGAGGAGACCACTTACTCAAATGTGAAAATACCAATGTAAGGAATCAAGGATCATGAAAAACCTGGTAAATAAGACACCACCAAAGGAAAGTAATAAAGCTCTAATAACTAATACTAAAGAAATGGATATCCATGAACATTCAAAGAATTCAGAATAGTTCTCTTTAAAAAGTTGAGGAGGGCATGCTGCTGCTGCTGCTAAGTTGCTTCAGTTGTGTCTGACTCTGTGCGACCCCATCGACAGCAGCCCACTAGGCTCCCCCATCCCTGGGATTCTCCAGGCAAGAACACTGGAGTGGGTTGCCATTTCTTTCTCCAGAGAAGGGCATATACAGACAGATAACTAAACAAAAACAGGAAAACAATGCATGAACAAAATAAGAAATTTTTAAAAAATAGAAACATACATCCTAGAGCTGAAAAGTAACTAAAGAATTCAAAGGAGAGCTTCAAAAGTAGACTCAACCAATAGAAAAAATAATCTGTAACCTAAACAAGACAATTGTAATTATCCAAAGAATCAAAAAGAGAAAAGAATTGAAAAGAGTGAAGAAAGCCTATGGAATTCATAGGACCCAATGAAAATAAACATAGTTTCATTACGGTGATTCCAGAGGGGAAGGGAAAAGGACACAAAATATATTTAAAGCTATAATGACTGAAAACTTCCCAAACACAGCGAGAGATTGACATCAAGATCCAAGAGGCCCGAAGAGTCCAATAGGTTGAACAGCATATAATTAAATGCATTATAATTATCAAAACTAAAAGATTAAACATTTAAAATAGTAAAAGCAAAGTCATATACAAGGGAACCCCCATAAGACTATCAGCACATTTCTCATCAGAAAGTTTATAGGCAAGAAAATGGTATGACATATTCAAAATATTGGTGGAAAAAAATTGTCACCAAGAATACTACACCCAGTAAAGCTGTCCTTCAGAAATAAAGAAGGAATAAAGACTTTTCCAAACGACCAAAATTTGTTTGAGGAAATTCATCACAAATAGACCTGCCTTATAAGAAATGCTATAAGGAGTTCTTCGAATGAAATAAAAGAACATTAGTTAATATCGTAAAAGTATAAGAAGACCATGTAAAAATCACTAGCAGTGGTAAATATATAGTCAAATATGGATTCTTCAATAAGAAAATGGGGTGCATAACTTACTTACATCTCAATTTTGGTACATATACACAATGGAGTATTACTCAGCCATTAAAAAGAATTCATTTGAATCAGTTCTGATGAGATGGATGAAACTGGAGCCGATTATACAGAGTGAAGTAAGCCAGAAAGAAAAACACCAATACAGTATACTAACACATATATATGGAATTTAGAAAGATGACAATGACGACCCTGTATGCAAGACAGGAAAAAAGACACAGATGTGTATAATGGACTTTTGGACTCAGAGGGAGAGGGAGAGGGTGGGATGATTTGGGAGAATGGCATTCTAACATGTATACTATCATGTAAGAATCGAATCACCAGTCTATGTCTGATGCAGGATACAGCATGCTTGGGGCTGGTGCAGGGGGATGACCCACAGAGATGTTATGGGAAGGGAGGTTGGAGGGGGGTTCATGTTTGGGAATGCATGTAAGAATTAAAGATTTTAAAATTAAAAAAATAAAAAACTAAAAAAAAAATTAAAAAATTAAAAAAAAATAAAATGCCAGCAATAAAAAAATAAAAAAATAAAAGTTGAAAGAAATGTAGTAAAATAACCATAACTACATAATTTTTAAATAGTTATACAATATAAAAAGTATATACATTATAACATCAATAACCTAAATTTGAGGAGGAGAGGAACTAAAATTGTAAGACTTACAGGAATAACTTTCAGGAATTCTACTGAAGTTATGCTGTTGTTAGCTTAACACAGAGTGCTATAATTGAAGATATTTTATGTAAACCTCATGGTAACCATAGTCTGGCTTACAGATGGCCACCTTCTTGCTGTTTCTTCACAAGAATGCCCCTCAGTCTGTGTGTTGTCTGAGTCCTGATTTACTCTTTGTATGAAGATGCCTGTCATTCCTGGATTCAGGCCCATTCACATGACCTCATTTTACCCTAATTACCTTTTTAAAGACCCTGTCTCCAAATATAGTCACATTCTGATGTATATAGGGTAGAACTTCAATATATGAATTGGGGGTTGGGGGACACAATTTAGTCCATAACACCATGCATCTGACTTAGCCTTTAAAAGCACATCCAGTTGACCCTTGAACAACACGGGGATTAGGGTTGCCAACTCTTCTCACAGTCAAAAATTTGCATATACCCTATAGTTGGCCTTTCATATTCATGATTCCCCTGGTTCCATATCCACTGATTCAACCAGATGTGTAGTACTATAATATTTACTGTTTAAAAAGTCTGCATATAAATGGACCTGCATGGTTCAAGCCCATTTTGTTCCCAGGTTAACTATTAGTATATAGCTAAAATCCAAAAGGAAATCAATCCTGGATACTCATTGGAAGGACTGATGCTGAAGCTGAAGCTCCAATACTTTGGCCACCTGATGTGCAGAACTGACTCACTAGAAAAGATGCTGGGAAAATTGAAGGTAGGAAGAGAAGGGGACGACAGAGGATGAGGTGGTTGTATGGCATCATCAACTCAATGGACATGAGTGTGAGCAGCTCGGAAATGGTGAGGGACAGGGAAGCCTGGTGTGCTGCAGTCCTTGGGGTTGCAAAGAGTCAGACACAACTTAGCAACTGAACAACAACAAAATATACAATTATCCGTATTTTGCGTTTATGTGAGTGACAGAGAAACGTCAAACAGTTTCAAATCATTTATCATTACACTTCAATGAACCAAAGCTAAGAATTTTTTCTCTTTTATCAATAGAAAAGCAGTATCCTTCATTTTAACATATTATTGACCATAGATGTATTAATACATCTTTTGTAACCCAAATATTTTTGACTGGAGTCTTTCAATATTCACTTACATAACAAATTACTGGCCATAGGATTTAGTTTCTGCAAAAAATCCCCTGGTCAATAAACAGTTAAAGTGAGTAATCCATATAAAAGTAGAAAAATTAAAAACCTTCATGGACATCTCTTCTGTCTCAGCTATCAACTTTTCAATGAGGCCTACCAGTCCCTACCTACTTTCCCTAACCATAAGCCATGACTAATTCTTTGTGTTCATTTATATTTTCATAGATCTAAGGTTTAATTTATTGCTTTTTGCTTGTTGCTTCCTACTGGAATTTCAGCTCCATTTTTGGGATTTTTGTTTGGCTCATGGTATGGCTCAATAATATAATTTATCTTATCTTTCTAAATAAGTTCCATCCCCTTTCTTTCCATATTTTTAGTCGTGTCATCATTATATAGATTACAGCCTTTGCCAGACTTACATATGAACACGCAAGGGAAAACGGATTTTCAGGAATATGAGGAAAGAATCCTCTAGCCTAAAAAACAGCATCTCCATTTGTTTGCTTTTTGTCGAGCAATTATGGAAAGAAATTCAAAGTATCTTAGAATTTATACTCAAATCATGTATTAAATACTATCAGATCCTTCACTGAATTTCAATATAAGCAATTTTTTTCTAATTAAGAAAAATATATGGAAGGAAGATATGGCAGAAAGAAAAAAAAACTGATGTAAACATAACTGAAATAAGTTCCACAAGACATCTTCAAAGTAAAGGAGGCAACATGTGTGGGTGAATTAAAGGAATTCTTACTAGAGAAGCTGACATATGAAATTGAAAGGAAATTGATAATTTGACAAGTGGAGATGGAGGAGGGCCTTGCAGGTGGCCAGAATTAAATCAGAAAACTAGAGAGACATGAACACTTGGTTGTAGTGAACATCACCTATGTTAATTTGGCTAAACTCAGAGCATATGTTGAGACACAGTAGAAAAAGTACCTAGAAATACTCATTGGAGAAAAGTCAGAGAAGATCCTGAATGGCCACCATAAATCACTGGAATTTGGTCAGTTAGCAACTGAGAGTCATTGACCTTTCCTTGGATGAAAATGAGCATAGTAAGGAGTGCCTCAAGGACAGCTAATCTGGCAATATCAAACTAATTTTGAAAAAAAATGAGATAAAAGGATACCTCTTATGTAAGCAAAAATCCTTAAAATTGATTGATTAACTAGAAGTATTTAGGAAAGAAAATGCTCTAAAATGATGTATTTAGTATGCCTCTGTTTCCTTACAATTCACAAGATTGTCATAAGGATGAAATGATTTAATATACTTAAAACACTAAAGAAGTGCTATACAAGCATTTTTGCTATGATCATCCATTTGAACATGGACAGGCCATTTAATCTCTCTGTACCTTGTTTTGCTTATCTGTAAGACGGCGATAGTAATAGTAACCTAGCATGTAGATATCCTTAAAGCTGAAATATGTTAATAATTACAAAACTTTTTTTAAATTTTATTTTTACTTTATTTTACTTTACAATACTGCATTGGGTTTTGCCATACATTGACATGAATCCACCACGGGTGTATACGAGCTCCCAATCCTGAATCCCTCTCCCACCTCCCACCCCACATCATCCCTCTGGATCATCCCCATGCACCAGCCCCAAGCATCCTGTACCCTGTATCGAACATAGACTGGCACTTCGTTTCTCACATGATAGTATACATGTTTCAATGCCATTCTCCCAAATCATCGTATCCTCTCCCTCTCCCTCAGGGTCCAAAAGTCCATTCTATTCATCTTTGTCTCTTTTGCTATCTCGCATACAGGGTCATCATTACCATGTTTCTAAATTCCATATATATGTGTCAGTATACTGTATTGGTGTTTTTCTTTCTGGCTTACTTCACTCTGTATAATCGGCTCCAGTTTCATCTGTCTCATTAGAACTGATTCAAATGTATTCTTTTTAATGGCTGAGTAATACTCCATTGTGTATATGTACCACAGCTTTCTTATCCATTCATCTGCTGATGGACATCTAGGTTGTTTCCATGTCCTGGCTATTATAAACAGTGCTGCAATGAACATTGGGGTACATGTGACTCTTTTAATTCTGGCTTCCTCAGTGCATATGCCCAGAAGTGGGATTGCTGGGTCATAAGGCAGTTCTATTTGCAATTTTTTAAGGAATCTCCACACTGTTTTCAATAGTGGCTGTACTAGTTTGCATTCCCACCAACAGCGTAGGAGGGTTCCCTTTTCTCCACATCCTCTCCAGCATTTATTGCTTGTAGACTTTTGGATCGCTGCCATTCTGACTGGTGTGAAATGATACCTCATTGTGGTCTTGATTTGCATTTCTCTGATAATGAATGATGTTAAGCATCTTAAAAATTTCTGGGCACATACCAGCTGATTAATAAGGGTTAACTATTGTTGTTGTCAGAGAAGGCAATGGCAACCCACTCCAGTACTCTTGCCTGGAAAATCCCATGGATGAAGGAGCCTGGTAGGCTGCAGTCCATGGGGTCACTAAAAGTCAGGCACTACTGAGCGACTTCATTTTCACTTTCCACTTTAATGCATTGGAGAAGAAAATGGCAACGCACTCCAGTGTTCTTGCCTGGAGAATCCCAGGGACAGCGGAGCCTGGTTGGTTGCTGTGTATGGGGTCGCACAGAGTTGGACACGACTGAAGCGACTTAGCAGCAGCAGCAGCAGCATTGTTGTTGTTGTTGTTATCACTCTCAATATACATGAACATAATTGGGAAACATCAGGGAAACAAAAAAGGAAACTTCTGACCCATTCATACTAAGATTCCATGTCATTATTCCATAGTTTAATAATTTAAGTAGATAAGACTTTGATTGTGGCTACTCAAATCAATTCTCCCCAAAATCATGGTCTTCCCTCCCAAAGTACGTTTTGACCTATGTCATTTATTTGGTTTGGATCAATATGGATGTTCTTGACTGGCTAATGAGAGCTAGAATTTTCTAGAAAGAAAAAGTAAGATGCTATTTTCTAAATGCTTGGAGAAAATCTTAAAGACTTTTTTAGTTGGGGATAAAGAAGTTAAACCTGGAAGAAAATTTGAGAATAGTTATATTAATCAAAAAATTAATGTACCAGCAAATCTTAATTGCAATGTGGTTTTCATAAGGTACTAAACTAGGCACCCTGAAAAGTACAAATAAATTAAAGATAAGGCCTAATTCTAATTTAAATTCTGACATATATATTAGTTTTTTAATGCTGAATAACAAATTAGCTTAAAATTAGCTTAAAAGAGCAGAAATGTATAGTATTACAGTCTTTATGGATTAGGTGTTTGGGAACAATGTAGCTGGATTCTCTGCTCAGGGATTCACAATGCTGAAATCAAGACACTGGGTAGGCTTCATTCTCATCTAGAGCTCAGAATTCTCTTCCAAGACCCTCCAGGTTGTTGGCAGAAATACTTCTGGTTAAGGGACTGAGGTCTATTTACTGCTGGATGTAGGCAGGTAAGGGGTTTGCCCTCAGTCCCTAGAAATTGCCCTTAGGTGTTAGCTACATGGCTTTCTTACATGGAAGCTTTTTCTTCAAAGTCAACAGAAGATTCTCTATCCAGTCTGCTAAAAAGGAGTCTAATAGAACTTAATATAGTTATTTTAGTGACTACACCATCAGCTTTCCTATCGAGTGTAACTTAATCGTATTAATGGTTTCTACCCACACTCGAGTAAGTGATGATACAGAGTAGTTTTTCTAGGGGTGGGAATCTTGCAGACCATCTTAGAATACTGTCTATTTCAAATATAAATTTTCAAAAATCTGAAATATATGAAAGTAAAACCTACCAAAAACCGTGGATGGAGAGCTTGACAAGGGAGAGGGATGGTTTTAAGAATTTCTGCAGAGAGAAAAACAAAGGACCAAGGATCCAAGCAAATCAGATATTGGAAATAGCCCCCCTGCCTCCTAATGTAGTAGTTCTATCCTGGGAATTTTCAAGTTCAGCTCCTACTCAAAAGTCTTTTTTTTTAAATTTCTCAGAAACAGAATAATTAAAATTTGTATGATATGTTAGCCTCTTGAAAGCATTTTCTCATATAACATGTCACTTATATTTTTTCATTCTTTTTCAAGAATCAAACACTTCCCATGTCTTCATCTCTACATCCCCTCCTCCTTTCATGACCACCACCATTCCTGACCTCTGGTACTAAATATCATGCTTCTGAGCTCACTGTGCCCAGAAGCCAGTACTAGTCTGTTACTGGAATACAGAGACAACAGGAGGATCCTGGAATAGTCACTGGCTACACAAGTAGGATTTAACTAACAAGTTGACTATTACTAGAGCAGACATTGTTGAATAATGTTTGAAAACAAATGGCAATGCTAAAAATAGTTCTATTTGAATATAGGAATACAAGGATGAAAATATATTAAAAGACTACTACTCAGAGAGAGCAGTGGGCATTTATAATTTTTTTTTTACTTTTCAGAAATGTGCTTCTGTATTTTGAATAACTCTTTGATATTCCTCACCCCCTGAAAGGTGCAGATGAACACCCAACTCCAGTACACCATGCCCCTGGCTATAGAAGCTTTTCTGCAGATGGTCTCTTCATCAAAGCAGTCAGTCACAGCACTTAGCCGAGTTATTTTCTGACTAAAACTGAAAGGCAAGAGTATCTTTCTTCATAGATCACTACACTGGAGAAATGTGAATGTGGAAACAGCCTGAGACCAGGTCTCTTGAATGGAAAGTTTGTATATAAAACGTGAGAATGGAGCCAACAGAGAGAGGGAATTAGAGATGGGAAATAGATCTGATAGTTGGCAAGTCCTTCAATTCAGTTGGCCCTGAGGCAAGTCTTACCCCTTCTTTCTTACCAGGTTAGTTACACATGCCATAAACTCTCCTTTTAGACTTAGGCTAACCCACTTAAAAGAGTCCTAGAGAATACAAGTTGACTAAACAGGTTTGTATGATCTTGAGAGTTGTAAGGTACTGGAGAACCATGCTAGTAAAGTGAAAGTGAAGTAACAGTATAATTGGAAAAGAAGTTCTCAGAGACACTGTAGAGAAAGTGTCCAGAGAACTTTAAAACATGATGAACTAGACAGGCTAGAGGAGAGCATAGATTCCAACTCTAAGGGAGAAGCAAAATCATCAGTTAGGACATGGTTCAGTTCAGTTCAGTTGCTCAGTCATGTCTGACTCTTTGCGACCCCATGAATTGCAGCATGCCAGGCCTCCCTGTCCATCACCAACTCCTGGAGTCTACCCAAACCCATGTCCATTGAGTCAGTGATGCTATGTCCTCTAATTGATCATGTTTTGGTAGATACAATGACAGCAACTAAACTTTGTACCTAGTACACACATCAAACCTCTGAGCAGAAAACATACTAACTTCTCAATGAATTTAGTGTATAAGTGGCCCCAGTCTCCAAATCAGCTGTACTTGTCTAATTTTTTACAATTCCATGCATATCCCTAAACCACCACCACCTTGTCACAGCACTCTGTATGAACTTATTTGCTTCTTCTTTCAAGTTCCCTCTTCTAGGGCTTCAAGGAAAAGTTAAGTTCCCTAAGTTCTACAAAACTTCTCTAAATGTTTCCAGGTGTCCTCTTTATCAGACAGCAAATCTATCTGGAGCTTAAAAAGTTCTATTTGGCATTGCTCTTTTTCTTGCTATATGTAAATCCAGGCAGTCCTAACAAATTGAAGAGCTACCTACTAGTTTTTTTTTTTTTCACTTGTGCATAATACTTTTTATTTTTTTAATTTAAATTTATTTAATTGGAGGCTAATTACAATATTGTATTGGTTTTGCCATACATCAACATGAATCCGCCACGGGTGTACAGGTGTTCCCCATCCTGAACCCCCCTCCCACCTCCCTCCCCGTACCATCCCTCTAGGTTACTTACTTTTTAAGCCTTAGGACCCTAACATATTTAATCATCAATAGTATAAATATTGAACAACAAAGTGTGCTATATGCTGTTTTCAGTGTTGTCTGACTCTTTGCGACCCCACGGACTGTAGCCTGCCAGGTGCCTCTGTCCATGGGGATTCTCCAGTCAAGAATACTGGACTGGTTGCCATTTCCTTCTCCAGACAACAAAAATGAGTTATAGTAATTATAGTCACCAGCAAAGTAAGAATCCTTCATTATCTACATATCCGTAGCACAGAATTTTGTGTTTTAAATAATGATAGATTCTTATTTTACTGGTGACTATAATTACCACGGGTCACTATGTACTTACATACAGTATGTCTACGGCATGTGTGTGTGTCTGCATGCGTGTGTGTGTGTGTGTGTGTGTGTGTGTGTGTGTTGTGTGCATTTTCAGACCCATTTCAAACAGTATGTAAACTGAAGCATATATCCTGGACAAAGACCAAAGCCTGATGATAAATAAACTGCTAAAATTACTTGTACTTCATTTTTTCTTATTTTAAAATTCTAAATGAAAACAAAATCCCTTTGGTATTAAAGGCAGTTCTATGGTTTCATGATGTTCAGGCAGGTAGGTCAGGCAACACTGTATTCTTCATTATGTGAGATTCGGGTTAAGAATTTAGGTTTGGGCTCTGCCACTTCCTAGTTGCGTGACCTTGGGCAAGTTATTCTCTACATATTTCAGTTTTCTTCTAAGTAAAGCTCAGATATTAATAGCTCCTTCCTTGTAAGGACTTTGTAAAGATTCAGTAAGTTAGTCCATGTAAAGCCATTAAAAAAATATACAACACATGGAAGACTTCAATCAGTATTTCATTAATAATATTTCAACATCATCATCATTCTCCAAGTCTCTAAGAAATATTGCAGAAGTACCAAAGCTTAACAGAAACTCCTGACTCGTATACAGAAAGTTACTGCTTAAATCAGCACCATATTTAAATTTAAAACAATGGGCAAGAATTGAAAAATGCTTTCCTATGGAAAATGAGTTCTTACAACATGTGACTTTTTTATCACTACAAAGTCAAACATTCTGAGCTGAGGGATTTATGCAAATATCCCAGAGTAGTACAGCCCTTTCTTGTCACCTCAAGCTCTGTGGTAAAAATTTTCTTCAATTTTTCTCACCTACAAGCCTCATAGAAATTCTTTCTGTTTGCAAGTTATTTTCATATTATTACTGCTATTTTTGCAAGTAAAGAATTAAACTTTCAACAAATCTTTACTCAAATTGACTTTATATGTCACAGTCTTAGTGCTGCAACCAAAAAGAAAATTGGAGTTTCCATGTGTCAAGGTGCCATTTAAAAAAATACAGAAACTCAATTTAGAGAAGCATTGCTACACTATAGAGCAGAAACCAATGGGTTTATCAGTGAAGCAGATCAGCAGAGAAAATTCTGGTTTCAGCTTCACTGAGATATCAAAAAATCTGTGTCCTTTTTCTAGAACCCATAATATGTCATCTTAAACCAAACAAGGACAAATCTCCTAACAAGAAGTTAAATTTGACACTGAGTGTTTAGCACATTTGGAGAAGGCACTCATGCATGCTGCTCTCCTCAGAGCATGAAATCTGGGACATTTCAGACTTCTTTTGAAGTGTAGATACTTACGAAAGTAGTGGCCCCAGAATGGATCTCATTCAAGCTGCTGTTCTTTCACAGACAACAGACTTACAACTTCTTAGTCTCCATCTTGCCTTTGGGTCCTGTCCATTGAGTATGAGTTTTATGTAGTAACATGACCATCAGACCATCACACGCTTGAGTAAGTCTGTGCTGCAGCAGCTGTTTCCATTGTCTCTTGCTATGGAACTGTTTAAGTCCTGACAAACCCACTCTCTCCCTCAAGTATAATTAGCTAGTTTTGAGCCAACCTGAAACCACATTTCAGGGGGAGGCAGGATTTCTTGCAGATGTAGAGTAAGCTGCATATATCCCAGGTTAGTGCTTCCAAAATGCACTCCTAGGCCAAGTACATAACTGAGTGTAGGGTAGCCACCTGGCACTACCAGTCTAGGGCCAGAAAAATGAAAACATCTAACTCTCTGTGGTACACTTAGCAAATAAATGCAGCAAATAACTCTCTCGAAAGTATAAAGGATGTGTAGACACAAAGATGGTTTCTCATAGCTGAGAGTTTTGCTTCAGTCAAGCCTGCTGGGGAATAACCAAACTAGGCAGACCTGGTGCTTCTGATGAGCACTGTGCATGCAGGGTGATACCTGAGGCACATTCTGCTCACAGGCAACTAAGGCTCCCTCCCACAACCTTTGTTTTGTTCGGGTGCCAAGGCCCCACACACTACCTGAAGGCCAGAAAGACATTCAACTTCTGTGAGATGTCTATGGCCAAGAATATTCCGTGAGGCTGTGAGCCTGAGGCAGTCATTTGTTGCTCAGTTGTGCAATTGTGTCCAACTATTTGTGACCCCCATGGACTACAGAATGCCAGGCAACCCTGCCTTTCACCATTTCCCGGAGCTTGCTCAAACTCATCTCCATTGAGTCGCTGATGCCATCCAACCATCTCATCCTCTGTCCCTTTCTCCTCCTGCCCTCAATCTTTCCCAGCATCAGGGTCTCTTCTAATGAGGTGGCTCTTGGCATCAGGTTGCCAAAGTATTGGAGCTTCAGCATCAATCCTTTCAATGAATATTCAGGACTGATTTCCTTTAGGATTGACTGGTTTGATCTCCTTGCAGTCCAAGGGACTCTCAAGAGTCTTCTCCAACTTCACAGTTCAAAAGCATCAATTCTTTGGCACTCAGCTTTCTTTATGGTCTAACTCTCACATCCGTACATGACTACTGAAAAAAATCATAGCCTTGACTAGATGGACCTTTGTCAGCATAGTAATGTCTCTGCTTTTTAATATGCTGTCTACACTTGTCATAGCTTTTCCTCCAAGGATCAAGCATCTGTTGATTTCAGACACTTCAGATGGGTGCAGTCACCATCAGCAGTGATTTTGGAGCCCAAGAAAATAAAGTCTATCACTGTTTCCATTGTTTCCCCATCTATCTGTCATGAAGTGATGGGACCAGATGTCATGATCTTTGTTTTTTGAATGTTAAGTTTTAAGCCAACTATGTCAATCTCCTCTTTCATCTTCATCAAGAGGTTCTTTAGTTCCTCTTCACTTTCTGCCCTAAGGGTGATTTCATCTGCATATCTGAGGTTATTGATATTTCTCCTGGCAATTTTGGTTCCAGCTTGCACTTCATCCTGCCTGCACATTGCCTGCACTGCATATAAGTTAAATAAACAAGTGACAATATACAGCCTTGACATACTCCTTTCCCAGTTTGGAACCAGTCTGTTCCATGTCTAACTGTTGCTTCTTGACTTGCATACAGGCTTCTCAGGAGGCAAGTAAGGTGGGTCTGGTGTTTCCATCTCTTGAATAATTTTTCACAGTTTGTTGTGATCCACACAGTCAAAGGCTTTAGCGTAGTCAATGAAACAAAAGTAGATGTTTTCCTGGAATTTTCTTTCTTTTTTTCTGATCTGACAGATGTTCACAATTTGATTTCTGGTTCCTCTGTCTTTTCTAAACCCAGCTTGTACATCTGGAAGTTTTCAGTTCACATACTGTCATAGCCTAGTTTGAAGGATTTTGAGCATTACCTTGCTAGCATGTAAAATAAATGCAATTGTGCTGTAGTTTCAACATTCTTTCACATTGCCCTAATTTGGGATTGGAATGAAAATTTATTTTTCCAGTCCTGTAGCCATTTAGTTTCCAAATTTGCTGGCATATTGAGGGCAGCACTTTCACAGCATCATCTTTTAGGATTTGAAATAGCTCGACTGTAATTCCATCACCTCCACTAACTTTGTTTGTAGTGATTCTTCCTAAGGTCCACTTGACTTCACACTCCAGGATGTCTGGCTCTAGGTGAGTGATCACACCATCAAGACTATCTGGATTATTAAGATCTTTTTTGTATAGTTCTTCTGTGTATTCTTGCCAGCTCTTCTTCATATCTTCTGCTTCTGTTAGGTCCATACTGTTTCTGTCCTTTATTGAGTCCATCTTTAGATGAAATGTTCCCTTGGTAGCTCTAATTTTCTTGAAGAGATCTCTAGTCTTTCCCATTCTATTGATTTCTTCTATTTACTTGTATTGATCACTTAGGAAGGCTTTCTTATCTCTCCTTGCTATTCTTTGTAATTCTGCATTCAGATGAGTATATCTTTCCTTTTCTCCTTTACCTTTTGCTTCTCTTCTTTTCTCAGCTATTTGTAAGGCCTCCTCAGACAACCATTTTGCCTTGTTGCATTTCTTTTTCTTGGGAATGGTTTTGATCACTCCTCCTGAGGCACTCATTTAGACAGTGTTTATTGTGACTTTACCTTTTGTCTTCTCGTGATATCAATTTTTGTATACAGATATGTGGCTATTTTCCCCCCATGAAGACATGAAGTCTATTTCCCTTTTCTTGAATCTTGGCTGACCTCTGACTGTTTCTTTAAAGTCCACAGGGCTCAATGAAGAGGTCTACCTGTCTATACTGTGTGTGTGTATGTGTGTGTGTTTTGTGCTTGTGTGAGTGTGTGTGTGTTTGTGTTCTTACATGTTACAGAGAATTGTTTAGCTAGTAACATCTGCAAAGTACATCATGTGAGCAAAAAATATATATTTTACTGTGTGTTTACTGATTTATGATAACAATTAACCTATCTGATCTAATATACTGACCAATCTAGGCTGTCATTTTTATAGCAAGAAAAAATAGAAAATAAATTATCAGTAAAGAACAATCAGCAGGCTGAATTAAAATGCTGGTCTGGTATTCAGAAAGATTTAATGGAAACCAAAGGGTAAATTTTCAAACTCTAAATTTGTAATTTCAGTGAAAAATTAAAAGGAAAACATCAATAATAAGAGTAGCTATAGAAAAAACATTTCTTAGGATGTTAAACAAAAGAAATACCCCTCAAATAATTAGTTTTAAAATGTTAACTTATTTTCATAACTCAGTAGGGCATTTTTAGACAGAAGTATTACTACATAATAATGAAATACTCAATTTGCCAAAAATATATGATAGTTTTAAACTGGTACATACCTGAGAACATCAATGGACATCTGTGTAACTGACACAACCAATGAAGAGCATTAGTCCATATCATATACAAATAACACCTGTGGATAATAAGACAATCTGATAGGGAATGGAGCAAAGGATGGATGGATTTTCACTGAAGAGGAAATACAAATGGCAAATAAACATAGGAAAAGATGTTCCATCATCTTAATGATCAGGAAAATAAAAATGAAAGGCAATGCATCACACCCACATTTATGGCAAAAATAAAGTTTTAAAGTATAAAAATCAAGTATTAGCAAGAATGTAGAACAATGAGAATACTCAAAACTACCAACAGAATTATATATTAGTTTATTTTAGAAAATAACATGGCATTAATTTCTAAAAATAGAGATATACATATTTTACAATCTAGCGATTCTTCTCTTAGGTATATTTTATATGTATGTATTAGTAGACATAAAAAGAAAAATAGAATTACTGTAATTTAAAAAAAGCCAGAAACAACACAGCTTCTCATTAGTAGTGAGGATATAAATGAGTTGTGGAATTATTTATGTATTTGAACATACCCAACAGTGAAGTGAACCAGAGCAAATGTCAAAAATATAATGTGGAAGAGAAAAGTGAGGTTGGTAAAGAATAAATATGAATGTCTCTGTTTATATAATATACAACAAAACAGGCAAAGTTAAACCATTATATGCAAATACACATACACTCATGAACATGGGAACACACGTGAGCACATGCATGTGAAAAGCAAACACTGTACTTATTACAAAGTTCAGAATATCAGTTTTCCCTAGGGAAAAAGGATACAGAAAGTGACTGGAAAAGGACACATAGGATATTCAAAGTTACTGTTAATGTTTTATTATTTAAGCTCAAGATTGATACATGGGTGGCTATTGGTAAAAATTAATTATGCATGGTGCTAAATCACTTCAGTCGTGTCTGACTCTTGTGACCCCATGGACTGTAGCCCACCAGGTTCCTCTGTTCATGGGGTTCTCCAGGCAAAAACACTAGAGTGGGTTGTCATGCCCTCCTCCAGGGGATCTTCCCAACCCAGGGATAGAACCCAGGTCTCCTGTGTCTCCTGTATAGGCAGGCAGGTTCTTTACCACTAGCAACACCTTGAAAGCCCATATATATAACATTACTTCTCCACCCCCCCCAAAAAAAAACCAAAAAACTTGGAAAAATAGTACCTAATGCTTAAATACTAAAAGCCACTGCTGCATGCTACTAGCATACACCAACAAAGGTCATCACTGGGTCTGAAAAGGGAATGCAGGTCCCTAAGCACCTGAGAGAGCCCCAGGAAGACAAGAAGCCTTCACAATCAAGATGACTTACTGATAACCTCATCTTTTTTAGCACACATACTTCCTGCCTTGAAATTGCTATGTATAGTCCATGATATTAACACTTTGTATTCGTATAGAAAAACCCAAATGCAAAGAAAAATTCAAAAACAAAAAAGCTTTAGATAATCAAGTCACCAACCATTTGAGGAAAAGGAGCAATTCAAAAGTTAAAACTAAGTTAGGCATCAAAAAATACCTCAGAAAGCAGAGGTAAAGAAGAAAATGAAGGTTTTGAAATAACTGCAATTAATATCCTTGTGAAAATATTCATAACAAGCTATTACAAAAGAGAAACATTTTAGACATGCTAATATTATCTTTATATAATGTGATAGTTGGGTTTAATATAAGAATGATAAAAATGGAAGACAAATTTATTAGCTAGGGGTTCTAGATAATGTTTTCTCCTAAATGAAAAGACAAAAGAATATATATGTGATAATGGCTAAAGATACAAGCAAAACAAACAAAAAAAGAGACATACTGTCTATTTCTGAGACTTGCATGAGAAAAGACAGAATATATTAAAGTAAATGAATAAATATTAGAAGAATATTTTAGAGATAATTAAAAACTCTAGATTCAGATTGAAAGGGCTCACCATATGCAGAGTAGGATGGAGGAGAACACATACTTGCCCTACACATATTGATGTGAAATTTAAGACACTGGGTAAATGAAAAAACCTTTTACAGAGGGTAAAATAGGTTACACAGAGGTACAAGAATTCCTCTGGCATCAAACTTCCCATTGCCAACTCTAGATCACAGAAAATAGGTAAATTAAGTTGTATTGTAGTAAAATTATTTTGTACTTAGGATTTCATACCTATGTATTCAAGAATATTGCTGATTGCATGAGAGCAAACTGGTATCAGCCATAAAACTTACTTTTTTAAAAAATGGAAGGAAATGCTCATTCACTTTTTCATTATTTTCTGTCAATTTATTAATGATCTCTATAAATTTGGATTCAAAAAGCAGTTGCTGCATGACACAGGGGCCCCAAAGCTGGTACTCAGTGGCAACCTAGAAGGGAAGGATAGGGAGGGAGGAGGGAGGAAGGCTTAAGAGGGAGGAGACATATATATACCTATGGATGATTCATGTTGATGTATGGCAGAAACCGTCACAATATTGTAAATTAATTATCCTCTAATTAAAAATAAAATTAAATTTTTTAAAAAGCAGTTGTTCAGGAGCCTATAATCTGCTGTTTAATTCATTTGGGGGCATATTTTGATTAAGGACTAAAAAAAAATCCAACAAATGGGAGAGGAATATATACACATGTACGCACTTGTAAACATACACATGCCATCCCCCAGGCATTCAGGGTCCACCCCGTGCTTTTAACCCATAGTGATGTGGCCCAAGAGTCAGTGGGCAAGCTGAGCATCATTGCAACAGCAAGCTTCTCAGAGGATAAGAAAGTGAAACCAACATTTGGAAATCTGAATTTTTCAAACCAATCACTAAGAATATGTTCATACATCCCTTCTATCTACCTTACAATAACCATGGAGCCAATTGCCTTAACTTCTATTTGAAATATTTAATGGAAATGGATATTCATGCTAATGGATAATCCAGTTGAACTCTTTTAAATCCTAAAAAGATGATGCTGTTAAAATCCTGCACTCAATATGCCAGCAAATTCGGAAAACTCAGCAGTGGCCACAGGACTGGAAAAGGTCAGTTTTCATCCCAATCCCAAAGAAAGGCAATGCCAAAGAATGCTCAAAATATCACACAATTGTGCTCATCTCACATGCTAGCAAGTTCAGTTCAGTTCAGTTGCTCAGTTGTGTCCGACTCTTTGCAACCCCATGAATTGCAGCACGCCAGGCCTCCCTGTCCATCACCAACTCCCAGAGTTCACTCAGACTTATATCCATCATGTCAGTGATGCCATTCAGCCATCTCATCCTCTGTTGTCCCCTTCTCCTCCTGCCCTCAATCCCTCCCAGCATCAGAGTCTTTTCCAATGAGTCAGCTCTTCACATGAGGTGGCCAAAGTACTGGAGTTTCAGCTTTAGCATCATTCCTTCCAAAGAAATCCCAGGGCTGATCTCCTTCAGAATGGACTGGTTGGATCTCCTTGCAGTCCAAGGGACTCTCAAGAGTCTTTTCCAACATCACAATTCAAAAGCATCAATTCTCTGGTGCTCAGCCTTCTTCACAGTCTAACTCTCACATCCATACATGACTACTGGGAAAACCATAGCCTTGACTATACAGACCTTAGTCAGCAAAGTAATATCTCTGCTTTTGAATATGCTATCTAGGTTGGTCATAACTTTTCTTCCAAGGAGTAAGCGTCTTTTAATTTCATGGCTGCAATCACCATCTGCTGTGATTTTGGAGCCCCCAAAAAATAAAGTCTGACACTGTTTCTACTGTTTCCCCATCTATTTCCCATGAAGTGATGGGACTGGATGCCATGATCTTCGTTTTCTGAATGTTGCTCAAAATTCTCCAAACCAGGCTTCAACAGTACTCGAACCATGAACTTCCAGATGTTCAAGTCGGATTTTGAAAGGGCAGAAGAACAGAGGTCAAATTGCCAACATCCGTTGGATCATCAAAAAAGCAAGAGAGTTCCAAGAAAATATCTACTTCTGTTTTATTGACTATGCCAAAGCCTTTGACTGTGTGGGTCATAGCAAACTGCGGAAAATTCTTAAAGAGATGGGAATATCAAACCACCTTACCTGCCTCCTGAGCAATCTGTATGCAGGTCAAGAAGCAATAGTTAGAACTGGACATGGAACAACAGACTGGTTCCAAACTGGGAAAGGAGTACATCAAGGCTGTATATTGTCACCCTGCTTTTTACCTTATATGCAGACTATATCATGTGAAATGCCAGGCTGGATGAAGCACAAGCTGAAATCAATATTGCTGGGAGAAATATCAATGACTTCAGATACGCAGATGACACCACCCTTATGTCAGAAAGTGAAGAGAAACTAAAGAGCTTCTTGATGAAAGTGAAACAGGAGAGTGAAAAGTTGGCTTAAAAATCAACATTCAGAAAATGAAGATCATGGCATCTGGTCCCATCACTTCATGGCCAATAGATGGGCAAACAATGGAAACAGTGACAGACTTTATGTTTTTAGGTTCCAAAATCACTGCAGATAGTGACTGCAGCCATGAAATTAAAAGACACTTGCTCCTTGGAAGAAAAGCTATGACCAACCTAAACAGCATATTAAAAAGCAGAGACATTACTTTGCCTACAAAGTTCCGTCTAGTCAAAGCTATGGTTTTTCCAGTAGTCATGCATGGATGTGAGATTTGGACCATAAGGAAAGTTGAGCACCAAAGAATTGATGCTTTAGAACTGTGGTGTTGGAGAAGACTCTTCTTGGACTTTAAGGAGATCAAACCAGTCAATTCTAAAGGAAATTTGTCCTGAATATTAATTGGAAGGACTGATGCTGAAGCTGAATCTCCAATACTTTGGCCACCTGATGCAAGGAACTGACTCATTGGAAAAGATCCCTCATTCTGGGAAAGATTGAAGGCAGGAGGAGAAGGGGATGACAGAGGATGAGATGGTTGGATGGCATCACCAACTCGATGGACATGAGTTTGAGCAAGCTCCAGAAGGTGGTGATGGACAGGAAATCCTGGCAAGCTGCAGTCCATTGGATCGCAAAGAGTCGGACATGACTGAGTGAATGAACTGAACTGAACTTTAAAAAATAAGAGTCAGAGGTGCACAGCATTAGATGAACCAGTCAACTAACCATTTAGGAATTGTGGGAAGGGGGACATGTGGACTTCACTTGTTAGCAAGAATAAAATATCATCATGATAATTTTAAAAAAACATCTCTTTCTTACACTTTGTGGAAACTTACCTTTTCTAGTCCAAATTACACTTTATCAATGTGGGTGCTTAATTGTTCAGTCCTGTCTGATTCTTTGCGACCCCATGGACTGTAGGGCTACTCTGGCCATGGGGGTTCTCCAGGCAAGAATACTGGAGTGGGTTGCCATGCCCTCCTCCAGGGGATCTTCCCAACCCAGGAATTGAACCCAGGTCTCCCATATAGCAGGCAAATTCTTTACCAACAGAGCCATCAGGGAAGCATGCTTTATCAATATGTATTCTCAAATTGCTTATTTACATGTTTAATAACATGCACTTTAAAAAATTTCAAAGTGTATATTTTTACACGGAAAAGATCTTGTCATTTAGTATGAAAAGGTACAATTAAGTTGGTTTCTCAAAGATGTTGATTCAGAAAACAAAAAGTGCTAAGAAGTCAAATAATGAAAAGTAATGATCACAATCATAAAGCAATATCAGTTTATATCAAAATGCAGGCAGATAACCAATGCTAATAATATCACAAATTCTACTTCCCAGCATTCTATAGGATATTCCCAAAGCTTTACCAGCTAACGTATTCATGGGTTAATTACAGCCACATATAAAATAGTTTCTAAAATGGTTGTTTTATTCAGTCATGATTCATGACCCAAAATAGTACTAAATTTCTAAACCTAAAAGAGTACTATTAAACTTCACTTAAAAAATTTACCATAATCTCCTTTTTCTAACATAGTATATGACTTTCTTAAAAGGAATGATTGTCTCTGTTAGTGACTTAGAAATAAGAGAAGCCCACTTGGAATTATCCAATATGTGACCTTATTCAAACTTTCCACAGTACCTGCTTCCCACGTTATAACTTGATGGAAATAATGTGGTGAAAATTTAAAGTGAAAGTCTGTTCAAGGTTATGAGAAAGCTAAATAATTCTGTACTATATAATGATTGCTTTTTATTCTCCACTGTCTTTTACAGAAATTACAAGAATTTTGCAAAAGTTTCAAGTGGAAACAAAACCACTGGAAGATCAACTCTTTAGGACATACAAATTGCTGCTTTTTCAGGTGGAAAAAGGAAATCAAGAAAAGAATTACCATGGGAAAAGCTGTGTGTCATGGTGAATAAAATTTACCTATCAACAGTCTGAATAATGTATGTCAACTGTTTGTGCACAATGCCTTATTTTGTATGAAATAACTGGGAAGAATATGTCAATTTTTAAGAATTAGACATGCAAACAAAGTAACAACTTTGTAACAAACAAAGTCAGAGCTTTATAATTTTATTTTAGGTGACTAATGGAGTAAAGAATTATTATAAGGAAATGTTATTCTTTTCTAAATATAGTAATAACCAAATGAACTTAATTTCTTTGGCTTCTTTGCCTCCTAAGCTAGGACCTAATGGTCTGTGAATATTTAATAAGCAATGAAATAACATGGTTCACTTGATACTAATACAGTGAAAGAGCATGGATAAACTTGAAGACTTAGCTTAGAAGTTATTATTATGGAATATGTAAAGGGAGCATTTGTTATTAGCATTTTCAATGGCTCAAATATCCAGCAATACCAAGGGTAAAATGTTACTCAAACAGGGTTAGTTCTCTCCAAGTCCATACAATTCAAACACACTTAAATTAAAAATATATATTCTTGTCAACATTCTGAATACTCATTTTCAGACAAAGCAAAACAAGCACATATTTCTAAGAATCAATGTGAAAATACCCTTCCCACTTTCAAGTGTATCTAAATATGCAAACAAAATTGTTACTTTGTATGTGAGTGTTTGATGTCATATAGACATGCTTCTTTCCTTTCCTCATTTCTTTTTTGGTTTAGAAAAAACCTACTATGGCAAGACTTTGGTTTGGAGGAGAGAATGACAAAGGAAAACTAGAGTAAATGGAAAAAACAACTTCAATATTAGGTTTGGAAGAAGGATAGGTAGAGGGAGTAGGCCGTGAGAAGGGCAATTGGTAACAGAAAAAGATAACTGAGAGATTCAATGGCCCACATTTATTCACAGAGCTGTCACAGAAGCCCCAAGAAACACAGGGAAAGAGGCAAGTTCTCTTGCAGTTCAGAACTGATGCTATTGCTTCCACCAGTATTCTATTCAAAGGAAGGCCCATGTGCTGTGCTTAGTCACTTTAGTCATGTCCTACTCTATGAGGCCCCATGGACTGTAGCCAGACTCCTCTGTCCATGGGATTCTCCAGGCAAGAATACTGAAGTGGGTTACCATGCCCTCCTCCTGAGGATCTTCCCTACCCAGGAATCAAACCCAGGTCCTCTGTCTTGCAGGTGGATTCTTTACCATCTGAGCCACCAGGGAAGCCCATGAATACTGGAGTGGGTAGCCAATCCCTTCTCCAGGGGATCTTCTGGACCCAAGAATTGAACCAGGGTTTCCTGCATTGCAGGTGGATCCTTTACCAGCCAAGCTACCAACGAAGCCCCATGCTGCTGCTGCTAAGTCACTTCAGTCGTGTCCGACTCTGTGCGACCCCATAGACGGGAGCCCACCAGGCTCCCCCGTCCCTGGGATTCTCCAGAACACTGGAGTGGGTTGCCATTTCCTTCTCCAATGCAGGAGAGTGAAAAGTGAAAGTGAACTAGCTCAGTCGTGTCCGACTCTTAGCGATCCCATGGACTGCAGCCTACCAGGCTCCTCTGTCCATGGGATTTTCCAGGCAAGAGTACTGGAGTGGGGTGCCATTGCCTTCTCCAAAACAAGTCATAAGGATAGCCAATTCAGAGCAGGGAAATAGACTCTACAATTTACTAGGAAGAATTGCAAGATATATTGTAATGGGTACGTTTACAGGAAGGAATAGAGAATTGGGGCCATTTGGGGAGCCATTTGTATAGTTAATTTGCCACACTAACTAACCAAAGAGATGAGAAGTCAAGCTGTATAATAAACTAAATAAAGCTTAATTTCGTTATTTGTATATTTTTTAAATACAAATAATATTCCTAATCTTTTCTTTCTGGATCCCTTGAATCCCCTCATATCTCATCTTTAATAACAAGTATTCAACTTAGTTTATTTAAATATAACAGGAAAAATAAGAAACTGAAATCTTCTTTCAATAAAAGGTATTTTCTGCTGGAGAAGGTGTGGAGAAAAGGGAACCCTCTTACGCTGTTGGTGGGAATGCAGACTAGTTCAGCCACTATGGAGAACACTGTGGAGATTCCTTGAAAAATTGTAAATAGAACTGCCTTATGACCCAGCAATCCCATTGCTGGGCTTATGCACCAAGGAAACCAGAATGGAAAGAGACACGTGTTCCACAATGTTCATCGCAGCACTGTTTATAATAACCAGGACATAGAAGCAACCCAGATATCCATCAGCAGATGAATGGATAAGAAAGCTGTGGTATATATACACTATGGGGTATTACTCAGCCATTAAAAAGAATACATTTGAATCAGTTATAATGAGGTGGATGAAACTGGAGCCGATTATACAGAGTGAAGTAAGCCAGAAAGAAAAACACTAACACAGTATCCTAACGCATATATGGAATTTAGAAAGATGGTAACGATAACCCTGTATGAGAGACAGCAAAAGAGACACAGATGTATAGAACAGTCTTTTGGACTCTGTGGGAGAGGGAGAGGGTGGGATGATTTGGGAGAATGGCATTGAAACATGTATAATATCATATGTGAAACAAATCGCCAGTCCAGGTTCAATGGATGATACAGGATGTTTGGGGCTGGTGCACTGGGATGACCCAGAGGGATGGTACAGGGAGGGAAGGGGAATGGGGATTCAGGACGGGGAACATGTGTACACCCGTGGTGGATTCATGTTGATGTATGGCAAAACCAATACAATATTGTAAAGTAATTAGCCTCCAATTAAAATAAATACATTTATACTAAAAGATAATAATAAATGGTATTTTCCCCAAATCTCTAAGGTTAAGAAAATTATCTAGCAATGTGCTTTTTTAAACCATGTTTCTATTTAAAACAATAGATTGATTTCCTACACTGCAAAATGAAGGCAATAATCTCACAGTTTTTCCCACCATCCTATCGGTAACCTGAATAGGTGAATTATTTTATATATGTTTTATACAAAATTCTTGTTTGTAACTTTCATATTCTGTTCCATAACTATAATATGCATAGTTGTTTGATACTTGTCCATATTTCAATGAATTCTGTGATTACAACTAAGATTTTAATCCTGATAATAGTTCCTGAACTCTATTAAGTTTGTTTCTTAATTTGACTGAATTTTACTAGCAAATATTATTTTTACTTTTTCCCCAAGAAATATATATGGATGTTTTATACCTTGGGTTCTTTCCAGGTTAGAAATATGTCTCTGTTGTCCTAGTAACAAAATTGGATCTAGAATAAGCATAATACTGCCGGTCACAATTTCTCTCAAAATTTTACAGGTATTGATTTATTATCATTTGGCCTTAAATATAGTTTGGAGGAAGTTTTAGTTGCTTTTTTATTTTTCTCTCTCTTTTCGGGTAGGTATTATCATTTCCTTTACCATTTTGATAGAAGGAAGATAATTTCTGTGATGAAATTTCAAACTACTTTATATATATCTCATAAGAAGCTATTTGCCCACTTTGTACTCTATACAACTTACTGGCCATGCACTCACACTTTAGTCTAAGAATTGATAAAGGCACAAATACTAGATTCACAGTTATGGTGAGGATTTGATCTGATGTCTTCACATAAAATTCAAAAGCTGGATGGAGTGAATATTTATGGTCATTGCTTACTTATAGAACTTGGCATAATTTTCTCTCCTCCTATATCACAAGTGCATACTTATCATCTGCTAAATACATAACTGAGTATATTTTTGGTCATTTTTTTTGTCAAGGTCTATGTTATTAATCTAAATAAGCATTATGAATCTGGATTACTTTCATCAACCCCTCGATGATGCACTATACCTAAATAGTCACTTCTTTTTTTCTTTCTTATTTATTTTTTAAATTATGAAAGAATGATAGCACATTTATAAGAGACTTAGAAAACGGAGAACAAAATAACATATAATTCCATTATATATTAATGATTATTTTTAAGTAGATGAATTAAGATTTTTAGTTGGACTTTCAACATCACACTCTCAAAAATCAATAGAATGAATAGACAGAAAAGTAGAAGCATATAGTAGACCTGAAAAGCACTATGAACCTATTCAACATAAGATTTATACAATTTTCATATAACATCAGGATACAAATTCTATTCAAGTTCCAATAGACTATAAACCAGAAGACACTGGAACATATCCAAAGACAGAAAACAAGGCGCAAAAATTTCATCTTCTAAAGGTATTGAAATCACACAGAGTCTATTCTATCACTAGAATTATATTAAAAATCAATACCAAAAAAATATGTGAAAATAACTCTTATATTTTCAAGTGGAATGTGACATTTTACCAAGAGAGATCTTTTGATTTAGCCACTTCTTATATTTTATTTCACATGCTCCATTTACTTCCCAATACTGATTAAAAGACTACTACTTTAAATACCTTTCCATGAAACCACACATTTTTTATATTGCCTGCTCAACAATATGCCTGATTTCTATTTGAAATTTGATTTATATTTTAAATTTGTAACAATCCATTTGACAGCACTAAAATGTGTATGTTTGGTAATCTGTTAGACTTGATGTAGAAAGGAACATATTGTAATGCATAAAAAAATATATAAAACATAATAAGTATCTAAAATTAAGTAAAGGAAGAGAAGGGGTACAAATGACCCAGAACCATAATTTAATAGGAGTAGTGGAAGATCCAGGCCTGCAATTTCCCTGGGGATATCTCTGGATACACTGATGAAAAAGTGAAGTATTCACCAGATAGGTAAACAGGTGACAAGTCCAAGAGTCTGAAAATGATGAGATGCTAGATTGGAGATTCCTACATAAAGGTAGGGACAAAAAATGTATTCATACTAGGGGGAAAAAAAGTGTTAAAGGATACTTTCCTATATCAGCTTCTTCCATAGATGTAGAAAAAGAAAAAGTAAGATCTCACCTAAGAATGGCTTATATTAAATACATACTCATATGAGTTTGGAGTTATAATTCAACCCTGAGTTGAAATTTTTAAATATCCTGGGTTGTCAGTGTCCAAGGAGTAGGGCAGAAATATACTTAAATAATTTCAGAATCAACTATTTAAAACATAAAACTCAAAGAACTGTCATGGGCAACATTGCTAAAATCATGAAATCGGAATAAAAAACACACAAAAATAAATGAGAAAACAAGTCATTATGAGCAAGAATATAGAGAAGCCACAAAAAATGGCCTCAGATATGCAAAGTCTAGAGAAAATGAGATGATTACATATATAACATTTTAAAAATGAGAAACAGGCCCAACTAAAAGTAGAAATTTGATATAAGTTCTATCTGTCATTGTAAAATATCAAGTAGAGAGTTATTAATTCAAAAAATGGTGCTAGGATAATTGTTAATACATAAAGGAAGAAATAAAAGATTGACACATTGCGCAGAAATCAAAATATTAATCATTTAATGAAACTGAAAGACCCTTACTCCTTGGAAGGAAAGTTATGACCGACCTAGATAGCATATTCAAAAGCAGAGATATTACTTTGCTAACAAAGGTCCATTTAGTCAAGGCTATGGTTTTTCCAGTGGTCATGTATGGATGTGAGAATTGGACTCTAAAGAAAGCTGAGCATCAAAGCATTGATGCTTTTGAACTGTGGTGTTCGAGAAGACTCTTGAGAGTCCCTTGGACTGCAAGGAGATCCAACCAGTCCATTCTAAAGGAGATTGGTCTTGAGAAAGAAGAATGGAACTGGAGGAGTCAACCTGCCTGACTTCAGGCTCTACTACAAAGCCACAGTCATCAAGACAGTATGATACTGGCACAAAGACAGAAATATAGATCAATGGAACAAAATAGAAAGCCCAGAGATAAATCCACACACTTATGGACACCTAATCTTTGACAAAGGAGGCAAGAACATACAATGGAGTAAAGACAATCTCTTTAACAAGTGGTGCTGGGAAAACTGGTCAACCACTTGTAAAAGAATGAAACTAGATCACTTTCTAACACCCCACACAAAAATAAACTCAAAATGGATTAAAGATCTAAGCATAGGACCAGAAACTATAAAACTCCTAGAGGAGAATATAGGCAAAACTCTCTCCAACATACATCACAGCAGGATCCTCTATGATCCACCTCCCAGAATTCTGGAAATAAAAGCAAAAATAAACAAATGGGATCTAATTAAAATTAAAAGCTTCTGCACAACAAAGGAAACTATAAGTAAGGTGAAAAGACAGCCTTCTGAATGGGAGAAAACAATAGCAAATGAAGCAACTGACAAACAACTAATCTCCAAAATATACAAGCAATTTATGCAGCTCAATTCCAGAAAAATAAATAACCCAATCAAAAAATGGGCTAAAGAACTAAATGACATTTCTCCAAAGAAGACATACGGATGGCTAACAAACACATGAAAAGATGCTCAACATCACTCATTATCAGAGAAATGCAAATCCAAACCACAGTGAGGTACCTCTTCACACCAGTCAGAATGGCTGCTATCCAAAAGTCTGCAAGCAATAAATACTGGAGAAGGTGTGGAGAAAAGGGAACCCTCTTAACACTGTTGGTGGGAATGCAAACCAGTACAGCCACTATGGAGAACAGTGTGGAGATTCCTTAAAAAATTGCAAATAGAGCTGCCTTATGACCCAGCAATCCCACTGCTGGGCATACACACAAAGGAAACCAGAATTGAAAGAGGCACATGTACCCCAATGATCATCGCAGCACTGTTTATAACAGTCAGGACATGGAAACAACCTAGATGTCCATCAGCAGAGGAATGGATAAGAAAGCTGTGGTACATATACACAATGGAGTATTCCTCAGCCATTAAAAAGAATGAATTTGAATCAGTTCTAATGAGATAGATGAAACTGGAGCCGATTATACAGAGTGAAGTAAGCCAGAAAGAAAAACACCAATACAGTATACTAACACATATATATGGAATTTAGAAAGATGGCAATGATGACCCTGTATGCGAGACAGCAAAAGAGACACAGATGTGTAGAGAGGACTTTTGGACTCTGTGGGAGAGGGAGAGGGTGGGATGACTTGGGAGAATGGCAATGAAACATGTATACTATCATGTAAGAAATGAATCGCCAGTCTATGTCCGATGCAGGATACAGGATGCTTGCGGCTGGTGCACGGGGATGACCCAGAGAGATGTTATGTGGAGGGAGGTGGGAGGGGGGGTTCATGTTTGGGAACGTATGTACACCCGTGGTGGATTCATGTCAATGTATGGCAAAACCAATACAGTATTGCAAAGTAAAATAAAGTAAAAATAAAAATTTACAAAAAAAAAAAAAAATAAAGGAGATTGGCCCTGGTGTTCTTTGGAAGGAATGATGCTAAAGCTGAAACTCCAGTACTTTGGCCACCTCATATGAAGAGTTGACTCATTGGAAAAGACTCTGATGTTGGGAGGGATTGGGGTAGAAGGAGAAGGGGATGACAGAGGATGAGATGGCTGGATGGCATCACCAACTCGATGGACATGAGTTTGAGTGAACTCTGGGAGTTGATGATGGACAGGGAAGCCTGGCATGCTGCAATTCATGGGGTCGCAAAGAGTTGGACACGACTGAGTGACTGAACCGAATTGAAGTGTAAAAGACAAACCTTTGGAAGAAATTGTAAAAGAATATACATATATGATATAATAAGTATAGACCATTTTAAAAAATGAGAAATTACATTAAAAAATAATTCTGTTTTTCAAAATATATCATAAAGGACTTTTGTTTTAGGTAATGAGGGATGTCTCCTTCTATAAAGCAATTGGAAAACTGGAGAAACATATATTAATTCTTTTCAGACACTGGAAAATGTGTAGTACATAACTAAAATCCTTGAGAAAAGGGAGAAAATGAAGTTAGCCCTATAATCACCCCAGATTTCTGTATTTAAGCAATTGCTAGACCATGGCTCATGGAGTGGGATACAAACAGAGACCAGTGGTCTCTCAGTGAGAAGATGAGACAGAAATACCAAGGTGCTTAGGACTTCCCGAACAGAGTATCAAGGGCAAGGCGCACAGGGTATATTGTGCACCAATTTTGGCTTTTGAATCTTTGGCCATATATTAAGCTATGCATTTACCGAGTAAAATAGACCAAGTGAATAACAACTTCCAGGGAACGAAGATTTTCTGGGGAATTGCAAGCAACAATTCTGAGAGCTAAGAAAAGGCTGAAAATCATCAAAGATGATACAGACCATAATTGAGAGACTTTGCTGAATCCATGAAGATTTAAGTGAATATCCCAAATATCAGCACCTTAATTTCAGGACTAAGTTAGTCTCAGTAGAAGGGCTACATTATGCATGACCTTAAAAAGCCTTCAAAACAGGCTTTGAAAGAATGAAATTGCCTTGCCAGAATTATAAGTTTCCTCTAGGATAAAAGGCCAACGGTCTCTAAGTGAGTGCAACCCACACAATTAATCAATCATAAACTTCACAATGTGTGAGACCTAATGATAAATTGTAAGACATGCAAAATAAAAGGAATATGTGATGCATTTCCCAGAAATAAAAAAGACACAGTGGTCACAGAAATGTTGATATTAGTAGACAAGGACATTAAAATGGTTATAATAATAAATGAATCACTAATAAATGTAATAATATTAGTAAATCTCTAAAGCATCATGTTAAGTAAAAGGAGCCAGACATGTAAGACTACACACTGAATTATCCTCTGTATATAAAATGCCTGAAAATGTAAAACTATAACAACAAAAAACAGATCAGAGGTTGCCAAGAACTTGTGATGGAGACAGGAAATTTGCTGCAAAAGGTAAGAAAAAAACTTTTGAGATACTTAAAATATTTTTGGTTCCAGAGGTAATAGGATTATTCTTAATTTATGAAAGTGTTCCTTGATTGATGTAGTATACCATTCTCTCTCTCTCTCTCTCTCTCTCTCTCTCTATATATATATATATATATATATATATACACATATATATATATATGTATATATATACACACAGACACACACACTCACACTTTGGAACTCATTGAACTGAACACATTAAAAGGATAAAATTATATTAATTATATTTAATACAACAATTTTTGAAAAAGAAGGTATTAAAACTGTATGAAAATAAATGGACTGTACAAATAAATTACAAATTAAGGAAACATCAAACAGTTCAAAGAGCAGGACTGATAAATTAGATACTATAGAACAGAAGATCAGGAAAATAAAGACATAGCAATAGAAAGTACCCAAGATGAAGCACAGAGAAATAAAGACTGAAAAAGTGACCTAGGAAACAATACTGACGCTACTGCCATGCATATTATTGGAGTTCTAGAAGGAAAAGAGAAAGAAAAGAGAATAAAAAAATATATTTGAAGAAATAATGGGGTCTCTAGCATGTGCTGCCTAGGCTGTAGACTTAGGAAAGTGCATTGCTTCAGCCTTGGCAAGAGAAAAACAAATAAACTATAGAACCACACTCTCTCTTGAACCTATCAGAAACCTGAAGTTTCATGACAATCAACTATCAGTACATTCTAAGGAAAGACAAGCACCTCCAATAAGTAGTCCATGAGCCCTTACTTGGAATAGAACACAAGAGTAATAGGTACCATCATACAGGTGGGTAAGCTACAATTTTTTGCTAAGTAACAAAGACCAAGTGTGGGTGAGAATGAAAATATAGAACTCCTGGGATCCATAGACACAGGGGAGTTCACAAACCTTGTAGTTTAATCTTTGCAGACTTTCACAAAGTGATTATGACAAAGATTGGGACAGCCCATCAATGAAAACAAGTCAGTCAGTTAGCACTGCTAAATCCTTCTACCCAGTGGAACAAAAACTGTAAGACTCCAAGTGAAGGACAGCAAAGGCTGTCATCTCCTGGGTACGGAGAATGATCCATTGAAACTGGGGAAGTTCAGTTCAGTTGAGTCAATCAGTCGTGTCTGACTCTTTGCCACCCCATGAATTGCAGCACGCCAGGCATCCCTGTCCATCACCAACTCCCGGAGTTCACTCAAACTCATGTCCAGCAAGTCCGTGATGCCATCCAGCCATCTCACCCTCGGTCATCCTCTTCTCCTCCTCCCCCAATCCCTCCCAGCATCAGAGTCTTTTCCAATGAGTCAACTCTTTGCATGAGGTGGCCAAAGTACTGGAGTTTCAGCTTTAGCATCATTCCTTCCAAAGAAATCGCAGGCTTGATCTCCTTCAGAATGGACTGGTTGGATCTCCTTGCAATCCAAGGGATTCTCAAGAGTCTTCTCCAACACCACAGTTCAAAAGCATCAATTCTTTGGTGCTCAGCCTTCTTCACAGTCCAACTCTCACATCCATACATGACCACTGGAAAAACCATAGCCTTGACAAGACAGACCTTGGTCGGCAAAGTAATATCTCTGCTTTTGAATACACTATTTTGGTTGGTCATAACTTTTCTTCCAAGGAGTAAGCGTCTTTTAATTTCATGGCTGCAGTCACCATCTGCAGTGATATTGGAGCCACAAAAAATAAAGCCTGACACTGTTTCCCCATCTATTTCCCGTGAAGTGATGGGACCAGATGCTATGATCTTCGTTTTCTGAATGTTGAGCTTGAAGCCAACTTTTTGCTCTCCTCTTTCACTTTCATCAAGAGGCTTTTTAGTTCCTCTTCACTTTCTGCCATAAGGGTGGTGTCATCTGTATATCTGAGGTTATTGATATTTCTCCCGGAAATCTTGATTCCAGCTTGTGCTTCTTCCAGCCCAGTGTTTCTCATGATGTACTCTGCATATAAGTTATATAAGCAGGGTGACAATATACAGCCTTGATGTACTCCTTTTCCTATTTGGAACCAGTCTTTTGTTCCATGTCCAGTTCTAACTGTTGCTTCCTGACCTGCATACAGATTTCTCAAGAGGCAGGTCAGGTGGTCTGGGATTCCCATCTCTTTCAGAATTTTCCACACTTGATTGTGATCCACACAGTCAAAGGCTTTGGCATAGTCAATAAAGCAGAAATAGATGTTTTTCTGGAACTTTTTCCATGGTCCAGCAGATGTTGGAAATTTGACCTCTGGTTCCTCTGCCTTTTCTAAAACCAGCTTGAACATCAGGGAGTTCACGGTTCACATATTGCTGAAGCCTGGCTTGGAGAATTTTGAGCATTACTTTACTAGTATGTGAGATGAGTGCAGTTGTGCAATAGTTTGAGCATTCTTTGGCATTGCCTTTCTTTGGGACTGGAATGAAAACTGACCTTTTCCAGTCCTGTGGCCACTGCTGAGTTTTCCAAATTTGCTGGCATATTGAGTACAGCACTTTCACAGCATCATTTTTCAAGATTTGAAACAGCTCAACTGGAATTTCATCACCTCCACTAGCTTTGTTCATAGTGATGCTTTCTAAGGCCCACTTGACGTCACATTCCAGGATGTCTCGCTCTAGATTAGTGATCACATCATCATGATTATCTGGGTCGTGAAGATCTTTTTGGTATAGTTCTTCCATGTATTCTTGCCACCTCTTCTTAATATCTTCTGCTTCTGTTAGGTACAGACCACTTCTGTCCTTTATCGAGCCCATCTTTGCATGAAATGTTCCCTTGGTATCTCTAATTTTCTTGAAGAGATCTCTAGTCTTTCCCATTCTGTTGTTTTCCTCTATTTCTTTGCATTGATCCCTAAAGAAGGCTTTCTTATCTCTCCTTGCTATTCTTTGGAACTCTGCATTCGGATGCTTATATCTTTCCTTTTCTCCTTTACTTTTTGCTTCTCTGCTTTTCACAGCTATTTGTAAGGCCTTGTCAGATTTTGCTTGTTTGCATTTCGTTTCCATGGGGATGGTCTTGATCCCTGTCTCCTGTACAAACCTCTGTCCATAGTTCATCAGACACTCTATCTATCAGATCTAGTCCCTTAAATCTATTTCTCACTTCCACTGTATAATCATAATGGATTTGATTTAGGATTTGATTTGATTTAGGTCATACCTGAATGGTCTAGTGGTTTTCCCTACTTTCTTCAATTTAAGTCTGAATTTGGCAATAATGAGCTCATGATCTGAGCCACAGTCAGTTCCTGGTTGTTTTTGCTGACTGTATAGAGCTTCTCCATCTTTGGCTGCAAAGAATGTAATCAATCTGATTTCGGTGTTGACCATCTGGTGATGTCCATGTGTAGAGTCTTCTCTTGTGTTGTTGGAAGAAGATGTTTGCTATGACCAGTGTGTTCCCTTGGCAGAACTCTATTAGCCTTTGCCCTGCTTCATTCCATATTCCAAGGACAAATTTGCCTGTTACCCCAGGTGTTTCTTGACTTCCAGTCCCCTGTAATGAAAAGGACATCTTTTTTGTGTGTTAGTTCTAAAAGGTCTTGTAGGTCATAGAACTGTTCAACTTCAGCTTCTTCAGCATTACTGATTGGGACATAGGCTTGGATTACCGTGATATTGAATGGTTTGCCTTGGAAATTAACAGAGATCATTCTGTCGTTTTTGAGATTGCATGCAAGTACTGCATTTAAGACTCTTTTGTTGAACACGGTGGCTACTCCATTTCTTCTAAGGGATTCCTGCCCGCAATAGTAGATATAATGATCATCTGTATTGGCTGCTTTTAATATTTTCATATTTTCTTTGTCATACATTTTCAATAATTTGATTAAAATGTGCCTTCGTGTATTTTTCTTTCTGAGATAAAGGTGGTCAATTTATCAAGAAGACATAACAATCCTAAATATGTGTATACTTACCTAAAAGTGAGACAGGATGGCACCTGGGACCCTTTACTTCAGTGCTGCAACGGTTGCACCTGGACACACCTATCCTCAAGCAACAAAATACAAGGAAACTATATGAGACTATAATTAAGTTCATGCAAGCATGATATGAAGTGAAGTGACCTCGCTCAGTCATGACCGACTCTTTGGGACCCCATGGACTGTAGCCCATCAGGCTCCTCCATTCATGGGATTCTCCAGGCAAGAATACTGGAGTGGGTTGCCATTTCCTTCTCCAGGGGAACTTCCTGACCCAGGGATAGAACCTGGGTCTCCTGCATTTCAGGTAGGCGCTTTACCCTCTGAGCCACAGGGGAGGGCAAATTCTGGTCAAAAGGTACAAAGAGTTCAAAAAACCCAACTGCTACTTTTGAAGAGCCCAGAACAAAAATAGAGGGTAAGGAACAAAAGCATGCCTCTTGCACACAGCGCCACTTATGGGGTGGGCAAACCACCTAAGCCACACCTCCAGCCTGCCCCTGGACATACGCCTACCCTCATCCCACATAAGGAACAAGCCCCACTGCAGTATTCTGTCCTGGAGAATTCCATGGACAGAAGAGCCTGTCAGACAGAACTGAGCGACTAACATTTTCACTTTTTCACCCTCCCCAGAGCAAACTGGCAAAGGGACCATTTATTTTCTTCTATAGCAGGAGCCCCAACAAACCTTTTCTGAATTTCTTGTCTGGCCTCTGATTAATTTCTATAGATTAAGGAGGCCAAGAACCTGGAACCAAAGCAGAGCATCCAAATATATACAGCAAAAATCAACAGAGCCAAGGAGATATAGCTAAACTCATGAGGCTTAAAAAAATTAATAAATAACATGCAAACATGCAGTCCCTGGGGTCACAAAGAGTCAGACATGACTGAGTGACTGAACTGAACTGAACATGCATACATCTGAAAAGAATCTAATAGGTATACAGAAAACAAGAAGCTAATAAAAGATATGGAAGACTTGGAATAATACCATCAAATTTACTGAACTGTCATAACAAGTCACCGGACGTCTGAAAAACATATTTTTTAAACATAAAATTCTGAGGTTTAAAAATATTCTCAGTGTTGTGCAACTGTCACCACTATTTCTCTAAGAACATTCCAGAACTCAAAAAGTGCCTGCACTCATTAACAGTCATTGCTCATTCCTCCTCATTCATCCATGGCCACTACTAACCTGTTTTCTGTCTCTTTGGATTTGCCTGTTCGGAGCATAATATACAAATGGAATCACCCAATATGTGACCTTTGTATCCAACTTCCTTCTCTTAGCATAATGCTTTTAAGGTTCATCCTTATGCAGCATGAATCAAAATTCCATTTCTTTTTATGCATAAATATAGGCATATCCTATTTTGTTTACCTATTAATCCATTAAAGCTTTCCTCAATACAGTCATCACTAATTTGCTTTTATTGTGGTATCAGAGATGCAAAGGAAATAACAAGTTAAAGAACAGTTGGGAACAAGAGGGAGAAATAAAGATACACAATTTAGACATCAGTGTGCTGGATTTTTACTCACTTTAAAATCTAAGTCCTCTTAAAAAAGCCCATCAAGTCTTAATTCTAAAAATTATGTATCATTTTCAAACTATAAACATCATTTCATTTACTTTCATTCATAATTTTTCACTCTCCTTGAGATTTTAATGAAACTCAAGGGGAGACATTTAAAATATTTTGGATGTTCTGAGAATAATTTAAATAAAATACTTAAGTAAAAAGACTACATTTGCTGTTGTGGTTTAGTTGCTAAGTCGTGTCCAACTCTTTTACAGCCCCATAGTCTGTAACTCCACAGGCTCCTCTGTCCATGGGATTTCCCAGGTAAGAACCCTGGTGTGGGTTGTCATTTCCTTCTCCAGGGGATCTTCCTGACCCAGGGATCAAATCCACATGGCCTACTTGATAGGTGAGTTCTTTACCACTGAGCCACCTGTGAGGCCAAAGACTACATTACTCCCCTATAAAGCAGCTGTAACTGCAATAATTTCAAGCTGGAAATATTATTTTATATAAATTTATTATAAATTAAATGGTAACATTGATGACAGAATTATTTAAGAGAAGCCTCTCTTCCCAGTAATGTCTTTTCCCTTGATTTTCCCATAAATTTATGTCATTCCTATAGGGCGTGTCAGTAGCTCTTCATCTGCATTTTTCTAAAGGGTTATACTAGTCATATGAGTATCTAGAAGAAGTACATTCCAGGTATAGAGAGGTGCAAATGTCCTAAGGTGGTATGTTTTAAGATCTCCCTAGCTCCAATAATATATTTGCTTTTCTACCAGTACTGAAGAAAGGATCAAATCCACAGACTCTACCTCTTCTTTCCCTTCTTCATATCACAAGTTTACTTGGCCCTTCTGAGCCCTTGTCCGTCTCATGCTTCTTTGCAATATCTTTCCTCAGCAATGTTATGCATCCTACATAGATGGTCTCAAATGCCTCTTAAGCTATCTCCTTGATCTCTAACTCTCACTATTCTGACCATGATCTTTTCCTTTCAGTAGCTCCCTACTCCTTGCTGGATAAAATATAGATTTCTTAGCATTTAAGAATTTCTCATATTTGCTTTATCATCTACCTTTTTTATCTTCATGCTCCCAACTCTCTCTCGCCAGGCCATCATTGGACCACAAACTTCCTGCACCATTTTGGGTGCAGACACCATGAATATATAATCAAGTAAGATGAACTTGCAACTGAACCTTCCAGGAAAAAAGAGAATATACAGTTGATTGGAATTACACATCACAGTGTTCAAATTTCATAAATCTTGGCTATGTGAGGGGCTACAGAGATAAGTATGGGGACTTTCCTGGTGGTCCAGTGGTTAAGAATCTATGCTTCCACTAAAGGAAGCATGGGTTCAATTCCTGGCCAGGGAACTAGGATCCCACATGCCACAGAGTGCAGTCAAACAATGAAAACAAAATAAAACAAACAACAAAAAACTAGAGAGAAGTATAATTGATTATGCTTTTCTCCAGAAAGATTTGTTAGCATTAATATAAGTAAAAATTGACTCTGGGACTACTAATTTACTTGCATGCTAATATAATAAAAGTAATAAAAATAATGATGCTAATAACTATCACTGAGTGATTATTATAAATTTGGCACTGTGGTTAATACTTTATTTGATTTATCTTGTTTCCTTATAAAACCCCATGAAATAGAGTTTAAATTATTGTCTTTGTTTTCAGTTGAAGAAACAGAAGGTACTTTTTGTTTTAGAAGATGGCAGAGGAATAGGACGGGGAGAACACTTTCTCCCCTACAAATTCATCAAAAGAACATTTCAATGCTGAGTAAATTGTACAAAACAACTTCAGAATGCTGGCAGAGGACATCAGGCACCCAGAAAAGCAGGTCATTGTCTTCAAAAACAGGTAGGAAAAAATATAAAAGATGAAAAAAAGAGAGAAAGGAGGTAGGGAGGGAGCTCTGTCCCAGGAAGGGAGTCCCATCCCAGGGAAGGGAGTCTTGAGAGAAGTTTCCAAACACCAGGAAACACTCTCGCTGCTGAATCTGTGGCGAGCCTTGGAAACACAGAGGGCAACATAACAGGGAAGAAAAATAAATAATTAATTAAAACCAACAGATTATGAGCCCAGTGGTAACTCCCCCAGCAAAGGAGCAGCACAGATGCCTGCATCCGCTGTTAGCAAGTCGGGGCTGAGCAGGGAGGCACAGGCTGCAGTGCTTTTTAAGAATTGGGCCAGAATGCCCTGAGTATAACCAGAGTGAACTAACTTGGGCTAGCATACCAGACTGTGGGATAGCTACCATGGGAAAAGCTCTAACATAAGACACCACCAGGAACGTGCACAGAACAAAGGATGGAACAGAAATAGCCGGCTGCAGACCATCCCCCTCCGGTGACAGGCAGCCAGAGCTGGAAGGGCTGGAAGGGGGCAATCGCAGCCCCAGAGAGACTTTACCTACCAACCTGCAAGCAGGTTTCTTTGCTAAGACTTCTTGGGGTCCTGGACAGTCACCATCCACCTGACAAGGGGCACCAGGGGTCCACCCAGAAAGCTGAGCAGCAGGGACGGGAAAGGCGATAAGTCGCAGCGACCACGCTCGCCAAACACCCGAGCTACTCGGTCCTGGGAAGGGCACAAAACGCAGGCCCAACCGAATCTGCGCCTCTGAGGGCTACCTGAGCGCTGAGCCTGAGCGGCTTAGACTGGGGAGGTGCGCGCAGCCCAGGGCCAGCCCCAGACGGTTCCCTGCAGATCAACGTAGAGCCTGAGCGGTGTGCGCTGTGTGCAGGGGCAGGCCCAGCGTGGCTGAGACACTGCGAGCACACGCCAGTGTTATATGTTTGCAGCATCCCTCCCTCCCCTCAGCGCAACTGAACAAGTGAGCTTAAAAAAAGTGTCCACCACCGCCCTCCTTGTATCAGGGCGAAAATCAGAAACTGAAGAGACCAGCAAACAGAAGAAGTTAAACAGAGGGAACCGCCTTGGAAGTGACCCCACACTGCCCACAACACCAGAGAATGTCCCAGATATATCTTTACTATTTTTACAACCATTCTCTTTTTTTTTTTCTGTTGATGTTGTTTGATTGTTTTTTCTTTTCTTTTTCTTCTTTTTTTTTAACTTTAAAAAAAATTTTAAGTCCTCTATTTCTCATTTAATTTTAATTTTTATAATGTACTATTACTTTACCAAAAAAACAAAGACCCTTTTTTAAATCAAATGCCGTATATATTTTTTTATGGTTGTTGTTGTTTTTTATTAATTCTCGTGACCTTGTTTTTTCTTCTTCTTGTTCTTCTTTTCTTTAATATTGTATTTTTGAAAATCCAACCTCTACTCTAGATTTTTAATCTTTGCTTTTTGGTATTTGTTGTCAATTTTGTACATTTAAAAACCCAATCTTCAGTACCCAATTTTTCCTGAGAACAAGATTACAGGCTTGACCACTCTCTTCTCCTTTGGACTCTCCTTTTTCTCCACCAGATTGTCTCTGTCTCCTCCCTCTCCCTTCTCTTCTCTATTCAACTCTGTGAATCTCTGTGTGTTCCAGATGGTGGAGAACACTTAGGGAACTGGCTACTGGCTGGATCTGTCTCTCTCCTTTTTATTTCCCTCTTTTATCCTCCTGGCCACCTTTGTCTACTTCCTCCCTCTCCTCTTCCCTGTATAACTGCGTGAACATCTCTGAGCAGTCCAGACTGTGGAGTGCACATAAGGAAGTGATTACTGGCTAGCTTGCTCTCTCCTCTTTTGATCCCACCTCATCTCATTCCAGTCACCTCTAACTACCCTCTCCCTCTTCTCTTCTCCATGTAACTCAGTGAACCTCTCTGAGTGTCCCTCAATGTGGAGAAACTTTACATCTTTTACCTAGATGTTTTATCATTGGTGCTGTAGAGATGGAGAAGTCTAAAGGCTACTGTAAAAATAAAACTGAAAACCAGAAGCAGGAGGCTTAAGTCCTAATCCTGAGAACATCAGAGAACTCCTGATTTCAGGGAACATTAATCGATAGGAGTTCATCAAGCACCTCCATACCTACACAGAAACCAAGCTCCACCCAAGGGCCAACAAGTTCCAGAGCAAGACACACCACGCAAATTCTCCAGCAACACAGGAACACACCCCTGAGCTTCAATATACAGGCAGCTCAAAGTTACTCCAAAACCATAGACATCTCATAACTCATTACTGGACACTTCATTGCACTCCAGAGAGAAGAAATCCAGCTCCACCCACCAGAACTCTGACACAAGCTTCCCTAACCAACAAACCTGGACAAGCCACTGATACAACCCCACCCACAGTGAGGAAACTCCATCATAAAGAGAACTCCACAAACTGCCAGAATATAGAAAGGCCACCCCAAACGCAGCAATATAACCAAGATGAAGAGACAGAGGAATACCCAGCAGGTAAAGGAACAGAAGAAATGCACACCAAACCAAACAAAAGAGGAAGTCATAGGGAATCTACCTGAGAAAGAATTCTGAATAATAATTGTGAATATGATCCAAAATCTTGAAATCAAAATGGAATTACATATAAATAGCCTGGAGACAAAGATTGAGAAGATGCAAGAAAGGTTTAACAAGGACCTAGAAGAAATAAAAAGGAGTCAATATATAATGAATAATGCAATAAATGAGATCAGAAACACTCTGGAGGCAACAAATAGTAGAATAACGGAGGAAGAAGATAGGATTAGTGAAATAGAAGATAGAATGGTAGAAATAAATGAATCAGAGAGGAAAAAATAAATATGAATTAAAAGAAATGAGGACAATCTCAGAGACCTCCAGGACAATATGAAATGCTCCAACATTCGAATTATAGGAGTCCCAGAAGAAGAAGACAAAAAGAAAGAACATGAGAAAATACTTGAGGAGATAATAGTTGAAAACTTCCCTAAAATGGGGAAGGAAACCATGACCCAAATCCAAGAAACCCAGAGAGTTCCAAACAGGATAAACCCAAGGCAAAACATCCCAAGACACATATTAATCAAATTAACAAAGATCAAACACAAAGAACAAATATTAAAAGCAGCAAGGGAAAAACAACAAATAACACACAAGGGGATTACCGTAAGGATAACAGCTGATCTTTCAATAGAAACGCTTCAGGCCAGGAGGGAATGGCAAGACATACTTAAAGTGATGAAAGAAA
The DNA here is from genome assembly GCF_001704415.2 of Capra hircus. NCBI lineage: Eukaryota > Metazoa > Chordata > Mammalia > Artiodactyla > Bovidae > Capra > Capra hircus. Next base: position 16,241,189 of record NC_030827.1, read on the forward strand.
ATAACCTACAGCCCAGATTACTGTACCCAGCAACAATCTCATTCAAATATGAAGGAGAATTCAAAAACTTTACACACAAGCAAAAGTGAGAGAATTCAGCACCACCAAACCAGCTCTCCAACAAATGCTAAAGGATCTTCTCTAGACAGGAAACACAAAAAGGCGTATAAACCCGAACCCAAAACAATAAAGTAAGTGGCAATAGGATCATACTTATCAATAATTACCTTAAACGTAAATGGGTTGAATGCCCCAACCAAAAGGCAAAGACTGGCTGAATGGATACAAAAACAAGACCCCTATATAAGCTGCTTACAAGAGACCCACCTCAAAACAAGGGACACATACAGACTGAAAATGGAGGGCTGGAAAAAGATATTCCACGCAAATAGAGACCAAAAGAAAGCAGGAGTGGCAATACTCATATCCGATAAAATAGACTTTAAAACAAAGGCTGTGAAAAGAGACAAAGAAGGCCACTACATAATGATTAAAGGATCAATCCAAGAAAAAATATAACAATTATAAATATATATGCACCCAACATAGGAGCACCACAATACATAAGACAAATACTAACAAGTATGAAAGAGGAAATTAACAATAACACAATTATAGTGGGAGACTTTAATACCCCACTCATATCTATGGACAGATCAACTAAAAAGAAAATTAACAAAGAAATGCAAACTTTAAATGATACAATAGACCAGATAGACCTAATTGATATCTATAGGACATTTCACTACAAAACAATGAATTTCACCTTTTTCTCAAGTGCTCATGGAACATTCTCCAGGATAGATCACATCCTGGGCCATAAATCTAACCTTGATAAGTTCAAAAAAACTGAAATCATTCCAAGCATCTTTTCTGACCATAATGCATTAAGATTAGATCTCAATTACAGGAGAAAAACTATTAAAAATTCCAACATATGGAGGTTGAACAACACACTTCTGAATAACCAACAAATCACAGAAGAAATCAAAAAAGAAATCAAAATATGCATAGAAATGAATGAAAATGAAAACACAACAACCCCAAACCTGTGGGACACTATAAAAGCAGTGCTAAGAGGAAAGTTCATAGCAATACAGGCATACCTCAACAAACAAGAAAAGAGCCAAATAAATAACCTAACTCTACACCTAAAGCAACTAGAAAAGGAAGAAATGGAGAATTCCAGAGTTAGTAGAAAGAAAGAAATCTTAAAAATTAGGGCAGAAATAAATGCAAAAGAAACAAAAGAGACCATAGCAAAAATCAACAAAGCCAAAAGCTGGTTCTTTGAAAGGATAAATAAAATTGACAAACCATTAGCCAGATTCATCAAGAAACAAAGGGAGAAAAATCAAATCAATAAAATTGGAAATGAAAATGCAAAGATCACAACAGACAACACAGAAATACAAAGGATCATAAGAAACTACTATCAGCAATTATATACCAATAAAATGGACAACTTAGAAGAAATGGACAAATTCTTAGAAAAGTACAACTTTCCAAAACTGAACCAGGAGGAGATAGAAAATCTTAACAGACCCATAACAAGCACAGAAATTGAAACTGTAATCAGAAATCTTCCAGCAAACAAAAGCCCAGGTCCAGACGGCTTCACAGCTGAATTCTACCAAAAATTTAGAGAAGAGCTAACACCTATCCTACTCAAACTCTTCCAGAAAATTGAAGAGGAAGGTAAACGTCCAAACTCATTCTATGAGGCCAACATCACCCTAATACCAAAACCTGACAAAGATGCCACAAAAAAAGAAAACTACAGGCCAATATCACTGATGAACATAGATGCAAAAATCCTCAACAAAATTCTAGCAATCAGAATCCAACAACACATTAAAAAGATCATACACCATGACCAAGTGGGCTTTATCCCAGGGATGCAAGGACTCTTCAATATCCGCAAATCAATCAATGTAATTCACCATATTAACAAATTGAAAAATAAAAACCATATGATTATCTCAATAGATGCAGAGAAGGCCTTTGACAAAATTCAACATCCATTTATGATAAAAACTCTCCAGAAAGCAGGAATAGAAGGAACATACCTCAACATAATAAAAGCTATCTATGACAAACCCACAGCAAACATTATCCTCAATGGTGAAAAATTGAAAGCATTTTCCCTAAAGTCAGGAACAAGACAAGGGTGTCCACTTTCACCGCTACTATTCAACATAGTTCTGGAAGTCTTGGCCACAGCAATCAGAGCAGAAAAAGAAATAAAAGGAATCCAAATTGGAAAAGAAGAAGTAAAACTCTCACTGTTTGCAGATGACATGATCCTCTACATGGAAAACCCTAAAGACTCCACCAGATAATTACTAGAGCTAATCAATGAATATAGTAAAGTTGCAGGATATAAAATCAACACAGAGAAATCCCTTGCATTCCTATACACGAATAATGAGAAAGTAGAAAAAGAAATTAAGGAAACAATTCCATTCACCATTGCAACGAAAAGAATAAAATACTTAGGAATATATCTACCTAAAGAAACTAAAGATCTATATATAGAAAACTATAAAACACTGATGAAAGAAATCAAAGAGGACACTAATAGATGGAGAAATATACCATGTTCATGGATTGGAAGAATCAATATAGTGAAAATGAGTATACTACCCAAAGCAATTTACAAATTCAATGCAATCCCTATCAAGCTACCAGCCACATTTTTCACAGAACTAGAACAAATAATTTCAAGATTTGTATGGAAATACAAAAAACCTCGAATAGCCAAAGCATTCTTGAGAAAGAAGAATGGAACTGGAGGAATCAACTTGCCTGACTTCAGGCTCTACTACAAAGTCACAGTCATCAAAACAGTATGGTACTGGCACAAAGACAGACATATAGATCAATGGAACAAAATAGAAAGCCCAGAGATAAATCCACACACATATGGACACCTTATCTTTGACAAAGGAGGCAAGAATATACAATGGAGTAAAGACAATCTCTTTAACAAGTGGTGCTGGGAAAACTGGTCAACCACTTGTAAAAGAATGAAACTAGATCACTTTCTAACACCGTACACAAAAATAAACTCAAAATGGATTAAAGATCTAAATGTAAGATCAGAAACTATAAAACTCCTAGAGGAGAACATAGGCAAAACACTCTCAGACATAAATCACAGCAGGATCCTCTATGACCCACCTCCCAGAATACTGGAAATAAAAGCAAAAATAAACAAATGGGATCCAGTTAAAATTAAAAGCTTCTGCACAACAAAGGAAACTATAAGCAAGGTGAAAATACAGCCTTCTGAATGGGAGAAAGTAATAGCAAATGAAGCAACTGACAAACAACTAATCTCAAAAATATATAAGCAACTTCTGCAGCTCAATTCCAGAAAAATAAACGACCCAATCAAAAAATGGGCTAAAGAATTAAATAAACATTTCTCCAAAGAAGACATATGGATGGCTAACAAACGCATGAAAAGATGCTCAACATCACTCATTATCAGAGAAATGCAAATCAAGACCACAATTAGGTACCATTTCACACCAGTCAGAATGGCAGCGATCCAAAAGTCTACAAGGAATAAATGCTGGAGAGGATGTGGAGAAAAGGGAAGCCTCTTACGCTGTTGGTAGGAATGCAAACTAGTACAGCCACTATGGAGAACAGTGTGGAGATTCCTTGAAAAATTGCAAATAGAACTGCCATATGACCCAGCAATCCTACTTCTGGGCATACACACAGAGGAAACCAGGATAGAAAGAAACACATGCACCCCAATGTTCATCGCAGCACTATTTATAAGAGCCAGGACATGGAAACAACCTAGATATCCATCAGCAGAGGAATGGATAAGAAAGCCGTGGTACATATACACAATGGAGTATTACTCAGCCATTAAAAAGAATACATTTGGATCAGTTCTAATGAGGTGGATGAAACTGGAGCCAATTATACAGAGTGAAGTAAGCCAGAAAGAAAAACACCTATACCGTATACTAACACATATATATGGAATTTAGAAAGGTGGTAGTGGTATCCCCGTGTGCGAGACGGCAAATGAGACACAGATGTATAGAACGGACTTTTGGACTCTGTGGGAGAGGGAGAGAGTGGGATGACTTGGGAGAATGGCATTGAAATATGTATACTATCATGTAAGAAACGAATCGCCAGTCTACATTCAATACAGGATACAGGATGCTTGGGACTGGTGCACGGGGATGATCCAGAGAGATGTTACGGGGTGGGAGGTGGGAGGGGGGTTCAGGATTGTGAACTCATGTACACCGTGCAGGATTCATGTCAATGTATGGCAAAACCAATACAGTATTGTAAAGCAAAATAAAGTAAAAATAAAAATATAAAAAAATAATAAAATAATTTTTTTAAAAAGAAGAAACAGAAGATAGCATTGGTTAAGTAACTCACTGAAGATTACTTTTCCAGAGTACCACACATAATAGTTCTAGGAAAGAACAATGGAAATTTTTCTTAATATAGGAATTCATCTATAAATTTTCATATATTCAATACTTTATATGTTGTTCTTTTATAAGCACTTCCAGCCTCTACACAGAGTCTCACATTTACTAATTGAATAAAGTAGGATAAGTCAGTTTAAGAATCAAAGCTTTAAAGCACAAATCTGTGTCAATGAATCTAGAAGGACTTTTTTCATAAAATGCCCACAGTTTTATATGTTATTAAAACTGACACATCCTTCACAGATTTTAGTGATGAATTAAAGGGGCAGGAATTCTTCTACTGAAAGCTAGAGCAAAAGTCTTAAGCAATCATCTAGTGGAATAACTACAGGAGGTCCACATGTTGGCACACATGGAATTTTGCATAATCTCATTTTCCCATGAAGTTAGGAAGAGATTTTTCATAAAGAAATAACTGGCATATTGATTATAATTACACAATACTGTTTCTGCTCTATGAGTAATATTTGACTTCACAGCTCAAGGAATGAACTCTGGCCCTTCAAATTCATTGGAAAGAAAGAAAATAGGATAACTACTACTTTAGAGGACTCTCTATGTTGAAGGACTATAAATCCTTTGGATTGAACAATTATGGTAGTCTAAACCCCTGGGTTTAGAACTGGAAGAGAGAATTCAGCCAGATTTTATCCTCTACAAATTACTAGAAAAGCAAGTCAAAAAAAAAAAACAAACCTCTAATTGATGATGTACAGTATCCCTGATAAACAAAGCATGACATAATTAATGCAACAGAATAAAACTGGCAATATCACAGTATCAGAAAAAGAACGTTGTGTGCAAAGCCTGGGATTTATAACTGAGTAATTAGGGGAAATATTTTAATAATTGGAATATCAAGAAGGTCATCACTTTTACACAAAAAGTATAAAACACATGGTAAAGATGACATATTAACTCAATATGTCAAGAGAAAAATTGGTCACTTACTGCTTTGGAAGTAAAAAAATGTGTAGCAGAATAAATCCTCTCTCATTGATCATTCAGATTCAGATGATAAGTCTAAAGCATTTTAATTCAATTAATTATATCCTAAGTCACTGACTATACAGTTATAAGAATCAATTAGATTAGAAACTCCTCAAAGTCAGGAATTGAGTATCTAGTGAAGAACTTTTGGTAAATACGGAAGTAGTATATATGATGACTTAAAAATCAGTAGGCACTCAATAAGGGCTTTCAGGCTTCCCTGGACCCCCTTCCTGAAGACTCTGGCAGGGCCTCTGCCCTGGCCCCTGGGCAATACATTGACCGACACCCAGCAATGGGTGGACCAGCTCAATGAGGAACAGCAGTAAGACAATCAGGGAGCTGGGCATGTCATCCAGCTATGTGGAGTGGTTAAAGTCATGTCCCTGAGGGCCTGAGAAAACATGGCCCACCAGAGAAGGGAATGACAAACCACTTCCATAGTCTTGCCTTGAGAGCTCCATGAACATAATGAAAAGGCAAAAAGATATGACACCAGAAGATGAGCACCCCCAGGTCAGTAGGTGTCCAATATGCTACAGTGGAAGAGTGGAGAAATAATGAAGAGGCTGGGCCAAAGCAAAAACATCGCTCTCAGTTGTGGATGTGTCTGGTGATGAAAGAAAAGTTCAATGCTGTAAAGAACAATACTGCATGAGAACCTAAAACGTTAGGTCCATGAATCAAGGTAAATTGGATGGGATCAAGCAGGAGACGACAAGAGTGAACATTGACATCTTAGAAATCAGTGAACTAAAATGGACAAGAATGGGCGAATTTAATTCAGATGGCCATTACATCTGCTACTGTGGGCAAGAATCCCTTAGGAGAAATGAAGTAGCCCTCATAGTCAACAAGAGTCCAAAAAAGTGTACTTGAATGCAATCTCAAAAATGACAGAATAATTTGGTTTGTTTCTGAGGCAACCAGTCAACATTGAATAGATTTCTGCTTTAGGCAATTTATGTTCATAAGCTTGAGCCAATACTCCAGAACTTGGTTTCACATAGAAATTTTTGAATTTTACATTCAATTTTTCAAACGGTATTTCTATATAAATGCATAAAATATCTGCATTTAAGTATCTATCTAAGTATCTATCCCCATGCTTACCAGCATACCTCATTGCAAGTATCTATGTGCCAGGTTCCAATTAGCACTGATAAGACACACAGGAGTTTAGCTCTGTAGCTCACTTAGCAAATAGTGCACATACCATAGTCCAGAAGGCTTTGAATAAGTTTTTGCCAAAGAGTGCAACACATTTTACAAAGCAATATAACTTGTAGAAATTCACTAGCCCCAGGACAGAATACGATTTCCATCCCTCTGTGATCCATATTTATTTGCAGTGGAGAGTTGTACATTGATCCGTTGTGCAGTGAATCTCTGTCTCTTTGGCCACTATTGATTTCAATTTACCCAATCAGCAAGGTTCACAGACTTAGTTTTAAATGGGTTGAAAGTATATGGACTGCCAAAGAATAACTATTTATCAAGGGAGCCCTGGAGTCATTGGATGAAATTTATTTGCCGGTTGCCTGGCACAGTCGACTACACCTATCAGAGTTAGACGATTATAGGAATGTTTCAACTGAATAAGCTCCTTAATTCCTCCTCCTATTCTAATGCTCCAAGCAACTTCAATCCATCTACTCCTAACTCTTTTAAACAATCAGGTATCTGTACCTTCTTACTATGTGTAACAAACTGAACTAACAGTCAAAAGAGGGGTCCTAATGACAGCCATTATGTTACTTTGAGCCTCAGAATATCTGCATGCCACTTTGTTCCAATTTCTTCATCTGTACAATGTATATGGCAGCAGCTGTTCTTTTCAAACTTACCATCATCCTCATCATCCTCTACTTTACAGGGAAACACTGGAGATAATTGGGGGGAAAATGGACTCTATGTCCTAGCAGGCAGTTATTTCAGTGGCTCTGTTAAGAACATAAAGGGCTCCTACACTCCTTCTGTAGATTCTTTTAATGTCACATTTGAGCACCCCTTTCAGATGGTAAAAGCATCTGCTTGCAATGCAGGAGACCCAGGTTCAATCCCTGGGTGGGGAAGATCTTCTGGGGAAGGAAATGGCAACCCACTCTGGTACTCTTGCCTGGAAAATTCCATGGATGGAGGAGCCTGGTGGGCTACAGTTCATGGGGTCACAAAGAGTTGGACACAACTGAGCGACTTCACTTTCACTTCCTTAACCAAATATCTCTAATATCTAATAACAAAAATAGGGAGTTGTACTAACTTTAAAGTTAAAAGTTTTAGTTCCTAACTTTCTGATCAGAAGATCAGCTCTTCTGATGCTGGTCAGTTCCCACTTGGCATCTACCTTTCCAAATGAACTTAGGGTGCCACTCTCAAACAGAATCAAAGATAAATTCAGCCTGTCTCTGTTCCTTGCCTTTGTACCTCTGCCCAAATCTAGCCTACTTACATTTCACCATTTCTCCCACTGCAATGCCCCGTAAGTCTGACTTCTCTTAATGTCACATATGTCTTCTTTGACCCTTATTATTAAAAAAAATTATCACAGAGATATAAGTAATCACTCCTACATCTCATTATTGACAGAATTATCTTTTAAAACACCAAACTAATTATGTCATTCTCCTCCTCACAAGCCTCCAGTGGCTTCTCACCACTTACAAAGTCCAAAATCATCAGAATGTCAAATAAAGCCCTTCAACATCTGGCATATCTCTTAGATGATATTATTGTTGTTATTTAGTTGCTAAGTCATGTCTGACTCTTTTGCACCCTCATGAACTAGAGCCTACCAGGATCCACTGTCCATGAGATTTTCTGGGCAAGAATACTGCACTGGATTGCCATTTCCTTCTCCTTCCTGACCCAGGAATCAAACCCATGTTTCCTGTATTGGCAGGTGGATTCTTTACCTCCGAGCCATCAGAGAAACCCCCACTCTCTCACCTACACTCTCAAAATGACTGAATTCTAGTTATACTTCACTACTCACTCACATAGGTTCGGTCTCCCTAGAAGAAGACTTCTGGATGGGGTGGAGATGTAATTTGGAAGGTGGTGCCAGAATGCACCAGATGGAGATGTAAACTGAAAATGCCAAGAGAAAAAAGTCAGAGTATGCTAATGAGTGATTACCATATGGGCTTATATGTGCACAATTCCTCACAGATTCTCAGTGACCATATGGAGCACACCTCAAAACTATTCTACCCAAAAGGCAAGGACCCTGTGATATTCATCCTTTAACTTCCACCTGTCATATTTTGAGGGCAGTTACAGAGTGCATTAACTCCTTGATACTTCCAGCCTGCAGACTGAGGACACACTTGTGGCCAGCCTTCAGGCAGAACTGAAATGCTAGCCAGGACACCAAGAGTAGTGGTTACACGCATAAATCTGCAAAGACGCCTGTTCCTTCCTACCTCTGCCATGCTCTTCTGTCTGTTCATCTTTAACACTGTTTTCTCTATCTGAAGTGCCTTTGCCCTACTTCTCCTCCAGGTAAAAAAGTCTATATCCCTGAAGAAGATGAAGAAGAAGAAGACTTCTTCACATGTACCAGGCTTGCTGGACTTTGTCTTCTGGGCTGCATAAGATTCTATACAGACTTGTGGCAGAACAGTAGCTTCATATCTATAACTACATTCTTACTTCCATCCCTTCCCTGATCAGTCTCATCTCCCACGTTTGCATTAGTAACAAGTCCTTCACTTTGATTGCATTTCCTCAAACAGAAAGCTTCAGGGTACAGATGCAGAGCATAGAGCTCTAACGGCCTTGGGAGAATATTCAGTTCAATCTTTCATCTCACAGATGAGACGTGTCTTGGTCAGTTTGTGCTCCTATTACAGCATAGTATAGACTGAGCGTCTTAAACAACAAAAAGTTTTTTTTCATTGTTGTGAAGTCTGGGCAATCTAAGACCCAGGTGCAAGCCAGTTTGGTTCCTAATGAGAGCTGTCTTCATGGTTTACAAAAGGGCATCTTCTCACTGTGTCCTCACATGATGGAGAGAGATTGTCCTTCTCATGTATCTTCTTATAGCAGGGTCTTTCATTTTTTGCAGTACAGAGAGGCTGAGAATTTTCTCCAAACATAGCAAATCCTTTTTGCTTAATGATCCTATTTTAAAGTTCTCTCTTTTTTCACATTTTTACTGTAAACAAGAGAAACCAAGCCACTCCAACATTTTGCATAGAAGCCTAGCTAAGTATGCATTTCATCTTTCCCAAATTCTATCTTCCACAAAATACTAGAACATGAGCACAATTTCTTTGCCACTTTCTGCGTTGCACAATTACACGTTCCTCATTTTCATCTGAGACCACATCAGAATGACATTTATAATCCATTTTCATATGTGATTATTTATGTTAAGGTCCAAGGAAGAGGAAATTTGGTCTATATCTCTCCTGTATCCTTTCCAGGCTCTCACCAGTATCACCCTTACAATTCTCTTTACAACAATCTCACCTTGTTCTAGAATGCACTCAAAACTCATCCAGCTTCATTAGCCCATTCCGTTTCACCTTTTTAGGTATTTGTTACCCTAAACTGAATGGCTTAAACAAGCATTTGTTTCTCATCATTCTGGGGGCTGGAAGTCTGAAGTCAGTATGTCAGCACGGTCAGTTTCTTGATGTATTTCACTCCTTGGTTTACAGACAGCCATCTTATCTCTTTGTGTTTTCATGGTAGAAAGACTACTAGCCAGTTATCTGGGCTCTTCTTACAAAGGTATCAATCTCATTCATGAGAACTCCATCCTCATGTTCTAGTTACCTCCCAACAACATAATTCTAAATGCTATGTTGGGATTAAGATTCAACATATGAATTTGGGAGGAGCACAGACATGCAGCCCACTGCACATGCCTACCTGGATGCCTATTAACCCCAGTCCTAATTCTGTCTCATCAATAACCCTGCCATCCTTCTCTGGTATACTTCCCATATGACGGTATGTTTTATTTATATCATATGTTTACTATATACTGCATATTTACTGTACAATATGCCATCTCTTGCTAAGTAAGGAAGCTGCTTAAGATTTCGTCTTTGTCTTAAATATATTTAGATCCCTATAGTACCTTACACATGTTTTCTGAATAAATTAATGGATAAATGAACACAAAAGTGAATGAAGAGCAAAAAGAAACCAACCCTCTGCAACTGAGAAAATTAGACATTGTAAACTGAGCATACTCTTACTTCAGAGATGAGTAACAATTTCACATAAAACTAGTGTCCCTTATAAGAATATAGGTATATAATTCTAAGGTGATTCTCAAAATAATCTTTAAGTAATTTCTGGATGTTTTAATGACTTGATGCAATGGATAGTATTTTTCCTTCCACCATGAGGATAGATAGTACCTGAAAAAAGACGACTTGGTACATTTCTTCCTTCACACTGGGGTCATATAGATTGGGAGAAAAACAAGCACAAGGCTGATATCAAACATAGTTAAAGTGCTTACTTAAAGTTTTTTGAAGTACTTTTATTACTATTATAACATTGAGCTTAGAGTTCATAATAGTATTTTGGTTTTCCTATTTGCTGTGCAACAAACTCCAGTAGAACACTGAGATACAATAAGCAGAGAGGTCTAAAGCATAAGTTTTAGAAAAGTTAAAGGAAAAATAATCCTGTCTTTTGATACAGCAATGGTAAGAAAATAGAAATAGCTATTTATTTCTGACAGTATGAAGCACTTGAGTCAGTAGATATACTTTGCTTTCTTCCTATACTTTGCTTTCTTCCTTTTTATATTTCTTCAAATCTTTAATGATTTTTTTAAGCTTAAAGAAATGTCCCTCATCTATATTATACCTAATCATTGAGAAACTTTCTTTTTGGAAATGATCATTTTTAAGCTTAATTTTATGCTGTATATTTATTTAAGAATAACTGTCTTCACTCACATCAATGATAAGTATTTTCTCTCTGCTTTAAAAAGGTAAAATAGGCTTTTTATACTATTGAGGATATTTCTAGTTTAAAAATCATTGTTTGAAGGGTAAAAAAAAAAGCTTCTGGAATCTACTTAAGAAGTATAAATAGGAAATAAAATTTGCTAATGATTGAGGGGCTGTTAGCAAATGTGATGCTGCAGATGAAAAACTTTTCACGGATTTTTTGGGGTGCTTTATCTATTGCTATGAAAGTAAATAATATGCACCAAAAATTCTGCTATTTCATGGAAGTATTATGTCTCAAGACACTTTTACTTAGGGCATTTGTAGAAATACACTTCTTTAACTTGTAAATTGAAAAGTTTCCACTGGAGAGAAGCAGTTGCTAGCCAAATCCAAACATTAATCTTATGCAGAATAACAAACAGTGATGACAATAGCAAAAATATGAGAACAAAAATTTCAATGCTTTTGTAACTTATCTTTAAGATTCAAAGTGTCCCAAACCACAGGACACTTTAGTTGCAATTTAGAAACTGTTGGATGTTGTTTTAGTTCTTTCAGGCAAGCATAACTTAGTATATCAAAGGGTATCCTCAGGGTCTACATGAGTTTTAATGAACTCATAGGAGAAATAACAGAAAAACATTGAGCTTGATCTATTCCCCAAGTGACTTTCAAGAGTTAGAGCAAAGTGTCAATAATTCAAAGGCCACAGCCTTCTGGGAGTCTCTTTGTTCAGGAAAAGACACACCCTGCTGGCTCAATTTTTGGTATTCTCTTTCTCACTAAAAATTCAGCAGTCTTAATTTCTGAAATCAAATTAATATGTTAGTTTCAAACAAAATGAAGAAACTTCATGCAACAAAAATAGAAAAGCAAAACAAAATTTAATTCTTTTTCCAGAAGCACTTATATAGACATATTAATGGGTATGAATGTGGTCTTTGGGAATAATAACCTGAAATTATATATTTTAGAATCATTAACTGATACTATCTCTAGAAAGAAGTTTCTTCCAAAATATATAATGTGTATTTCTCTTAAGTCTGCAACATTTCAATTTGCTAAGGAGTGAAGTTTTTAATAGTGTGAAAAATTAGAAAGCAAAGCATTTGATCTTGCTTTCTCAGCAAAATTTGGCCAGGGGGGAAAAATTATGTTGAAAATTGAAAAGTCAATGGTAATCACAGACTTTTCTCATCTTTAATTAGGAAATGGGAAAAGTATCTTATTCTGTTGCTATTATGTCAACAATATTTGATATTTTGATTTGCAAAATATGGATGCGATTACTGCCCAACTTGTATCCACATCTCTTTCAATATAATTTTGCAGATCTTCTCATCAAGAAATTAGTTTTCCTAGTACTTAGCCTGTCTTATGAATTTTCTTAGCTAGTTGAATGTGGCAAAACTGTTATGTGTCAGTTCTAAGCCTAAGCCTTTTTCTGTACCTTTGTATGCAGTCTTGATCAGCTGCTATATGAAAAACCAGAGCTAGTCTCCTAGCTGATGACAGACAAGAGCATTTATTACCTGGCTTGTTCTGGGTTGTCAGCTAGTCAACCACCTGAAATGTTAGTGAGACCATGCTAGACCAACCAGCCAACCTGCCAGCAAAATGCAGATACAAAGCAATCCTAGCAGGGACTGGCTGATCTGGGTCAGATGAGCAGATCTGTTGCCAGAGCTGCTCCAGATCTTTTGGCTCAAAACTCATCAACTCCCCACCTTTAGCAGGAGTGTCCTTGCTCAAAATCTGCCAACCCCATCACCACCTTTAGAAAGAGTGAGCATAAATCTAAGTTAAAATGTTTCAGAGATAAGAAAGAAATCTGGGCTGGGCTAGAACCTGAGCAGGGTCCATATGACTTAATTTGGTAACAGATTCATCTAGTTAACACTCACTTGTGAACAAACTAAATGGTTATATTATTTTTAATTGAATTTTTATATAATTTCTTTTTCAAAATGTGTGCCATGTTGTGTTGGCTTCTGCTATATAGCAATACAAATCAGCCATTATACATACATCCCCTCACCTCTCCCCTCTCTCGCATCCCCCATCCTGTCCCTCCAGCTCATCACAGAGCACCAGACTGGGCTCCTGTGCTGCACAGCAACCTCTCACCAGCTATCTATCCTACACTTGATAGTGTATACATGTTAATGCTACTTTCTCCATTCGTCCCACTCCCTCCCTCCCTCACTGTATCCCATATGTGCATTCTCTACATCTGAGTCTCCACTCCTTTCCTACAAATGGGTTCATCGGTACCATCTTTCTAGATTCCGTACATATGTGTTAATATACTATATTTGTTTTTCTTTTTCTGACTTACTTCACTCTGTAAAACAGGCTCTAGGTTCATCCACCTCACTAGAACTGACTCAAATGCATTCTTTTTATGGCTGAGTAATATTCCATTGTAAATATGTACTACATCTTCTTTAACATTTCTCTGTAAAGCCACTAAATTAGTTTGCTTTGTCACACTGAAAAAGAAAATTCACGTATCATTAGAAAACTTTATTCATTTTATTGAGGCAGGAGATAAATGGGCAGGAGATAGATAGATAGGCTGAACAATTTCTCCCCTGTGGACAGAAACTCCATAATAGCAGAAACTCCATAAAAGCAGGATGATGGAAGAGGCTGAGCCCTGCCCATATAAGGGATGAAAGACCACATATTCCTCATTCTTCCAACGACACATGCACAGAAAGTCTCCTTGGAGGTCAAAAAGTATAGGTGACATCACCTCATAGTATGTGATGTCAGCTAACTGCATATGCCTCCTCACTAGACTCCATCTTGGCTAAAAGCTATGAACGCACACATGGGGGGGACCCTGAGATACACTAAATATGGACTCATAGCCAGGCAAGTCAAAGTGATTGGCCAAAGGAAACCCAGAAGAAATGCCCCATAAAAGTGATTCAAACCACCACCAGAGTGTGACTCTCTCTGAGTCCACCCATGTGTCTATCTATAAGTACTGTACTCTTTTTCTTCCTAATAAGTATTTGTTGTACTATTTTCTGTCTTGGGAATTCTTTTCCACAAAGCTGAAGGACCGGAGCCTTGCCACTGACCACTGGTCGACTGGCCAGTATTCGGTGCTCCTACCTCTGTGACCCAACTCCAATCACTGGCAGTTAGCTCTCATTTAGAGTCTAACTGAACAAAGTTAAGAAAAATATTCCAATGAAGACATTTATGTTCCAGCTGCTCAAGGTACCTCACTGTATAGTGAAGTAAAAATACAAATTGTTATAAGAACACAAATCTAGAGCTCCTTCTAGTTCTGAATATACGTATGAATGGGTTAGGGGATGAAGTAATACACAAGGATGGGATCTCTTGTCTCTGCAGTGCTTTTCTCCAATTTCCAGAGATAGTGGGGCAGGGAGTAAGGAAAGGATGAAATTCCAAAGCTTGTTTGTTCCCTGTGCAGCTAGAAGTTGAGATCCAAAGTAAAAGCCTCTTTTACATGCTTTGCAAAACAATGGAAATCAGGTAGGATTTGCACAAGGAAATAATGTGGTTGGTTCAGGGGTTCATAAAATACTCCCATGTGGTTCAGGACATGCTTCCCCCAAATATAGCACCTTGGCACATTGAGTATTTTGAGCTGAAAGAGTTTGAGAACACAGCAGATGGGTGAAGGTCACTCTATCTTCACCTTCCCTGCTTCCCCCTAAGGAGGTCATAAAGATTCCTCTGTCTCCCCCTAAGCAAGTCATAACACTCTTCCGTGATGGGTACCCTCCTCATACCCAGAAGAGAAGAACAGCCTTCTCTCTGAAGAAATGGACCCTGAGAAGTATTTGAACAAACAGGCCTTGACAAATTCCCCCCAATTTGTTACACTTCTTTCCTGCCCTATCACATTTCCTTCTCCAGGACTGTATATTCAGCACCACTCAGATTTAACCATCTCTTTGAGTTTTTCTTTCTTTAAAGTGGCTCCTATGTTACGAAAAGCTAATATTAATCAAATGTTTATGTTTTTCTCCTTAATCTATTAATCTTTATTTCTCAGTATAACTTTCAGATCTAGCCAGAGACTATAAGAGAATTAGAAATAAATTTAAAGAAAAAAAAAAACCTTTTTTCTCCCCTAATAATTCTTTTCTAAAAAGATTATTTCTTTTAATATTCACTGCCAGTAGGAGCCAAAGAGAGCAGTGGATGTTGAAGGTGAAATTGTTCACAGTAGATGGACAAATTTTATAAACCCAGATATTGGAGGGAAAAAATCTGGAGAAGGTTCCAAGTTCAAGTTATGATACTTGGGCAGCCCCAGGAGTTTGTACCTTCTAAAAGAGAAGGCATTGTTCAAATATTGTAGTATTATTCTCAGTTTACATGGAAACTAAGGCTCAAAGCCGTAAAGCAATTTACTAACAGTTCCTGCATCATAAATTTCAAACACTGCAATCTAAGCAACAATCTCCTATACTTTCAAACAAGGTTTTTTGAGAAAATAGAGCTTCAAAGCTAGTGTAGAATATCTTCTTTGCCAACCTAATTCCTTGAGTCTGATATAAAACCCCTTCTTAGGAATGGAAAAACGTGGCTGTAATTTTATTGTCAATCTATTTGCATTGAAAAATAATATAGGCAATTGGCATCCTTGTTACACAGATCCTTCAAAAAATTGCAGCCATCCTTAATTTCTCTGAGAGGAAAAACAGAAGGTACTGCTACTAGAATTTGTTATTAATATTTTAGCATTTATACCAATGTAGTCACAGCCCTCAAAAAAGATTTTTTAATTTGTAGGTTCTATCAGCTGGAGGCATATTGTCTCTCAAACCTGTGGTTTATATTTTACATAATCCTTTATTGGACTGAATCTCAGGAGCTTGAATGATGGAGACATTGTTACACAAAGACACTCAGGACCTCGTAATGTCAAAGCTTCATTTCATTGCTCCCAAAAGTATTAGTGCATATATTTAAAATTTTCATTTATCACAGGGAGATTTAAAATTGATTCATAAAAAATCACAATTTTCAAGATTTCAAAGTATATGGAAAATTTTAAGCATAACATTTTACTTCTTAAATGCTGTTTTTCCTCCTCTGATTCTGCCACCTCTGTCTATGCTATCTACTTATTGATGAAATTTTGTGCCCATCTTATGGGTTTATTGATCAATTAACACTCACGGCATTTTGGGGAATCTGTATATACTAGCCACAGATTTTTTCTATGCAGTAAGCATTGTTTACATATGAATTATAAATTTATCCAACTAATTTGTTGAAATAATTCCAATGAAACTGTGAAGACTAAGGATACTCAAAATTTATAGTTTCAAGTCCAAAGTAAAATAGATTTTCATCTATTATATAGACAGGATTTCATCAATCTTATCTACAAGTGTTTATATGGATATATTTCCTAAAACTGTATAAATGTTACATTTTTATTCTTTGGCAATATGATGTTACCAAGAAATTTCCTTTTCTTCTGTTACTGTTCTGTCTGTCATCTTCATATATGCTTAGTCCTTACCAGTCTCTTGCATTATTTCATTTTGCTCTGGTTTTTTTTTTAACCCCTTTTATTTTCCTTGGTATATCAATGTCTTAGTGTAGTGAAAATGAAATACCATATTTTATTGCTGTCAATTTACTGTGGTGTTTTGTAGTTTGGCTGTGTATTAAAATATAATCATACTAAAAAAATTAAATGAAATATAAGACATTAGAGGACTTCCATATCCGATTAATAAACCTTTAAATTATAAAGTAAATTATATCCTGAAATAAAAATTAAAGAATAGCAGTATTTATGCGTCTTTGTTATTGGATTATCATCTTTTTTTGTAATTTTTTGTTTGTGCTTAGCTCATTTATTTCATCATCATTCCAAAATATATTATCATTTTCCTGACAAGAGATTGACAAATGAAAATTGGATAGGCTTAATTTTTCTGGAAAAAATGAACATCTTAATAAATATCTGTGTCATACTGTCATAGTAGCTACATTTACAAAACAAGTGCATTTCCTTGAGAATTGAAACTATATTTTTTGTTGCACACACCCTCAGTCATGTCTCACTCTTGTGACCCCATGCACTGCAGCCCATCAGGCTCCTCTGTCCATGGGATTTTCCAGGCAAGAATACTGGAGTGGGTTGCCATTTCCTACTAAATGGGATCTTCTCAACCCAGGGATTGAACTCACACTGACGGGTGGATTCTTTAACACTGAGCTATTACTGTTTGTTAGATGTTGGTAATCGGTACCAAATTGTCTGCTAATAATATTCTAGTTGATAAAGACCAGGGAAATTGACAGAAATAAAATCATGATAAAGACAATACTAAAGTTCCAACATGGGTTTTCTCATATTTCCAAGGAGTCTGTAAAAAGATATTTATTGAACATCTTCTTTATTCAAGTACTATGCTAGGGATACAGGGACAATAAGACACAGCTCAAGAAGCTCTAAACCTTAGATAGATATATAAGTAACGACTCGATGAAACAGAATGTTCAAAGTGCCATTGGAGAGGGACAAGAGGAGATCTCTAAAGGAATTATCCAGCCTGTAAAACTTTTTACTGCTTCATGACTTAATTCCCTTTGTGTGCTTTGGATATGATATGCTTCACCTACCTCATGAATGTTTTTGCAAGCTGATCCCAAAAACACATTGATAAAGCTCTGAAATTTGTTACTTGTGTCTGAAAAGAGGAAGTCCCCAGTGGTAATCACAGTCTAGAATTCAAACTACAAAACCCTGGTGAAGAGAGTGGAACTTACAAAGTAATGGAAGAGATAGATAATGCATAAGCACAGGCTACCTTATCTCCGTTTTAAGGAGGCAGCACGGGCCTCCTTCCTTTCCTAGAGACCAGTGAGTCAAGAAAATAGAGTGAAAGGCCAGAGTTCTATCTAGTTTCTATGCTGCTAAAATCGAGATCCACAGTATACGACTTTTTGTATAGCCATTCTCTGCAAATACGATAGAACCCAAGTGTGATCAGCACAAAGAAAGGAGCTTGCCGAATCCTTTCTCCAAAAACAGCAACAATCAAGCTTGACAAAATTGTCACAACCATTTCAAGACTCTGGAAATCAACCAAAGTCTTAGGGAAAAAAGAAAAACTTATTCCAAGAAAAACTACTAAACCTAAGGCAGAAACAGTGACAGTCTATAGATAGCCTTCTTGAGCAAAACTTCGCCAATAACCTTGTCCCGGGTTGGTCACTGCAATAGTTCTGTAATATGGCAGGACAAGTCGTGAGAACCAGCCACTTCAACGCCAGCAGGGGCTCACTAGGTTTGAAGCAGAAATTAGAAAAACTGCACATTCAGGCACACGGGCATAAAGTGGTAGGAATTTTAGTAACAGACAGGGAAAGAGGTTGCAGCACCAGTTGGGGCAAGCAATGGAATGACAGACTAGCCAGGTGTTCAATGGGAAGATAAGGGATGGGTTCGATGTAGGGAACCTTGATAAGTATCCACACACACTTGGCGGTCTGGAAACTGTGCTCATGTGCAAAGCTATATGTGTACAGTCGAGTCCAGAGAGGTCCCCAGCCATCCACTAATCCCTGGCTGAGCATGATGCCATGTGCACGTGCAGGACCCCATGGAAAGCAAAAGCCTGAGATTGCAATACACTCGCAAGCCCACCTGCAGATTCACATAAAGATTCCATGAAGATGATGAAAGGGTTACTGTCTCAAGGTATTTGAATACAACCTCTATTTAATCATTGGCTGGGTAACTTCCAAGGAGTAACCACTAGGAAGTTAAGCCTTATAACGACAAAAAAAATTTTTTGAGCAGAAACATTAACAGATGCATTTTGAGAGGGGAAACAAACTATACAGATTTAGTTCAAGCAAGTAACTAAGGAAAGCTTAATAGAATCCAGATTTGCTATATTATCTAGAATATAATTTTTTTCAATTATGAGAGACATGTAAATAAACAGGAATGTGTGGATACAAATGTTGATTTGGCAAAGATTTTAATGTAACTATAAATATACTCAAAGAAGTTAAAGAACTTCTTAACAGTTTACTTATAGTACACATTCTATATAATTCACCCACTTTAAGTGTATAATTCAGTGAGTTTTGGTAGATTCACAATGGTAATGTACAACCATTACACAGTCGATTTTAGAACATTTTCATTGCCTCGTCAAGAAATGCTGTATTGTATATAAAACACCATTTATTCTCTACTTCATCCTCCAGTTCCAAGCAATGACTAACCTATTTTCTATATCTATGTGTGTTCTGTCATTTCAGTTGTGTCCAACTCTTTGTGACCCTACAGACTGTAGCCTGTCAGGCTCCTCTGTCCATGGGATTCTCCAGCAAGAATACTCAGGTGTGTTTCCATGCCCTCCTACAGGGGATCTTCCCAAACTAGGTATCTAACTCATGTCTCCTATGTTTCCTGCATTGGCAGGCGGGTTCTTTACCACCAGTGCAACCTGGGAAGCCCTTCTATATCTACAGATTTGCCTATATGAGTAAAATCATACAATACCTTTTCTGCACAGCTGCTTTTACTTAGCATAATTTTTTCAGGGCACCTATGCTACTTCATGTATCTCTTCATTCCCTTATGCTCAAATAGTATTCCATTTTATGTCTAGACATATTATGTTTGTCAGTTCATCAGTTGATGTACATTGGGATTAATTTCATCTTTTGGTTATTATGAATAGTACTGCTATATTCATCTACAAGCTTTTTGAGTGTATATATGTCAACATTTCTTTGAGGTATAGGCCTAGTGTGTTGTTGCTATAATTCTGTTTAACTGTTTGAGGAACTCCCAGACTGCTTTCCAAAGTGGTTGCATCACATTACTTTCCCATCAGCAGTATTCAAGGGTTCAGATTTCTCCACATCTTTACCAACACTATTTCTTATCTTTTTGATCCTAGCCACCCTAATGTATGATGTGGTATCTCACTGTAGTTTTCATTTGCATTTCCCTGATGGCTAATCATGTCAAATATATTTTCATGATCATATCGCCCATTTCAATATCTTCTTTGGTAAAATGCCTATATAGAACCTCTGCCTAACTGAGAACTTTATATCACTGTTCAGTTATATGAGTCTTTGTATAATCTAAAATAAGTGCTTATCAGATATGTGATTTGTAATTAATTTTTTCCCTCTGTGGGTTGTCCTTCCAGGTTCTTGATGGTGTAATTTTAAGCAGAAAAGCTTAATTTCAATGAAGCCAAATTTATATATTTTTTGTTTATTCTGCTTTTGGTGTCATATCTAAGAATCCATGGCCAAATCCAAAGTCATGAAAATTTACCCTTAAATTTTCTTCTAAGTGTTGTGTAGATTTAACTATTATACTTAGATCTTAGGTTCATTTTGTGTTTTTTGCATATACTGCAAGGTAAGAATTGACTTTTTTTTTTTGACATGTGTATATCCCATTGTTCCAGTATCTTTTCTTGAAATACTTTTTTTAAATCTATTAAATGGTTTTGGTAACCTTCTTTTTAAAAAAAATTGCCTGCAGATGTATGGTTTATTTTTGGACTCACAATTCTATTTCCTCAATGTATATCCCTATGTCAATACCAGAATTTTACTTTATATTAAGTTTTGAAATTGGGAAGTGAGAGTACACCAAGTTTGGTCTCCTTCATTAAGATTATTTCAGCTTTTTTGAGTCCCTGGTAATCCATATGAAATTTTGGAATTATCTGGGTAATATTTACAAAGAAGTCATCTGGGATTCTGATGCAAATTGTACTGAATCTGTAGTTCAATGTGGATAGTATTTCTATCCTAACAATATTAAGCTTACAAATCCATTAACATATAATCTCAATTATTTTGATCTTCTAAAATTTCCCACACCAATGTTTGGTAGTTATTTAAGAGTATACTTTTTATACTTCTTTTGTTAAATGTATTCTTACTTTTTATGTCATTGTAAATTGAATTAGAATTGTTTGCTTAGTATCATCTTGAAATGTCCTTACAACTATAGAGAATATTATACATTCTGAATATGGATCTTGTATTCCACAAGCCTGCTGAACTTGTTTATTAACTCAAAAAAATTTTTAATTGTTCTTCAGGAATTTTTATAAACATATTTCTATCATCTGCAAACAGAAATAATTTTCTTCTTCCGTTCCAGTAGAGATGCCTTTCTTTCTTTCTGTTTTTAACCTAATTGCCCTGGCCAGACCTTCTAGAATAAGGATGAATCCAAGTGGAGAGTGTAGGCATTCTTGTCTTGCTCCTGTCTCTTAGAGGAAAGCATTTAGTCTTTAAGAATTAGGGATGATAATTGTTTCAGCTTTTTTTCTGAGTTGTCCTCTATCAGGTTGTTGTTATCTAGCTGCTAAGTTGTGTCCTGCTCTTTGAGACTCCATGGACTATAACCCTCTATACTCTGTCCATGGGATTTGCCAGGCAATACTACTGAGTGGGTTGCCACTTTCCTCTCCAGGGGATCTTCCTAACTCAGGGATCAAACCCACATCTCTTATATTGGCAGGTGGATTCTTTACCACTGAGACACCCAAGAAGCCACATTAGGTTATTGTTGTTGTTCAGTCACTCAGTCATGTCCGACTCTTTGTGACCCCATGGGTTGCAGCATGCCAGGCTTCCAGGTCCTTCACCATCTCCCAGAGTTTGCACACACACATGTCCATTGAATGCCATCCAACCGTCTCTGTCATCCCCTTCTACTACCTTCAATCTTTCCCAGCTTCAGGGCCTTTTCCATTGAGTCAACTCTTCACATCAGGTGACCAAAATATTGGAGCTTCAGCTTCAGCATCAGCCCTACCAATGAATATTCAGCATTGATTACAAAGAGAATAAAACCAAAGTAAGGTCATTTGTTTATCTGTGATTGCAGAGGCTCTGGCATAGGATTATAAACTGTTATAATGAGCGGACAAAGGATTTGTGGAGAATATTTTCATCTATATAGGCAGGTGGTGGTGATGGTGGTTTAGTCACTAAGTCATGTCTAACTCTTGTGACCCCATGGACTGTAGCCCTCCAGGCTCCTCTGTCCATGGGATTCTCCAGGCAAGACTACTGGAATGTTTTGCCATTTCTTCCTCAGGTTGAGGAAGTACCTTCTATTCCTAGATTTATTGAGTATTTTATCATGAAAGGAGATTAGATTTTGTCAGGTAGGTTGAAAGAATGGCAAAAAATATACAACACAAATTGTAAGTTTAACAGAGCTGAAATGCCAGACTAGTATCAGACAAAATAACCTTTAATACAGAAAAACGTATATTACTAAAGGCCAATTAATAGTGATAAAGTATTATTTCATTAGGGAAACTTAATAATATAAGCATTAAAAAGAATCCCATATACATGAAACAAAAATTGATATAATTGAAATAAGCAGTAGGCAATTCAATAATAATAGTTTGAGACTTTAATGTGAGTTTCAATAACTGATAGAACAGAAAGATAGAAAATAAGTAAGGATAAGGTCAGCTGACCTAACTGACATCTATAAGAACACTACACACAATACCAGTACTCTTGCCTTGAAAATCCCATGAATGGAGGAGCCTGGTAGGCTACCGTCCATGGGGTCACAAAGAGTCAGACACGACTGAATGACTTCACTTTCACTTTCACACACAATAAGAGCAAAATATGCATTCTTTTCAGTGAATGTGAACCTTCCTGGGAAAGAACATGTAACAGTCCATAAAAAAAGTCTCAATAAATTTAAAATGATTGTAAAATACAAAATACATTCTTCAAGCACAACAGAATTAGAAGCAATAAAATAATTTTGAGAGATCTCTAAGCATTTGGAAACTAACTCTAAATAATACATGTCACAGATGAAATCACAATTAGAAAATATTATAATTAAATTGAAATGAAAACACAACAGATTAAAATTTTCATGATGCAACCAAAACATATTTCTTAGGGAGAAATATGTAGAAACCCCTATATTAGCAAAATAGAATGATCACAAATCAATAACCAAAGATCCCACTTTAAGAAACTACAAAAAGTACAAAAAACAGAACCCAAAGCAAATAGAAAATGAAAGTGATAGAGATTAGAAACCAAATAGGTTAAATAAAAACAGGGAAACAGTGGATTTTAAAAATGAATCAAATAAACCAATTTTATTTTGAAAAGATGATCAAAATTAACACATTATACATAGAATGGCCAAAAAAACAGAAAGAAGATGCAAATTAGCAATATCAGAAATGCATTTGGACCCTCACACTGCACCATACACAAACACTAACCCAGAATGTGCTCTACACCTAAATATAAAATCTAAAACTATAAAATGACTAGAAGAAAACATCACAGAAAAATCCTTGAGAACTTCAGCAAATAGTTATTGGATATAACACCAAAATATGGTCCATTAAGAAAGACTATCAATGAATAAATTTCATCAAAGTTGAAAAAACCTGCATTTCAAAATACATTAGTAAAACAACAACAACAACAACAAAATCAAGGCCTGGAAAAAACTATGTGCAAATCATATATCTGATAAAGAACTTGTATTCAGAATATTTTTAAAAAAAACACCCTTACAAATAAATAATTACCTAATAGAAAAGTAGAAGAATTGCATAAACATTTCATGAAACAAAATATAATAATGGAAAATAAACACATTAACAAATGACCAACATTATTAACTAAAAAGGAAGTGCAATTAAGGGTACTCTGAGATAACACTCCATATCCACTGCTGCTGCTGCTAAGTCACTTCAGTCGTGTCCGACTCTGTGCAACCCCATAGATGGCAGCCCACCAGGCTCTTCTGTCCCTGGGATTCTCCAGGCAAGAACACTGGAGTGGGTTGCCATTTCCTTCTCCAATGCATGAAAGTGAAAAGCGAAAGTGAAGTCGCTCAGTCCTGTCTGACCCACAGCAACCACATGGACTGCAACCTTCCAGGCTCCTCCGTCCATGGGATTTTCCAGGCAAAAGTACTGGAGTGGGGTGCCATTGCCTTCTCCACCATATCCACTAGAATGACCATAATCAAAATGACAAACTATATAAGGTGCAAGCGAGGAGGATGGAAACTAGAATCCACATACTTTGTTGGTGGCAGTGTCAAATGTTAGAAGCACTTTAGAAAACAATTTAGCAGTACAGCAGACAGGTCCTAAAGTGGTCCCAAATAATTCCCACCTCCTAATAGTAATCACCTCCCCTTGATTCTGGGTATGACAGGTGCTATGCTTCTAACCAATAAAACAAGGCAAAGGAATATTACTTCCACGATTACATTTTCTAAGACTGTAACTACTGTCTTGCTAGTAGATTCTCTCTCTTGCTGACTTTGATGAAGTGAGCTGCTATATTGTGAGCTGTCCTACAGAGAACCCACATGGCAAAGAAGTAAATGTATCTTCTCATGGACAGAAAGCAACAAAATGAGACCATCAGTCCAACAAACCATAAGGAAATAAATTCTGCCAAGAACCACAGGAGCTTGGATGCAGATTCTTTCTCAACTGAGATTTGAGATAAGGCCACAGTTAGTACCTTGACTACAGCCTTGTGAGAGACCCTGAGCCAGAGGACCCATTTAAAGCAAGCCCAGACTCCTGACTCAAAAAACAATAAGATAATAAATATGTGCTTTTTTTTTTAGCTACCAAGTTTACAGTTTATTTTTACACAGCAAAATATAACTAATACAGGCCAGTTCTTAAAGTTAAACTTAACTTACTATACAACCTAGCAATTTCAACCCCAGTATATGTTCAGGAAAAATGAAAACATATGTCCACACAACTATTTATATGCATTGGTTCTTAGCAGCATTATTGTCACAGCATAGAACTAGTAATAATTCAACTCTTCATCAACTAGTGACCAGATAAAATATGATCTATCAATTCTATAGAATTCTAGTCACCAACTAAAATGAACTGTAGTGCAACACGAATGAACCTCAAAAACATTAAGCTAAGTGAAAGACACGGAGAAGGAGATGGCAACCCACTCCAGTATTCTTGCCTGGAGAATTCCAAGGACAGAGGAGCCCAGAGGGCTTTAGACCATGGGGTTGCAAAGAATCAGACACAACTGAGTGACAAACACACATTCAAAACATTAAGCTAAGTGAAGGAAGACACGTACATTTGATTCCTTTCATATGAAATACTCATAAAAGTAAATCTTATAAAATAGAAAATTCTCTGGTTGGCTGGGGCTGGAGATGAGAGTCAAGCTTAACTACATATAGATGGACAGGAGGGATCTTTGGGGTGATGGAGTGTTCTAAAAATGGATTATACTGATGGTTACCCAACTATGAATTATTAAAAATTACTCAATTGTGTACTTAACAGTGGATGAAATTTATGGTATGTCAGTTATACTTCAATAAAGTGTTTCTTTTAATCCTGATGGAGATCTTAACTTAGAAAGAATTATTTTTACTCCCTGGTCCCTGCAACATCAGTCAGTCAGTTCAATTGCTTAGTAGTGCCCAACTCTTTGTGACCCAACGAATCGCAGCACATGAGGCCTCCCCGTCCATCACCAACCCCCGGAGTTCACTCAGACTCACGTCCATTAAGTTGGTGATGCCATCCAGCCATCTCATCCTCTGTCGCCCCCTTTTCCTCCTGCCCCCAAACCCTCCCAGCATCAGAGTCTTTTCCAATGAGTCAACTCTTCTCATGAGGTGGCCAAAGTACTGGAGCTTCAGCTTTAGCATCATTCCTTCCAAAGAAATCCCAGGGCTGATCTCCTTTAGAATGGACTGGTTGGATCTCCTTGCAGTCCAAGGGACTCTCAAGAGTCTTCTCCAACATCACAGTTCAAAAGCATCAATTGGGCAGTTCCCCTGGAGGAGGGCATGGCTCCAGTGAACACACTCCAGTATTCTTGCCTGGAGAATCTAATGGACAGAGGAGCCTGGCGGGCAACAGTCCATGGGGGCACAAAGATTCAGACACAACTGAAGCCACTAAGCACACATAGCACACAAGGTGTTTGTTTTAGTTGAAATGTTTCAGAAGGAAGAAAATCTGAAGATGAGAACAAGAGGATTCTTAATGTGAGTTAGTCTTTTCAGATAGACTCTCTGTGATCATCATTATCATCATCTCCATCATTCAGTGAACACTAAGAATGTGCACACATAATGTTAAAATATAGAGATGAAACATACAACATGTATGTCCTATAGGCATAAAATTTTTTAATGGTAAAATTATAAATGAGAAAATACAAATATTTTCAGAGAGGATTCCATCAGATTTCCGCTGGTTCCCCTAGCATGGACAGGGAAGAAAATGGTGAAAGAAATCTAAGCTATTTTATCTTCTCTAAAAAGTTTTCTCTATTCCAGAAACCAGAGGAGCAAAGAAGTGCACAGTGATCTGACTACTCCCCCCCCCTTTTTTTTTTAACCTTAAACTGAAACAGATGCATGGCGGCCCTGGGCTGCATGCACCTCCCAGGTCTAAGCTGCTTAGGTTCAGGCAAATTCATTCTATGAAGCCACCATCACCCTAACACCAAAACCTGACAAAGATGCCACAAAAAAAAAGAAAACTACAGGCCAATATCACTGATAAACGTAGATGCAAAAATCCTTAACAAAATTCTAGCAATCAGAATCCAACAACACATTAAAAAGATCATACACCATGACCAAGTGGGCTTTATCCCAGGAATGCAAGGATTCTTCAATATCTGCAAATCAATCAATGTAATACACCACATTAACAAATTGAAAAATAAAAACCATATGACTATCTCAATAGAGGCAGACAAAGCCTTTGACAAAATTCAACATCCATTTATGATAAAAACTCTCCAGAAAGCAGGAATAGAAGGAACATGCCTCAACATAATAAAAGCTACATATGACAAACCCACAGCAAACATTATCCTCAATGATGAAAAATTGAAAGCCTTTCCCCTAAAGTCAGGAACAAGACAAGGGTGTCCACTTTCACCACTATTATTCAACATAGTTCTGGAAGTTTTGGCCACAGCAATCAGAGCAGGAAAAGAAATAAAAGGAATCCAAATTGGGAAAGAAGAAGTAAGGCTCTCACTGTTTGCAGATGACATGATCCTCTACATAGAAAACCCTAAAGACTCCACCAGAAAATTACTAGAGCTAATCAATGAATATAGTAAAGTTGCAGGATCTAAAATCAACATGCAGAAATCCCTTGCATTCCTACACATTAATAATGAGAAAATAAAAGAAAAATTAAGGAAACAATTCCATTCACCATTGCAACGAAAAGAATAAAATACTTAGGAATATGTCTACCTAAAGAAACTAAAGACCTATATATAGAAAACTATAAAACACTGGTTAAAGAAATCAAAGAGGATACTAATAGATGGAGAAATATACCATGTTCATGGATCAGAAGAAACAATATAGTGAAAATTAGTATACTACCCAAAGCAATCTATAGATTCCATGCAATCCCTATCAAGCTACCAACAGTACTTTTCACAGAGCTAGAACAAATAATTTCACAATTTGTATGTAAATACAAAAAACCTCGAATAGCCAAAGCAATCTTGAGAAAGAAGAATGGAACTGGAGGAATCAACTTGCCTGACTTCAGGCTCTACTACAAAGTCACAGTCATCAAGACAGTATGGTACTGGCACAAAGACAGAAATATAGATCAATGGAACAAAACAGAAAGCCCAGAGATAAATCCACATACCTATGGACACCTTATTTTTGACAAAGGAGGCAAGAATATACAATGGACTAAAGACAATCTCTTTAACAAGTGGTGCTGAGAAAACTGGTAAAAGAATGAAACTAGAACACTTTCTGACACCACACACAAAAATAAACTCAAAATGGATTAAAGATCTAAACGTAAGACCAGAAACTATAAAACTCCTAGAGCAGAACATAGGCAAAACACTCTCAGACATAAATCACAGCAGGATCCTCTATGATCCACCTCCCAGAATATTGGAAATAAAAGCAAAAATAAACAAATGGAATCTAATTAAAATTAAAAGCTTCTGCACAACAAAGGAAACTCTAAGCAAGGTGAAAAGACGGGCTTCTGAATGGAAGAAAATAACAAATGAAGCAACTGACAACTAATCTCAAAAATATACAAGCAACTCCTGCAGCTCAATTCCAGAGAAATAAATGACCCAATCAAAAAATGGGCCAAAGAACTAAACAGGCATTTCTCCAAATAAGACATACAGATGGCTAACAAACACATGAAAAGATGCTCAACATCACTCATTATCAGAGAAATGAAAATCAAAACCACCTTGAGGTACCATTTCACACCAGTCAGAATGGCTGTGATCCAAAAGTCTACAAGCAATATATGCTGGAGAGGGTGTGGAGAAAAGGGAACCCTCTTAACACTGTTGGTGGGAATGCAAACTAGTACAGCTACTATGGAGAACAGTGTAGAGATTTCTTAAAAAACTGGAAATAGAACTGCCAAATGACCCAGCAATCCCACTGCTGGGCATACACACTGAGGAAAGCAGAATTGAAAGAGACACGTGTTCCCCAATGTTGATCACAGCACTGTTTATAACAGCCAGGGCATGGAAGCAACCTAGATGTCCATCAGCAGAGGAATGGCTAAGAAAGCTGTGGTACATATACACAATGGAGTATTACTCAGCCATCATAAAGAATACATTCGAGTCAGTTCTAATGAGGTGGATGAAACTAGCCTGTTATACAGAGTGAAGTAAGCCAGAAAGAAAAAAACAAGTACAGTATGCATATACATGGAATTTAGAAAGATGGTAATGATAACCCTGTATGCAAGACAGCAAAAGAGACACAGATGTATAGAACGGACTTTTGGACTCTGTGGGAGAGGGCGAGGGTGGGATGATTTGGGAGAATGGCATTGAAACATGTATAATATCATATGTGAAACGAATCACCAGTCCAGGTTCAATGCATGATACTGGATGCTTGGGACTGGTGCACTGGGATGACCCAGAGGGATGGTACAGGGAGGGAGGAGGGAGGGGTGTTCAGGATGGGGAACACATATATACCTGTGGTAGATTCATGTTGATGTATGACAAAACCAATACAATATTGTAAAGTAATTAACCTCCAATTAAAATAAATTTATATTAAAAATAAATAAATAATAAAAAGCTGGAGCCAATTATACAGAGTGAAGTAAGCCAGAAAGAAAAACACCAATACAGTATACTAATATATGGAATTTAGGAAGATGGCAATGACGACCCTGTATGCAAGACAGGGAAAGAGACACAGATGTGTATAATGGACTTTTGGACTCAGAGGGAGAGGGAGAGGGTGGGATGATTTGGGAGAATGACATTCTAACATGTATACTATCATGTAAGAATTGAATCACCAGTCTATGTCTGATGCAGGATACAGCATGCTTGGAGCTGGTGCATGGGGATGACCCAGAGAGATGTTATGGGGAGGGAGGTGGGAGGGGGGTTCATGTTTGGGAACGCATGTAAGAATTAAAGATTTTAACATTTAAAATAAATAAATAAATAAATAAATAAAATTTTAAAAAAATAAAGTAAAATAATAAAAAAAAGAAAAAATAAATAAATTATTATTATTTAAAAAATAAATAAAAAGCTAAAAAAAAAGATGCATGCTGTAAGATCAGAGATTCCAGTTCTAATTACTAACTTTGCCAGCCTATATTTCTAAAGTGCTTTCTCAGAAGCACTGATAATGGCTGGTAAAATATATACTACCATTCCAGGCAACAGAGCAAGAGAAACCTAGGAAGAAAGCAGATAGAGGGCATTCCATGCTTTATGGATAAACAAAATTATCATATTTTTCACAAAGTCATGGTGAGAAAAGGACAGCTATTTTTCAACCTTTAAAAGGAGAAGCTTACAGTTCCCTTTATACTTTGTCTCTTTACACTTTGCAGAAGATACAGTGATAATGAGTACATTTCCTTGGAGCTACAATCAGTTGCTGAAATAAAGACTAAGGTAAAATATCCTTTGCTTCCTATCCTGATGTCACTGATACCAGGGCAAGTCTTATGTTCTAGCCCGGGTTTCATTATTTTCCATTAGCAGTCAATATACCAAACACATGCTTTTAGAAGTCCACGAATTATTTTAAGAATTCATCTGTGTCAAGAAGGTTAGGTAATTTCAAAGGAGATGAGTGTCATGCATCTATAACAAAAGCTACCCTTTGATTATTAAACCTAACTACAGCAATGCATGTAGGAATTAGACCTGCCTGAAATACACAATTCAAAATGAAGAAAGGTAACAAGAGCTCCAGTGAAAGTCACTTATAGCTCTTTTCAAAAAACTTTTCAAGCATTTGAAAGAGATTCCAAAATTCTCACTAGCACTAATTGGCTTCTACACAGATACAAACAGACACACACACACACACACACACACACACACACACACACACACATAGTCCATCTTGGTTAAATACTATAAAGGCACTAGAAAGTTTTGTTCTGCAGTGTTATAATGTCATAGAGTGAATAAGTCAAACTTAAAGAAAGAACACTGAGAAAGGCTGTGAAAGTGACATTCAACTTGAGGGCCACGGGGGAGCGACAATATCAAGTAAGTAAGCTTGTGTGCTAGATAGGCTCACAACTGCTGCCAGATTACTTTTCAAGTTTTGGTTCCTTAAGGAATTTTCCCAGGCAATCTTTTCTTTTCATCTCATCCTCACTCATCTAATTCAGCTCTGCCAATTAAAATTTGCTCAAATTATTTTAAATAGATACACACTCCTGCCTTAATTATTCTAGATAGAAATATGACAGGAGGTGGGTCACTTTGGGATTTCTGATAGTCCTGGCTCTGAATGGAAATACTGCCAACCTTATCTCATGTATAAGA
Organism: Capra hircus; assembly: GCF_001704415.2. Classification (NCBI taxonomy): domain Eukaryota; kingdom Metazoa; phylum Chordata; class Mammalia; order Artiodactyla; family Bovidae; genus Capra; species Capra hircus. Next base: position 16,272,471 of record NC_030827.1, read on the forward strand.
GAATGGAGGGGAAATGGGTTCCAGAGATTCCAAATCATGTTCCAAATGGAACTATGATTATGTTAGTGTAAAAATAATCAGTGCACATTTTCCTCTAAATAGTATAAACAATTTTATTTAAAAATCTTTATTTAGTTTTGCCTTGCCACGCGACATGTGGGATCTTAGTTCTCCAACCAGGGTTTGAACACCTGCCCCCTGCAGTGGAAGCATGGAGTCTTAACCACTGGACTGCCAGGGAAGTCAAAGTAGCAACAATTTTGGAAAAAAAAAAAAGAAGGCTTGGGCTTAAAGTAAAATGCCATAACTTCTTGTTCCATAGATTACTTCTGCACTCAGAACTGACTTGGACTAAATTATGTCATATACATGGTTTGACAGCACACTCTGAACAGGCAACTTGTTAATTGTGTGGAGGGTAGAGAACTGAGGATGTCCTCAATAAAACCTTCTGCTGTTGTCCATGCTCCTATCTCCCAGAAAGCCACTGGACTCAACTGAATAGATGATATTGATTCTTGATTTTTATTAGCAGAGATCAGAGTATTTCAATTACTTCTCAGAACTGAACTTTCACTGACAAACATTTAATTTGATGTAGAGCTATGCAAAGACAATTTTTATCTGTTTGCTTATTTTCTTAAGTTTCTAAAATTTTATCTTCATTAAGACAGCCCCAGGATACAAGATGGCTGGATGGCATCACTGACTCGATGGACGTGAGTTTGAGTGAACTCCAGGAGTTGGTGATGGACAGGGAGGCCTGGCGTGCTGCGATTCACAGGGTCACAAAGAGTCAGACACGATTGAGCGACTGAACTGAGCTGAAGGATACAAGAACCATCACACCACATTAGTAAAGAACAAGAAAAGCAAGGTACAATGATTAAAATATATGAACTTAGCTAAAGGATATTTTATTTCTATCTTAATTCATTTATCATTTGGGATCTTGTAGCAGTTTTAAAGTATACATGAATGTTGGCCACAAGGAGCACTTAATGCAGACAATGAGAATGCGTCTCATCTGAGGTAATTATAGGAGCTTAGCTATGCATATAGTGGAGAAAAATTACTAGCAGTATAGCAAAAACCATCCTTATGGATCATGACTAAGGGCCTGGAATTCAAAGAATACCACTAGAAAGTTCTGCTTCATCATTTTGGGCACTATGCTAGGACAAAACTCAAAATGCTCAAACTTGACTGAGCTTTGTCTGAGTTCCTGCAAGACTAGGTTCAGGAAGAGGCTCTGAGAGGCAGGAGCCACCTCACTAATATTTTTCTCTTTCTTTTATTGAATGATTATTTTTTGAGCATCTATTAAGTTCAAGGTTTTGAGGGATACAGGGATAAATGAGACTTAGTCCTTGAGCACCTGGGCTGTACCTTTTTGTGGTAAGAATATTCTTACTTACTTCCTACATACTCTGCTCCCTCATAATAACGTTTCAGAATATTTTTCGCTTTAATTGGAGCTTATTCATGTCATTAACAATAAAATCATTGACCCCCTACTTTCCAATAGCTCAGTAATTATCTTAAATTTTGAACCTCGGTGTCAGCTCATTATAACTACATTGTATACGTGTCAATGCCTGTCTTTAGAACAAAGGAAAGATTTAAAATATAGATAGGATCTATGAAATGGCAACCTACTCCAGTGTTCTTCCTGGAGAATCCCAGGGATTGGGAAGACTGGTGGGCTGCCGTCTATGGGGTCGCACAGAGTTGGACATAGCTGTGAAAAGAAGGGAAGCAAAAAGCAATGGAGAAAAGGAAATATATAAGCATCTGAATGCAGAGTTCCAAAGTATAGCAAGGAGAGATAAGAAAGCCTTCCTCAGTGATCAATGCAAAGAAATAGAGGAAAACAACAGAAAGGGAAAAACTAGAGATCTCTTCAAGAAAATTAAAGATACCAAGAGAACATTTCATGAAAAGATGGGCTTGATAAAGGACAGAAATGATATGGACCTAACAGAAGCAGAAGATATTAAGAAGAGGTGGCAAGAATACACAGAAGAACTGTACAAAAAAGATCTTCACAACCCAGATAATCACGATGGTGTGATCACTCACCTAGAGCCAGACATCCTGCAATGTGAAGTCAAATGAGCCTTAGAAAGCATCCCTACGAACAAAGCTAGTGGAGGTGATGGAATTCCAGTTGAGCTATTTCAAATCCTGAAAGATGATGCTGTGAAAGTGCTGCACTCAATATGCCAGCAAGTTTGGAAAACTCAACAGTGGCCACAGGACTGGAAAAGGTCAGTTTTCATTCCAATCCCAAACAAAGGCAATGCCAAAGAATGCTCAAACTATTGCACAACTGCACTCATCTCACATACTATTAAAGTAATGCTCAAAATTCTCCAAACCAGGCTTCAGTGCACTGTGAACTTCCAGATGTTCAAGCTGGATTTAAAAGGCAGAGGAACCAAAGATCAAATTGCCAACATCTGCTGGATCATCAAAAACCAACAGAGTTCCAGAAAAACAGCTATTTCTGCTTTATTGACTATGCCAATGCCTTTGACTGTGTGGATCACAATCAACTGTGGAAAATTCTGAAAGAGATGGGAATCCCAGACCACCTGACCTGCCTCTTGAGAAATCTGTATGCAGGTCAGGAAGCAACAGTTAGAACTGGACATGGAACAACAGACTGGTTCCAAATAAGAAAAGGAGCTACATCAAGGCTGTATATTGTCACTCTGCTTATTTAACTTCTATCCAGAGTACCTCATGAGAAATGCTAGGGTGGAAGAAGCACAAGCTGGAATCAAGATTGCTGAGAGAAATATCAATAACCTCAGATATGCAGATGACACTATCCTTATGGCAGAAAGTGAAGAGGAATTAAAAAGCCTCTTGATGAAAGTGAAAGAGGAGAGCGAAAAAGTTGACGTAAAGCTCAACATTCAGAAAACGAAGATCATGGCATCTGGTCCCATCACTTCATGGTAAATAGATGGGGAAACAGTGGAAATAGTGTCAGATTTTATTTTGGGGGGCTTCAAAATCACTGCAGATGGTGATTGCACCATGAAATTAAAAGATGCTTACTCCTTGGAAGGAAAGTTATTACCAACCTAGATAGCATATTCAAAAGCAGAGACATTACTTTGCCAGCAAAGGTCCATCTAGTCAAGGCTATGGTTTTTCCAGTGGTCATATATGGATGTGAGAGTTGGACTGTGAAGAAAGCTGAGTGTCAAAGAATTGATGCTTTTGAACTGTGATGTTGGAGAAGACTTTTGAGAGTCCTGTGGACTGCAAGGGGATCCAACTAGTCCATCCTAAAGGAGATGTGTCCTGGGTGTTCATTGCAAGGACTGATGCTAAAGCTGAAACTCCAATACTTCAGCCACCTCATACAAAGAGTTTACTCATTGGAAAAGACCCTAATGCTGGGAGGGATTGGGGTAGGAGGAGAAGGGGATGACAGAGGATGAGATGGCTGGATGGCATCACCAACTCAACGGACATGAGTTTGGGTAAACTCCAGGAGTTGGTGATGGACAGGGAGGCATGATGTGCTGCGATTCATGGGGTCATGAAGAGTCGGACATGACTGAGCAACTGAACTGAACTGAACTGAAGCGACTTAGAGGCAGCAGCAGCAGCACCACACCCAAGAAGCCCAATACTGTTATGAAAGCAGAAAAGAAGTATATTAAAACCTTAATGTCTGCTTAAGGCTAGTTCACATGCCAGTACTAACATACCAGTACTTACATACACACACACACACACACACACACACACACACACACGTATATACACATATATAAAACAGACTTTAACTGATTTGGGGGAATTTTTTTTTAGAAGAGAAAGTGGTGCATGAATATGTTACACAGCAGAAAAGAATTTAGAGAAGTTGATTGTATGACCACAATTCCAGAAACTGAGGGAGCCTATATTCTCTATGCATTACCTACATTTCCACAAAGTTGGTTGGTACCATAGGAATCACTTTGTCTTTTCTAGTTCCACTGACATTTTGTATTGAGTTGGCCAAGAAGTTCATTCAGGTTTCTTGGCCCGTCTTACAGAAAAACCTTAATAAACTGTTTGACCAACCCAATAACATTGAGGCAACTGCTTATCCTAACTGGCTAGGAAGTACATTTGTAAGCCATTTTATGACTTTAATGGAACTAAGTGAAGAACAACACACAAAGCCTCCTTCTGTGCCACTTGACATCAAGGATGGTTGGAACTGGCCTATACAGAGGTGAGAATGGCACTCAAGAAAGTAGAGGATGGGAATCCATGTCTCATCAGCAGCCAGTTGAAAAGAACCTACCTGGAAATGACTTGGGGATATTTAGGAAGTCATCCTCTAAAAACTTATGGCAAGTGAACACAGGTTTCACAAGATAAGAATGAAATTATAGAATTTTGATACTGTATTCAGATTTAATTCTCTAGAAGCGAGATCCATACCTCCAAAGAGGTCCAATGAAAGCTATCAGAGATATTCTATTAAACATAGTAAATTGCAGATAAACTGTCATTTCAGCTTACTTCAGAAACTTCACTAAAATTACAGTAAAGGAACTAAAAGTATAAATAGAAAAGGAGAATGAACTAAAGAGTAGAGAGCATGCAAGACAGGTCACCAAAATTTTGCAAGATGGACAATAAAAGAATAACAATTGACTTAGGCAAAATTGTGCTGTCTAGAGCTGTATATAGAATTCAACTGGTGGGTCAAATGGTAAAGAATTTACGTGCAACACAAGAGACCTGGGTTCAATTCCTGAGTTTTGTATAGGGAGCAGCAAGCTGATTCATCTATGGAATCTCAGAGACATTCAGGATTTGGAATCAAAAGGCATATATATGTCAACATGATACAAGAAGCTGGTATCAGATATTATTTGAAATTCTAGTTAGACTTTAAAGCCCTGCACCCATACCCAAGCAAGACAAAACTATTCCTCCCCAACTCCTGAAGGGAGTGATAAGATGTAGATCTGGAAAACTGAACTATGGAGGCTTCAGAGTTAGTGACAATGAGCATAGGCAAATTCATGGAAAAGGCCCCTAACTGACAAGAAAGGGAATATATGAAATTCTTCATGATGAATGATGAGGCATCCCAACTCTCCTCTACCCACTCACCACCACCCATCTTCATTCACCTTAGTTCCAGGGACACTGGTGGCCAGGCAGGAAACTAGAAGTTTCTTCTTTGGAGAAAACTGAAATCTCCATAGAGAAGAGAGGGGAGAAAAGAAGGGAATGAAAACATTTCCTGATGCTTCTGATGATATTTAGACCCGAAGATATCTGTTCAGTAACTTACGCATGCTATGTATAATTAATGTCAATCCTACCTATCTTATCTTCTCAGCCAAACTATAAGTTTCACAAGTTCAGAGGCCATTTCTCAATCTTCTGTAAAACAGCTATTTTATTAAAGTATCCATTCAGAGCTAATTGTGTTCATCAAAATCTGTCTCTTTTCACTGAGCACAATTTCTACGTACAAATGGAATAAGGCTTTCCAAATGATATGAAAGAAATTATCTCCATTATTTACAGGGTTCCTCTGCCCTTTTTGATTATCTTCTTTGGAAACCAGGGAACACAGATTGTTGTGAGTGGTTGGGGAGATGATACTTTATTTGTCCTCTGGTGCATTAACATTATCCAGAACTCTAGTAGTAAAGTGACTGCTTCAGCCTAACCTGTTGCCATATCCATACTGTTTCTAATTCCTATATAAAAATAAAGCTCCCATGATTATGGAATTCCTTGCATTTTAAGAAACAATAACATAGGAGTCTATGTATTTTGATGCAAATATAAGTGTAAACACACACACACACATAGATACTGAAGTTCGTCTCTTGAGGCCTAATCAAAATCATCCTTTTCAAGTATATTCTCGCTGATATAAATCTCAGTCCTAGGTACATACAGCATTTTAGATTCTTTGATGCAAACCAAGGTTTGAGTGAGTTTTCCATTTTAGTAAGTAGAAACAATTAGTTCAACCCTTGATATCAAACCCAAAATGTACTTTTTACAACTAAGCAACAGGATTGCTTAAAAAAAAATGTTTCACTGGGCATATTTCCAAAAATAGTTCATTTTTTCAGTACCAAGGTGATGATATCTCAAAGTTGAATTGTGTGTTGATTCTTAACATATTCTAAAGCCCTTAATACCTGGATAAATATGTTGCCTAGTTCCTCAGGCTTTAATTATATTCCCTTTTGAAAAAAACTAATCCCTTGGATGACCATTATATCTAGTACCATGGGCAAGAATCCCTTAGAAGAAATGGAGTAACCCTCATAGTCAACAAAAGAGTCTGAAATGTAGTACTTGAGTACAATCTCAAAAATGACTGAATGATCTCAGTTCATTTCCAAGGCAAACAATTCAACATCACAGAATGCCAAGTCTATGCCCCAATCCCAAATGCTGAAGAAGCTGAAGTTGACAGGCTCTGTGAAGATCTACAAGACCTTCTAAAACTGACATCCCCCAAAAAATGTTCTTTTCCTAATATGGGGATTAGAATGCAAAAGTAGGAAGTCAAGAGATACACCTGGAGTAACAGGCGAGTTTGGCCTTGGAGTACAAAATGAAGCAGGGCAAAGGCTAACAGCATTTTGCCAAGAGAACACAGTGTTCATAGCGAACACCTTCTTCCAACAACACAAGAGATAACTGTACACATGGACATCATCAGATGGTCAATACCAAAATCAGATTGATTATATTCTTTGCAGCCAAAGACAGAGAAACTCTATACAGTCACAAAAACAAGACCAGGGGATGGCTGTGGCTCAGCTTATGAACTCATTATTGCAAAATTAAGACTTAAATTGAAGAAAATAGGGAAAACTACTAGGCCATTCAGGTATGACTTAAATAAAATACATATGATTATACAAGAGAAGTGATAAATAGATTCAAGGGATTAGATTGGACAGACAAAGTGCCTGAAGAACTACAGATGGATGTTCATAACATTGTACAGGAGTCAGACATGACTTAGCAACTGAACAACAACTTTTTTGAGCTGGAAGCATAAATAATTAAAATAAAAACATGCCCACTTATATGAATTAGCAGTAGCCCTCACAATGTGAAAATAACCAAGTTAGCATTTTCTATATATGGCTCTTAAATTTTTTTATTATATACTTTTTTTGTTTCCCATATAAGCATATTTATTGCTTATAATTTTTCTTACAGATAAAGGGAAGAGATACTATAGATTACCCACAGTAGACTATGTGTTGTAGAATTTTCAGTTTGTGAATCACTGGTGATGAGTCCCTGTGCTGGGAGACTGTATAAAAGTGATGAACTGGAAATAATAATTAACTAGTAAGTCAGCTTAAATTTAAGCTAAGCTGAAGATTCTGCATCAGAATCAAAAAGACTTCACATTAAAGTAACAGATTATGTATCACTGTATTAACATGCTCCTAGCATCTAGCATCTGGCATATATTAATACTAGTTGAATGAATGAAAAGTTAATGTTTTAATTTTATTTCCGCATCAGACAATCAGCTTGCTCTACCATTCCTATTTGAGAACACAGTTGAGGATAAATGTCCTTCTGTGCCAATAAGTACCCTACAGAGTTCCTTCTCCTTTACCCAGTAATATGTCATTATTGGGAAAGTAGCACAACTCAGCTACATATACCTAAAGATCCAGGCTAGAAAAGAGAGGAGAATGATAAAAGAGAGGAGATCAATGATAAAACAAAAATAAGCCAATGGAAACAAGAAAATTTCTTGTTGGATGGCTATGGCTGCATCTGTGCTTTGTCTTTGGAAAGGAATTTATCTATGCATTGTGGAATTTTACCTGGAAGCAGTAGAATGATAAACCCCACCAGCAATAATGCACTGAGGCCCTATTTTGTGCCAAGAACTGCATTAGAGGTTTTATATAAATCTCTCATTCAATCCTCACACAGATTCTGTTTTTAAAAAGCCTAGCTTCTTCTGTTTGCTGGTCTCTTTAGTGTCTAATTTCTGCCCTGACACAAGGGGGACAGTGGTGGTCACTTTTTTTAGGCTCACTTGTTGTCGTGCTGTGGGGAGGGAGGAACACTGCAAACAAATATCACTGGCATGTGCTCACAGTGATTCAGCCACACTGGGTTTGCCCCCACTCACAATGTGTGTGCTTTCCCAGTCTACACTTCTCAGGCTCTAGGTTGCTCTGCTGGGAACTGTCTGAGGCTGGCCCTGGGTTGCATGCACTCCCCAGGTCTAAGCAGCTCAGGTTCAGGTTCTCGGGTACTCTACAAAGGCGCAGACTTGGCTGGGCCTGCGTTTTGTGCCCGTCCCAGGTCCGAGCACCTCAGGTGACCAGGTGCTTGGCAAGCGCTGTCACCCCCAGTTGAAGGCTGTGACTCATCACCTCCCCCATTCCAGCCACTTGGTTTTCTGGATGTACAATGGGCGCACCTTCTCAGGTGTGCCGTGTCTCTTCTGGGGAGCTGATTTCTGGCTGCAACCCTCCTGGCAGATGTCAATTTTCCAGAATCCCAAGAAGTCTGGGTTAGCAATGAAGTCTGCTTGCAGTTTGGTAGATGATGCCTCTCTGGGGCCGTGATTGCCCCCTTCCAGTTCTGGCTGCCCTCCCCTGCCTGTCTCCAATGGGGGATGGACCAATCTGCAGCCGGCTAGCTCTTCTCAGTCCTTTGTTCTGTGAGCTGGCCTGGCGGTGTCTTAGGTTAGGGCTTTTCATGGATAGCTATCCCACAGTCTGGGTTGCTATCTCAACCTAGTTCCCTCAGATTGCCCTTAGGGCATTCAGGCCTGGTCCTTAACCTAAGCAATGCAGCTGCTGCCTCCGGGTCCAGCCCCTGCTTGCAAGAGGGGGATGTGAGCATCTGGGCTGCTGCTCTGCTGGGAGTTGCTGCTAGGCATGTAATCTGTGGGTTGTAATTATTTATTTATTTTTACTCCAAAAAATTTTGCCCTCTGAGATTCCAAGGCTTGCCACAGACCCCCATCCTATTCCTCCATCATGTTAGGACCACCTCTATCAACTTGGAAGAAATGGACAAATTCTTAGAAAAGTACAACTTTCCAAAACTGAACCAGGAGGAAATAGAAAATCTTAACAGACCCATAACAAGCATGGAAATTGAAACTATAATCAGAAATCTTCCAACAAACAAAAGCCCAGGACCAAACAGCTTCACACCTGAATTCTACCAAAAATTTAGAGAAGAGCTAACACCTATCCTACTCAAACTCTTCCAGAAAATTGCAGAAGGTAAACTTCCAAACTCATTCTATGAGGCCACCATCACTCTAATACCAAAACCTGACAAAGATGCCACAAAAAAAAGAAAACTACAGGCCAATGTCACTGATGAACATAGATGCAAAAATCCTTAACAAAATTCCAGCAAACAGAATCCAAAAACATATTAAAAAGATCATACATCATGACCAAGTGGGCTTTATCCAAGGGATGCAAGAATTCTTCAATATCCAAAAATCAATCAATGTGATACACCACATTAACAAATTGAAAAATGAAAACCATATGAGTATCTCAATAGATGCAAAAAAAGCCTTTGACAAAATTCAACATCCATTTATGATAAAAACCCTTCAGAAAGCAGGCATAGAAGGAACATGCTGTTGCTGCTGCTGCTAAGTCACTTCGGTCGTGTCCGACTCTGTGCGACCCCATAGATGGCAGCCCACCAGGCTTCCCCAACCCTGGGAATCTCCAGGCAAGAACATTGGAGTGGGTTGCCATTTCTTTCTCCAATGTATAAAAGTAAAAAGTGAAAGTGAAGTCGCTCAGTCGTGTCCGAATCTTAGCGACCCCATGGACTGCAGCCTACTCCTCTGTCCATGGATTTTCCAGGCAAGAGTACTGAAATAGAGTGCCATTGCCTTCTCCATAGAAGGAACATATCTCAACATAATAAAAGCTATATATGACAAACCCACAGCAAACATTATCCTCAATGGTGAAAAACTGAAACCATTTCCCCTAAAGTCAGGAACAAGACAAGGGTGCCCACTTTCACCACTACTATTCAACATAGTTTTGGAAGTTTTCGCCTCAGCAATCAGAGCAGAAAAAGAAATAAAAGGAATCCAGATTGGGAAAGAAGAAGTAAAACTCTCACTGTTTGCAGATGACATGATCCTCTACATAGAAAACCATAAAGACTCTACCACAAAATTACTAAAGCTAATCAACAAATATAATAAAGTTGCAGGATCTAAAATCGACACACAGAAATCCCTTGCATCCCTATACACTAACAATGAGAAAACAGAAAGAGAAATTAAGGAAACAATTCCATTCACCATTGCAATGAAAAGAATAAAATACTTAAGATTATATCTACCTAAAGAAACAAAGGGCCTATATATAGAAAACTATAAAACATTGGTGAAAGAAATCAAAGAGGACACAAATAGATGGAGAAATATACCGTGTTCGTGGATGGCAAGAATCGATATAGTGAAAATGAGTATACTACCCAAAGTAATGTATATATTCCATGCAATCCCCATCTGCTACCAACGGTTTTTTCACAAAGCTAGAACAAATAATTTCAGAATTTGTATGCAAATACAAAAAACCTCTAAGAGCCAAAGCAATCTTGAGAAAGAAGAATGGAACTGGAGGAATCAACCTGCCTGACTTCAGGCTCTACTACAAAGCCACAGTCATTAAGACAGTATGGTACTGGCACAAAGACAGAAATATAGATCAATGGAACAAAACAGAAAGCCCAGAGATAAATCCACATACCTACAGACACCTTATCTTCGACAAAGGAAGCAAGAATATACAATGGATTAAAGACAATCTCTTTAACAAGTGGTGCTGGGAAAACTGGTAAACCACTTGTAAAAGAATGAAAGTAGAACACTTTCTGACACCACACACAAAAATAAACTCAAAATGGATTAAAGATCTAAATGTAAGACCAGAAACTATAAAACTCCTAGAGGAGAACATAGGCAAAATATTCTCCAACATAAACCACAGCAGGATCCTGTATGACCCACCTCCCAGAATATTGGAAATAAAAGCAAAAATAAACAAATGGGATCTAATTAAAATTAAAAGCTTCTGCACAACAAAGGAAACTATAAGCAAAGTGAAAAGACAGCCTTCAGAATGGGAGAAAATAACAAATGAAGCAACTGACAAACAACTAATCTCAAAAATATACAAGCAACATATGCAGCTCAACTCCAGAAAAATAAATGACCCAATCAAAAAATGGGCCAAAGAACTAAACAGGCATTTCTCCAAAGAAGACATACAGATGGCAAACAAACACATGAAAAGATGCTCAACATCACTCATTATCAGAGAAATGAAAATCAAAACCACCTTGAGGTACCAGTTCACGCCAGTTAGAATGGCTGTGATCCAAAAGTCTACAAGCAATATATGCTGGAGAGGGTGTGGAGAAAAGGGAACCCTCTTACACTGTTGGTGGGAATGCAAACTAGTACAGCCACTATGGAGAACAGTGTGAAGATTTCTTTAAAAACTGGAAATAGAAATGCCTTATGACCCAGCAATCCCACTGCTGGGCATACACACAAAGGAAACCAGAATGGAAAGAGACACATGTTCCCCAATGTTCATCACAGCACTGTTTATAATAGCCAGGACATGGAAGCACCCCAGATGTCCATCAGCAGAAGAATGGATAAGAAAGCTGTGGTACATATACACAATGGAATATTACTCAGCCATTAAAAAGAATACATTTGAATCAGTTCTAATGAGATGGATGAAACTGGAACCTATTATACAGAGTGAAGTAAGCCAGAAAGAAAAACACCAATACAGTATACTAATGCATACATATGAAATTTAGAAAGACGTTAATGATAACCCTGTATGTTAGACAGCAAAAGAGACACAGATGTATAGAACAATCTTTTGGACTCTGTGGGAGAGGAAGAGAGTGAGATGATTTGGGAGAATGGCATTGAAACATTTAAATATAAGAAACAAATCGCCAGTCCAGGTTCAATGCATGATACAGGATGCTTGGGGCTGGTGCACTGGTATGAACACCAGGGATAGTACAGGGAGGGAGGCAGGAGTGGGGTTCAGAATGGGGAACACATGTACATCTGTGCCGGATTCATGTTGATGTATGGCAAAAACTAATACAAAATTGTAAAATAATTAGCCTCCAATTAAAATAAATAAATTTAAATTTAAGAAAAGAATACATTTGAATCAGTTCTAATGAGGTGGATGAAACTGGAGACTATTATACAGAGTGAAGTAAGCCAGAAAGAAGAACAACAATGCGGTATACTAATGCATATACATGGAATTTAGAAAGATGGTAATGATAATCCTCTATCAGTTCAGTTCAGTTCAGTTCAGTCGCTCAGTCGTGTCTGACTCTTTGCAACCCCATGAATCGCAGCATGCCAGGCCTCCCTGTTCATAACCATCTCCCAGAGTTCACTCAGGCTCAAGTCCACTGAGTCCGTGATGCCATCCAGCCATCTCATCCTCTGTCGTCCCCTTCTCCTCCTGCCCCCAATCCCTCCCAGCATCAGAGTCTTATCCAATGAGTCAGCTCTTCGCATGAGGTGGCCAAAGTACTGGAGCTTCAGCTTTAGCATCATTCCTTCCAAAGAAATCCCAGGGTTGATCTCCTTCAGAATGGACTGGTTGGATCTCCTTGCACTTCAAGGGACTCTCAAGAGTCTTCTCCAACACCACAGTTCAAAAGCATCAATTCTTCGGAGCTCAGCCTTCATAGTCCAACTCTCACATCCATACATGACCACAGGAAAAACCATAGCCTTGACTAGACGGATCTTAGTTGGCAAAGTAATGTCTCTGCTTTTGAATATATTATCTAGGTTGGTCATAACTTTTCTTCCAAGGAATAAGCAGCTTTTAATTTCAGGGATGCAGTCACCATCTGCAGTGATTTTGGAGCACAAACAAATAAAGTCTGGCACTGTTTCCACTGTTTCCATCTGTTTCCCATGAAGTGATGGGACCAGATGCCATGATCTTCGTTTTCTGAATGTTGAGCTTTAAGCCAACGTTTTCACTCTCCTCTTTCAATTTCATCAAGAGGCTTTTTAGCTCCTCTTCACTTTCTGCCATAAGGGTGGTGTCATCTGCATATCTGAGGTTATTGATATTTCTCCCAGCAATCTTGACTCCAGCTTGTGTTTCTTCCAGTCCAGCGTTTCTCATGATGTACTCTGCATATAAGTTAAATAAGCAGGGTGACATTATACAGCCATGACGTACTCCTTTTCCTATTTGGAACCAGTCTGTTGTTCCAGGTCCAGTTCTAACTGTTGCTTCCTGACCTGAATACAGATTTCTCAAGAGGCAGGTCAGGTGGTCTGGTATTCCCATCTCTTTCAGAATTTTCCACACTTGATTGTGATCCACACAGTCAAAGGCTTTGGCATAGTCAATAAAGCAGAAATAGATGTTTTTCTGGAACTCTCTTGCTTTTTCCATGATCCAGCGGATGTTGGAAATTTGATCTCTGGTTCCTCTGCCTTTCCTAAAACCAGCTTGAACATCAGGGAGTTCACGGTTCACGTATTGCTGAAGCTTGGCTTGGAGAATTTTGAGCATTACTTTCCTAGCATGTGAGATGAGTCCCATTGTGTTGTAGTTTGAGTATTCTTTAGCATTGTCTTTCTTTGGGATTGGAATGAAAACGGACCTTTTCCAGTCCTGTGGCCACTGCTGAGTTTTCCAAATTTGCTGGCATATTGAGTGCAGCACTTTCACAGCATCATCTTTCAGGATTTGAAACAGCTCCACTGGAATTCCATCACCTCCACTAGCTTTGTTCATAGTGATGCTTTCTAAGGCCCACTTGACTTCATATTCCAGGATGTCTGGCTCTAGATTAGTGATCCCATCATCATGATTATCTGGGTCATGAAGATCTTTTTTGTACGGTTCTTCTGTATATTCTTGCCACCTCTTCTTAATATCTTCTGCTTCTGTTAGGACCCTACCATTTCTGTCCTTTATTGAGCCCATCTTTGCATGAAATGTTCCCTTGATATCTCTAATTTTCTTGAAGTGATCTCTAGTCTTTCCCATTCTGTTGTTTTCCTCTATTTGTTTGCATTGATTGCTGAAGAAGGCTTTCTTATCTCTTCTTGCTATTCTTTGGAAGTCTGCATTCAGATGCTTATATCTTTCCTTTTCTCCTTTGCTTTTTGCCTCTCTGCTTTTCACAGCTACTTGTAAGGCCTCCCCAGACAGCCATTTTGCTTTTTTGCATTACTTTTCCATGGGGATGGTCTTGATCCCTGTCTCCTGTACAATGTCACGAACCTCTGTCCATAGTTCATCAAGCACTCTATCTATCAGATCTAGGCCCTTAAATCTATTACTCACTTCCACTTTATAATTATAAGGGATTTGATTTAGGTCATACCTGAATGGTCTAGCGGTTTTCCCTATAGTCTTCAATTTGAGTCTGAATTTGGTAATAAGGAGTTCACGATCTGAGCCACAGTCACAGATGTTTAAGAACAGTCTTTTTTATCTATCAGATCTAGGCCCTTAAATCTATTACTCACTTCCACTTTATAATTATAAGGGATTTGATTTAGGTCATACCTGAATGGTCTAGCGGTTTTCCCTATAGTCTTCAATTTGAGTCTGAATTTGGTAATAAGGAGTTCACGATCTGAGCCACAGTCACAGATGTTTAAGAACAGTCTTTTGGACTCTGTGGGAGAGGGTGAGTGTGGGATGATATGGGAGGATGGCATTAAAACATGTAAACTATCACATGTGAAACAAATCACCAGTCCAGGTTCAATGCATGATACAGGGTCCTCAGGGCTGGTCCACTGGGATGACTCAGAGGGATGGGATGGGGAAGGAGGTGGGAGGGGTTTCAGGATGGGGAACACATGTACACCCATGGCTGATTCTTGTAAATGTATGGCAAAACCAAAACAAAATTGTAAAGTAAAAATAAATAAATAATTAAAACTGAAAAAATTAAAAATTCTAGCAAATTGATAGCAAAACACAGCCAACTCCTCTTAGCTCTTTCCCAAAACCACAGATATAGTTCCGTAGTACCAGTAAGGAAATTAGGATTATAACTACCTAGAATGTAGTTTGAGCCCTGGCTCTATCACTTACATATATACTGCTGGGCATATATTTAACATTTCTCAGGCTACACTTCCTTGTTTATAATAATACTTTATCCTATTCAGTCGGTTCAGTCACTCAGTCATGTCCAACTCTTTGTGACCCATGAATCACAGCACGCCAGGCCTCCCTGTCCATCACTAACTCCCAGAGTTCACTCAGACTCGTGTCCATCGAGTCAGTGATGCCATCCAGCCAACTCATCCTCTGTTGTCCCCTTCTCCTCATGCCCCCAATCCCTCCCAGCATCAGAGTCTTTTCCAATGAGTCAACTCTTCTCATGAGGTGGCCAAAGTACTGGAGTTTCAGCTTTAGGATCATTCCTTTCAAAGAAATCCCAGGGCTGATCTCCTTCAGAATGGACTGGTAGGATCTCCTTGCAGTCCAAGGGACTCTCAAGAGTCTTCTCCAACACCACAGTTCAAAAGTATCAATTCTTCAGCGCTCAGCCTTTAGGCAAAATGATAGGATACTGAAAGAGGGACCCCCCAGGTCAGTAGGTGCCCAATATGCTATGCCCAATATGGAGATCAGTGGAGAAATAATTCCAGAAGGAATGAAGGGATCGAGCCAAAGCAAAAACAATACCCAGCTGTGGATGTGACTGGTGATAGAAGCAAGGTCTGATGCTGTAAAGAGTAATATAGCATAGGAACCTGGAATGTCAGGTCCATGAATCAAGGCAAATTGGAAGTCGTCAAACAAGTGATGGCAAGAGTAAACGTTGACATTCTAAGAATCAGCAAACTAAAATGGACTAGAATGGGTGAATTTAACTCAGATGACCATTATATCTACTACTGCAGGCAGGAATCCCTCAGAAGAAATGGAGTAGCCATCATGGTCAACAAAAGAGTCTGAAATGCAGTACTTGGTTGCAATCTCAAAAACGACAGAATGATCTCTGTTCATCTCCAAGGCAAATCATTCAATATTACAGTTATCCAAGTTTACGCCCAAACCAGTAACGCTGAAGAAGCAGAAGTTGAACAGTTCTATGAAGACTTACAATACCTTTTAGAACCAATACCCCCAAAACATGTCCTTTTCATTATAGGAGACTGAAATGCAAAAGTAGGAAATCAAGAAACACCTGGAGTAACAGGCAAATTTGGCCTTGGAATGCGGAATGAAGTAGGGCAAAGACTAATAGAGTTTTGCCAAGAAAATTCACTGGTCATAGCAAACACCCTCTTCCAACAACACAAGAAAAGACTCTACACATGGACATCACCAGATGGTCAACACCAAAATCAGATTGATTATATTCTTTTCATCAAAGATGGAGAAGCTCTATACAGTCAACAGAAACAAGACCAGGAGCTGACTGTGGCTCAGATCATGAACTCCTTATTACCAAATTCAGACTCAAATTGAAGACTATAGGGAAAACTGCTAGACCACTCAGGTATGACCTCAATCAAATCCCTTATGATTATACAGTGGAAGTGAGAAATAGATTTAAGGGCCTAGATCTGATAGATAAAGTGCCTGATGAACTATGGAATGAGGTTCATGACATTGTACAGGAGACAGGGATCAAGACCATCCCCATGGAAAAGTAATGCAAAAAAGCAAAATGGCTGTCTGGGGAGGCCTTACAAGTAGCTGTGAAAAGAAGAGAGGCAAAAAGCAAAGGAGAAAAGGAAAGATATAAGCATCTGAATGCAGACTTCCAAAGAATAGCAAGAAAAGATAAGAAAGCCTTCTTCAGCAATCAATGCAAACAAATAGAGGAAAACAACAGAATGGGAAAGACTAGAGATCACTTCAAGAAAATTAGAGATACCAAGGGAACATTTCATGCAAAGATGGGCTCGATAAAGGACAGAATTGGTATGGACCTAACAGAAGCAGAAGATATTAAGAAGAGGTGGCAAGAATACACAGTAGAACTGTACAAAAAAGATCTTCATGACCTAGATAATCATGATAATGTGATCACTCGTCTAGAGCCAGACATCTTGGAATGTGAAGTCAAATGAGCCTTAGAAAGCATCACTATGAACAAAGCTAGTGGAGGTGATGGAATTCCAGTGGGAGCTGTTTCAAATCCTGAAAGATGATGCTGTGAAAGTACTGCACTCAATATGCCAGCAAATTTGGAAAACTCAGCAGTGGCCACAGGACTGGAAAAGGTCCGTTTTCATTCCAATCCCAAAGAAAGGCAATGCAAAAGAATGCTCAAACTACAACACAATGGGACTCATCTCACATGCTAGGAAAGTAATGCTTAAAATTCTCCAAGCCAAGCTTCAGCAATACGTGAACCGTGAACTTCCTGATGTTCAAGCTGGTTTTAGAAAAGGCAGAGGAACCAGAGATCAAATTTCCAACATCCGCTGGATCATGGAAAAAGCAAGAGAGTTCCAGAAAAACATCTATTTCTGCTTTATTGACTATGCCAAAGCCTTTGACTGTGTGGATCACAATCAAGTGTGGAAAATTCTGAAAGAGATGGGAATACCAGACCGCCTGACCTGCCTCTTGAGGAATCTGTATTCAGGTCAGGAAGCAACAGTTAGAACTGGACCTGGAACAACAGACTGGTTCCAAATAGGAAAAGGAGTACGTCAAGGCTGTATTTGTCTGTCACCTTGCTTATTTAACTTACATGCAGAGTGAAGGTGAAGTCGCTCAGTCGTGTCCGACTCTTTGCGACCCCGTGGACTGTAACCTACTAGGCTTCTCCGTCTATGGGATTCTCCAGGCAAGAATACTGGAGTGGATTGCCATTTCCTTCTCCAGAGGATCTTCCCGACCAAGGGATCGAACCCAGGTCTCCTGCATTGGAGGCAGACGCTTTAACCTCTGAGCCACCAGGGAAGCAGACAGAGTACATCATGAGAAATGCTGGACTAGAAGAGACACAAGCTGGAATCAAGACTTCCAGGAGAAATATCAATAACCTCAGATATGCAGATAACACCACCCTTATGGCAGAAAGTGAAGAGCAGCTAAAAAGCCTCTTGATGAAATTGAAAGAGGAGAGTGAAAAAGTTGGATTAAAGCTCAACATTCAGAAAACGAAGATCATGGCATCTGGTCCCATCACTTCATGGGAAATAGATGGGGAAACAGTGGAAACAGTGTCAGACTTTATTTTGGGGGGCTCCAGAATCACTGCAGATGGTGATTGCAGCCATGAAATCAAAAGATGCTTACTCCTTGGAAGAAAAGTTACGACCAACCTGGATAGTATATTCAAAAGCAGAGACATTACTTTGCCAACTAAGGTTCATCTAGTCAAGGCTATGGTTTTTCCTTTATCCTATTATGTGACTGGTATGTTTTAAGATGTATGATATACTCAGTACAGCACATAAAACTTGGCAAAGAATTGCAGAAGCTATTCTTTATAATGCAATTTTTACATGTCAGAGCGTATTAAGGAGTCTTATATGCTCTATATGCCTTTTCAGAGCTCCTTCAAAGATAGACTATGTGACCCAAGCATCCTAGCCACAACATAGCAGAACCAAGACCCACTCCTTTCCCAAATACAGCCAACAGCTTTTTATCCAGCAGCATTTAAAGTGATCTAGCATGACAGATTTGTTAAATAGAGTCAAAAGTGTCTAATGCAATAATATCTCTGTGTTGGAGATTTTGAATATATAATCTTTAGAGACAATCAGAAGATGGTGGTAGCTGGAATTTCCCAAATACTTATATACTGAGAATGTAGTACACAGAAGCCACTAGCAATAGAAGTCCTGACACTTCTATTAACCAGAGACCATGAGAGCACTTAATTAGCTGATATAACTTGAGGTGCCTCTGGTCACTAAAACCAGAAGCAATTTATCTTATTCAG
Source organism: Capra hircus (assembly GCF_001704415.2). Taxonomy (NCBI): domain Eukaryota; kingdom Metazoa; phylum Chordata; class Mammalia; order Artiodactyla; family Bovidae; genus Capra; species Capra hircus. The sequence continues at coordinate 16,291,470 of NC_030827.1, forward strand.
AGTATATTTAGTATTAGAATTATGAGCAAGGGGACCAAGTAAACACAGTTGATCAACAACCTAACTACTGTATTGAAGCATATTTCCTAACCTGAAAAGATTACAAAGAGGAACATGATGTCTATATGATTTTTTAGGGGGAAAAAAGTTAATAACAAAGGGAATATGTGATTTTTTTCCCTCAGGACAGGTAAGTGTTTCTCTAGGATTGTGTTCACAACAACTGCACAAATAGTAAAGAACAATTAAATGGTCAACTGACTATGCCAGCCACCTCCTTCAACGTAGTGCCAATTGACAAATAATTTGCAATATGTCACAGGAGGCATTTAATTAAGCCTATAATGGCAGTTCCTGTTAGCTTTGTCTATAATTATTCTTTATTTCCTTAACATAAACAAATTAGCTTTAATAGTATGTCAGATGGTGTTTTCAGTCTCCACAGGACTTCTAATTTGTAGACTTTTCAGTTGCTGAATTATCAAAACTGCCCATAAAGCATGCTTCTCAGCCCCATGCATCTGCTTCTCTGGTGCTCTCTGGCCCCTGAATATCTATTAATTTACTTTCTTCACACTGGGACCATTTTTTTGTTTGTTTTCAAAGGGATAATTTCACTTTCTAAGAATAGATGTTACATGGTGTCAAGAATGTGGTAGAACTCCAGGATACTAGTATAATTTTGAAAAGTTCATGCATGTTAGAAAATTTCTGTGTTTAAGACAACAATGTTCCTCAACTGTTTAATGCAACTGAAAGAGAAGATACATTTTAGAAAATGAAAATATTTTCTCTCTCAAGTAGTTTAAAACAGTGAGTTACTACTGTCATCTAAATAATTTATAGGAATTTATAATTCAAGCAAGAGCTAGGAATAACTGAATACATTCCCCCAACTGTGAAATAGGGGGTACTTAAAGTGTTGCTGAGTATCAGGGTGTTAGTAGTCATTCAAATACTACCACTGCTGCCTATCAAAGTAGGTCATGAAACACAGGCTGCTCTGATTCATGACAAAGAGATAGAAAGGGACACAGAGTCCCCTCTCCAATCCCTCTCATTCCCTCTGAATTCAACGTGGTGCTGGTATTTTGTTGATATTTTTACTAAATCACATGGACCTGAAAAGGACTGCCTGGTCAAAACAATGTTGGCTGTGATCTCAACGAATTACTTCACAATTGTCATTAGTCTCTGATTCTAGCTCAACATAATGAGGTATCCCCTCTTTACAAATTTGTACTCTAAGTTTGTAATCCCAAGGTCATCTTAGAAATGGAATTTCAATGTCTTAGTATATTTTGGTACCAAGTGAGTCACCATAAGTGAGTCACTCGGTACCAAACCTCCTCAACCTTCCCTTAGTTGTTGCTGTTAGTCGCTCAGTTGTGGCCGACTCTGTGACCCCATGGACTGTAGCCCACCAGGCTCCTCTGTCCATGGGATCTCCCAGGCAAGAATACTGGAGTGAGTTGCCATTTACTTCTACAGGGGATCTTCCCGACCCAGAGACCAAACCTGCATCTCCTGCATTGGCAGGGCGATTCCTTACCACTGAGCCACCAGGGAAACTCTAATCTTCTCTTAAATGCTTCCTAAAACTTTTATTCCTCTTATTGTCCTATGCCCATCCTATAAAGCACTGGGTTTAAGATTTCTCAAGCTTCCCCAAACTTTGAAAAACCACATATTTTAGAAGTCATTTGGAGACAAACAAAACGTTCCAGATGTACACCCATGGCGGATTCATGTCAATGTATTGCAAAACCAATACAGTATTGTAAAGTAAAAAAATAAACAAATAAAGAGAATAAAAATAGCTACAAATTGCAAAAAAAAAAAGAAGAAGAAGAAGAAGAAGAGAAAAGAATGTATGAGAGATGCCAGTGAAAAGTATAATCATAGTAATCAATGTCTTCCTTAGGCAAGCATGTCAGAGGATAGCATCTTCTGTGAATGTTAACCAAGCCCATCGGTAGAACCATGCTCAACAAATAACCCAAATGAAGATTCCAATGTCTGTCTCTCTTTCTTTCATAGTTCATTTGAGGAATCAGAGGTTCCATTCTAAATTGCAAAGAAACTGTTGCTTTAGCAGTATCTCTATTTTTCAATAATCCTTCAGCTTATATCAGAATCATAAAGATCAGTTGGACCATCTTCCAGAGTCTTTATGATAATGACTTTTAATACTCCCAGGCATCTGAATTCTACCAAAATGGAAATACCTTCTACATTCTCTCTATGCTTTTCCAGTGTTCACTCATGCTTGTTTCTGGAATATTTAAATATTTTAACTCAACTTGATTCAGTTCTAGAATGACAAGATTTAAGTGAATCCAGAATCATTAAATGTCAACAACAACAAAACTTCAAAGTAGGGGAATAATATCTAACTGCTAAAGTTTTCAAAATCTGGTGTTATTTATTGCCTGTCTCCTCTTCTCTGGGTGACAGTTTAGTGTGCCCTATGAAAAGGAAAGGAGAAACACACACGCAGTTCCTGCCTGAACATACTAGCCTTCATATCTAAGTTTTGAAGTAAATGAGAATTTTTTTTTTAATGTAGCAACATTTTCCTCAGTAAATGTTCTAATTTAATACCTAGAGAGGTTTATTACACCATTCTTCCATAACTTTGTTTTGTTATGACTTCCTCCCAGTCCAGGAGAAGAACTCAATGTCAGGCAATATCTAAATATAACATAAAAACTTCTTTTGTCTCCATTCCACATGAGCTAGGGAGCAACGTTAAAAGCCATGCATTTGCTGTTATTATAAAGAAAGATGGTTTAATAAACTATGTAATACATTGGAAAAGACCCTGGTGTTGGTAAAGATTGAAGGCAGGAGGAAAATGGTATGACAGAGGAGAGATGGTTGGGTGGCATCACCGACTCAATAGATGAGTTTGAGCAAACTCTGGGAGATGGTGAAGGATGGGGAAACCTGCAGCACTGCGCTCCATGGGATCACAAAGAGTCAGATATGACTGAGTGACTGAACAACAGCATGCAATACTGGGTGTTATACCATCAAAACTCTAAAAGTTTTATAGAGATAGGGCCAAATTTATCCATTATTTCAACTGTCCAATTCTCTATAGATTTCCACATGCTTTTGATTACAATGCTATGTGACAGATTATAACCATCATTCTGAATGCACGGGTGATTATGTTTATTTTTTGAGTATTAAACTCAGTAATTTTTATGCCCTCTTCCTGTTGGAAACTTCCAACTAATGACCCAAGTACATTCAGTGCTAAGACCCTAGCTTAAAACAAAGACAGTATTACTTAGCTTTTGGTTGCAAATTTAATTTTCTCCATCCATAGTCATCTCTAATAGTCTTGACAGCTAGGCCATGTTTAGAGGAAGTCTCCCCTTTACATCTAAATCCAAAAGTTATTTAGCTCATTGGCTGTTTCTAAGTATTATTTTTGAAAGGTTAGATGACAAAGGAATATTTCCTACTTGAGAGAAAGAAGAAGTAGAAAAACTGTGTGTTTTGGATTGGGAAAAATTGTGGAAGGATAAGACTCGGGGAACTATAACCCCAGAGTTTCTGGAGAGAAACGTGGTTGAAAAAAATCTGGGGAACTCTCAGGTTTTCAAGCTAGTGATATGCATCCTTATAATATGGCACAGAAGAAAAGAGCTCCAAGGACAGAAATGGGTTGGGATAGATGGCCCTGGAAGATTGAATCCAAGTCTCTCTGATCTTCTGTGTTATGTCAAAAGAATCTCAGTTCAATTCAGTTCAGTCGCTCAGTCGTGTCCAACTCTTTGCGACCCCATGAATCGCAGCACGCCAGGCCTCCCTGTCCATCACCAACTCCTGGAGTTCACTCAGACTCATGTCCATCGAGTCAGTGATGCCATCCAGCCATCTCATCCTCTGTCATCCCCTTCTCCTCCTGCCCCCAATCCCTCCCAGCATTAAAGTCTTTTCCAATGAGTCAACCCTTCACATCAGTTGGCCAAAGTACTGGAGTTTCAGCTTTAGCATCATTCCTTCCAAAGAAATCCCAGGGCTGATCTCCTTCAGAATGGACTGGTTGGATCTCCTTGCAGTCCAAGGGACTCTCAAGAGTCTTCTCCAACACCACAGTTCAAAAAGAATCTAGATTATCTCAAATGTCCATGAGTGGGCTGTGGAGCTCTTTTCATCATAACAAAGGACAGAAGTCTCACTGGAGCAGAAAGACAAAGAAACTCAAATGCTTGATTAGACAGTGTTGCAGCCAGCTTCAGGGGTTAAACAAGGCTTTCAAGAACATTGGAAAAATCCATCATACCTTTCCTCTGACAAAAGAGCATGCTAGAATGTCTATGAGTCCAGACTTTGTTGTAGTGACTGTAGTCAAGATCAACTGGAACGCAAAACATGTTAGCCTTCTAACATGTCTCCCTTACCACCACTGTGGTGAAGCTTTTCACAAGCTTTCTCCACAAGCAGGGAGGCATGAAGCAGGAGAGAGATAGACCTAGAGAAGTGTTTACTCAAATTATATTCAATTAAACTGAAACAGACTGCTTAAGGTCAGAAGAGCTGACTCTAATTGGCAAGTTTTCCTTTCTCTTCTATTGGCAGAAAGGGGGCTTAGGAATTTGCAGACAGTTACATTTTTGCACATTTTAAAATATATATTATTCCCTCTTTTCTAGAACTGTATTTCCATTCTTATTAGCTTATATTTATTAATGTTTCTATTAGATGCTACAACTGCATCTCCCTGAGTGGTACCTATTATGTCAATCTGTACAGAAAAACCTCTCTCATTAGTCAACAAATCCACTCATTCTACCTGATAGCACTATCTTTTAAATCTGCCCAGTTTCCTTCATCACCACCGCTACTCATATGGATTATTGCAAGAAATTCCTAATGGTCTTGATTTCCATGCCTTCTGAATTTTTTCAATTCCATTCCTAGCCAACACAACCCAAGGCCTCTGTTTCATTCTTTATATACTGCATTTGAAATAATCTCTCAACCAGCAACTCTGTTCAATTATTGCTCTGCTTCAAATCCAATGGTTTTCAATTTTCCTGAGGATAATCCAAGCATATTTTAATGATATATCATTCAGGGTCCTAATAAAAAAGATATGACACATTCAAATTAACATCATTTCAGGTATATCCTATAAATGACTTTATTTAAATAGTAGTATAGGGTGTGATGTAAGGAAATCATAAGGAGTAGTGTAATGGGGTTGCACCATGTCAATATGGCTAAACTAAAAGCACATTTTTCAAAATCTCCTTCACTGTATGGTTCTGGCTTTGAATCGACCAGAAGAGAAATTTATTTTGAGATTTGGAATACAGAAGTGAGGCAGAGACCATTACAATCTGATGGCAGATGTTTTAGACTGGTAAAGAACAGGCACAGAGATACATATGGGTCCCAGCTGGTCCATACTCCAGGTCTTCTTTCCTAACTGACTCCAACAGGGAGCCTGGGCTTGTAGACTCTTCCCCCAGCTCACCATCAACATTGTAGTCCAGGTGTTGAAAATGACTAGTATCAGATTGCCTGACAAACTTTGATGTGTACTCCTGTATCAGTGCTTCAGAAGAACTGATTTAAGACTTCTCTCTAATTATCTCCAATAGACCATTACTCCACCAGCTTCTCCCACCATTGTGGAAGCTCTAGTTCGTGTATGCAAAGTCACCTCTGTTTTATCTGACTCTTTGCGATCCTATAGATTGTAGCCCACCAGGCTCCTCTGTCGATGGGATTCTCTACGCAAGAATACTGGAGCTGGTTGCCATGTCCTCCTCCAGGGGATCTTCCCAACCCAGGGATCAAACCCACATCTCTTATGTCTCCTGCATTGGCAAGTGGGTTCTTTATCACTGTTGTCACCTGGAAAGCCCATGGACCATTATTCTCCCAGCTTCTCCCACCATTGTGGATGGTCTTACTCCCATAATAAATCCCTTATTTTATAATTTCCATAGCATTTCTGCTTCTCTGACTTTTCAGAGCATTTGAGAGTCTGGGATTATTGTTATCCCTAGGCAAAAAGAAGAGCAGATAATTGGGTAGAGGAAGTCTCCTTGAGATAAGGAGAGACTTTGAGCTATGGAATACTACTGCAAAGCTATTTCATAGGAAGTCCAGCATGGAAATAAGTACCCTGATTTAGCTCTCTTCCCACATTCCAGCCTACTGCCTGGGATCCTCCTTGGCAGAAACTGCAGGCTTGGGAACCATTGATATAACCAATATTTTCTGAGCTCCAATGCAGAGAGCAAGTGACATATTGGAAGACATTCAAGACACATATTTTACATTACACATTATGGCCAGTAAAACAAAACCTGGTGAATGAAAGTAAAGAAATAGAAAAAATTTTAAGGCAAAGAACAGGGAGATAAAGATTGAGGGAAAAGACTCAACAATTGATTAGATGATATCAAATGATCTAATATACCTGCAACTGATATACCAGAAGAAGACAAAAAGCAGAAAAAAAATTGTTTTAACAACAATTGAAATTTCCCAGTTTATTGAAGCTTAGTATTTTTCAAAAAGAAGATATTAAACATCAAATGGAATAAACACAAAGAACCTGTTATGAGGTGCATCATAGTCAAAATGATAAAAATCAAAGATAAGGAACAACTCTTAAAAGCTGAAACTCCAATACTTTGGCCACCTGATGCAAAAAACTGACTTATTGGAAAAGACCGTGATGCTGGGAAAAACAGAAGACAGGAGGAGAAGGCAACAACAGAGAATGATGGTTGGACGGCATCACCTACTCAATGGACAAGAGTTTGAGAAAGCTCTGGGAGCTGGGGATGGACAGGGAAGCCTGTCCAGATATAAAGGAAGAGACTTCTTTTCAATCAGACTTGGCCCCTAAGTTGACTGAGCACATTTAGCAAGTAAACCTTGGTAATTCTCATGTCAACAAAAAGTCAATGTCACTGTATGTGTGTGACAACATGTAAATAAGTGATATGTCTGTTTATGAGAAAAGTGGAACAATGAAATAAAAGACTGTGGAGCTAGAAAACATAAAGTTCAATTACATTCTTCATTTATAAGTTGCATGAACTTTGGTAAGGCAGTTTTTCTGAACTTAAGCTTCCTATTTCAAAATACTGACATACAAAAGTATAGTTCAGGGTTACATTATACAACAAATGTAAATATAGCAAATATATTGGAGAACTATAAATCCAAGACAAAACCTCCTGCCAACTCAGAAAACTTCACAAAAGTAGAATATAAGGGTTTTATTATTGAATGAAATTAAGGCAGAACATCATGCATGTCACAGTCAGTCTGCTAAGAGATTGCAAAGACAGAAAGAAATCTTCCCCTTTCATGCAGCCAAGAACATACAGCCCATTACCCACATGTTCTTGAGATGAACAGTAACTAGTCCTCAAGTAAGACAACTTAATAGTACCATGTGTCAGGCAGAGTTCATGCTAAATTCACCTGGTAACTACCGTGGCCATATGTGTTTGCTAATTAGTTTTAGCCAAGGGAAAAATAAACTCCTCATATCTTTATGACATGAGGTAATCCTATAACTTGGAGCAATGGACTCCCTGAAGTTAGACCTTCCTTGACCCTGACAGAGACAAGGAGACAGGGGTGCTATTTTTATTGATGATTACATTTTAAAGGATTGGCTCCCAGGTCCTTGTGAAAGAGACTCTTTGGCAGATTTTTAACTGTATTACATATCAGGTGAGCATGTTTCTGACTGTTTACCAAAATTAAAACTGGTGCGTAAAGTCTCCATTTGTACATAAACAAGCAAGTGTTTATTTCATCTATCAAGCAGCAGTAAAAATACAAAATAAAAGAACTGTGAAGTTTCTCAATATCATAACTGATTCATGAAATAAATATTACTCCAGAATAATGCCTGAACAGAAACACTGAAGCAAGAATTTACCTGTAATTTTAAAGACCACAATACGAAACTACAAAGGCTGAAGAATACCTGCTAACTCCACTTCAGGAGATTAAATAGGCAAAAAATGTATTTGTGACTCTCATAAGGCAATTAGACAGGCTATATCAGCATTAAATGGCTGCAGAAAAGATGCACCGTGGGCTTTGGGGCTGTTCTTTCACTCCAGAAGGATGTGCATTAAGTGAGCATTATTACAGTCATTACACAGGGCCTTACCTGTATCTCACACAATACAGTCCCATGACCTCTTGTTTCAGTGGCAAACCCATCTTGGTGCAGTCTCAAAGTTCCTGGGGAAAGAAGGGAAAATAAACTGGAGTTGAAGTAAATTCCAGGTTTAGATAGGACTGCAGCCAGTATAAAATCACAGTAAAATCATATTCTTATACAGATCCTTATTAACATCTATAGAAGAAAAGCAGTGGCATACTGAATTGTCAAGTATAGCATTTGGAGGACAATTGCTAAGCATGACAGGAACCTCAATAAGCTGAATTCTGTCAGTCTGACAGCCTGCTGGAAGCAACAAAATGTCAATTCAAATGAGGTTGCAAACTACAAATTCCTTAAAATGACAAGTAAATTCAGTCACATGGAGAAAATATTGTTTGACAAGCTACAGTTCAAAATAACTTAATAAATTGTAGTAACAACAAAAACAACATGGCCTTTAAAAAAATTTAATAGAATACAAGGAGGAGTTGGCCAACTGACAATTATAAAAAAAGAGACTAATACACTGAGTAAGAGATTATGTAGAAAAAAAGAAAAATTTAAAAGATTTAAACAGCACAATTACAAAGCATGACCTCATGCTCATATATTAAGTTCCTTCATCTAACAGTTGAAGAATATACACACTTTATAAACATATGTTGAATACTCCCCACCACCAACCACATCTCAAAATAAATCCCAACAAATATCTGGGGACAATATCTTAAAATCACATTCTTTGGCCATGATACAACAAACTGACAACACAGAAAGGCCCCCCAAATAATATTTGGTTTTAAAAAAATCATTTATCTTATAATTCACAGATCAAATAGGAAATTACAAAGAAAATAAAATAGGCCTCTGTGACAACTGATTAAGGAAAGAGACGAAATACAAATAAAATACAAAATGAAAAGAGAAACTGGCTAAATATAAAGTAGTTAAAGGATATTCAAAATATAATTATTGGGGAACACTGTTGGGGGTTGTCAGGTAAAATCTGCAACTGAAGGCAAAGAGAGACCAGAAAGTGAGGCAGACCACTCTAAGTTGGTAGAAGGCAGCTTTAATGAGCAACAGATCTTATATACAGGGCTTATTTTTGGTGGTCTCATGCAAATCTCCAGCCCAGCCGAGCAGAATCTTAAGAGCTTATATAGATGTCTTAATTAGGTTCAACCACATATTCAGCCCAGGTGGTCACAGTAATTCCTTATTCTTTCAAGGTTATGTCCTAGAAACTGAGTCCCACTGTGGACAGAATGTACTTTCCTGCAAAGCAGAGGTGGTGTAGGGCCTCCAATTGCCAGGGTCAAGCTCACAAGATCTCCTCTAACAATAGTCAGCTATACTCTGATCAAGATCATGACCAAAATCAAATGGATAAACTACTCAAACATTTTTTAAAAGCCAAACCTTGTGCAAAAGATACCAAAACTTAAGTTTTGAAGATATTAAAATAATAATTGAAAAGTTGGAGGGTAACCATTCTCAAAAAATGTTTGGAGGTAACTATTCTCAAATGTTGTTGAGTAGTGTCCGATTCTTTGCCATCCCATGGACTGCAGCAAGCCAGGTCTTCCTGTCCTTCACTATCTCTCAGAGTTTGCTCATATTCATATCCATTGAACTGGTGATGTTATTTAACCATCTCACCCTCTGCTGCCCTCTTCTTCCTTTGCCTTCGATCTTTCCCAGCATCAAGATCTTTCCCAACGAGTCAGCTCTTCGCATCAGGTGACCAGAGTATTGGAGCTTCAGCTTCAGCATCAGTCCTTCCAATGAATATTTAGGGTTGATTTCCTTTATGACTGACTGGCTTATTCTCGTTGCAGTCCATGTGAACCTCAAGAGTCTTCTCCAGCAACATAATTTAAAAGCATCAATTCTGTGGCACTCAGCCTCTTTTATGGACCAACTCTCACATCCATACAGGACTACTGCCATAGCTTTGACAATACAGACCTTTGGCTATGTAATGTCTCTGCTTTTAATATGCTGTCTAGGTTTGTCATAGCTTTCCATCCAAGGAGAAAGTGTCTTTTAATTTCATGGCTGCAGTCACTATCCACAGTGATTTTGCAGCCTAAGAAAATAAAATCTGTCACTGCTTCCACTTTTCCCCCCTCTATTTGCCAAGAAATGGTGGGGCTGGATGCCATGATCTTAGTTTTCTGGATGTTGAGTTTTAAGCCAGCTTTTTCACTCTTTTTCAACTTTATCAAGCGGCTGTTTAGTTCCTCTTCACTTTGTCGTTAGAGTTGTATCATCTGCATATCCGAAGTTGTTGATACTTTTCCTGCTAATCTTGATTCCAGCTTGTGATTCATCCAGCCCAACATATCCCATGATGTACTCTGCATACAAGTTAAATAAGCTGGATGACAATAAATAGCCTTGTTGTACTCCTTCCTTAATTTTGAACCAATGTCCAAATATTCTCAAATATTCAGTATAAATAGAAGGTTTTCTAATTTAAACTAAACAAATATTGCCATTTCCTTTAGCCTCTGTTGGGCTGCACCTTACAAGCTGGAAGTCTTGAAGCTGTCCAGCTAGAGACCTAAAAAAGAACCCAGTGACAAAAAAACAGCAAAGTTTTATTGGACAGAGCATCTTACATGTCTGAAACGGAGTGTCCTGGAGCGACCCCTACTGTGCTCAGCAGATGGCAGGCAGGACACAGGCAGCCCTCTTCACTACTTGGGGAGAAAAAGGTTACCATTTATAGGGGGAACTGATGTCAGGTTAACTCATCCATTACCAGGGAAACCAGTGTCTGAGTCAGGGGACAAGCATGTAGGCAATTACTGATTAAGCCTTATAATTCAGAGGATTGGATAGTCATATGAGGCCAGGACTGGTCAAACAGGGAATACATAGGTAGCAAGAGAATAGTCATCTTGAATGGCCTGACCACAGAGCCTCAAAAGAGAAGTGGAGGGGAGCATAAGAAAATATTTTGTTACAAACATATTTCAAAGGTAATTGAAGTGAAGTGAAGTCACCCAGTTGTGTCCGACTCTTTGCGACCCCATGGACTGTAGCCTACCAGACTTCTCCGATCATGGGATTCTCCAGGTAAGAATACTGGAGTGGGTTACCATTTCCTTCTCCAGGGGATCTTCCAGACCCGGGGATCGAACCCAGGTCTCCAGCATTGGAGGCAGACACTTTAACCTCGGAGCCACCAGAGAACATTAATGACAATTTTCCATTTGGGGTTGAGCTTATCTATGACCAGAAATATTTCCATAACAAACTATGGGAGAGACTAGGAATAAACCTCCTTGAGCTCAGAAATAAATCTCCAACAGTCTATATAAAAATTAAAATTTACACTGCAAAGGTGAAGAAGCAAATACAGTAAAACTTGCTGCAATTAATTAATACATATAATTTGAAAACTAGCACACCAGGTGACTAGTCTGCATGGATTAGATGAGCATCTCAGCACCCACTCAAGGGGATAAAACACCTTGTACTCTAATCAAGTGACTTGCAAATGGGCTTTGGAAAAAACACGCAGCCCCTTTCTGATCACTGAAGCCTCCCAAGTTCACAGCCTTCAGTGCCCTATGTTTATATATCTATGCTATTCTAATAACCAACAACTGTTAAGAAGGAACTTAATTATTTTATTAAGAGATGGATCTTACCAAACCAACAGATAATCCACTATGATTGAAAAGTATGCCTCTCCTAAGCTATCCCTTAAAGCGAAGTGTAGTTCCCAGACCAGAAGCATCAACATCACCTGAAAAGTTGTGGGAAATGGAAATTCCAGAGATCTACTCTAAATCAGAAACTCTGGAGGTGGCACCCAGCATTCTGAGTTTTAACAAGCTATCTAGGAAATTCTGATCTACATTTAAGTTTGAGAACCATTGGCCTAAAAGTCGACTCAAAGAAGAAGTTACTAAAGGTGTCTACAGTACAGGTTGTCAAATGGTATTGTTTTCTACAATGTGCCCATATTTACCTGTCACTTCAAGGAATTTGCAGTTTGCAACCTGATTTGTGTTATATTTTTCATTCCTGCAGCAAACTCTAATACTGATAGCAGGCAGGTTGTTGAGGTTCCTATCGTGCTCAGCAGTTCCTCCAAATGCTAATACTTTGGCAATTCAGTATGCCCCTGCTCTCCGTTTCCAGACATTAAAACACAAATGCCCAGGCCCCAATGCCAGAAATTCTTATTTAATAGATCTGGAACAAGGCTTTGATATCAGTATCTTTAAGCCCCCCACAGTACGTGCATGCATGCAACACACACACACACATACACATCCTCCTAATATATAGCCAGGGTTGAATGCCACTGGCATTTGAAACCATTTCTATACAAAGGTTAAAGGATTCAAGTAAATCAACTGGTGGTCTGTGTGAGGAAAGTGTAAACAATTTGATGCTACATACCCATGGTGTTCTTCTGCACCCTGCCTCACCTCTTCACTTTCTGAGACCAGATATGGGCAAAATTGGAAGAGAAGAAATAATTAGGAGCATGAAGCTTCACATCACTATGTTCCACTTTTGTTCACTCATGCATGTGCATGCTCAGTCAGACAAGAGCGATGCTTTGGACTGCTTTGTGATGCTATGGACTGCAGTCTGCCAGGTTGCTCTGTCCATGAGATTTCTCAGGCAAGAATACTGGCATGAGTTGCCATTTCCTTCTCCAGGGAACCTTCCTAATGCAGCCATCGAACCTGTGTTTCCTGAATCTCTTACATTGGCAGGCAGATGAGACCCACTGAGACCCCTGGGAAGCCCCTTGTAACTCATATATATGAGTCTATACTCTAGAGAAAGCATCAAACACAAGTCATGGAAAGTAGAAACTTTTTTTTCAAAACCAGGAAGTTGCCTATTATACAAATTAGCACACTTACAGGACATTACTAGTAGTACTATTGTAGTAATCAAACCTTTATCTTATAAGAACATATCTTCAGGGGAGTGACTTTCAGCTATTTAGACACAATCTCTGAGTATTCCATATTTAAGGAGAATTAAACATCACTGTTCTTATCCCTAGGTTTGACAGGAAATAAAAACTTGATAAGTTATGATGAAGATAAGCAAGTGTCTTTTTTTTTCTCTTTTTCCTGAATTTATTTTTCCAGTTATGTTTGTCATCTATTATTCAATCAGAAATTGACTTCAGATCTTTTTGTAATATGTTTCAAAGACTCTTTCTCAAATGGTTTAGCTGGACCACTAGCCTGATACCAATCCTTGACCTCTCCGCCCTTTAATTAGATGAATCAGATGAAAATGTTGCCCAAGGGGCTTGGGTGACTCCAGTAGCTGGACAGGATAATAGGCAGAGGAAAAGGCATCAGACTAATACTGCCACAGAACACAGGGGAAAGCCTACACTTCACTCAGTAGTTGTGTAAAATCCTACAGAAAGCTTACAACACTGTGATTTTTCTTTTGTGCTTTTCAAGAGCTAGCTTGGCAGGACTAAGTAGTTTATTGCACCTTGAGTTTGCCATGAATCTAAAAGGAAAATTAAAATCTGTGCTGAACCACTAGTGTTTAAGAGATAATGTTAACAGAGTAAAATATGTTATCTGACCAGAGGCCTCCTCACACTATATAAATCTTAGGTAGCATCAACACAAGCCAAGTTTTATAGCTTTCAGTATAAATGTCTAAAACCTCGTTTTTTAGACTAACTTTAGCTAACCATCTGAGTTGAGAAGCCGACTTATGCAACTATTCAAGCAGAGCAGACTGTCAGCACTACAGAAGAAAGCTAATCATAAAAGGTAATATCTATGTAAGACCTCAGTGAGCTCTTCAATCATACCAGCTGATATTCATCAGCAAGGTAAATTGTGGCTCATCCCTGGAAAACTGCCTAGAGGCAAAAAAGTTCTGAACACTTGTAGCAGGGAAGACAAAGTCAGAAAGATGAGGAGCAATGAAGACACATGTCATAGATATTTGAATTGAGTAAATATTCTCCATTTATATCTGTTTATCTATGAAGGGACTTGAAATATCAAAGGTTGTTAGTACTCAGTTATTTAAAAAAAAATCCTCTTCGTGGATCACAGCCTTGTCATGGCAAAGGGGCTTGCATAACTCAGTAAACCTCTGAGCCATGCCATGCAGGGTCACCCAAGAAAGATAGGTCATAGTGAAAACTTCTGACAAAACTTGGTCTATAGGAAGAGGAAATGGAAACCCATTCCATGACTCTTGCCTGAAAAACCCCAAGGACAGTATAAAAAGGCAAAAAGATATGAAAAAGAAGTAAAACACTTACTGATTGCAGATGACATGATCCTCTACATAGAAAACCCTAAAGACTCCACCAGAAAATTACTAGAGCTAATCAATGAATATAGTAAAGTTGCAGGATATAAAATCAACACACAGAAATCCCTCGCATCCCTATACACTAATAATGTGAAAGTAGAAAAAGAAATTAAGGAAACAATTCCATTCACCATTGCAACAAAAAGAATAAAATACTTAGGAATATATCTACCTAAAGAAACTAAATACCTATATATAGAAAATTATAAAACACTGATGAAAGAAATCAAAGAGGACACTAATAGATGGAGAAATATACCATGTTCATGGATCGGAAGAATCAATATACTGAAAATGAGTGTACTACCCAAAGCAATCTACAGATTCAATGCAATCCCTATCAAGCTACCAGTGGTATTTTTCACAGAACTAGAACAAATAAGTTCAAGATTTGTATGGAAATACAAAAAACCTCGAATAGCCAAAGCATTCTTGAGAAAGAAGAATGGAACTGGAGGAATCAACCTGCCTGACTTCAGGCTCTACTACAAAGTCACAGTCATCAAGACAGTATGGTACTGGCACAAAGACAGAAATATAGATCAATGGAACAAAATAGAAAGCCCAGAGGTAAATCCACACACCTATGGACACCTTATCTTTGACAAAGGAGGCAAGAATATACAATGGAGTAAAGACAATCTCTTTAACAAGTGGTGCTGGGAAAACTGGTCAACCACTTGTAAAAGAATGAAACTAGATCACTTTCTAACACCCCACACAAAAAATACACTCAAAATGGATTAAAGATCTAAATGTAAGACCAGAAAAAATAAAACTCCTAGAGGAGAACATAGGCAAAACACTCTCCGACATACATCACAGCAGGATCCTCTATGATCCACCTCCCAGAATTCTGGAAATAAAAGCAAAAATAAACAAATGGGATCTAATTAAAATTAAAAGCTTCTGCACAACAAAGGAAAATATAAGCAAGGTGAAAAGACAGCCTTCTGAATGGGAGAAAATAATAGCAAATGAAGCAACTGACAAACAACTAATCTCAAATATATATAAGCAACTTATGCAGCTCAAGTCCAGAAAAATAAACGACCCAATCAAAAAATGGGCCAAAGAACTAAATAGACATTTCTCCAAAGAAGACATACAGATGGCTAACAAACACATGAAAAGATGCTCAACATCACTCATTATCAGAGAAATGCAAATCAAGACCACAATGAGGTACCATTTCACACCAGTCAGAATGGCTGTGATCCAAAAGTCTACAAGCAATAAATGCTGGAGAGGGTGTGGAGAAAAGGGAACCCTCCTACACTGTTGGTGGGAATGCAAACTAGTGCAGCCACTATGGAAAACAGTATGGAGATTCCTTGAAAAATTGCAAATAGAACTGCCTTATGACCCAGCAATCCCATTGCTGGGCATACACACTGAGGAAACCAGAATAGAAAGAGACACATGTACCCCAATGTTCATCACAGCACCGTTTATAATATCCAGGACATGGAAACAACCTAGATGTCCATCAGCAGATGAATGGATAAGAAAGCTGGGGTACATATACACAATGGAGTATTATTCAGCCATTAAAAAGAATACATTTGAATCAGTTCTAATGAGATGGATGAAACTGGAGCCGATTATACAGAGTGAAGTAAACCGGAAAGAAAAACACCAATCCAGTATACTAACACATATATATGGAATTTAGAACAATGGTAATGATGACCCTGTATGCGAGACAGCAAAAGAGACACAGATGTATAGAACGGACTTTTGGACTCTGAGGGAGAGGGAGAGGGTGGGATGATTTGGAAGAATGGCACTGAAACATGTATACTATCATGTAAGAAACAAATCGCCAGTCTATGTTCTATACAGGATACATGATGCTTGGGGCTGGTGCACGGGGATGATCCAGAGAGATGATATGGGGTGGGAGGTGGGAGAGGGGTTCAGGATTGGGAACTCATGTACACCCGTGGCGGATTTATGTCAACGTATGGCAAAACCAATACAGTATTGTGAAGTAAAATAAAGTAAAAATTAAAATTAAAAAAAAAAGCCCTAAAAAAAAATAATAATAAAGATATGCCAGAAGATGAGGCCCCCAGGTTGGTTGTGTGTCCAGTATGCTACTGGGGAAGTTCAGTTCAGTTGCTCAGTCCTGTCCAACTCTTTGCAACCCCAAAAACCACAGCATGCCAGGCCTCCTTGTCCATCACCAACTCCCAGAGTCCACCCAAACCCATGTCCATTGAGTCGGTGATGCCGTCCAACCATCTCATCCTCTGTTGTCCCCTTCTCCTCCTGCCCTCAATCTTTCCCAGCATCAGGGTCTTTTCCAATGAGTCAGCTCTTCGCATCAGGTGGCCAAAATATTGGAGTTTCATCTTCAACATCAGTCCTTCCAACACCCAGGACTGATTTCCCTTACGATGGATTTGTTGGATCTCTTTGCAGTCCAAGGGACACTCAAGAGAGCAGAGAGCAATTATGAATAGCTCCAGAAAGCAGGAAGTGGCTGGGCCAAAGCAGAAATGATGCTCAGTTGTGGATGTTTCTGGTGATGAAAATAAAGTCCAATGCTGTAAAGAACAATATTGTATAGGAACCTGTAATGTCAGGTTCATGAATCAAGATAAACTAGATGTGGTCAAGCAGGAGATGGCAAGATTGACCATCAACATGTTAGGAATCAGTGAACTAAAATAGACAGTAATAGCTGAATTTAATAACAATGACCATTATATCTACTCCTGTGGGCAAGAATCCCCCAATTAAAAGAAATGGAGTAGGCCTCAGAGACGACAAAAGAGTCTGGAATGCAGTATTTGGGTGCAATCTTAAAAACTACAGAATGATCTTGGTTCATTTCCAAGGCAAACCATTCAACATTAGAGTAATCCAAGTATATTCACCAACTACTGATGCTTCCAAAGAAGCTAAACTTGACCAGTTCTATGAAGACCAACAAGATCTTCTAGAACTAACATTAAAAAAAAAAAAGTCCTTATCATCATAGGGGATTGGAATGCAAAAGTAGGAAGTCAAGAGGTACCTTGACTTACCTAGAGTAACAGACAAGTTTGGCATTGAAGTACAAAATGAAGCAGGGCAAAACCTAACAGTTTTGTCAAGAGAACAAGCTGGTCATATTAAGAACCCTTTTCCAACAACCCAAGAGATGACTCTACAGACGGACATATCAGACAGTCAAAACCAAAATCAGCTTGATTTTATTCTTTGCAGCCAAAGATGGAGGAGCTCTATATCATCAGCAAAAACAAGACCTGGAGCTGACAGAGGCTCAGATTATGGAGTTGACTGAAGCTACTGATTTCAAAATTCAGGCTTAAGTTGAAGAAATTAGAAAAAATCACTAGGCTGTTCAGGTGTGACTTAAATCAAATTCCTTATGATTATACAGTGGAGGTGATAAATAGATTCAGGGACTAGACTTGATAGACAGAGTGCCTGAAGAACTTTGGATGGCAGTTCACAACATTGTACAGGATGTGGTAGTCAAAAACATTCCCAAGAAAAAGAAATGAAAGAAGGCAAAGTGGTTGTATGAGGAGTCAGTAAAATAACTGAGGAAAGAAGATAATCGAAAAACAAAGAAGAAAGGAAAAGATATATTCAGCTGAATGCAGAGTTCCAGAGAATAGCAAGGAGAGATAAGAAAGCCTTACTAAGTGAACAATAAAAAGAAATAAAGGAAAACAATAGAATGGGAAAGATTAGAGATCTCATCAAGAAATTTGGAGATATCAAGGAAATATTTCATGGAAGGATGTCACAATAAAGGACAGAAACAGTGAGGACCTAACAGAAGAAGGAGATTAAGAAGAGGTGGAAAGAATACACAGAAGAACTCTACAAAGAGGTCTTCAGGACCTAGATAACCATGATGGTGTAGTCACTCACCTAGAGCTGGACATCCTGGAGTCTGAGGTCAGGCTGACCTTAGGAAGCATTACTTTGAACAAAGCTTGTGGAGGTGACAGAATATCTGCTAAGAAATTTCAAATCCTAAAAGATGGTGCTGTTAAAGTGCTGCACTCAATATGTTAGAAAATTTGGAAAACTCAGCAGTGGCCACAGAACTGGAAAAGGTCAGTTCATTCCATTCCCAAAGAAGGACAATCACAAAGAATGTTTGAACTACCATAAAATTGCACACATTTCACATGCTAGCAAGGTTATGCTCAAAATCCTTCAATCTAGGCTTCAGCAGCACATGAACCAAGAACTTCCAGATATACAAGCTGGGTTTCAAAGAGGCAGTGGAACCAGAGATCAAATTGCCAACATCCACTGAATCACGAAGAAAGCAAGGGAGTGCCAGAAAAACATCTACTCCTGCTTCACTGACTATACTAAAGCCTTTGACTGTGGAAAATTCTTAAAGAATATGCAGGTCAACAAGCAACAGTTAGAACCAGACATGGGAACAACTGATTGATCCAAACTGGGAAAGGAGTACAAAAAGGCTGTATATTGTCTTGTTGCTTAACTATCTTACATGCATGCAAAGTACATCATGTGAAATGCCATGCTAGATGAATCACAAGGTGGAATCAAGATTACCAGGAGAAGTATCAACAACCTTAGATATGCAGATAATACCACTCTAATGGAAGAAAACAAAGAACTAAAGAGCCTCTTGATGAAGGTTAAAGAGGAGAGTGAAAAAGCGGGCTTAAAACTCAACATCCACAAAACTAAGATCATGGCATCCAGTCCCATTACTTCATGGCAAATAGAAGGCGAAAAAGTGGAAGCAGTGACAAATTTTATTTCTTGGGCTCCAAAATCACTGAGAATGGTTACTGCCAAAATTAAAAGATGCTTGTTCCTTGGAAGGAAGGCTATGACAAACTTAGACAGCATATTAAAAAGCAGATACATCACTTTGTCAACAAATGCCTGTATAGTCAAAGCCATGGTTTTTCCAGTAGTCATGTATGGATGTGAGAGTTGGACCATAAAGAAGGCTGAGCACTGAAGAATTGATGGTTTTGAACTGTAGTGCTGGAGAAGACTCTTGAGAGTCCCTTGAACTTCAAAGGATCAAACCAGTCAATCCTAAACAAAATCAATTCTGAATATTCATTGGAAGAATTGAAGCTGAAGCCCCAATATTTTGGTCACCTGATGAGAAGAGCTGACACACTGGAAAAGATCCTGATACTGGGGAAGACTGAAGGCCAAAGGAGAAGGGTGAGACAGAGAATGAGATGGTTAAATAATATCACCAACACCATGGATATGAATTTGAGGAAACTCCAGTAGATAGTGGAGGAGAGCAAAGCCTGGTGTGCTACATTTCTTGGGGTGGCAGAGTCAGACAAAACTTAGTAACTGGACAACTACATTTTTAAAATGGTCAAACCTGGAAACAAGAGCTTCTCTCATTCTGAAACACAATCAAATAAAGAGGTAATAACAATATAATTTATTTTTAAGTAATTCTCTTTTCCTTGCTAATAAATACAAAAATTTTCCCAATAGCCCTATGTGAAGGACAAAGAAAGAGAAAATTATTCCCCATTTTGTAGATGAGAAAACAAATTATTGACTTGCTTAAATTAGCAATAAAATGAGGTTTCCTATTTCACAAGGGACACTAAAAGACCTAGTGTGAATCACACAGAAGGAATCTGATTGTAGTCCCAATGCACAGAAATAGGATTTCCTCAACATTTGGAAACAATCACATTCTATGAAGCAGCAAGGTTCATATGCATATTTTTCAATCTCAATCTATCCTCTGTATCCCTTTACCTGTGGCAAATATGAAAATTAATAAAATGGACAACTGTGTCTAAACTACTGTAATTAACAAACTTATTTAGAAAGTTTAGAATTTAAAAGTCAGAGAATGTATCCAGGGAAGTACAATGAAATATTGACATCAGTTCAGTTCAGCTGCTCAGTCATGTCCAACTCATTGCAACCCCGTGGACTACAGCACACCAGGCTCCCTTGTCCATCAGCAACTCCCAGAGCTTACTCAAACTCATGTCTATTGAGTCAGTGATGCCATCTAGCCTTCTCATCCTCTGTCATCCCCTTCTCCTGCCTTAAATCTTTCCCAGCATCAGGGTCTTTTCAAATGAGTCAGCTCTTCGCATCAGATGGCCAAAGTATTGGAGTTTCAGCTTCAGCATCAGTCCTTCTAATGAATATTAAAGACTGATCTCCTTTAGGATGGACTTGTTGGATCTCCTTGCAGTCCAAGGGACTCTGAACAGTCTTCTCCAACACCACAGTTTAAAAGCATCAATTCTTCAGTGCTCAGCTTTCTTTATGGTTCAACTCTCACATCCATACATGACTACTGGGAAAACCAAAGCTTAGATGAAACTTTGTCATTAAAGTAATGTCTCTGCTTTTTAATGCTGTCTAGGTTTGTCATACCTTTTCTTCCAAGGAGCATCTTTTAATTTCATGGCTGCAGTGATTTGAATTTTAAAAGGTAGGATAAATAATGTGCCAAGTAAAATGCAATAATCAAGAACAGAAGGGGAGAACAAGATGGTGGAGGAGTAGGTGGATGTGGAGTACTTCTCTCTCCATGGATACATCAGGAATACACCTTCAGACACAGAAGTGTATGCAGAACACCAGCTGATAGTAGACAGGAATACCTGAGTAGTGGAAAATAATATATAGAACCACACAAAACTTGGTAGGATGAAGGAACTAGGGGGAAAAAACAGGAGTGTCAGTAGGATGGGACCTACCCTGGGCTGGTGGGGGAACTGAAGCAGGGGTCCGATTCTGACAGCAGGACAATTGTCTTAGTTGGAGGAGAAACATTTAAGGCTGAGAGTGAAACAGCTGATTTGTGGCAGCCTAAATGGAATGAGAATCAGATAGTCCTTGCCACAGTCATACATACCCTGGACAGGGATGCAGGTCCCCTGGAAAGTACAGTGGCTGGGAGCTGGACTTTAGGGGTTGTGGAGCAATCCCAGGGCAAGGGCTGTTTTTGACTGTGAAGAGACGTATCGAGGGGATGTGAGGGAGGAGATTGTTGTGGGAAATACCTGTGGAGGAAAGCCGGGCAGCCATGGAAGCAAGGCAATACTGCTGAGTCATGCGATGGAGGTGGAGCCATCACCATAGCCTGCCTCTCCCCACATGCCAGCATCGGCAGCTGAACAATAGAGAGGCTGGCCTATCAAATGCCTGATGCACTGAACTACAGAGCAAGACCTCACCTCACCCAGGGTGCCCCTTTAAGTGCCTGATGCACCAATCTACAGAGTAGAAGCCCAGCAAGGGGAGCCCCCTCTATGTGCCTGACGCTCTGAACAACAGAGGAGGACCCCAGGCAAGGGAGCCCTCTAAGTGCCTGAACAGGTGGAGCTACAGAGAAAGACTGGCCAAAAAGAGGCCTTCTGATTGCCAGCTACAAGAGGCTCAAAAAAAAGACTCTGATAGGGCCATAAATCCTGTGGCAGAGGCAGTCCATGTCCGTGCACACTTGGTGCCACCAGGGTACCACCTCCATGCTCAGCTCTCACTAGGGAAGAGCTGCCACAGGCAAAAAAATGTCTTGTGTCTTTGCATGCTGGGTCACTTTGGTGGTGTCCAACTCTTTGCAACCCTGTAGACTGTGGCCTGCCAAGCTTCTTTGTCAGAGAGGGGGTTCTTCAGGCAAAAATACTGGAGTGTATGGGCCAGTACTGGTTGCCATTCACTTCTACAGCACTACATTTCCTGCTGCCCTAACTGCCAACTCCCCTGAGTACCTGGTGCTGCCGGAACCCCTGAGATCCAAGCAGCTGTATCATCTCCACACCTGGCCCTCACAGGGGCAAACCCAAGTCCTCCAGGGCAGCCTCAGAAGCAAACTCTAGTGGGAGAACCACATGCAGAGGTGGAAATAAAACCACAGTTGAAACCGAGGGGCAGTGTGGCTAAGGAAGAAGACCCAAAACCTTCCCACCAGCTATAAAAGCTGCAGATTAAATCCACGTGATCAACTAGGCAGACTCTGTGTCTATGCAATATATAAAAAGTCATTGAGAGCTCCCACAAAAGAAAATGCACTAGTTCTGATAGCTGTGGACATTGGAGGCCAGAACACACAGGAGTAGGACCAGATTAGAATCTGAGCTGTCCCCAAACAGATCCAGATATCAGCACAGCGTTGGAGGGCATCCTAGGGAGGTGAGTAGACTGTGACTCCCAGCAAGCAAAAGGACACTGACAACAGTGACTCAAGAAAAACATTTATTATTCTTGTTTTGACTTGTTCTGTAAATTCTTTTGGAATTATTTTTTCCTTTTTCCCCCCTCTATTGTAGCTGTCAATTTTATTGGCACTATGAAATCTAATTAAGCTTTTGAGATTTTTTCCCCCCCTTCGGTCACATTTTTTATACTTGTTATAAACCTCTGCTTCTGCATTGGGCTTTTGCTGTTCTGCGGAGTTTTCCTTTTTTTTTTTTTTTTTTTTGTCTCCGTTTTTAATTTTTAATTTTTTAAACCTATTATTTTTTTCTACATTTATTCCTTTTTTTGCTTTTCTTACTGTTCTTTTCCCCTTAGAGTTAATCTTTAATGTATATAAATCTTCTTTATCTATCTCGATTTAAAGTTGCATATCTATTCTTTCTTTTCTTTCTTTACTTTTCTTTTAACATATTTGTTAGTTTTATTTTCATTGCTTTATTCCCCAATTAGCACCTTGCTTTAGTTTTGTTTTCCAGTTTGTGCTTTAGTCGGTTTTGTTCTAGTAGATATAATATTTGCTTTCCTTTGTTCACCAGGTCAATCTATTGTACTTTATTTTTCTTGGGCTGTTTTGATTTTGCTTATGGGTGTATATGTATATGTGTATATTCAGTCACACTGTTTATTGTTCTTATAAACTTCTACCTCTGTGTTGGGCTTTTGCAGTTCTGTGGAATTTTCCTCTTTTTTTTTTTTTTCCTTTTATCTTTCTTCTTTCTTTTTTCTTTTTATTTTATTTTAATTTTTAATTTTTTTTAACCTATTACATTTTTTCTACCTTTATTCCTTTGCCTTTCCTACTGTTCTTTTTCCCTTGCAGATAATCTTTAATATAAATCTTCTTCATCTACCTCTAATAAACTTTGTATATTTATTCTTTCTTTTTTTCTTTCCTTTCCTTTCCTTTTAACATACTTGTTAGTTTTGTTTTCATTCTTTTATTCCCTGCTTCGCACCTTGCTTTAATTTTTTGTTTTTTGTTTGTTTCCAGCTTGTGCTTTACTTAGTTTTGTTCTTAACTGGTAAATATAATTTTTTATTTACTTTGTTTGTCAGGTCAATCTACTGCGGTTTATTTTTGTTGGACTGTTTTGACTTTGTTTATGTGTGTATATGTACCTGTGTATATTCCATTATTTTAATTATTATTTGCCTGATTTTGTAACTGCCATTTGTCTGGGGTTCATCTTTGGTTTCTCATTTTTGAATATTTTAATCTCACTTAATGCCATAACAAACCACCTGTGGAATCTTTGTTCCTGACCAGAGATCAAGCCCTGAGCCTTTGGAGTGGGAGCACTGACTCCAAGACCCTAGACTACCAGAGAAATAACCCTAAGAAGTATCAAATAGTGAGAACTCAAACAAAGGAAGCTGCTTGAATACAAGACCCAGCATCACCCAACCACCAGCAGCACACTGTGCAAGACACCTCGTATAAACAACAAACAAAACAAAAATAAACCCAATCATCAGGAGACAGGATTGCCACCTCACTCAGCCTTGCCCATCAGAGGAAAAACAGACAAACAAACAAAAGCTCAGCAGAAATCTCACCCTATACAAAGCTTACCCAAACCAATGGACCAACCTAAGGAGGGAAAAAAACAAAAGTAAGAAAGAAAACCTTGAAGCCTGGGAAAAGGCGATCTAAAACACATAAAGTTAAAAAAAAAAAAAAGAAAAGAAAAGCAGAGAAATACTACACAAAGGAAGGAAAAAACTAGAAACACAGAAGTCCAAATAAATGAAGAGGAAATAGGCAAACTACCTGAAAAAGAATTCAGAATAATGATAGTAAAGATGATCAAAAATCTTGAAAACATAATAGAGAAAATGCAAGAGTCAATTAACAAAGACCTAGAAGAACTAAAGAATAAACATACAGCAACAAGGAACATAATTATTGAAATTAAAAATACTGTAGAAGGAATCAAAAGTAGAATATACGAAGCAGAAGAATGAATCAGTGAGCTGGAAGATAAAATGGTGGAAATAACTTCTGAAGAGCAGAATAAACTAAAAAGAATGAAAAGAACTGAGGATAGTCTCAGAGACCTCTGGGACAATATCAAATGCACCAACATTCGAATTATAGGGGTCCCAGAAGAAGAGAAAAAGAAAGGGTATGAGAAAATTTTTGAAGAGATTATAGTTGAAAATTTCCCCAACATGGAAAAGGAAATAGTCAATCAAGTCCAAGAAGCACAAAGAGTCCTATAGGGGTTAAACCCAAGAAGAAACACACCAAGACACATACTAACCAAACTAACAAAGACTAAACACAAAGAAAGAGTATTAAAAGCAACAAGGGAAAAGCAACAAGTGTCAAAGTATCATACAAGGGAAACCCCATATGCTTAACAGCTGATCTTTCAGCAGAAACTCTGCAGGCCAGAAGGGAATGGCAGGATATATTTAAAGTACGGAAAGGGAAACATCTACAACCAAGATTATTGTACCTAGCAAGGATCTCAAGCAAAATTGATAGAAACATAAAAAGCTGTTCAGACAAGCAAAGGTAAGAGAATTCAGCACCACCAAATCAGCTTTGCAACAGATGTTAAAGGGACTTAAATAGCCAAGAAATACAAGAGAAGAGAAAAGAACTCCAAAATCAACCCCAAACAATTAAGAAAATACCAATAGGAACATATATATCAATAATTACTTTAAGTGTAAAGGGATTAACACCAAAAGAAACAGACTGGATGAATGGATACACAAATAGATCCATATATATGCTGTCTACAAGAAACCCACCTCAGACCTAAAGACGCATATAGACTGAAAGTGAGAGGATGGAAAAAAATATTCCATGCAAATGGGAAGTATTTGCCATTGCAAAGATGGAGTAGCAATCCTCATATCAGACAAAATAGACCTAAAATAAAGATTACAAGAGATAAGGAAAGGCACTACCCAATGATCAAGGGGTCAGTCCAAGAGGAAGACTTAGCAATTGTAAATATCCATAAACCCAACATAGGAGCACCCCAACACATAAGACAAATACTAAAAAACATAAAAGGAGAAATTGACTGTAACATAATAATAGTAGGAGACTTTAACACCCAACTCACACCAATGGACAGAGCATCAAAACAGAAAATTAATAAGGAAACACAAGTCTTAAATGATACATTAGATGAGATGGATCTCATTGATATCTTTAGGACACTCCATCCAAATGCAGAAGAGTACACATTCTTCTCAAGTGCACATGGAACATTCTCCAGGATAGATCACATTTTCGGTCACAAATCAAACCTCAGTAAATTCAAGAAAATCGAAATTGTATCAAGCATCTTCTCTGACCACAACACTATGAGACTAGACATCAGTGCAAGGAAAAAACTGTAAGAAACACAAACACAAGGAGACTAAACAATATGTTTCTAAATAACCAACAGGTTACTGAATAAACAAAAAGGGAAATTAAAAAAATTCTAAAAACAAATGACAATGAAAACACAACTCAAAACCTATGGAATGCAGCAAAAGCAGTTCTAAGAGGGAAGTTTATAGCAATACAATCCTACCTCAAGAAACAAGAAAAATATCAAATAAACAACCTAACTTTACACCTAAAACAACTGGAAAAAGAAGAACAAAAAAATCCTCAAAATTAGTAGAAGGAAAGAAATCATAAAGATCTGAGCAGAAATAAATGAAAAAGAAATGAAAGAAACAAAGGATTAATAAAACTAAAAGCTGGCCCTCTGAGAAGATAAACAAAATTGACAAACCTTTAACCAGACTCATCAAGAGAAAAAAGAGAAGAATCAAATCAACAAAATTAGAAATGAAAAAAGACATTCAACAGACATGTTGCATTCAACAGACAATGCAGAAATGCAAAGCATTATAAGAGACTGTTATGAACAACCAAATGGCAATAAAACGGATAACCTGGAAGAAATGGACAGATTCTTAGAAAAGTTCAATCTTCCAAGACTGAACCAGGAAGAAATAGAAATTATGAACAACCCAATTACAAGCACTGAAATTGAAGCTGTGATCAAAAATTTCCCAAGAAACAAAAGTCCAGGACCAAATGGCTTCACAGGAGAATTCTACCAAACATTCAGAGAAGAACTAATGCCTATCCTTCTAAAACTCTTTCAAAAAACTGCAGAGGAAGGAAAACTTCCAAACTCATTCTATGAGGCCACCATCACCCTGATACCAAAACCAAAGACAACACAATAAAAGAAAACTATAGGTGGCCAATATCACTGATGAACATAGATGCAAAAATCCTCAACAAAATTTTAGCAAACAGAATTCAGCAACACCTCAATAAGCTCATACACCATGATCAAGTTGAATTTACTCCAGGGATGCAAGGATTCTTCAATATTCACAAGACAATCAATGTTATACACCATATTAACAAATTGAAAGATAAAAATTGTATGATAATCACAATAGATGCAGAAAAAGCCTTTGATAAGATTCAGCACCCATTTATGATTGCTAAGTCACTTCAGTTGTGTCCGACTCTATGCAACCCCATAGATGGCAGCCCACCAGGCTCCCCCATCCCTGGGATTCTCCAGGCAAGAACACTGGAGTCGGTTGCCATTTCCTTCTCCAGTGCATGAAAGTGAAAGGTGAAAGTGAAGTTGCTCAGTCGTGTCCGACTCTTAGCAACCCCATGGACTGCAGCCTACCAAGCTCCTCCTTCCATAGGATTTTCCAGGCAAGAGTACTGGAGTGGGGTGCCATTGCCTTCTCCCATTTATGATTAAAACTCTTCAAAAAATGGGCCTAGAAGGAACCTACCTCAACATACTAAAGACCATATATGATAAGCCTACAGCAAAATTCTCAAAGGTGAAAAACTGAAAGCATTCCCCATAAGATCAGGAACAAGGTGGTCCACTTTCACCACTATTATTCAACATAGTTTTGGAAGTCCTAGTTACAGCAATCAGAGAAGAAAAAGAAATAAAAGGAATCTAGATCAGAGAAGAAGCTCTCACTATTTGCAGATGACTTGATACTGTACATAGAAAACCCTAAAGATAGTATCAGAAAATTACCAGAGCTAATCAGTGAATTTAGCAAAGTTGCAGGATACAAAATCAATAGATGGAAATCACATGCGTTTCTATATACTAACAATGAAAATTCAGAAAGAGAAATTAAGGAATCAATCCCATTCACCATTGCAAAAAAATGAAATAAATATCTAGGAATAAACTTACCTGAGGAGACAAAAGAACTGTACACAGAAAATTATAAGACACTAATGAAAGAAATCAAAGGCAACGTAAACAGATGGAGAGATGTCATGTTTCTGGGTAGGAAGAATCAATATTGTGAAAATGACTATACTACCAAATGCAATGTACAGACTCAAAGTGATCTCTATCAAATTATTAATGGCATTTTTCACAGAACTAGAACAAAAATTTTCGCAATTCATATGGAAACACAAAAGACCCTGAATAGCCAAAGCAGTCTTGAGAAAGAAGAATGGAGCTGGAGGAATCAACCTTCCAGACTTCAGATTATACTACAAAGCCACAATCATCAAGGTAGTATGGTACTGGCTCAAAAATGGAAACACAGACCAAAGGAATGAGATAGAGAGCCCAGAAATAAACCCATGCACCTATGGGTAGATTATTATTTTGAGAAAGAAGGCAAGAATATACAATGGGGCAAAGACAGACTCTTCAATAAATGGTGGTGGGAAAACTGGACAGCTACATGTAAAACAATGAAATTAGAACACTTCTAACAACATTCACAAAGATAAACTCAAAAATAATTAAAGACCTAAATATAAGACCAGAAACTATAAAACTCTTAGAGGAAAACATAGGCAGAACACTCAATGACATAAATCACTGCAGGATCCTCTATGACCCACCTCCTAGAGTAACAGAAATGAAAACAAAAGTAAACAAGTGGGACCTGATTAAACTTAAAAGCTTTTGCACAGCAAAGGAAACTATAAGCAAGATGAAAAAGCAACCCTCAGGATGGGAGAAAATAATAGAAAAGGAAACAACTGACACAGTATTAATTTCCAAGATATACAACTAAATGCCAGAAAGACAAGCAACCCAATCAAACAGCGGGGAAAAGACCTAAAGAGACATTTCTCCAAAGAAGGCATACAGAACATAATAAACACATGAAAAGATGCTCAACGTTGCTCAGTATGAGAGAAATGCAAATCAAAACTACAATGAGATACCACCTCACATTGGTCAGAATGGCCATCATAAAAAGTCTACAAACAATAAATGCTGGAGAAGGTGTGGAGAAAAGGGGAAGGTACTTGCACTGTTGGTGGGAATGTAAATTGATACAGTCACTATGGAAGATGGTATGGAGATTTCTTAAGAAAATAGGAATAAAACCACCATTTGACCCAGCAATCCCAGGTGTATACCCTGAGGAAACCAAAATTGAAAAAGACACATGTATCTCATTGTTCTTTGCAGCACTATTTACAATAGCTAGAACATGGAAGCAAGTTAGATGTCCACTGACAGATGAATAGATAAAGGAGTTGTGGTACATATACACAATGGAATATTACTCAGCCACAAAAAGGAACATATTTGAGACAGTTCTAAAGAGATAGATGAACTAGAACCTATTATGCAGAGTGAAGACAGTCAGAAAGAGAAAGATAAACATCATATTCTAATGTATGTATATGGAATCTAGAAAAATGATACTGAAGAACTTATTTACAGGGCAGCAATGGAGAAACAGACATAGAGAATAGATTTATGGACATGGGGAGAGGGGAGGAGAGGGGAAGAAGTAACATGGAAACTTTACATTATGTAAAGGAGAGAGCCAAAGGGAGGGAATTTGATGTATGGCTCAGGAAACAGGGGCTCTGTATCAACCTAGAGGGGTGGGATAGGGAGGGAGATAGGAGGGAGGTTCAAAAGGGAGGGAATATATGTATGCCTACGGCTGATTCATGTTAAGGTTTGAGAGAAAACAACAATATTTTCTAAAGTAATTATCCTTCAATAAAGAGGGAAGGTTCTTAAAATAAAAAAAAGAACAGAAGAAAATTCCTTTAACATCATAAATGCAATCTACATTACTACAACAGAACCTAAAGGGAATGTCATAGTTAGTGACAGAAACTGTACAGAATTCCCATTCATTAC
Organism: Capra hircus; assembly: GCF_001704415.2. Classification (NCBI taxonomy): domain Eukaryota; kingdom Metazoa; phylum Chordata; class Mammalia; order Artiodactyla; family Bovidae; genus Capra; species Capra hircus. The sequence goes on from NC_030827.1 coordinate 16,321,353, forward strand.
AAGGAAAAAATGCCTGCTACTATGGAACTAGATCTGATAGAGTATCTGATGAACTATGGACAGAGGTTCATGACATTATACATGAGACAAGAATCAAGACCATCCCCAAGAAGAAGAAATGCAAAAAAGCAAAATGGCTGTCTGAGGAGGCCTTACAAATAGATGTGAAAAGAAGAGAAGTGAAAAGCAAAGGAGAAAAGGAAAGATATACCCATTTGAAAGCAGAGTTCCAAAGAATAGCAAGGAGAGATAAGAAAGCCTTCCTCAGTGATCAGTGTAAAGAAATAGAGGAAAACAACAGACAGGGAAAGATTAGAGATCTCTTCAAGAAAATCTGAGATACCAACAGAACATTTCATGCAAAGATGGGCTCAATAAAGCACAGACATGGGATGGACCTAACAGAAGCAGAAGATATTAAGAAGAGGTGGCAAGAATACACAAAAGAACTGTACAAAAAAGATCTTCATGACCCAGATAATCACGATGGTATGATCACTCACCTAGAGCCAGACGTCCTGGATTGTGAAGTCAAGTGGGCCTTACGAAACATCACTACGAACAAAGCTAGTGGAGGTGATGAAATTCCAGTTGAGCTATTTCAAATCCTAAAAGATGATGCTGTGAAAGTGCTACACTCAATATGTCAGCAAATTTGGAAAAACTCAGCAGTGGCCATAGGACTGGAAAAGGCCAGTTTTCATTCCAATCCCAAAGACAGGCAACGCCAAAGAAGGTTCAAACTACTGCACCATTGCATGAATCTCACATGCTAGTAAAGTAATGCTCAAAATTCTCCAAGCCAGGCTTCAACAGTATGCAAACTGTGAACTTCCAGATGTTCAAGCTGGTTTTAGAAAAGGCAGAGGAACCAGAGATCAAATTGCCAACATTTGTTGGATCATCAAAAAAGCAACAGAGTTCCAGAAAAACATCTATTTCTGCTTTATTGACTATGCCAAAGTCTTTGACTGTGTGAGTCACAACAAACTGTGGGAAATTCTGAAAGAGATGGGAATACCAGACCACCTGACCTGCCTCCTGAGAAATCTGTATGCAGGTCAGGCAACAACAGTTAGAACTGGACATGGGAACAACAGACTGGTTCCAAATAGGAAAAGGAGTATGTCAAGACTGTATATTGTCATCCTGCTTATTTAACTTATATGCAGAGTACGTCATGAAAAATGCTGGGCTGGAAGAAGCACAAGCTGGAATCAAGATTGCCAGGAGAAATATCAATAATCTCAGATATGCAGATATTACACCCTCATGGCAGTAAGTGAAGAAGTGAAGAGCCTCTTGATGAAAGTGAAAGAGGAGAGTAAAAAAGTTGGCTTTAAGCTCAACATTCAGAAAACTAAGATCATGGCATCTGGTCCCATCACTTCATGGCAAACAGATGGGGAAACAGTGGAAACAGTGGTAGACTTTATTTGGGGGGGGGGCTCTAAAATTACTGCAGATGATGACTGTAGCCATGAAATTAAAAGACACTTGCTCCTTGGAAGAAAAGCTATGACCAGCCTAGACAGCATATTAAAAAGCAGAGACCTTACTTTGCCAACAAAGGTCCATCTAGTGAAGGCTATGGTTTTTCCAGTAGTCATGTATGGATGTGAGAGTTGGACTATAAAGAAAGCTGAGTGCCGAAGAATTGATCTTTTGAACTGTGGTCTTGGAGAAGACTCTTGAGGGTCCCTTAGACTGCAAGGAGATCCAACCAGTTTACCCTAAAGGAGATCAGTCCTGAGTGTTCATTGGAAGGACTGATGTTGAAGCTGAAACTCCAATACTTTGGCCACCTGATGTGAAAAGCTGACTCATTTGTAAAGACTCTGATGCTAGGAAAGATTGAAGGCAGGAGGAGAAGGGGACGACAGAGGATGAGATGGTTGGATGGCATCACCGACTCAATGGACATGAGTTTGAGTAAACTCCGGGAGTTGGTGATGGACAGGGAGGCCTGGCATGCTGTAGTCAATAGGGTCACAAAGAGTCGGACACAACTGAGCACTGAACTGCATTTACTATCCAACATTTACTAAATATCTTAACAATTCAGTAAGATAGAAGAGGTTAATATCTGAAAGAAAAAGTTAAAAACTATCATTATGTTGAAGTAATGAGTTATAACTTACAAAAAAAAAGCCAAATGAAAAAGGCAATTAGCTCCATTTAAAATTTATTAAGGAGACGATATAGACATTAGCCCTAAAATTAACAACTTTCTGTTTATCAATATCCAATTATTAAATTTAATGTTTTAGGTTTCATTTTTTAACTTTTTACATGAACTAATTATAGATTGACAGAAAGTTATAGAAATACTACAGACAGTTCCCACATACTCTTTACTTGGTTTGTCCCAGCCTTCTACAATAAGAATATTATAGCAAAACAAGGAAACTGATATTGGTATATGGTGTGTGTATACCCCTATGGCATGTAATCCCACGTGTAGATTCACAGAACCACCTTACAAACAAGAAACAGAACTAAAAGGTAGGCTGCAGTCCATGGGGTCGCTAGGAGTCGGACACAACTTAGTGACTTCACTTTTACTTTTCACTTTCATGCATTGGAGAAGGAAATGGCAACCCACTCAAGTGTTCTTGCCTGGAGAATCCCAGGGACGGGGGAGCCTGGTGGGATGCCATCTCTGGGGTCACACAGAGTCGGACACAACTGAGGCAACTTAGCAGTAGCAGTAGCAGCATGCTACCTTGAAAAGATGTAGGTATGATCTTACCTATCTCCTTCCCCACCATCCCTATCCTTAACAGCAATCAATTTGTTCTCCATCTCTGTGATTTCTTTATATCAGTGATGTCAAATAAGTGGAATCAGATAGCATGTGACTTTTTCATTTTTTTTCCTCTTTAGCATAATGCTTTTATTGAAAACTGGAATATTATAATGTAATAGGTCTGGAAATCAGACTGTCTCTGTCCTTGGAGTCTGTTTATGTAGCTTATGTAGACAAAACTGTTTCTTTATTTAGTGACTTTGTTTTGGGACTTCTCCAAACTATTCTTGTTAAGATATACTCTTTTGTTATATGTGGTCTCTGAAAGGAACTGTTCATTTAGCTTAGGTTCAGCTAGTATTTTGAAAGATTTCCTTGAATGCCAGAAACCGGCTGAGGTTAGCAGGAGACAGAGAGAGAATCACTTCGAAAACGTAAGTGTATCAGATTATCATGGTGTTTGTAATGGGATAAGCAAATTATTTAATTAAAAAGACAAGTTGAATTGGAAAGCATATCTCCAAATATATGTTGTTACAGAAACATCTAAAGCAAGGTAACTCTGAAAGCATTGAAAGTTCATTATAAAGTGAGTCATTTTGATTATACTTAACCAGATCATATAATTAACTGTGCACAAATAGAACCAGTTTAGAAAGGGGAAAAGATGTAAATTAAAACTTATGCATTAGAAAATATATGAGGAAAATGAGCCAAAAGGCCAACTGAAAATGAAAAAAAGTTAGATCCAACACATGTGGTAGATGAAGGGTAAGATTTTCTTAATGTTAAGATTTCCTTAAGATTCTTAAAAGAGGATTAAGACTCAATAGAAGAAAATTTTTTTCAAGCAGGTCATAGAAAGGGAAATATAAATGCATCTGAATACTTGAGAAGATGCTCGGTTTCATTCATTATTAAGGATGTATAAATTAGTTTTGCAATGAAATATTACCTTTCAGCTATCAAAATGACAAAGATAAAAAAGACTGGTAACAGATTTATTGAGAAATATAAAAATTTTGCTTTTAGTTTATAAGTGTAAAACATAAAATCAAATTTTTTATTAAATAGAGAAGTATTATTCAAAGTATCATACTTTCTAGAAAATACAAATTTAAGGTGCTGTACTGCCAAGAAGATAGCCAAACTGAGAATAAAATTAAAGGTGAACACTGTGTATAAAAAAAGAAACAGCTATGGGCTTGTTTTTCAAAGGATACTGCCAGACATAACACAATGTCAGGGGTTTTCAAAGCATAAAATTAAATTTTATGTTTTACACAAATTCCATTAAGCTATTTATAATATTTCTATTTCTAAATGTTTTTCAGGTACTGTAAGATCTGTAGAGATATAGGTCTTCTTGATTAAAACCTATCTTCATGTCAGTTGCATATTAATTATTTTGTGCCTTAGTTTGAATGCTTGATTATCACCATCATGTTATACTATACCCCAGATTTTTAAACCTATGTCAAGGTCTTGAAAGGGATTCATTGATATAATAGCATCACTATAATTCAAGGGAGAAAAAAAAGTGAAATATTACTGAAGTTAGTAAAACTGTGACTATGGCAATAAACTGTGATTGTGGCAATTCCCCACTGGAAGACACAGATGCACAAAAGGAAATACAAATAAAAAGTGAAATGGCGATAATCAGAAAGTCTGATTTTATTTGGATGAGCAACCCATTTTACCCTTTTACAATGTGGCATTGTCTACAGAAAACATCAAGTAGCCTTCTGAAGCCACTGAAATTCACATATCATTCTAAGACAAAACAGTGTCTTTCCTAGCAAGTAAATTAATCTTTTCTCAGAATGCGTACAAAATAATGTTTTCCAGTATCAAGTTCATTCATTTCATGACAAAGAAGACTAAAAATAGAGAAGTATTATTCAAAGTGTCATCCTTTCTAGAAAATACAAATTTAAGGGGCTGTACTGTCAAGAAGATAACCAAACTGAGAATAAAATTAAAGGTGAACACTGTGTATAAAAAAAGAAACAGCTATGGGCTTGTTTTTCAAAGGATACTGCCAGACATAACACAATGTCAGGGGTATTCAATATAGGTGAGCAGGGACTACCGCTCTGTTCATGATGATAGACACAGCTTTACAATTATGCATGACTACTGACAAAGTGTACGAATTTGTTCCTGGTATATGGGCAGTATATATACAAAAAACTTTCTGTTATACTCTTAAAACGTATTAAAGAGTTGATTCTAAGCAAGTATTTTTTGAGCTGTGATGGAGTCTGGAAAAGCATCAGTAGTGAACAATGGAGCTGTACACACAGCCTGGAGAGAGAGCGCAGTAATGGAAGGTTTCCCCTGAACCATTTCACATCGTGCTTCATATCCACAGAATATCATAAGTCAACACATGCCTCCTGATCTTGATGCTCGGTTGAAAAACATAGAATTATGAATATATTTAATTGAAGGGACTGTATCATTTTTCTTTTTTGTCTTTTAAAATTTTTATTTAACAATGGGGTATACTTGAACAACAATGTTCTGAGTTTCAGGTATATGGCAAAGTGATTCAGTTATCCATACATGTGTATCTACTCTTTTTCAAATTCTTTTTCCATTTAGGTTATTATAGTATACTGAGCAGAGTTCCCTGTGCTATACAATAGGTCCTTGTTGGTTGTCTATTTTAAATATAGCAGTGCATCAATCTCAATCTCAATTGTGTCTCAAAGCGTCAGCGTCAATCTCAAACTACAATCTATCCTCCTTCCACCCACCCTGGTACCATAAGTTCCTTCTCTTGTGAGTCTGTTACCATTTTGAAAATAATTTCATTCGTATCTTTTTTTTTTAGTTTCCATATATAAGTAATATCATATATTTGTCTTTCTCTCTCCTAGTTATTTCACTTAGTATGATAATCTCCAGATCATTCCATATTGCTGCAAATGGTATTATTTCATTCAATTTTTTCAATCTGATATCTGAAGAAATATCCAATAATCATAAGACTATTTTCACAATAGTCTTAAGTCTATTTCACAAGAAGACTAACTCACCTCAGACACACAGGTGACACCACCCTTATGGCAGAACGCGAAGAAGAACTAAAGAGCCTCTTGATGAAAGTGAAAGAGGAGAGTGAAAAAGTTGGCTTAAAACTCAACCTTCAGAAAACAAAGATCATGGCATCCGGTCCCATCACTTCATGGCAAATAGATGGGGAAACAAGGGAAACAGTGGCAGACTTTATATTTTGGGGCTCCAAAATCACTGCAGAAAAAAAAAATCACTGCAGATGGTGATTGCAGCCATGAAATTAAAAGATGCTTGCTCCTTGGAAGAAAAGCTATGACCAGCCTAGACAGCATATTAAAAAGCAGAAACATCACTTTGCCAACAACGGTCCATCTAGTCAAAGCTATGGTTTTTCCAGTAGTCATGTATGGGTGCGAGAGTTGTACTATAAAGAAAGCTGAGTGCCAAAGAATTGATGCTTTGAGCTGTGGTGTTGGAGAAGACTCTTGAGAGTCCTTTGGACTGCAAGGAGATCCAACAAGTCCATCCTAAAGGAAATCGGTCCTGAATATTCATTGGAAGGAAGGATGTTGAAGCTGAAACTCTAACACTTTGGCCACCTGATGCAAAGAACTGACTCTTTGAAAAGACCCTGATGCTGGGAAAGATTAAAAGGCAGGAGGAGAAGGGGATAACAAAGGATGAGACTGTCGCAAGGCATCGCCGACTCAATGGACATGAGTTTGAGCAAACTCCAGGAGTTACTGATGGACAGTGTAGCCTGGCGTGCTGCAGTTCATAGGGCTGTGAAGAGTAGGACATGACTGAGCAACTGAACTGAACTTATTTTCCAATGAAACATACTTTCTGTTCAGGTCAAAGACAAAATTTACTGATCACTTTCTAGGTAACAGACATTCTACTTCTCTTATTTAGTTCTCACCACAAACCCTACACAGAAGGTATTGTTCTTATTTTTAATAAGGCAATAAAGACATAGAATAGTTAAACAACTGACTCTTTGCTTCTTAAAATCCACCTTGATTTAAAAGAACTGTTTTTATTATATTAGTAAGTTAAGTTTATTTATCCTTATTGCCAAATTCAGATATAAATTGAAGTAGGGAAAACCACTAGACCATTCAAGTATGACCTAAATCAAAGCCCTTATGATTATACAGTGGAAGTGAGAAATAGATTTAAGGGTCTAGATCTGATAAATAGAGTGCCTGATGAACTATGGATGGAGGTTCATGACATTGTACAGGAGACAGGGATCAAGACCATCTCTATGGAAAAGTAATGCAAAAAAGGCAAAATGGCTGTTTGGGGAGGCTTTACAAATAGCTGTGAAAAGAAGAGAAGTGAAAAGCAAAGGAGAAAAGGAAAGATATAAGCATCTGAATGTAGAGTTCCAAGAATAGCAAGAAGAGATAAGAAAGCATTCCTCAGCGATCAATGCAAAGCAATAGAGGAAAACAGCAGATTGGGAAAGACTAGCGATCTCTTCAAGAACATTAGAGATACCAAGGGAACATTTCATGCAAAGTTGGGCTCAATAAAGGACAGAAATGGTATGGACCTAACAGAAGCAGATGATATTAAGAGGTTGCAAGAATACACAGAAGAACTGTACAAAAACGATCTTCATGACCAAGATAATCACGATAGTGTGATCACTCACCTAGAGCCAGACATCCTGGAATGCGAAGTCAAGTGGGTCTTGGAAAGCATCACTACGAACAGAGCTAGTGGAGGTGATGGAACTCCAGTTGAGCTATTTCAAATCCTAAAAGATGATGCTGTGAAAGTGCTGCACTCAATATGCCAACAAATTTGGAAAACTCAGCAGTGGCCACAGGACTGGTAGGTCAGTTTTCATTCCAATCCCAAAGAAAGCCAATGCCAAAGAATGTTCAAACCACTGCACAATTGTACTCATCTCACATGCTAGTAAAGTAATGCCCAAAATTCTCCAAGCCAGGCTTCAACAGTACGTGAACCATGAACTTCCACATCTTCAAGCTGGTTTTAGAAAAGGCAGAGGAATCAGAGATCAAATTGCCAACATCTGCTGGATCATGGAAAAAGCAAGAGAGTCCCAGAAAAATATCCATTTCTGCTTTATTGACTATGCCAAAGCCTTTGACTGTGTGGATCACAATCAACTGTGGAAAATTCTGGAAGAGATGGGAATACCAGACCACCTGACCTTCCTCTTGAGAACCTATATGCAGGTCAGGAAGCAACAGTTAGAACTGGACATAGAACAACAGACTGGTTGCAAATAGGAAAAGGAGTACATCAAGGCCGTATATTGTCACCCTGCTTATTTAACTCACATGCATCATGAGAAACGCTGGGCTGGAAGAAGCACAAGCTGGAATCAGACTGCCGGGAGATATATCAATAACCTCAGATAAGCAGATGACACCACCCTTATGGCAGAAAGTGAAGAGGAACTAAAAAGTCTCTTGATAAAAGTGAAAGTGGAGAGTGAAAAAGTTGGCTTAAAGCTCAACATTCAGAAAACGAAGATCATGGCATCCGGTCCCATCACTTCATGGGAAATAGATGCAGAAAAAGTGGAAACTGTTAGACTTTATTTTGGGGGGCTCCAAACTCACTGCAGATGGTGATTGCAACCTTGAAATAAAAAGATGCTTACTCCTTAGAATGAAAGTTATGACCTACATATATAGCATATTCAAAAGCAGAGACATTACTTGCCAACAAAGGTCCATCTAGTCAAGGCTATGGTTTTTCCAGTAGTCATGTATGGATGTGGGAGTTGGACTGTGAAGAAAGCTGAGCACTGAAGAATTGATGCTTTTGAACTGTGGTGTTGGAGAAGACTCTTGTGAGTCCCTTGGACTGCAAAGAGATCCAACCAGTCCATTCTAAAGGAGATCAGTCCTGGGTGTTCTCTGGAAGGGCTGATGCTGATGCTGAAACTCCAGTACTTTGGCCACCTCATGCGAAGAGTTGACTCATTGGAAAAGACTCTGATGCTGGGAGGGATTGGGGGCAGGAGGAGAAGGGGACGACAGAGAGTGAGATGGCTGGATGGCATCACTGACTCTATGGACATAAGTTTGAGTGAACTCCAGGAGTTGGTGATGAACAGGGAGGCCTCCATGGGGTCACAAAGAATCGGACACGACTGAGCGACTGAACTGAACTGAAGTTAAATTTAGTATGTACTTTATTTTTGTGATGAATAAATACAAGGCTCTTTTATAGTCAATGCTGTTGCTGTTTGTTGCTTATCTGCTAAGCCATGTCTGGCTCTTTTGCTGCTCCATGGACGGTAGCCCACCAGCCTCCTCTTCACGGAGAGGCAAGAGTACTGGACTGGCTTGCCAGTTCCTTCTGCAGGGGATCTTCCCGACCCAGGGACTGAACTCACATCTCCAGCATTAGCAGATGGATTCTTTACTACTGAGCCCCGAGGAAAGCCCATAGTCAATACAGTTTTGTACAATACCTGAGAGGTTGAGACTGACAACCTCTCTTCGTGGGTAAGAATTTGATCACAAAGACAGAATGTGAGAGAGATTCTGCTCCCTAAAATAAAGGAAAATAGGCATAATTCTGAGTATACATTGAAATTTTGGGCATTAATTGGATCAAACTCTGGGAGATAGTGAAGGACAGGGAAGCCTGGCATGCTGCAGTCTATGGGGCTGGTTGTAAAGAGTCAGACAAAATTTAGCAACTGAACAGCAGCAACAACAAACACACTGAAAACTTTAAAACTGACAATGTAAATCCTGACAAGAGCAACTATCAAGAAAATTTCAGATAGTCATTGCCATGTATACAATCCCATGTGTATGTGCAAAGTTACTTGAGTCATGTCCAACACTTTGCCACGCCTGGACTGTAGCCCGCCAGGCTCCTCTGTCCACGGCATTCTCCAGGCAAGAACACTGGCTTGGGTTGCCATTTCCTTCACTTAGGAATCTTCCCCACCTACGGATCAAACCCACATCTCTTAAGTCTCCTGCATTGGCAGTATGGTCTTTAATATTACCTCCACCTGGGAAGCCAGAATCCCCACTACCTCAAAATTAATTTAGAAGGAAATAAAAATGCTCAACAAATACTCCATGTATCTGGAAAAGTTTAAAGACATTTCAAATAGCTACTGAGTGAAATAAGAAATTGTAACTAAGATATTTAAATCTAAATGACAACAAAACAGTTTTATACTGTTTTTTAACACAGCTTTTGCAATGAAGTAAAAGGGGCTTGATTCTTATAATAGGAAAAAATGGCTGAAAATAAATAAATTAAGCATCCAAATTAAGAAGTTATAAAATATTTGGTAATCTACATGTTCAGTTCAGTTCAGTTCAGTCGCTCAGTCGTGACCGACTCTTTGCGACTCCATGAATCACAGCACGCCGGGCCTCCCTGTCTTTCACCAACTCCCAGAGTTCACTCAGACTCATGTCCATTGAGTCAGTGATGCCATCCAGCCACCTCATCTTCTGTCGCCCCCTTCTCCTCCTGCCCACAATCCCTCCCAGCATCAGAGTCTTTTCCAATGAGTCAACTCTTCGCATGAGGTGGCCAAAGTACTGGAGTTTCAGCTTTAGCATCATTCCTTCCAAAGAAATCCCAGGTCTGATCTCCTTCAGAATGGACTGGTTGGTTCTCCTTGCAGTCCAAGGGACTCTCAAGAGTCTTCTCCAACACCACAGTTCTAACGCATCAATTCTTCAGCACTCAGCCTTCTTCACAGTCCAACTCTCACATCCATACATGACCACTGAAAAAACCACAGCCTTGACTAGATGGACCTTAGTCAGCCAAGTAATGTCTCTGCTTTTGAATATGCCATCTAGGTTGGTCATAACTTTTCTTCCAGGGGGTAAGCATCTTTTAATTTCATGGCTGCAGTCACATGTAGTAGATTGAAAATGGCCTGAAATGGTTTACCACTGTTTCTAATAACTACTTTGATTATCAGAATAATGTGAAAATAAACATCTGCCAGTTTTAAATCTCAGAGGCATATCATGTAAAAAGTTCAACGACTCTTCTGGATAAGTCACACAGAGACACCCTTAGACTATGTGAAAAGCAAGAGAAACAGCTGAGCCTAGCCTTCCAGCTGTCATTTTGAATCTTTAGAAAATACCAGCCATCACTTGACTAGCAAGTGACCTCAGACAACACCATATGGAAAATTAGAATAATTGAGCCAAGTCCTTCCCAAATTCCTGACCCACATATTCATGCACAAATTAAGTGATCATTGCATGTTAAGCCACTGAAATTTATGGTGATTTGCCATACATAAATAAGTGAACAGAAATTGGTTCCCAGAAGTGCTGCTATAACAAAAAACTGAAACATGTTGCAATGCCTTTAGGAGTCAGAAGCAGGTGGAAGAAGCTAGAAGAACTGTGAAGACACTGTTGATGGAAGGAGAAGGGCACTGAGGCAGTGTCACTGAAAAGATGAAGGAAGGGGAGAGACAGACTACAATATCCACCTCGCTGATGTTTTAATCTGTTACATTTTTTCTCCAATTACAGTTTCCTGGGTAACATTTTTTCTTATCCACCAATCTCTTCTTGCCTGAGAAAACTACAACCTAATTTTGTTTTGTGTGTAGATGAGACTGCCTACTCTTCTCTTTGGAGAGGTTCAGCTTCATTGCCTTTTGTTGGCTACTATTCGTTTAACCAAAAATAGCCACACAGTCTGTTAGTATTAATACTTAATCTTCACTCCTCATGTTTTCACAGAGACAGAAATGATTTGTACACTACTGACCAGGAGGGGGCTGTCTGACTCTCCCCTGGCCCTCTTCATCTCTTCCCATGGAGGAAAAGGAGACCTGATGGGTTGATAAGTTCAAGCAAAGAATTCAGCGGAGTCCTTCTAGAGTCTCTCCTTCATTTCTTTCTGCTTGGAAAGACTGCTGTGTGGTAAGCTTACCTGGGAAGGCTGTTCTGTATAAAAGGAGACCTGCTGTTGTGTATCTTATCTTTCATTTAATTCTAAACTATGGTGGGGACAGTTCAGTTCAGTTGCTCAGTCATGTCCAACTATTTACGACCCCATGGACTGCAGCACACCAGGCCTCCCTGTCCATCACCAACTCCTGGAGTTTACTCAAACTCATGTCCATTGAATTGGTGATGCCATCCAACCATTTCATCCTCTGTCATCCCCTTCTCCTCCAGCCTTCAATCTTTCCCAACATCAGGGTCTATTCTAATGAGTCAGTTTTTCACATCAGGTGGCCAAAGTATTGGAGTTTCAGCTTCAACATCAGCCCTTCCAATGAATGTTCAGGACTGATTTCCTTTAGGATGGATTGGTTGGATCTCCTTGCAGTCCAAGGGACTGTCAAGAGTCTTTTCCAATACCACCATTCAAAAGCACCAATTCTTTGGCACTCAGCTTTCTTTATAGTCCAACTCTCACATCCATACATGACTACTGGAAAAACCATAGCCATGACTAGACAGACATTTGTTGGCAAAGTAATGTCTCTGCTTTTTAATAATGGGGGACTAGGTTGGCATAAATATCCTATACTCCATTCCCCCCGAATTCAATACTTCTAAGGTGTTTACCTGTTCTTAGTTACAGGAACCTATTCACTTGATCAAATCTATATCCACTCAATCGTACTCCAGAGCAGATATTTTTAATCATATAAGCTTAGGGTATCTGTGAGCACCATGAAAATATATGTATAATTTTGTATTCATTTGCATTTTTCTAGGAGAGAGTCAATAGACTGGTTTCATCATATTTTCCAAGAGGTCCACAGCCTAACTCTTGTCAAGGACTACTGCTCTTGAAACATTCCAAAGAGCTCCAGTTTGCTCTTCAAACAGTTAGTTTTAATCAGTTGCAGAAATAAAGGATCCTTTCCTCTGTCAGAGTATTCTCTGACTGGTGTTTCCTTTTGGTGATCTTACGTTTGCAATATCAATGTACCTCAAATTTAGGAAAATAGGAAGAAGACCAACCTCAAAAAGCTAAATACGGAAATGACCTTCCACAGTCTATAGACCCTGGGAAGGAATGTGTTTTTAGAAACATAAGATGATGCATATATTCTGTTAACTAATGCCACCAGTAGGGCATGGAACAGTATTCCATTAGCAAACACGTAAGTATTTTTGCAACAAAACATGAATATGCATACGAAGTGGTATAGGGAAAGGGAAGTCGCTTAGTCGTGTCTGACTCTTTGCGACCCCATGGACTGCAGCCTATCAGGCTCCTCTGTCCATGGGGTTTTCCAGGCAAGAGTACTGGAGTGGGGTGCCATCACCTTCTCCGACGAAGTGGTATAGAGACTATACATAATGTCACCTCAGTTCAGTCAGATTTTTGCATAAAATGAGTTACAAAATACTTCTTTTTCAGTGATCTGGGGGGAACATGTAGTTAAGCAAATGTGAACCTATAACACCACCATCCCTGCCCTCCTTTAATCTCCTCTTATCCAAGACTAAATAATTCTAGTTTCTTAAATACATCTTTGAAAGTCTGTTTGTCATCAATTATCACTACAGCTGTCCTTTTTCAGCATAATCTAGCAAGCAATAGAATTTGAGAACACTGTACATTATTATGCAATGGGGTTTGGAGGGAAGATTACATTTGGCTTCCCAGGACTGTGATGATACCAGAACACAGTCAACTTTATATAGCTTCAAGGATAACACAATTTGCTCCTGCATTACTCTTCCTAGAACCTTATTATTAATCCTTGATATAAACTTCAGCCTCCAAACATCTGAAAAAGTCATCTTGTTCCTACAGCCCTTGGTAATAGGCCCAATGATCCTTTTATCCTACAACAAAATGAGCTGTCCAAAAATGGAACAGGCTGTCTTAGAGTATAATGAGTTCCCTTTTATTAGAGGTATTTAGGTGGAAGCTAGACAATAAAGTGAGTGTGCTCATAATACTGAACAAGGAAACAATGAAAGAAGTTCATTTAAGCCCTATGTGACTGCAAATTTCATCTTGTAAATCTACTTACACAGAATTCATAACTAAACCTTATTCCACATGCTCCAACTTACTACTTCACACTTGGGCCGTGAAAACTATGATCTCAATCCTTTTCTTGCCCACAAGGAGAATGAGTATCCTATTTGTACCCATCGGGTTCTCATGCCAGAGATCTGCTCTTCCCCAGAAGGGGCAGACAACTAGAATCCATTTCAATTCAAATCTGTTAACAAGTATTTATTACTAATTTGTTTTATCTCTAATAATAACTGCATAGAGTCTGCTGAGGAAACATTTACATGATGAGAAATTACATATGAGAAATTTACATACTATTTACTACTTGGAGGACCACACTAAGGACAATATAACCATCTGTGAAACAATATGTTAAATTCCTTAGGCAAGAATACAGAAGAAATTAAAATAAAGAAAATTTAAAAGTAAGGCACTCAGTTCGAGGAGTCTAGAGTCTTGCTATGGGCTGGGCCAAAGAGAAAACTAGATGGCATTTGTAATCAGAGGACCAGCTCTCTATTTTTCAGTCTTTCAGTCCAAGATTCTTGCTGGATCTCATTCTCTTCAAAACTTGGTATCAGGAAAAATTCTGACCAGATTTTCTCTATTTATTATATTCTATTGAGAGTTCCATAGCATTTTGATCTGTACTAGGACACTTAATACACCCTAAATATATTGTAGCAATTATTATCAATAAAGCATTGCATTCCCAAGGAGTATATTGAGAGATAAAAAGTTATAATACAATAGAAAAGAACTTAAATGATATATTATTTTATGCTTATAAAGATGTTGCAAAAGGACACATGCATCATGATATTAACTTTGGAACAAACAGGAAACTGCTCTATGGTCAGATATACATGGTGAGAAATACATAATATATAGATGTATATGGGAAAAGTACTTTTCCCACATAACAATAGTGATTTTTCTCTGGGAAAGAATGAAGTGGAACTGTGTATTGTAACATTTAAAAAACCAACCAAGGTGTATACACTTTTTTCATAAATATTTGGCAACATATTGTGCCGGCTAGGGATTACAAGAGAAAATGGCCAAGGATAACAAAGTTCCCCAGCTAGATTCCATTATACAATCAATGATTTTTAAACATCATTTATATTCAAGTCCATACTGGTGCTACGGTTGCTCCAAATACGAACATGACAGAGTCCTTGTCCCTAAGACGCTTCTGTTCTTACTCTCAAAGAAAACAACCAGGAATGCAGGACCTTCCCTTGGATGTTGATGAACTCTCAAGATGAACAATAGCTAGCATGTTGTAGTAACCAGAAATGCTTGTTTTATCAAAATTGGGCATTCAGCCCACATTTCCAACTATACTTCTGCTTATGTGTAGTCTAGTACAGTGAAATAAAATTAGGGCTTCCAGATGGATATCCTGGGTATATAAGTCTTGGCTCTCATGCTAGACAGGACATGGAAAAGTCTTTTTACTTCTCTAGGTCTCAGTCTGTTCATCTGTAAGTTAGGGATCAGCAGTAATGCCTACATTATAGTTAATGTGGTTATTAAATATATTGTTTTTTCTAAAATAAGTTCTTTATTGTTTTTAAATTGGTATACAAAAAGATTTTAGCACCAAGTAAGCACCCAGCACTATGTGAAGTACTAATATTTCGGAAATACATAAATATGGACTTTATCCTCAAGGAACTTGCAGACTGTTTTGAGAGAAATACTGGTAATTAACTGCAAAACAAGATATAGCAAATGGTAACAAACTGTTACAAAGACTCAAAAGAGGGAGAGATTAATTAGAAATTTGTTGTGAAATTAAGGCAAGCTCATGATGAGCTAAAGTTAGGAGATGAGCAAAAGCTCTTAGAGAATAGTGATATGGCCTTGCATCTAAAGTAGGGGACACAAGGTAACAGAATTTGGAATTAATAGACACATACTATTATATATAAAATAGATAAACAACAACAGGTAACAAAAAGTGGGAGACAAATTCTCAGAGTGAGGTTGTGCCCAATTTTATAAGTTACTGATGAGGAAAAGAGTCAGAGTTTATTGGCCATGTGGAACCATCACAGCTTCTAGGGCAAGAGAGAAAATAATACCTTGGTTTCACAAATATTAATTTTTTATTTTTTTGAATATAAATTTATTTATTTTAATTGGAGGCTAATTCCTTTACAATATTGTATTGATTTTGCCATATATCAACATGAATCCGCCACAGGTATACATGTGTTCCCCAACCTGAACCCCCCTCCCTCCTGTCTCCCCGTACCATCTCTCTGGGTTGAAGACAGTATAAATAACAAATTGAAAAACTTAAACTGGGTATATTAGTAAGGATTATTTCTAGGCATCTGGATAAGGAATGATCTGACACTAGATAGAGTGAGACATTGGGTCAGGGTTGTTTGAAGAGAATGGTTGAACTGGAGAGCTATTTCAGAGGAAAAAGAAAGAAACGTCATAACTGATTGAATATAGGAAGTGAGAGAAATCAAAGATGACTCAGAGGCTTCCACCAGGGGAACTGTGTGGATAGCAGAGCCATTAATCAAGCCACAATGCTCAGAAAGAGAGATGTGTTTTGGAAAGTGGAAGAGAATGAGTTCAATTTGGGATGAGCTGAGTTTGACAAGCCAGCAGGATATCCAGATGGAAATGTCCAAAAGGCTGGGCACAGATGCACCATAAGCAATTTACTTTACCTTTCTTTCCTCCACTGCAAAATGGATGGGATATTGCTTTCCACTTCTCTCCAAGGACTGTGGAGAGGATTAATGAGGCAGTGTGCACATTTATTCCACACCAAGGATCAACGAGAGCTTGGAAGACTATTAGGTTGAGTCCCATTATGGTAACTTGGAAACAAAGCTGCTTTGATATGAAAGCCATTGAAGGAGGAGAATGCAAACCTGCAAGACCACTTTGTAGGCTATAACTGTACTTCAGACAGCCAGTCCAAGCACAGCCTTGACGTGGGTGAGCACTAACCTGTTTCCAGCTGAAAGCGATGAAAGTGAAGCAGCTTTCCTATTGTCTGCATTTTCTTTTTGAATTCCTTTCCATAGCCCAAATGTGAGCTCAGAAATTAAACAGAACCCTTACAATGCTTTCCAGTGAAACTCATTTCACAATTTCTCCCATCATCAACAACTTTGATTTCTGAAGCAAGCTACTGGTAATTGACTCTGTCCTATATAAGAGTAACTTTGTTTTATAAATAAGTCCCACAAATAAATGGCATAGCAACCCACTGGAGAATCATCACGAACAGAGGAGACTGGCAGGCTGTAGTCCATGCAATCATAAAGAGTTGGACACAACTGAGCGTCTAAGCATAGTACATCATGTGATAAAGGGCTTCCCTGGTGGCTCAGACAGTAAAGAATCTTCCTGCAATGTAGGAGACCCAGGTTCAATCCCTGGGTTGGGAAGATCCCTTGGAGAAGGGAATGGCTGCCCACTCCAGTATTCTTGCCTGGAGAATCCCGTAAACAGAGGAGAGCCTGGTAGGCTACATTCCATGGGTCGCACAGAGTCAGACACGACTGCGCAGCATATTCGTCTTTCTCTGACTTCACTTAGTCTGATAATCTCTAGGTTCATCAATGATGCTGCAAATGGCATTATCTCATTCTCTTTTTATGACTAATATTAGAAAAAAATGTTATGGTTGCCAAAGGAGTAAAAATGGGTTAAATTAGGAACTGAGATTAACAGATACACACTGCTATATATAAAATAGATAAGCAATAAGGACTTACTGTATAGCACAGGGAACTATATTTAATATTTTATAATAAAATAACTATTAGTATAATCAAAAAGATTCTAGAAAAAGATATATATTCTGTATACCTGAAAATAACACAATATTATATATCAACTATTCTTCAACAAAAAATTGAAAAGAAGGGTAATTTTGTATTGGCTCATATGCCAGTGATTAGTAACACTCAGGTCACCAGGGAACATATGCTCAAGTCCACTGCCAAGCCAGCAGCTCATATCTGAGATGTTCTTTCTGAAATGTGGGCTCAGGCATAGAATTATGCCTATTCATAAAATCAGAACTTTCCAGAACACCTCAAAACCATTTAATTTACAAATTTTGTTTCCTCTTCCTATCCTTCAGGGAGGGCAGAGAAACAAACTACAATGAAAGATAAATGATACGTAGGGAGAACATGTTCTTTGAGGGCTCTGATAGATCTGATTTCCAATTTGTCACTTATTGTATCCCCTTGCTTCTGGTCTTTCTGTACCTCAATGTCCTTACTTGTAAATTGTAGTGTCATGAGGATTGAATTTTTGCCACTAGTTATCTATGTGACCTAGTACAGATTACTGAGACTCTTTTCACTTTGGCTTTCTCCATCAAATAAGAATAATATTAATGGCCATAGTTTATGTAAGAGTTGGATGACATAAAATTAGACTTTAGGTTTGGTTCTGATACAGTTATTTCTAAATAAATATCAGTTGTTATACTGCTGGCAGTGCTGCTGCTGCAATAACATGAAGCAGATGGCTAACTAAAGATCCTCAATAAAGGTAAATTTAACTACAGAATGTGAGTAGGGATATTACAACAAGTAGCTCCCATGTAATTCAGGTTACAATATACATCAGTGGTCATTTTAAATAGGAAAATAAATCACTGAAGGACATCCATGTATAGATGAAAATGTTACCTGCTTTGCTTTGCCATTTAATGAGGAAACCTAATAAGTTGGGTGTGTCTTTTAAATGCTAAAATAAAATAGAAATTTGGAATAAAAAATAATTATGGTAGAGCCAATTTCTTCATTCTCAGTGATGGTCTCCTAGCTGCTCGCAGTGAGGGTCTTCAAAGCAGGTTCAAGGAGCCTCTCTTGGCCTAGGAAAACCTCTGAATATGAGGTTGGGCATAAATGATGTTGGGCATATCTGAAGCAGCTGGAAAATCAGCAGAGATGGCAAGAAAACAACAGATGCCTCTCAACTTTCATTCCAGGGGTTTCAGGAAAAGGTAGAGACATCTTGAAAGTCAGAAAGACTCCCTTTGGTAATAATTTTCCTCTCTTTCCTTGGCAAATATGTGTTTTCTTGTCTAGTATTGCATTTGTTGCATGTTGGCACTTTAGAATAGCTAAACCTTATACTCCTTAAAGAAAAGGTCATTTGAGAAAGAATTAGGAAGTAGGCAAAATTTCCTCTTTCCTTCTGTCCCTGAGGTTCACGTTGTTGGAACTAGAACTAACCCTTGTCTTCCGAACCTAAATCCACTACTAGCCAGGATCAGACTTAGTAGCTGTTTCTTCTTAAGACTGATGATTCTGCACATGTGCCTAATTTTAGAGTTTCCTAACCATCCTCTGCCATTGCCCTCCCCACCCAGGCAACTAGGTTTATCCATCCTAAGCCTCAGAGAAAACCCAGTAATCTGTCTGTCCTCAGGAATTTATTGTGTTTCAATAAAAATCTACTATATTCCCTGGGGGGAAAAAAGAATAATCGGTCTTAATGATATAGATTCTGTTTAATCTTTTACTACATTTCATTAGATTTTGGAGGGGTTAGTCCACATCTATCTTCCATTGCACCCCTACCCACAACCCTTCTAAAAGACAGAATTTTAAGCAGAATGGCATCTAGGGAAGAAAAGAAGAAATATATATGCTAGAATAAGGCTTTCTCATCAACTCTTTAAGTCATACCATGGCCACCATGATTTATTCCATCTCTTTGTAGGACTTGTGTTAGTTATATGAAAACAGAAACTACACATAATAACAGCAATGACTATAATTCCAGCCAAACAAATCAGTTTCAAGCACTCTAATGCAAGTCATTGGTGGTGTGAAAGGCAAGGAATCTGCAGTGGAAACAAAAATTTATATCACACTCAAAATTGGTCTTATATTTAGGATG
This sequence comes from Capra hircus, assembly GCF_001704415.2. Classification (NCBI taxonomy): domain Eukaryota; kingdom Metazoa; phylum Chordata; class Mammalia; order Artiodactyla; family Bovidae; genus Capra; species Capra hircus. The sequence goes on from NC_030827.1 coordinate 16,341,031, forward strand.
CGCTTTTTGCTACATATGTTGCAAAAACTATTCTTCTATGCAGGATGCCATTTTCTTCAAATAACTGATGTGCCATCTTGCTGAATAGAGGACTGAGAAAAAAAACATTTAAATGCTTATTTTGATTTTGATATCCATTGTTAACCCCAAAGTTTCAAGGTTAAGATGCTGCCTTTTATTTTACTACAATATTGCTGTTAAACTTGTAGCACTTTCAAAGCTGATTGCACTGTTGGCCAGGTAACTGCTGTGGAGGCTTAGCTTTTATCAGTTAGACTGAGAATTATTTTCACACATGATTTTGCTTGAAAGAATATCAATGTTATTTGTAAAATTATAAATAATCAAATTATTTGTAAAAATATAAAGTCAGTTGACTGACTTCAGTAAAATTTTGCTTCCAAATTCTGGACATTATATAAGCAAAATAAAAAAGGATTACTATCAAAGGTGACAGTGCCTGGAAAGATCAATAAGTATGCAAATATTAGCATCTCATCATGCGGTGCTTAGTTGTTCAGTCATGTCTGACTCTTTGTGACCCCATGGACTGTAGCCTGCCAGGCTCCTCTGTCCGTGGGAATTCTCCGGGCAAGAATACTGGAGTGGCATCTTATCATAATGCTCCTCAGAAAGAAATGTATTCAAATTTTTTCTATACCTAGTCCCCAAAATGGATTTTTAAAACAGAGTTCCAAAGATAGCAAGGAGAGATGAGAAATCCATCCTCAGCGATCAATGCAAAGAAATAGAGGAAAACAATAGAACAGGAAAGACTAGAGATCTCTTTAAGAAAATTAGAGGTACCAAGGGAACATTTCACGCAAAGGTGGGCTCAATAAAGGACAGAAATGGGATGGGCATAACAGAAGCAGAAGATATTAAGAAGAGGTGGCAAGAACACACAGAAGAACTATACAAAAAAAGATCTTCACGACCCAGATAATCACAGAAGTGTGATCACTCACACTCACCTAGAGCCAGACATCCTGGAATGTAAAGTCAAGTGGGACTTAGGAAGCATCACTATGAACAAAGCTAGTGGCGGTGATGGAATTCCAGTTGAGCTATTTCAAACCCTAAAAGATGATGCTCTGAAAGTGCTACCCTCAATATGTCAGCAAATTTGGAAAACTCAGCAGTGGCCACAATACGGGAAAAGGTCAGTTTTCATTCCAATCCAAAGAAAGGCATTGCCAAAGAATGCTAAAACTAACGCACAATTGCACTCATCTCACATGCTAGTAAAGTAATGCTCAAAATTCTCCAAACCAGGCTTCAGCAATACGTGAACTGTGAACTTCCAGATGTTCAAGCTGGTTTTAGAAAAGGCAGAGGAACCAGAGATCAAATTGCCAACATCCACTGGATCATCGAAAAAGCAAGACAATTCCAAAAAAATATCTACTTCTGCTTTATTGACTATGCCAAAGCCTTTGATGTGTGAATCACAATAAACTGTGGAAAATTCTTCAAAAGATGGGAATACCAGACCACCTGACCTGCCTCCTGAGAAACCTGTATGCAGGTCAGGAAGCAACAGTTAGAACTGGACATGGAAAAACAGACTGGTTCCAAACAGGAAGAGGAGTATGTCAAGGCTGTATACTGTCACCTTGCTTATTTAACTTATATGCAGAGTACATCATGAGAAACACTAGGCTGGAGGGAACACAAGCTGGAATCAAGATTGCCAGGAGAAATATCAATAACCTCAGATATGCAGATGACACCACCCTTATGGCAGAAAGTGATGAAGAAATAAAGAGCCTCTTGATGAAAGTGAAAGAGGAGAGTGAAAAAGTTGGCTTAAAGCTCAGCATTCAGAAGACAAAGATCATGGCATCCAGCCCCATTGGGAAACAGTGGAAACAGTGTCAGACTTTATTTTTCTGGGCTCCAAAATCACTGCAGATGGTGACTGCAGTCATGAAATAAAAAGACGCTTACTCCTTGGAAGGAAAGTTATGACCAACCTAGATAGCATGTTAAAAAGCAGAGACATTACTTTGCCAACAAAGGTCCATCTAGTCAAGGGTATGGTTTTTCCAGTAGTCATGTATGGATGTGATGGCTGGACTATAAAGAAAGCTGAGTGTCGAAGAATTGGTGCTTCTGAACTGTGCCAGTCCATTCTTCAGGAGATCAGTCCTGGGTGTTCATTGGAGGGACTGATGTTGAAGCTAAAACTCCAATACTTTGGCCACCTGATGCGAAGAGCTGACTTATTTGATAAGACCCTGATGCTGGGAAAGATTGAGGGCAGGAGGAGAAGGGGACGACAGAAGATGAGATGATTGGATGGCATCACCGACACAATGGACATGGGTTTGGGTGGACTCTGGGAGTTGGTGATGGACATGTACGCCTGGCATGCTGAGGTTCATGGGGTTGCAAAGAGTTGGATGTGACTGAACTGAACTGAACTGAAAAAAAATTCATATTCAATAAAACCATTATGATAAGGATTATAACAACAAAATTGTTGGACTTTCAGAACTGGGAGTGATTCAGAATTAGCTGATCTTTAGTAACCCACTCCAGTATTCTTGCCTGGAGAATCCATGGATAGAGGAACCTGGTAGGCTGCAGTCCATGGGGCCACAAAGAGTTAGACACAACTGAAGCAACTTAGCATACATGCATAGTAACTCTGGAAGTGTCTCTAAAAGTCAGCCATTGCCGATTGCCTGGCCTTCAGCCAACTGGTGATGTTACCAGTAAGTGGTTTTCAGAAATGTGGTTGAAGAAGCAAATTTACAGTGATTGATTGAGATTGGATTATAGTTAGCTTTTTTGAGTCTGAAGTATAGAAAGTTTTTATTTTAAGAGCAGAGAATCTAGAAAATAAACCGTAACTTAGCATATTGTTATAAAAAGTGAAGAATCTAAATTTCTTCCCTATATACCAGCAATGACAATAGGAATTTAAAATTAAAAATACAACATCATTTTCCTTAGTACCAAAAAAATCAACAAACCATTTTATCCTAAAGCCTTTGCCTTACATCTACCCTGTAGAACTGGAGAATGGTATGTGTTGAAGGAAAAGGAGACCTTGTCAACAGTCAGAGATGGAGCAGCCTTGGGCATATGGCAAGCTGGAATATCCTGTCAAGATGATGGGGGAAAGCAGAGACTGACATAATATTTGAGGCTAAGGATGAAATCACTGGGCACAGAGTAGCTTAGTACATATTATAAAGTCACACATAGTACAAGAAAAGAGTGACCTGGATATTGATACACAAGTGATAGAATCATGTTTGGGGCATTATATGAGGGTGTCAGTTCAGTTCAGTCACTTAGTCGTGTCCGACTCTTTGCAACCCCATGGACTGGAGCCTAACAGGTTTCCCTGTCCATCACCAACTCCTGGAGCTTACTCAAACTCAAGTCCATCGAATCAGTGGTGCCATCCAACCATCTCATTCTCTGTTGTCCCCTTCTCCTCTCACCTTCAATCTTTCCCAGCATCAGGATCTTTTCTAATGAGTCAGTTCTTCACATCAGGTAGCCAAAGTATTGAAGTTTCAGCTTCAGCATCAGTCTTTCCAATGAATATTCAGGACTAATTTCCTTTAGGATTGCCTGGTTTGATCTCCTTGCAGTCCAAGGGACTCTCAAGAGTCTTCTCCAACGCCGCAGTTCAAAAGCATCAATTCTTTGGTGCTCAGCTTGCTTTATAGTCCAACTCTCACATTCATACATGACTACTGGAAAAACCATAGCTTTGACTAGACAGATCTTTTTTGGCAAAGGTCTCTGCTTTTTAATATGCTGTCTAGGTTGGTCATAGCTTTTCTTCCAAGTAGTATACGTCTTTTAATTCATGGCTGCAGTCACCATCTGCAGTGATTTTGGAGTCCAAAGATAAAGTCTCTGTCTTCATTGTTTCCCCATCTATCTGTCATGAAGTGATAGGACAGGATGCTGTGATATTATGGTTGGTAGCTGTTCCCTTCCCCAGGGGATGTTCCCAACCCGGGGATCGAACACAAGGATCCCACATTGCAGGCACATTCCTTACCACCTGAACCACCAGGGAAGCCCATATGAGGACATAGTCATCTCAATAATAGAAGTGGTCAAGTCAGATGGGGACCAGAAATCAAGCCCAGTTCAGAGAAAGTCTCAGTGGGAAAAGAAAGGAGTTGGGACTCTGCTCCTACACACTGGAGTTCTAAGGACCTACGGTGGAAACTAGTTGCCATGGCTTCGACACTGTGTCCATCACATGAGTAGCAATGGAGACTGTAGATTAAAGCTCATTAGTTGCTAGGCTTCTCTCCTTCCAGTTTCACTAGGCATTTTGTGGGTTTTCCAGACCACAATCTGGTGGAGGGAAAAAAGCTCATGATACCCTATATTATTTTATCCTCAATAATTTTGAAATTAAGTAAAACTGAGCCTGCAAGTAACAGGCTCTAGTACATACTGCTAGGTTGAGCAGAGGTAGTCATTTTCTGAAATATCTGATAGGAAGAGTAATTTCTGAAGTGTTGAAGTGCTTGCTAGATAGTACATAGCTGTGTGAGATTTCTCATGGGAAACAGGTCCACCCAAGAGCACTGGGAAATATGGTTTGGCAAAGACTGGAAGCCTTGGATTGCTCTTTAATGTCATCCTTCATAACATACACTTTTAACTGTTTGCAGACACCTTGACTCTTTTCCTAGTGAAACCTGGGATCCCAAGACCACCTCTGTGTCTACTATTCTCCTGAATCCCAATTGTTCCAAGCTCACTTCTTAACTGTGAAAGCCAGTTCAAGCTACATGTTAAACAGGGGCTAAAAGAAGTGTGTGCATCTGTGTGTCTGACAAAACTTGCATCTCTTAACTGAATATGATCATGTTGCTAAGTCATGCATGACTAGACAACATAAAACATAGTCCTTGTGTTTTGACAGGCCATGAGAAGCATCAAAACTAGTGGTTTCAGATGCCAGTCAAGGAGCTTTCCTCCAGATATGACACATATCAATCAGACTGATGAGTTTTCACAATCATGATACTTTACAGGACCAAAAGCTCACAAATTATAGACATATTTCTTAATTCTATTCTATATAAATATTTCCCAAACCAGTTTTAGTGCCTTCCCATAGAGCACAATCAATGCATGCTTGCTTGACTGAATCAAAATAAATTAATTGAATTGACTCATACAAAGTAAATGCTCAATTAATTTATGTTTTATATTGATTTGAAGACATCTTCATTCTAAAACACAATAAAGTAATTTTGTACAAGCAAACCTTCAAGTTGTATGAAATAATCTACAAAAAGAAATAAACAAGAGTTGAAAGCATAGTAAAAGGCTGAAGCCAGTTCTCTACAATCACGGGAAAAAATGGACTGAGTATGAAACTGTATTCTAAATTTTTTCTGCGATCTATTATGTAAGCCTCAGAATTTTCCAGTTCAGACAACCACATTTTACTACACTCTCATTTTTTTTTAATTTTTATTTTTACTTTACTTTACTTTACAATACTGTATTGGTTTTGCCATACATTGACATGAATCCGCCACTGGTGTACATGAGTTCTCAATCCTGAACCCCCCTCCCACCCCATATCATCTCATTTAGTTTGCCTGATGGAGCATAAACTTATGTACTGTATAACACATGAGAGTAAGGCTATAATTATTTAATTAAGAAAGAAACTAATAAAATACACAATTTAAAAACAATACATCTGCTTTCAGATTCTGTATCTTGGTTCAGAACTGACTGTTAACAATTAAACCAGTCTGTGCACAGCCTTCAGCAAGTCTGATGGTTGTGCCTATACTAATCAGGGACAAAGCCTTGATATTCAGGTGATTGAATAAGTTATCAACTATTCAGATAATAAGTGATAAATTAGGTCAAGAGTGAGGTGACAGATTTTTTTGCATCTTTTCATTCATTAATAAATATTTTTAGGGTCAGATAAGAAGATGGCGGAGGAATAGGACGGGGAGACCACTGTCTCCCTCACAAATTCCTCAAAAGAACATTTCAATGTGGAGCAAATTCCACAAAACAACTTCTGAATGCTGGCAGAGGACATCAGGCATGCAGAAAAGCAGATCATTGTCTTCAAAAACAGGTAGGAAAAAATATAAAAGACGATAAAAGAGACAAAGGAAGTGGGAAGGGGAGGGAGCTCTGTCCCAGGAAGGGAAGCCCATCCTGGGAAGGGAATTTTAAGAAGAGAGGTTTCCAAACACCAGGAAACACTCTCCCTGCCATGTCTGTGGCGAGCCTTGGAAGCACAGAGGGCAACATAACAGGAAGGAAAAATAAATAAATAATTAAAACCAACAGATTACAAGCCCAACAGTAATTCCCCAGTGGAAAAGCAGCACAGACGCCTGCATCCACCACTAACAAGTGGCGGCAGGGCAGGGAGGCACGGGAGGCGTGGGCTGCAGTGCTTTGGAAGAATTGGGCAGGAACACCCGCGAGTAACCAGAACGAACTAACTTGGGCTAGCAAACCAGACTGTGGGATAGCTACCACGGGAAAAGCTCAAACATAAGACACCGCCAGGACCACGCACAGAACAAAGGATGGAACGGAAACAGCCAGCTGCAGACCATCCCCTGCCGGGGACAGGCAGCCAGAGCCATAAGGGCTGGAAAGGGGCAATTGCAGCCCCAGAGAGACTTTACCTACCAGACTGCAAGCAGGCTTCTTTGCTAAGACTTCTGGGGGTGCTGGACAGTCACCATCTGCCTCACAAGGGGCGCCAGCGGTCCACCCAGAAAACTGAGCTGCAGAGACAAGAAAGGCGACAAGTCGCAGCGACCGCGCTCGCCAAACACCTGAAATATTCGGACCTGGGAAGAGCACAAAACACAGTCTCAACTGAATCTGCACCTCTGAGGGCTACCTGAGTGCCGAACCTGAGCGGCTTAGACAGGGGAGGTGCACGCAGCCTAGGGCCAGCCTCAGACAGTTCCCACTGAGCATCATAGAGCTGGAGTGGTTTGTGCACCGCGAGCAGGGACAGGCCCAGCGGGGCTGAGACACTGCGTGCACACGACAGTGTTATTTGTTTGCAGCATCCCTCCCTCCCCACAGTGAGACTGAACAAGTGAGCCTGAAAAAAAAAAAAAAGTGTCCACCACCACCGCCCCATGTCAGGACAGAAATTAGACACTGAAGAGACCAGCAAACAGAAGTTAAACAGAGGGAACCGCCTTCGAAGTGACCCCACACTGCCCACACCAGAGAAAGGGCCAGATATATCTTTACTATTTTTAAAATCATTCCATTTTTTTTTCTTTTTTCTTTTTCTTTTGTTTTTTGTTTTTTATTGATGCTGTTCTGGGGTTGTTTTTTCTTCTTTTCTTTTTCTTCTTCTTCTTTTATTTTTTTCTAACATAAAAATTTTTAAGTCTCTATTTCTCCTCTAATTTTTATTTCTATAACCTACTATTACTTTTCAAAAAAAAAAGACTATTTTTTAAAGCAAACACCATATATAGTCTTTGTGTGGTTGTTGTTGGTGTTTTTTAATAATTCTTGTTTTCTTTGTTGTTGTTTTCTTGGTTTTTTTTTTTCTTTTTTCCTCCTTCTTCTTTTCTTTAATATTGTATTTTTGAAAATCCAACCTCTACTCTAGATTTTTAACCTTTGCTTTTGGTTTTTGTTGTCAATTTTGTACATTTAAAAACCCAAACTTCACTACCTAAGTTTACCTGAGAGCGAGATTACTGGCTTGACCACTCTCTCCTCCTTTGGACTCTCCTTTTTCTCCACCAGGTGGCCTTTGTCTCTTCCCTCCCCCTTCTCTTCTCTATCCAACTCTGTGAATCTCTGTGTGTTCCAGACGGTGGAGAACACCTAAGAAACTGGTTACTGGCAGGATTTGTCTCTCTCCTTTTCATTTCCCTTTTTTATCCTCCTGGCCACCTCTGTCTACTTCCTCCCTCTCCTCTTCCCTATATAATTCCGTGAATACCTCCGAGCGATCCAGACTGTGGAGCACACATAAGGAAGTGATTACTGGGTAGCTTGCTCTCTCCTCTTTTGATCCCACCTCATTTCATTCCAGTCACCTCTAACTACCCCCTCCCTCTTCTCTTCTCCGTGTAACTCAGTGAACCTCTCTGGGTGTCCCTCAATGTGGAGAAACTTTTCATCTTTAACCTAAATGTTTTATCATTGGTGCTGTAGAGACGGAGAAGTCTAGAGGCTACTGTAAAAATAAAACTGAAAACCAGAAGCAGGAGGCTTAAGTCCAAAGCCTGAGAACATCAGAGAACTCCTGAATTCAGGAAACATTAATCAATAGGAGCTCATCAAACACCTCCATACATACACTGAAACCAAGCTCCACCCAAGGGCCAACAAGTTCCAGAGCAAGATATACCATACAAATTCTCCAGCAACACAGGAACACTCCCCTGAGCTTCAATATACAGGCAGCTCAAAGTTACTCCAAAACCACTGACGTCTCATAACCCATTTCTGGTCACTCCACTGCACTCCAGAGAGAAGAAATCCAGCTCCACCCACCAGAACTCCAACACAAGCCTCCCTAACCAGGAAACCTTGACAAGCCACTGATACAACACCACCCACAGTGAGGAAGCTCCATAATAAAGAGAACTCCATAAATTCCCAGAATATAGAAAGGCCACCCCAAACGCAGCAATATAACCAAGATGAAGAGCCAGAGGAATACTCAGCAGGTAAAGGAACAGGAGAAATGCCCACCAAACCATACAAAAGAGGAAGAAATAGGGAATCTATCTGAGAAAGAATTCCGATTATTGATAGTGAAAATGATCCAAAATCTTGAAATCAAAATGGAATCACAGATAAATAGCCTGGAGACAAGGATTGAGAAGATGCAAGAAAGGATTAACAAGGACCTAGAAGAAATAAGAAAGAGTCAATATATAATGAATAATGCAATAAATGAGATCAGAAACACTCTGGAGGCAACAAATAGTAGAATAACGGAGGCAGAAGATAGGATTAGTGAAATAGAAGACAGAATGGTAGAAATAAATGAATCAGAGAGGAAAAAAGAAAAACGAATTAAAAGAAATGAGGACAATCTCAGAGACCTCCAGGACAATATGAAACGCTCCAACATTCGAATTATAGGAGTCCCAGAAGAAGAAGACAAAAAGAAAGACCATGAGAAAATCCTTGAGGAGATAATAGTTGAAAACTTCCCTAAAATGGGGAAGGAAATAATCACCCAAGTCCAAGAAACCCAGAGAGTTCCAAATAGGATAAACCCAAGGCAAAACACCCCAAGACACATATTAATCAAATTAACAAAGATAAGACACAAAGAACAAATATTAAAAGCACCAAGGGAAAAACAACAAATGACACACAAGGGAAATCCCATAAGGATAACTGCTGATCTTTCAATAGAAACTCTTCAGGCCAGGAGGGAATGGCAGGACATACTTAAAGTGATGAAGGAAAATAACCTACAGACCAGATTACTGTACCCAGCAAGGATCTCATTCAAATAGGAAGGAGAAATCAAAAGCTTTATAGACAAGCAAAAGCTGAGAGAATTCAGCACCACCAAACCAGCTCTCCAACAAATGCTAAAGGATATTCTCTAGACAGGAAACACAAAAAGGGTGTATAAACCCGAAACTAAAACAATAAGGTAAATGGCAATGGGATCATACTTATCAATAATTACCTTAAACATAAATGGGTTGAATGCCCCAACCAAAAGGCAAAGACTGGCTGAATGGATACAAAAACAAGACCACTCTATATGCTGCTTACAAGAGACCCACCTCAAAACAAGGGACACACACACATGAAAATGAAGGGCTGGAAAAAGATATTCCATGCAAATAGAGACCAAAAGAAAGCAGGAGTGGCAATACTCATATCCGATAAAATAGACTTTAAAACAAAGGCTGTGAAAAGAGACAAAGAAGGACACTACATAATGATCAAAGGATCAATCCAAGAAGAAGATATAACAATTATAAATATATATGCACCCAACATAGGAGCACCGCAATATGTAAGACAAATGCTAACAAGTATGAAAGGGGAAATTAACAATAACACAATAATAGCAGGAGATTTTAATACCCCACTCACACCTATGGAGAGATCAACTAAACAGAAAATTAACAAAGAAATGCAAATTTTAAATGATACAATAGACCAGTTAGACCTAATTGATATCTATAGGACATTTCACCCCAAAACAATGAATATCACATTTTTCTCAAGTGCTCACGGAAACTTCTCCAGGATAGATCACATCCTAGGCCATAAATCTAACCTTGATAAATTTTTAAAAATCGAAATCATTCCAAGCATCTTTTCTGACCATAATGTATTAAGATTAGATCTCAATTACAGGAGAAAAACTATTAAAAATTCCAACATATGGAGGCTGAACAACAAATCACAGAAGAAATCAAAAAAGAAATCAAAATATGCATAGAAACTAATGAAAATGAAAACACAACAACCCAAAACCTGTGGGACACTATAAAAGCAGTGCTAAGAGGAAAGTTCATAGCAATACAGGCATACCTCAAAAAACAAGAAAAAAGTCATATAAATAACCTAACTCTACACTGAAAGCAACTAGAAAAGGAAGAAATGGAGAACCCCGGAGTTAGTAGAAGGAAAGAAATCTTAAAAATTAGGGCAGAAATAAATACAAAAGAGACCATAGCAAAAATCAACAAAGCCAAAAGCTGGTTCTTTGAAAGGATAAATAAAATTGACAAACCATTAGCCAGACTCATCAAGAAACAAAGGGAGAAAAATCAAATCAATAAAATTGGAAATGAAAATGGAGAGATCACAACAGACAACACAGAAATACAAAGGATCATAAGGGACTACTACCAGCAATTATATACCAATAAAATGGACAACTTAGAAGAAATGGACAAATTCTTAGAAAAGTACAACTTTCCAAAACTGATCCAGGAAGAAATAGAAAATCTTAACAGACCCATCACAAGCACAGAAATTGAAACTGTAATCAGAAATCTTTCAGCAAACAAAAGCCCAGGTCCAGACGGCTTCACAGCTGAATTCTACCAAAAAATTTAGAGAAGAGCTAACACCTATCCTACTCAAACTCTTCCAGAAAATTGCAGAGGAAGGTAAACGTCCAAACTCATTCTATGAGGCCACCATCACCCTAATACCAAAACCTGACAAAGATGCCACAAAAAAAGAAAACTACAGGCCAATATCACTGATGAACATAGATGCAAAAATCCTCAACAAAATTCTAGCAATCAGAATCCAACAACACATTAAAAAGATCATACACCATGACCAAGTGGGCTTTATCCCAGGGATGCAAGGATTCTTCAATATCTGCAAATCAATCAATGTAATTCACCATATTAACAAATTGAAAAATAAAAGCCATATGATTATCTCAATAGATGCAGAGAAGGCCTTTGACAAAATTCACCATCCATTTATGATTAAACTCTCCAGAAAGCAGGAATAGAAGGAACATACCTCAACATAATCAAAGCTACATATGACGAACCCACAGCCAACGTTGTCCTCAATGATGAAAAACTGAAAGCATTTCCCCTAAAGTCAGGAACAAGACAAGGGTGCCCACTTTCACCGCTACTATTCAACATAGTTCTGGAAGTTTTGGCCACAGCAATCAGAGCAGAAAAAGAAATAAAAGGAATCCAAATTGGAAAAGAAGAAGTAAAACTCTCACTGTTTGCGGATGACATGGTCCTCTACATAGGAAACCATAAAGACTCCACCAGAAAATTACTAGACCTAATCAATAAATATAGTAAAGTTGTAGGATATAAAATCAACGCAGAGAAATCCCTTGCATTCCTATACACTAATAATGAGAAAGTAGAAAAAGAAATTAAGGAAACAATTCCATTCACCATTGCAACAAAAAGAATAAAATACTTAGGAATATATCTACCTAAAGAAACTAAAGACCTATATATAGAAAACTATAAAACACTGATGAAAGAAATCAAAGAGGACACTAATAGATGGAGAAATAAACCATGTTCATGGATCAGAAGAATCAATATAGTGAAAATGAGTATACTACCCAAAGCAGTCTACAAATTCAATGCAATCCCTATCAAGCTACCAGCGATATTTTTCAGAGAACTAGAACAAATAATTTCAAGATTTGTACGGAAATACAAAAAACCTCTCTTAGCCAACGCAATCTTGAGAAAGAAGAATGGAACTGGAGGAATCAACTTGCCTGACTTCAGGCTCCACTACAAAGCCACAGTCATCAAGACAGTATGGTACTGGCACAAAGACAGAAATATAGATCAATGAAACAAAATAGAAAGCCCAGAGATAAATCCATACACCTATGGACACCTTATCTTCGACAAAGGAGGCAAGAATATACAATGGATTAAAGACAATCTCTTTAACAAGTGGTGCTGGAAAAACTGGTCAACCACTTGTAAAAGAATGAAACTAGATCACTTTCTAACACCACACACGAAAATAAACTCAAAATGGATTAAAGATCTAAATGTAAGACCAGAAAAAATAAAACTCCTAGAGGAGAACATAGGCAAAACACTCTCAGACATAAATCACAGCAGGATCCTCTATGATCCACCTCCCAGAATTCTGGAAATAAAAGCAAAAATAAACAAATGGGACCTAATTAAAACTAAAAGCTTCTGCACAACAAAGGAAAATATAAGCAAGGTGGAAAGACAGCCTTCTGAATGGGAGAAAATAATAGCAAATGAAGCAACTGACAAACAACTAATCTCAAAAATATACAAGCAACTTATGCAACTCAATTCCAGAAAAATAAATGACCCAATCAAAAAATGGGCCAAGGAACTAAATAGACATTTCTCCAAAGAAGACATATGGATGGCTAACAAATACATGAAAAGATGCTCAACATCACTCATTATCAGAGAAATGCAAATCAAAACCACATTGAGGTACCACTGCACACCAGTCAGAATATCTGCAATCCAAAAGTATGCAAGCAATAAATGCTGGAGAGGGTGTGGAGAAAAGGGAACCCTCCTACACTGTTGGTGGGAATGCAAACTAGTACAGCCATCATGGAGAACAGTGTGGAGATTCCTTTAAAAATTGCAAATACAACTGCCTTATGACCCAGCAATCCCACTTCTGGGCGTACACACCGAGGAAACCAGAATTGAAAGAGACACATGTACCCCAATGTTCATCACAGCACCGTTTATAATAGCCAGGACATGGAAACAACCTACATGTCCATCAGCAGATGAATGGATAAGAAAGCTGTGGTACATATACACCATGCAGTATTACTCAGCCTTTAAAAAGAATACATTTGAATCAGTTCTGATGAGATGGATGAAACTGTAGCCGATTATACAGAGTGAAATAAGCCAGAAAGAAAAACACCAATACAGTATACTAACACATATACATGGAATTTAGAAAGATGGCAATGATGTATGCGAGACAGCAAAAGAGACACAGATGTATAGAATGGACTTTTAAACTCAGTGGGAGAGGGAGAGGGTGGGATGATTTGGGAGAATGGCATTGAAACATGTATACTATCATGTAAGAATCGAATCTCCAGTCTATGTCCGATGCAGGATACAGGATGCTTGGGGCTGGTGCATGGGGATGACCCAGAGAGATGTTATGGAGAGGGAGGTGGGAGGGGGTTTCACGTTTGGGAACGCATGTACACCTGTGGTGGATTCATGTCAATGTATGGCAAAACCAATACAGATTGCCCCAACTTTTTCTCTGAAAGAAAAAAGAAATTGAGCAGCATCAACACCAAAGTGTCTTACTTATTCAAATGCTTTATCTGTGTCTAGTAATTCCTGAGCACTGAGACATAACTTCAATGATATCTCTATTGGTAGAAGATGAACTACAAATGGAAAGCCCACTAACAAGCACACAGCAGAACCTCTACTTCCTTACCTGTAGACTCTGACAATAAAGTTTACTATTTTGTCAGAAGTTTCACCTCTAGTCAGAAGCCACCTTCCCATAAACACAACCCAGTGATTCAGTGCACTTCACACTGAATCTAGAACATTATGACACTGAATCATATGCCCCAGAGAATCCACCCCTGGAGAACTTGCAGTCAGTTTATATGTGCTTCCTCGGGTCTTTGCACAATAGCTAAAGAGGCTTTAACATGGGCCTTCAGTTGAGAAAGCTCAAGAGAGCTAACCTGGAGCACCTCATATTTCTATAGGGAACAAGCACCTCCTTACACAAGATTCAGTCCATGTCATGGACTGAAGATGTCCATGACATCTCCCAATAGCAGGTAGAAACAAAGACTAAATAAAGGTTTTAACTGGGGAAAGAAGAGACTGGTGGGGTGAGGGCATGTGCAAAGGCAGGTGAGCCAGAGGGTGAGGAATGATTGGGTAGAACATACAGTTTGTGTAGGGCTTAATACAAGCTAGGTCAAGAAGATGGAAGCCTCTTTGTAAAAACCCTGGATACCCTCCCACCCACCCTTTCAATGAAGAATTTTTGATCATATGTACTAGAAATGTACAGCCACTTTAAATTTGTCTAGAAAAATATCAGTTACAAATTATTTCAAACAGACCTTTTAAACTGGAAATCAAAAGGCCTAGACTTGTTTGTATAATTTAAGCAAATACTTTAACCTCCCAAATTCCATTATTTTCTCTGTAAAATGATAATAAATTATTTAAAAAAATAAAAATAAAAACAAATATTTTTAGTATCTACAATGGGGCTTGTAATTTCATTTTTCCATTGTTAGCACAGCTCAGTTCAGCTCAGTCACTCAGTCATGTCTGACTCTTTGCGACTCCATGAATTGCAGCACGCCAGGCCTCCCTGTCTATCACCAACTCCCAGAGTTCACTCAGACCCACGTCCATCGAGTCAGTGATGCCATCCAGCCATCTCATCCTCTGTCGTTCCCTTCTCCTCCTGCCCCCAATCCGTCCCAGCATCAGAGTCTTTTCCAATGAGTCAACTCTTCACATGAGGTGGCCAAAGTACTGGAGTTTCAGCTTCAGCATCATTCCTTCCAAAGTAATCCCAGGGCTGATCTCCTTCGGAATGGACTGGTTGGATCTCCTTGCAGTCCAAGGGACTCTCAAGAGTCTTCTCCAACACCATAGTTCAAAAGCATCAGTTCTTCAGCGCTCAGCCTTCTTCACAGTCCAACTCTCACATCAGTTCCTATCAAATATTTGATATTTTATAAATTGTTGCCAAATCAAGTCATAAGAATATTTGTAACTGACCCATGTCAAAATCATTTTAGTGATTCTAAGATTAGGATAGCATTTAGACAAAGAAAGAGCACTTCAGAATATTATAGACTAATTCATTAGCAGATTATGTTAATGTTATTGCCTACAGCTGTTCCAGTGGAGTAATTTTTGATAACTATGCTGCACACAACAAAGAAAAAAATTAGTGAAATGTAAAAATCTGTTAATGTTTTAGAAAGGCACTAAAGGAAACGGTACCCCACTCCAGTGTTCTTGCCTGGTGAATCCCAGGGACAGGGGAGCCTGGTGGGCTGCCGTCTACGGGGTCACACAGAGTCAGACATGACTGAAGCGACTTAGCAGCAGCAGCAGCAGAAGCAGCAGCAGCAGAAGCTTTTTATAGTTTATAGACCACACAATGCAAATTTTGATTAGTTCAGCACTAAATTATTCATGTCCTATATAACTTCACTGAAATACCAAAAATCTCATCTTGGATAAATTTAAATGAGCATTTGCTAATTTTAAAAAATAAAATGATTATCAAAGGTGCCAAGCATATGCTGTGCTAATAAGATGCCACCACATACAAGGATACCTCAGTTAATGAAACTCTAGACTCAAAGGTTATTTTTAATAGTAAAGGAAACTGACTTTAAGTCAAATAAACAGCATACCTTTTAAATCATGAAATGGCACTTTGGCATAGTTCACGTGCTCAGGCCCAGAGAGGCTCATAAGATGAATCTGTGTGTAGTTGCACCTGACATAATTACACACACACACACACACACACACACACACACACACCCCAACATACACAGCATTACACCAAGCAAGAGAAGCTAGGAAGTTTCCAGGGTTCTCATCTTTTCTTTCCTGAAGCAAGTTCCCTTCTCCCATCATCTCCATGATTTCTCTAGCTCCTTAAATTCCTACCAGTTAGATGTAACCATATTATGAAGCTCTACACACTGGAGTAAATACCAATGGAAATATGTGCCACTTCAAGATGTAGCCCCTAAAGACATCCATATACATCCCTCGCTGCCTTTCTCCCCTTCGTGGCCAGCTGAAATAGAGACGATCCTCCAGTCTCTGTAGAGAACTTGGGAGCTACATATTAAAGACGGCAAAGCCTCCACCAACCAGGCCCTTGGATAGCTACACGAAGGAAGGCTGTCCGGCCAACCTAGGCAAACACCCAGTACTCTTAGCAAGAAGTAAATTTCTTTTGGTTTGACCCTCTGTACACATCGGGATGTATTTGTTATAGCAGTTAGCCATATCTACCAAAACACTGTCTAATGTGAAGATCTAAATCTAGACATGCTTACTTGGTTTAGCATTCTCCAGGCCTGCTTCTTCAGAGGGCATATTGAAAGAACTAAAATAGCTATAGCTACTTGAGATGCTTTTCCCCCAAGATCTTCAAGTGGAAGAACTTATGCCAGATTTAACCTGGATTTTCCCATTTTCAAGTCTAAATACTCTCTCCATTTCTCCTTCCCTGCAACCTCTCCATTTCCCCTAACCACAGACCAATTCTCTTTACTCCTATTTCCAGTTTAAGCCCTTCTTTTTTTTTCTGCCCTAGGACTTATAGGTATACTTTATACTTTTGACATTTTGGCCATAATTTTCATTATTAGCGGCAACAGTTTCTTTTTCTTCTACAACCTAATGAGCTGGTGCATGCATGCGAGTGTGCTGACTTGCTTTAGTTGTGTCCAACTCTTTGCAACTGTGGATCTTAGCCCATCAGGCTCCTAGTCCATGGGATTCTCCACGTAAGAATACTGGAGTGGGTTGCCATGCCCTCCTCCAAGGGATCTTCCCAGCCCAGGGATCAAACGCACATCTCCAGGTCTTCTGCTTTGGTAGATGGTTTCTTTACCACTGGTGCCACCTGGGAAGCCCAAACAACTGATAATGTTATAGAAAACACTTGTAACCACTTTTGAGCTTTTCCAAAGAAAAGTAAGACAATCCTCCCACCAGGCTCCTATGTCCCTAGCTTACACAGTAAGATAAGTAAAACAACAAAGCATAGTATGGAGCTCTACTGAGAGGAGGGAGGAAGGAGTAGTAGGGGTTAGACAGGGAATCCAGTTGTTTCATGGACATGACCACTTATCAGCATCCCCTGGTGAGTGATACTTCTATGCTTCTTCTGCGTTCATACATTCTTAAAGATAATGAGCTAATGCAAATGAGATTTATCAAATAAAAATTATATTAAGAGTCAAGAGAATACCAAGAAGAAAGGCAGAGTCCTTTCTCACCGAAGGCTTATGGCCTAATTAGAGACACAAGATGTACACATTTATGTTCCCTGGTGGCTCAGTCGATAAAGAATCTTCCTGTGATGCAGGAGACCACCTGCAATGCAGGACACCTGGGTTCGATCCTTCATGAAAATCCCCTGGAAAAGGAAATGGCAACCCTCTCCAGGATTCTTGCCTGGAAAATCCCTTGGACAGAGGAACCTGGCAGGCTAAAGTCCATGGGGTCACATGAGTTGAACATGATTTAGCAACTGCAGTGGATGATTAAGTGCCAAAATATATCACACAGATAATATAGGGCTTACAATGTTTCAAAGATAGAAGACATCAGTGTGAAGTGCATCCATCAAGAGACATTTCAGATAGCCATAAGAAAAGGTGGCAAGAATACACAGAAGAACTATACAAAAAATATGTTCATGACCCAGAAAAGCACGATGGTGTGATCACTCACCTAGAGCCAGACATCCTGGAATGTGAAGTCAAGTGGGCCTTAAGAAACATCACTACGAACAAAACTAGAGGAGGTGATGGAATTCCAGCTGAGCTATTTCAAATCCTGAAAGATGATGCTGTGAAAGTGCTGCAGTCAGTATGCCATCAAATTTGGAAAACTCAGCAGTGGCCACAGGGCTAGTAAAGGCCAGTTTTCATTCTAATCCCAAAAAAAGGCAATGCCAAAGAAAGTTCAAACAACCGCACCATTGCACTCATCTCACATACTAGCAAAGTAAAGCTCAAAATTCTCCAACTCAGGCTTCAATACATGAACCGTGAACTTCCAGATGTTCAAGCTGGGTTTAAAAAGGCAGAGGAACCAAAGATGAAATTGCCAACATTCACTGTATCATCAAAAAAGCAAGAGAGTTCCAGAAAAACATCTACTTCTGCCTTATTGATTACGCCAAAGCCTTTGACTGTGTGGATCCCAGCAAACTGTGGAAAATTCTTCAGAGATGGGAATACCAGACCACCTTACCTGCCTCCTGAGAAATCTGTATCAGGTCAAGAAGCAACACTTAGAACTGGACATGGAACAATGGACTTGTTCCAAATTGGGAAAGGAGTATGTCAAGGGGGTATATTGTCACCATGCTTATTTAACTTATATGCAGAGTACATCATGAGAAATGCCGGGCTGGATAAAGCACAAGCTGGAATCAAGATTGCCAGGAGAAATATCAATAACCTCAGATATGCAGATGACACCACCCTTATGGCAGAAAGCAAAGAGGAAATAAAGAGCCTCTTGATGAAAATGAAGGAGGAGAGTGAAAAAGTTGGCTTAAAACTCAACATTTGAAAAACTAAGATCATGGCATCCAGTCCCACTACTTCATGGCAAATAGATGGGGAAACACTGGAAACCGTGAGAGACTTTATTTTTGGGGGCTCCATAATCACTGCAGATGGTGACTGTAACCATTAAATTAAAAGATGCTTGCTCCTTGGAAGAAAAGCTATAACCAACCTAGACAGTATATTAAAAAGCAGAGACATTACTTTGCCAATAAAGTTCTGTCTAGTCAAAGCTATGGTTTTTCCAGTAGTCATGTATGGGTGTGAGAGATGGACTATAAAGAAAGCTGAGTGCCAAAGAATTGATGCTTTTGAACTGTGGTGTTGGAGAAGACTCTTGAGAGTCCCTTGGACTGCAAGGAGATCAAACCAGGCAATCCTAAAGGAAATCAGTCCTGAATATTCATTGGAGGGACTATTGCTGAAGCTGAAACTCCATAAGTTTTGCCACCTGATGCACAGAACTGACTCATTAGAAAAGATTCTGATGCTGGGAAAAATTGAAGGCAGGAGGAGAAGGTGACGACAGAGAATGAGATGGTTGGATGGCATCACCGACTTAATGGACATGAGTTTGAGCAAGCTCCAGAAGTTGGCGATGGACAGGGAAGCCTGGTGTGTTGCAGTCCTTGGGGTTGCAGAGAGACAGACATGACTGAGCTACTGAACTGAACTGAACTGAAGTGGTTTATTTTTCCCTCCATTTTATTCAACAGCATGGAAAATTTTATCCAGCCCAGGAATTAGAAAGCCTCCCCTCTGCTGTCAGATATAGTTTACCTGAAAATGAGATTGTCAGAGATCAGAGGGTAAAAGCTTTAGCTGGCTCTTGTCTTCATTATGAGTTCTCCTCTGGGGAAAGCAATAAAAGAGCACAGCACTTACATATCTGAAATATAATGAAATGACATGTTTTTAAAAGGTCAAGATGCAAGAATGTAACATGAGTATTATGTTAAACTTATATTTTGAAAATCAGTAATCTTAAAGCCTTTGCAGAAAATTAAAATTACATGATAGATAGACTGACATTAAAAGCCCTTGAAAAATGTTATAAAAAAATGGAATATAACAAAATCCAACCCCGCTGAAGGTCTAAGGTAAAATTTCTTATCTCTAGGGTCTTTTATCCTCATATAATTTCCTTTTGAGTCATAAAGTCTGACTTAGCACAATGTTTTAGACCAATAACTGTGCAAAGAGTCAAATATAAGGATCCAAGTGAAATAATAGAAATCACATTCTTTAACTTGCAACTACACATCTATTCAAACTCTTACAAAGTAAACACTTGACATTGAATGTATTTCATTTGGCTGGCTGCTTTTAATTCTGAGCTCTTTCTAGAGGAGACTGACTTCCCTGTAGGACCTCTTGAGAGGCAAAAAGTGACATATAGAATGCCATCAACAAACTCAGTTTGTGAAATACTAGTTGTGAGACCCAAAGCTTGGAGGCTGACCCCTTTAATGGTTTACCCAAAAGATGGATTATCAAAAAAATCAAGGACAATATATATTTTTAAAGCTTCAAAGTCAAACACTCATCGTATTTTAATTATTATTGGTGTTATGCTATTAATATACAGAAGATTATTTAGTTCTTCATTTAAAATTAAATTACATAAAACCATGCCCCATCTCTGTTAATACCCTAAAATGTCTCATCCTTTTGCTCCTTCTTGAAGGCACACACAACCTGACAAATTCCTACTGCTAATTCAATAGTCATCTTAAAGCATCATTTCTTTTGGAAAGCCTTTCCTAGACCCCAGGCAAAATGAGACAGTCTATCATTTTTAGTCACCTGATATTTTACATATTCTTTCATTTTAACAATCATAAACTTTCATTACATTTGTGCATTTTCCACTAGGATTTCTTTTTTTCCACTCTTTAAATTCTTTTCTGATTGAAGTAGAGTTGAAGTTCAATATTATATAAGTTAGAGGTGTACAATATAGTGTTTCACAATTTTTAAGGGAGTTGCAAAGAGTCAGACATGACTGAGTGACTGAACAATAAAAAAATACCCCTTTTAAAATTGTTATAAAATATTGACTCTAGTCCCTGTGTTGTAGAATATCACTTGTGTGTGGAATGTAAAAAAATACAAAAATGTAGTTAACATAACAGAAAAGAAGCAGACTTGCAGATAGAGAACAAACCACTAAGATTTCCTGAAGAGAAGGATTGTTTCTTATTCAAAATTGCATTCTGGTGCCTCATAAGTGGTTAGCATAAAGCAGGAATTTGACAAATATTTTTTTCTTTTTTTAATTTTTATTTTTACTTTATTTTACTTTACAATACTGTATTGGTTTTGCCATACATTGACATGAATCCACCACGGGTGTACATGAGTTCCCAAACATGAACCCCCCTCCCATCTCCCACCCCATATCATCTCTCTGGATCATCCCCGTGCACCAGCCTCAAGCATCCTGTATCCTGCATCAAACATAGACTGGCTGCTTACAAGAGACCCACCTCAAAACAAGGGACACATACAGACTGAAAGTGAAGGGCTGGAAAAAGATATTCCATGCAAATAGAGACCAAAAGAAAGCAGGAGTAGCAATACTCATATCAGATAAAATAGACTTTAAAACAAAGGCTGTGAAAAGAGACAAAGAAGGCCACTACATAATGATCAAAGTATCAATCCAAGAAGGCGATATAACAATTATAAATATATATGCACCCAACATAGGAGCACCGCAATATGTAAGACAAATGCTAACAAGTATGAAAGGGGAAATTAACAATAACACAATAATAGCGGGAGACTTTAATACCCCACTCACACCTATGGATAGATCAACTAACCAGAAAATTAACAAAGAAACGCAAACTTTAAATGATACAATAGACCAGTTAGACCTAATTGATATCTATAGGACATTTCACCCCAAAACAATGAATTTCACCTTTTTCTCAAGTGCTCACGGAACCTTCTCCAGGATAGATCACATCCTAGGCCATAAATCTAACCTTGATAAATTTTAAAAAAACGAAGTCATTCCAAGCATCTTTTCTGACCATAATGCATTAAGATTAGATCTCAATTACAGGAGAAAAACTATTAAAAATTCCAACATATGGAGGCTGAACAACACACTTCTGAATAAGCAACAAATCACAGAAGAAATCAAAATATGTATAGAAGCAAATGAAAATGAAAACACAACAACCCAAAACCTGTGGAACAAATATTTTTAAATAAAAGCATAAATGAAGGGAACTAAATTATTCAGTAAGGAGATCTGTGTTTTAAAGCATGTACTACATTATACAAAAGGACAAGAAGGTACTAAACCACTAGGAAGTACAGAATTTATACAAGTTGTAATTATAATAATAATTAGTGTTAAGCACATTATTTATGACAGAATCTATAATATAAACCCACAACCAGCTTGGTTAATTGAAATCATACAGTTAAATGGGAGGACAAATGAGTATTTGAAGAAACAAAAAAAGTGATTGGTGAGTGATGTGAGCAGAAGGCTTGTACACACTATAAGAAATATGTATTTACATTATCAAATAATCTTCTGGAAACATGTCATGAAAATGTTTCCCTTATGAATCTAAGTAACTGATCGTTAAGCTGTAACACTCTAACTGAGCTCCATATGTGGCCCTTTTCAGTACTGAAATACATCTGTGCCTGATGTAATTCACGAAAACTGTGCAATTAAGGTAAAGACCAAGACCTGAAAGTGTGTAAGTACTCATTGACCTCTTTCATTCCTAAGAAAGATGAAAGTGACAAAATCACACTGTATTGCAGAATGTACTTCCCAGCATTTTTCAAATCTTAACATCTCATTTCTAAATTATATAGGTAGGTGCATAAAATGTGTAGCCTTGTCATGACTTTGTCACCTCAGATGAAATAAAATGCTGCGGCTGTCACTGATTCTTTCTGCCGCTCTCTTTGTTCTGGTCTCATAATACATTTTCTCAGGTGGAATGCTTTCTTTCACATTAGACCACGGGCTAGAAATACCAAAGTGTCTAAAAAATTATTGTCAGCATTGCTCAATATTATCATGTACTGCATCTGAATTCAAATAATCCCAACATAGACCAAAATATTCATTTCTAATCCCACATTTTTTCCTTAACAAAATGCATCAAAGATTTTGAAAAAGACATAAAACACCACCATGAGTGGTTTGGCTTCAAAGAGCTCTACAGGACTGCTAGTTCTGCCAACTTGGGGAAAATCCATCCTACCTAGTTTTATCCACTTACAAGGGGGAAAAAAAATGATGTCACCTAGTTCTATTGAGTTACAAAGAAAACACCACAGCCATAACACAATAAAGAAGAAGATGCTGAAAGCTGGAACGAGGCAGCAGAATTTAGGGAACTCAGGATGGATGACAACATGGCAGTGAGTACCCTGGGTTTCCTCAGTGCCTCCTCATATATCCCACCTCGGACACTAAGCTCTCAACTCAGAACTACTAATAGGCATGACTTTTTTAAAAAAAGATTCAAGGAAAACCTATTTATATCGCACTGCTTTCTACATACATTTGCTTACCTAGAAACAACATATGTATATTCATGTTTGAAGAAGAGCTCTCACTCAGAAAACATCACCAAGAACATGGAAGTCAGCTCTTTACCTCCTACATAAGAAACAATCAAAAACAAGTTTCTGTATAGACCAGTGGTTCCCAAACTCTGGTTTTAATCACAGTCTCTTAGAGGACTGGTTGAAATAAATTGCTGGAATCAACCCCTCCAAAGTTTTAACTCAGTAGATCTGGAGTGAGGTCCAAGAACTTATTCTTCTGAAAAGTTAACACCAGCATAACACCAAAGGTAATACCAATGAAACTTATCTGAACCATGCAATGCCCAACTTAATGGTAATGTTAATATTCCCACAATTAAGCCACAATCTCAGCTACAAATATTCTGCTAATGGATAACTATATTCTATGTGTATCATACCAGAAAGACATAATCCTAGTCTATGTGGATAATATTGTTTGCCTAGAAGGGAGGGAATATTTTCACTATCACCTTGAGAAGAGGTAGGTTTGGGAGCAGGAAATGGGCATATAGAAGGCAAGACTTAGAATACATATAAAATATGGTGAGGTACTTTCCTGGTGACTCAAATGGTAAAGAATCCGCCTGCAATGCAGGAAACCCAAGTTTGATTCCTGGGTAGGGAAGATCCCCTGGACAAGGGAATGGCAACCCCTCCAGTATTCTCACCTGGAAAATCCCATGGACAGAGAAGCCTGGCAGGCTATAGTCCATGAGGTCACAGAGAGTCAGACACAACTGAGGGGACTTAGCACGCATGAATGTTAAGCCAGAGAGATTCTCCCCACTTGGGTACCATGGCTGTTAGAGTCTGAATACAAGAAGTATAGAGATGAAGCCCTAAAGTCATGGAAGTTGGTCTTCTTTAAAAAGCTTGGGGAGTGGCACCACAATCTGAGGGAAAGGAACAACAGCAGACATTCTGGAGTTAGATAGTTGATTCCTATGTAGGAAAAAGAGGACAGGGTTTTTTTGGTCTATGGAATAACAGTAATACATAGCTGATCCTGTGTCTCATCCCTTCTGGGACAATTAGGAACCAGGGAAGTAATTTATATGCAAGCTGAAATGTGTGGGCATTAAAGATCCCATAATGTATGGAGTTTGGAGGCACTCTTAACCAAGATTAGCACTAGAGATTATCTATCCTCAAAGAACCATATAGTCTCTGCAGGAATATAGATCAGCCGAAGAATTGATGCTTTTGAACTGTGGTGTTGGAGAAGACTCTTGAGAGTCCCTTGGACTGCAAGGAGATCCAACCAGTCCATTCTGAAGGAGATCAGCCCTGGGATTTCTTTGGAAGGAATGATGCTGAAGCTGAAACTCCAGGACTTTGGCCACCTCATGCGAAGAGTTGACTCATTGGAAAAGACTCTGATGCTGGGAGGGATTGGGAGCAGGAGGAGAAGGGGACGACAGAGGATGAGATGGCTGGATGGCATCACTGACTCAATGCGCGTGAGTCTGAGTGAACTCCAGGAGTTGGTATGGACAGGGAGGCTCGGCGTGCTGCGATTCATGGGGTTGCAAAGAGTTGGACAAGACTGAGCGACTGAACTGAACTGAACTGAGGCTTAATAACATCAGTGATTCCATACTAATTTCACAACAGGGCAGGACTAAATGAAAAAGTCACACCACGTGGCAACAGATTTTTATGGCAGTAGACTGGTAAGAACCCAGAGCTCTTTTCTGTTGGTGCCAAAATGTGAACCACTTTGGGAATGTGGAAGATTCTGAGTTTCTTGGGCAAATTAAGAGGAAGGGGAACCCCAAGAGGGAAATTCTAGGTTTCCTGATAAAGAAGAAAATTGAGTACTGAAGTGATTAATTGAAAAAATTAAGGAGATGTGACCAAAGAGGTCTTCTGAATTAGTGGAGCATTTCATACCAGTTACATGGTTGTTGTTAAATTCCCTGTGGTTTGTTGGCTGATTGGTTAAATCATGACACTAGGAAATAGTGGATAGGAAATTTAATTCTGCACTTAAATAGCCCAGCTATGCTCATTATCACAGACCCTGGATTCCTCCTAACACTGGCCAGGCCTTTTAAAAAAGGATGGTGATAACCCAACTTAAGAACTAGAAGAGTTTATGGCAGATGAGTACAAATTCATTACCGTAGCTGAATAAATAGTCCCAAAATGCACCTGATGTTAGTGGGCAATTATATTATCTTGGCATTTCACAAAAAAAAAAAGCAGAATTCCAAATTGACTGAGAAATGCCATTTTGACTCTTACAGAGATCCTTGAAACTCATTCAACAAATATAATATCTACCAGATACCACTACATATGCATGTTTAGTTGTATCCAGCTCTGCTACCCCATGGACTGTAGCCTTCCAGGCTCCTCTGTCCATGGGATTTTCCAGGCAAGAACACTGGAGTGGTTTGCCATTTCCTTCTCCAGGGGATCTTCCTGACCCAGGAATCAAACCCAGTTCTCCTGCATTGCAGGTGGATTCTTTACTCTCTGAGCCGCCAGGGAAACCCCAGAAAACACTGTGCAAGTCAGTCTTATGAAGTGATTGTACTGCTTTATGCTCCAATAAACAGCAAAGGAGAATTCCAGTTGCTCCATATAAGAATCAACAATCAGTGTTTTCCATTAAACTGAAGCAAATTTGGTTGTATAGTGATATCTCATTCTGGTTTTGATTTTCATTTTCCTAATGGCTGATGAACTTAATGACCTTTTCATGTGTTTCCACATCTTCTCCCACTATGTAGGTTACCTTTTCCCTCTTCAATAGTATCCTTTTATGTACAAGTTTTAATTTCAAGACTGTCAAATATTAATACATGGATTTTTTTCTTTTCTGTTTCATGTGTCCTGTTAAATATTTGCCTATCCCAAGGTGAATAGCATTTAACTCTGAAAAGTTCGTAGCTTTATCAATCACAATTGGATTTTTGAGTCATTGCTATTTTGAATAAAACTTTGTGTATGGCATGGAGTGAGTCAAGGTTTATTTTTTTCCCATATGTATATTCAATTGATCCAGTACAATTTATTGAAACTACCATTATATGCCCCACTGAAACACAGTAATTTCTTCACTTAAATCAGTAAATTATTTAGACATGACTACTTCTAGAGTATTTTTTCCATTTGCATTGTCTATCTGTGCACAATATCAGACTGCTAAATGCTAGGATTTTTTAATATCTGCAATCTTATAGTCTAATTCCTCTCAGTTCATCTTCAGGATGCTCTTGGCTATTACAGGTGCTTTGCATTCTCGTATAAATTAGTGCTAGTTTGTCAGTTTTCACCCAAATTAAAACTGGAAATAAAATTGAGATTACATTGAATCTATTGGTCAATTTACATAAAATTGAAATGCCAGCAATATGATCCAATTTAATAATCCAATCCATGAACATGGGATACTTCTCTATTTAGATGTTATTAATTTCTCTTGGCAATGTTCTATAATCTCCATTATAAAGGCTTTCACAATCTTTGTTAACATTATCCTTAGGCATGTATTTTTTCATGTCATAACTTTAATTTTCTAAAATTTGATGCTAGCATATAACAATAAAATTAATTTTTATATATTGACTTTTATCCAGCTGCTTTGAAAAATTTATCTACACATTCTAATTCTTTATATTCTTTTGGATTTCCTCTGTACAGCATCATACAATCTATAACTATTGAGTAACAGTTTCACTTCTCTCTTTCCAATAATTTTTATCTTTTATATTTTTCTTTTTCTTACCCTATTTCACTGGGCTAAGACTTCTAAGAATGATGTCAAACAGACTGGTAACACAAGGATGGGGGCCTTCTTGTTATGTCTCTGAACTCATAAGATTGTGCTCAATATTTCATCATAAAGTATAACATTTATATAGCCTCGTTTGGTAGATACATTTTAATATATCGAGAAAGTTATCTTTCACATTTTCTGGAAACTTACTTTCAATAGAAACTAAGCAAAACAACTTTAAAGAAACTACTTCAGGAGTAAAAGTCTAAAAAAAAGTATAAAATAAAAGTAATAAATACAGAAACTGGTAAATTGGTAAACATGTGGGTAAACATAAATCTTAATTTAATTCAAATTTTAAATAATATCTGATTTGTGGGGATTTAAATAAATATAGATAGGAAAATGCAGAAGCTTAATTTGAAAACTCCCTGTTTTTACTACAGGAAACAAAAAATAAAAAAAATTCATATTCTCTCTCTCCCCACAAGCTCTCATATTTTCTGAGAAATTAGACCCAGAAAAATCAACCATCTCTAAAATTCAAGTAAATGATACCAGAATCCAAGCATAGCCACAAACATTTCTAATGGTGCAACAGAGAAGGACAGGATGTCTACAGCATCCCAAGACTCTTCAGCAAATATTCACTTCCTGAAAGGAAGTTCTCTGTAACAAAACTGATGTGAGAAGGGCTGAGATGTAACAGAACTCTAACTTCTCAGTAATGAAGAAAGAAGTTGCAGAAAGTGCCCAGGGGAGCCACAGTGAGCAGCTTTCAGAAAATACTCCTTTAAAAGTGAGTCATCACTTGGGCAGGCAACAGTCCCTTAATGATGGTTGCCTCTGAGGCAGCCTGTGAAACTCGGCGAGAATCACACGAGAAGTCATCTGAGCCAGACTACTCTGGGTTCAGAGGTACCCCTCTACACAGAAGCATCAAACTCTGTGGAAACAAGCTGTAGCTACAGCTATAGAAGAGCCTCTGAACTTATCTACAAAACAAAAATGGAGTTACAGATGTAAAAAAAAAAAAACAACAACAACAACAACAAACTTATGGTAACCAGGGGGTAAGGGAGGGAAGGGATAAACTGGAAGACTGAGATTGACATATACACACTATATTACATATAAAATTGATAACTAAGAAGAACCTACTATATAGCACAGGGAACTACTCATCACTCTGTAATGGCCTTTATGGGAAAAGAATTTTAAAAAGAGTGGATACATGTATATATACAAGAGATTCACTATGTTATATACCTGAAACTAACACCACTGCTGCTGCTACTGCTAAGTCGCTTCAGTCGTGTCCGACTCTGTGCGACCACATAGACAGCAGCCCACCAGGCTCCGCTGTCCCTGGGATTCTCCAGGCAAGAACACTGGAGTGGGTTGCCATTTCCTTCTCCAATGCATGAAAGTGAAAAGTGAAAGTGAAGTCGCTCAGTTGTGCCCAACTCTTCACGACCCCATGGACTGCAGCCCACCAGGCTCCTCCGTCCATGGGATTTTCCAGGCAAGAATACTGGAGTGGGGTGCCATTGCCTTCTCCCAACACCACACTGTAAATCAACTATATTCCAATTTAAAAAAATTTTTAAAGGACCTCTGAGCTGAGAGGCTTGGAAAACTTCCTAGGCCACTCCCTCCACCATCTCTACAAAATCTTCCTGCTAATCCTCTAAGAAAACTCAATTCTATCACCTTAGAATAACAACAAAAATATATTTGATAACATATAATCAGGGCTTCCCTAGTGGTTCAGTGGTAAAGACTCTACCTGTCAATGTAGACTCAGGTTTGATCCCTGGATCAGAAGGATCCCCTAGGTCAGAAGGATCCACTGGAAAAGGAAATGGCAACCCTCTCTAGTATTTTTGCTTGGGAAATCCCATGGACAGAGGAGCCTGGCAAGCTACATAGTCAATGGGGGCCACAAAAAGTTGGACATGACTTAGCAACTAACCAACAACAACATTATCAGAAAAGGGGGGAAATGAACAGCATAACCATTTTACAGATGATGAAAATTCACAAGGAAAATATATTTGCAAAACAGATAAAAAGTATAAAATAAGATTCTGCTTTCATCTCTGACATGTAAGGAATTTGGGAACAAGATTTCTATCCCTATAGGAAAAACTTTATTAAACTGAAAATCAAGGACATTTCTCTATCAGAGAACTGAGGTTTCAGGCCATTTCACCGAGCTGAATTCTGGAGAAGCAGGTGCATCCAGAGAGGTATAGCTCATGAGATATGCTTACCTGGAGCAGAAGCTGTGGGATGTCATGAGCTGGTATAAATGAATATTAAATAAAAATAATTTTGACAAATTACTGAAGACTAGGTGTGGACCATTTGAGAGCGAGAAATGTCTGAGACCCACAGTCATTGGGGAACCCCCTCACACTGATAAATTAATTAAGATTTGTTATATAAATATCATTAAATACAAAATCTTAGAGTACAGAGTTTAATTGGGGTCTAAAGATTACTTTTAGAGCCTTGAGCATAAAACATTTGGTAACAGTTTTTTTACTATAAAATAGTCCATATGAAGTTGAAAATTAATTTTAAAATATGTATCTACATTACCATAGCAGTTATAAAAATCAGTTTATTATAACCAATAATTCTGAAAATAGCTAATTTTAATAAGAATAAGGAAAATTAATACTATTATAGCAATACTATTGCCATCCCAGTAAAGAAAACAGACACTAAAATGACTTGAGAATAAAGGCTTTATTTGTATCTGATTAGTATATAAGACTAGTCGTTTAAATATTTTAATTTTTAAGACAAAACCTTACTAAATATTGTTAAAAATTTAAATGATTTTTTGTTATTAAATGTTATAAAAATATTAAGAGAATGATACAAATCTAGCAAAACAGGCATAGACTCTCTACTTGAGAAATTATAAAATAACAGTGAAAGAAATCAAAGATCTAAATTAATGGAGAGGTAGTCTATTTTATGGATTAGAAAAGTCCATATTATTAAAATATCAATTACTCCCAATTTGATAAACAGACTAAATATAATCAAAATCAAAATCCCAGCATGCTCTTTTTATAAATGTTCCTAAATGGATTCTAAAATCTACCAGGAAAGGCAAAAGTACTAGAAGAGCCAACACAGTTTTAAAAGGAGGAACAAGCTGGTGGACTGACCACAACTCAGTTTCGAAAGTACACATAGTTAATTAATCAATATAACATGTATCAGTAAAAGTATAAGCCAGTATATCAATGTAATAGAGTAGAAAACCCAGAAATAGACCCACACAAATATAGTCACTGATTTTTGACAAAGATGCAAAAGCAGTTTAACTGAGAAAGGATGTTTTTGGTTTCAGCAAATGGTTTTGCCAACTGGATACTCACATACAAAGGAAAAAAATGAGGCTCAACACAGACCTCACAGCTTAAGATTAACTCCAGATGGATCATAGACTTAAAAGGAAAACACAAACTATAATACACCCAGAAAAAAACAGGAGTAAACCTGAATAACCTTGGGTTTATTGAGTTTTCAGATACAACATATCTCAGGCATGAACCATGAAAGGAAAAAATAATCAGACATATTAAAATTAAAAACTTTTGCTCTATGAAAAAAATTACTAAGAAATTAGAAGGTAAGTCTCAGACTGCAGAAAATATTTACAAATCACTCATCTGACAAAGGATTTTTATCCAGATATGCAAAGAACTCTTCAGTTCAGTTTAGTTCAGTTGCTCAGTTGTGTCCAACTATTGGCAATCCCATTGACTGCAGCACGCCAGGCCCCCCTGTCCATCACCAACTCCCAGAGTTTACTCAAACTCATGTCCATGATAGAGAATGAAATGGCAACACACTCCAGTATTCTTGCCTAGAGAATCCCATGGACAGAGGAGCCTGGTGGGCTGCTGTCCATAGGTAGCACAGAGTCGGACACGACTGAAGCAACTTAGCATGCATGCATGCATTGGAGAAGGAAATGGCAACCCACTGCAGTGTTCTTGCCTGGAGAATCCCAGGAACAGAAGCATGGTGGGCTGCTGTCTGTGGGGTAGCACAGAGTTGGACACGAATGAAACGAAGCAGCATCAGCATGTCCATTGAGCTAGTGATTCCATAAAATCATCTCATCCTTTGCTGTCCCCTTCTCCTCCTGCCTTCAATCTTTCCCAGCATCAGGGTCTTTTCAAATGAGTCAGCTCTTTGCATCAGGTGGCCAAAGTATTGGAGTGTTAGCTTCAACATCAGTCCTTCCAAAGAACATTCAGGACTGATCTCCCTTAGGATGGACTGGTTGGATCTCTTTGTAGTCCAAGGGACCCTCAAGGGTCTTCTCAAACACCACAGTTCAAAAGCATCAATTCTTCGGTGCTCAGCTTTCTTCACAGTCCAACTCTCACATCCATCCATACATGACTACTGGAAAAATCATAACCTTGACTAGACAGACTTTGATGGCAAAGTAATGTCTCTGCTTTTTAATATGCTGTCTAGGTTGGTCATACCTTTTCTTCCAAGGAAAAAGTGTCTTTTTATTTCATGGCTGTAGACATCATCTGCAGTGATTTTGGAGCCCAATAAAATAAATTCTGCCACTGTTTCCACTCTTTTCACTCTTTCCCTATCTGTTTGCCATGAAGTGATGGGACTAGATGTCATGATCTTAGTTTTCTGAATGTTGAGCTTTAAGCTAACTTTTTCACTCTCCTCTTTCACTTTCATCAAAAAGCTTTTTAGTTCCTCTTCATTTTCTGCCATAAGAGTGGTGTCATCTGCATATCTGAGGTTATTGATATTTCTCCCAGCAATCTTGATTCCAGCTTGTGCTTCTTCCAGCCCAGTGTTTCTCATGATGTACTCTGCATAGAAGTTAAATAAGCAGGGTGACAGTATACAGCCTTGACGGACTCCTTTTCCTATTTGGAGCCAGTCTGTTGTTCCATGTCCAGTTCTAACTGTTACTTCCTGACCTGCATACAGATTCCTCAAGAAGCAGGTTAGGTGGTCTGGTATTCCCATCTCTTTCGGAATTTTCCACAGTTTATTGTGAGCCACACAGTCAAAGGCTTTGGCATAGTCAATAAAGCAGAAATAGCTGTTTTTCTGGAACTCTCTTGCTTTTTTGATGATTCAGCAGATGTTGGCAATTTGATCTCTGGTTCCTCTCCCTTTTCTAAAACCAGCTTGAACATCTGGAAGATCATGTTTCATGTATTGCGGAAGCCTGGCTTGGAGAATTTTGAGCATTACTTTACTAGCGTGTGAGATGAGTGCAATTGTGTGGTAGTTTGAGCATTCTTTGGTATTGCCTTTCTAGGGAAATATAAATCAAAACGACAATGAAACATCGCTAGACACCTATTAGAATGACTAAAATCTGAAACATTGACAATTCCAAAGGCTAGCAAGGAAATTGAGCAGCAGCAACCTCCGTCACTGCTCAAGAGAAAGGAAAATGATATAGCCAGTTTAGAGGAAGCTTGATGGTTCTTATAAAATTTATCATAGACTTAAATATTCATGCTCTTAAGTATTTACCCAATTGACTTGATAACTTATTTCTACACAAAACCAGCAAGCAAATTTTTAAAGCAGTTTTATTTGTAATCACAAAAAAAAAAACCTTCAACTATCTTGATGTACTCAATAAGCAAATACATAAACAAACTTTGATGCATTGATGCATAAGTAAATTTGGTAAATTGATTCCGTGGACTACTCTTAAGGAAGCAAAATCAATGAGCTATTAACCTACACAAGCAAGGATGAATCCTAAGTATGCATTAAAAGAAGCCAGCCTGAAAATGCTACATACTATATGATTCCAACTAAATGTCATTCTGAAAAAGGCAAAATACGGCTACCCATTCCAGTATTCTTGGGCTTCCCTGGTGGCTCAGACAGCAAAGAATCTGCCTGCAATGCAGGAGACCTAGGTTCAATCCCTGGGTTGGGAAGACCCCTTGGAGAAGGGCATGGCAACCCTCTCCAGTATGCTTGCCTGGAGAATCCCCATGGACAGAGGACCCTGATGGTCTACAGTTCATGCCTTTGCAAGGACTCAGACACGACTGAGCGACTAAGCACAGCACATAGCTATAGTAGGATCAGTGCTTGCCAGAGGCTCAGGGGCAGAGGAAGGTAGCATGGAGACTAGTTTTTAGCATGGTGAGTCTATTCTGTATGGTATTATAATTGTGGATATAGAACATGATACCTTTGTCACAAGCCATAGAATTTTAAGGCACAAAGAGTGAACTTTACTGTATGCAAATTTTTTAAAAATATTTTAGAAGTTTCAGGGATCCCAGGATAAAGCCAGTTACACAGGCTCCAAACAAAAGGTTTTCAACTTCCAAGAGAACAGGGTATGTTATTTAAATGAGTCTTTCCTGAAGAACTATTAAGAGACAAATTTAACCTACTTCACCCAAAAAAATGAGTGAAGAAAGATCGACACAAGGACTAGTGAACCAAAACTTCAGTAAAAATATAAAATAGAAGAAGTGATCTCAGAAACAATTATCTGGTTCCTGATTTTAAAAAGAATGTTCATATTTGCCTTCATTGCCTCTGTACCCTATGGACTTGCAGTGTCTTTTATTATGTGAGGAAATTATTTTCTATTCCTAATTCACAATGAGTTTTTATATCATTAATCGATTTTGTGTTTTTTTCTGTATATATTATTATTTTTATGTCTATCTTCTTTAATCCCTTCCTTGTTGTCCTGAGCTAACTCCTACATAGCTATAGTATTTTAGGTACTTTTTTACATTGCTGCTTTAAGTATATACCCACTTTTTAAGAATATTTAAATCCACCTGTAGCATTGGAAATGTTTTCCTACATTCTATTCTTGGAATAATTCAAGAGATATTGAAGCTTTCAGAAAATTGAGTCTGCTAATATTTTGATATGTAAATTTTAACCACTGTTCAATTTTTAATGGTTATAAATATATGCAGATCATTTTTAACTCAGGTTTGATCAATATTATTTTTAAAATATTTCCTGTTTTATTCTGTTATTAATTTAGTGCCATTAAGTGACTTTTATTGTTTTCTTTTTATATATGAATCTATGAGTCATATCCTCTGCTTCATTTCTAACAGTATTTTATAGCTTGAACTTTTTAAGTTGATAAATAGTAGTTTCTCTGTAGGAAATCATAGCATAGAAATATAATGTATAAATTGCAAGCCTGTAGAAGGAAATGGCAACCCACTTCAGTGTGCTTGCCTAGAGAATCCCAGGGACAGAGGAGCCTGGTGGGCTGCCATCTATGGGGTTGCACAGAGTTGGACACGACTGAAGCGACTTAGCAGTAGAAGGAAAATAAATAGAATGAAAAAAGTCAATCCAAAAGAAAGCAAGGAAAAAGAAAAACAGAATCCAAGATAAAGTGAGACAAGTAGACATCAAAAAAAAAGGATACAAAAATAAAAGCAAGTATGTAGTTATAAAAATAAATATGAATAGATGAAGCTCACAAAGCTAAGAGTTGAACTCAGGATACAACAACAACAACAACAAAAAAGAATGAATATTATAATATGAAGCCTATGTTTATAAATTGAATGCCTACTAACTTGTTGCAATGTTTATTAAAATAAGGCATTTGTGCTTGCCTGACTAGAACATTCTCCTTTAAAACACAAGGAAAAATAAAAATATGATGTACAGCCCACCTTCCCACAAAAAAAGAACAAACCCAAAGCATATTGAAGGACATAAAGATAAAAGCAAAATTAATATTAATGGATGTAAAACAATGATATAAAAGACTTTTTTAAGTAGATATTATACTCTAAAATTACTAATGAAACAGACAAAACCCTGATGAGAGTTACCAATAAAAAAAAGAGAAGGCACAAATTAACAACATTTGGAATAAAAGAGGCAAATTATATATAAAGTAAAAATTTTAATATAAGCAATCTGTTAACATAATAGATAAGTAAACATGAAAATATAGATGTCAAATGCCAAAAACTTTTTAAAACTGGCTCAAGAAGACTTCTGCTATTTATGTAAACATTACATAATTTGAATAAGAAGTTAAAAACAGTCTCCACAAAGAAAACCACAAACCCAGACAGTCCAATTAGTGAGTTTCTAGAAACTGTCAAAGATAAAATATTCCGACTTACAAAACTTTTCTAGAGTTTTATTTTTTAAAAAAAGAGGCCCAACTCCTGAAATTGTTTATGAAACTAGTGTAAATAGATACCACAACCACACAAGTATCAGAAAACAAGAGACTAACCTCATTCGTGAACACACATTCAAAACCATAAACAAAATAATCTAAATTTTAATTATATTTAAAATATAATAAATCATAGGCAAGTTTGTTTTAAATACAGGAATGCAAAGTTGGCTAACTTTTTTTAATTCACTTATTTTAATTGGAGTCTAATTACTTTACAATATTGTAGTGGTTTTTGCCACACATTGACATGAATCAGCCATGGATGTACATGTGTTCCCCATCCTAAACCCTTCTCCCACCTCCCTCCTCATCCCATCCCTCAGGGTCATCCCAGTGCACCAGCCCCAAGCATCCTGTATCATGCATCGAACCTGGACTGGCAATCTATTTCACATATGATAATATACATGTTTCAAATCATCCCATCCTCACCTTCTCCCACAGAGTCCAAAAGTTTGTTTGTTATATCTGTGTCTCTTTTGCTGTCTCACATATAGGGTCATTGTTACCATCTTTCTAAATTCCATATATATGAATTAATATACTGTATTGGTGTTTTTCTTTTTGACTTACTTCACTCTGTAAATAGGCTCCAGTTTCATCCACCTCATTAAAAAGGATACAAATGCATTCTTTTTAATAGCTGAGTAATATTCCATTGTGTATATGTACCACAGCTTTCTTATCCATTCATCTGCCAATAACACCTAGATTGCTTCCATGTCCTGGCCATTGTAAACAGTACTGCAATAAACAGTGGGGTACACGTGTCTCTTTCAATTCCGGTTTCCTCAGTGTTTATGCCCAGCAGTGGAATTGCTGGGTTGCATAGCACTTCTGTTTCCAGTTTTTTAAGGAAATCTACACATTGTTCTCCATAGTGCCTGTACTGGTTTGCATTCCCACCAACAGTGTAAAAGGGTTCCCTTTTCTCTGTACCCTCTCCAGCATTTATTGTTTGTAGACTTTTTGATAGCAGCCATTCTGACCATTGTGAAATGGTACCACGTTGTGGTTTTGATGTGCATTTTTGATAATGAGTGATGTTGAGCATCTTTTCATGTGTTTGTTAGCCATCTGTATGTCTTCTTTGCAGAAATTTCTGCTTAGTTCTTTGGCCCATTTTTTTATTGGGTCGTTTATTTTTCTGGAATTGAGCTGCAGGAGTTGCTTGTATACTTTTGAGATTAATTCTTTGTCAGTTACTTCACTGCTATTATTTTCTCCCATTCTGAAGGCTGTCTTTTCATCTTGCTTATAGTTTCCTTCATTGTGCAAAAGCTTTTAAGTTTAATTAGGTCCCATTGTTTATTTTTGCTTTTATTTCCATTACTCTGGGAGGGGGGGTCATAGAGGATCCTGCTATGATTTACATCAGAGAGTGTTTTGCCTATGTTTTCCTCTAGGAGTTTTATAGTTTCTGGTCTTACGTTTAGATCTTTAATCCATTTTGAGTTTATTTTTTTGTATGGTGTTAGAAGGTGTTCTAGTTTCATTCTTTTACAAGTGGTTGACCAGTTTTCCCAGCACCACTTGTTAAAGAGATTGTCTTGTCTCCATTCTATATTCTTGCCTCTTTTGTCAAAATTAAGGTGTCCATAGGTGCATGAGTTTATCTCTGGGCTTTCTATTTTGTTCCATTGATCTATATTTCTGTCTTTGTGCCAGTACCATACTGTCTTGATGACTGTGGCTTTGTAGTAGAGTCTAATGTCAGGCAGGCTGACTCCTCCAGTTCCATTCTTCTTTCTCAAGATTGCTTTGGCTATTTGAGGTTTTTTGTATTTCCACACAAACTGTGAAATTATTTGTTCTAGCTCTGTGAAAAATACTATTGGTAGCTTGATAGGGATTGCGTTGAATCTGTAGATTGCTTTGGGTAGTATACTCATTTTCACCATATTGATTCTTCCAATTCATGAACATGGTATATTCCTCCATCTATCTGTCATCTTTGATTTCTGTCATC
This sequence comes from Capra hircus, assembly GCF_001704415.2. Taxonomy (NCBI): domain Eukaryota; kingdom Metazoa; phylum Chordata; class Mammalia; order Artiodactyla; family Bovidae; genus Capra; species Capra hircus. Next base: position 16,378,355 of record NC_030827.1, read on the forward strand.
AGTGTTTTAGTTTTCTATATATAAGTCTTTTGTTTCCTCAGGTAGATTTATTCCTAAGTATTTTATTCTTTTTGTTGCAATGGTGATAGAATTTTTTCCTTAATTTCTCTTTCTCTTTTCTCATTGTTAGTGTATAGTAATGCAAGGGGTTTCTGTATGTTAATTTTATATCCTGCAACTTTACTGTATTCATTGATTATCTCTAGAAATTTTCTGGCAGTCTTTAGGGTTTTCTACATAGAGGATCATGTCATCTGCAAACAGTGAGAATTTTACTTTTACAATCTGGATTTCTTTATTTCTTTTTCTTCTGATTGTTGTGCCAAAACTTCCAAAACTATGTTGAATAGTACTGGTTAGAGTGGCCACCCTTGTCTTCTTCCTGACTCTAGAGGAAATGCTTTCAATTTTTCACCACTAAGGATAGCACGGGTGGCTGCAACAGGCACACATAGAACGGGCGGCTGTGACCAGTACACATAGCACTGCTGAGAGGAACTACCGCACATCCGAGGTCAGGGGCAGTGGCTGGGAGGAGCTAGCCCACGCCCGAGGCCAGGGGTGATGGCCCAGGGGAGCTACCCCACGTCAAAAGATCTGTGGCTGCGTGGGCACAGGAGGGCCTAGAGGAGCTATTTGACATTCAAGGTCAGAAGGGACAGCAGTGAGGAGATACCCCTTGTCCAAGGTAAGGAGCAGTGGCTGCACTTTGCTGGAGCACATGTGAAGAGATACCCCACGTCCAAAGTAAGAGAAACCCAAGTAAGATGGTAGGTGTTGCAAGAGGACATCAGAGGGCAGACACACTGAAACCATACTCACAGAAAACTAGTCAATCTAATCACACTAGGAGCACAGCCTTGTCTAACTCAATGAAACTAAGCCATGCCCCTGGGGCAACACAAGATGGGCAGGTCACGGTGGAGAGGTCTGACAGAATGTGATCCACTGGAGAAGGGAATGGCAAACCACTTCAGTATTCTTGCCTTGAGAACCCCATGACTTCCCTGCCCCTGGGATTCTTCAGGCAAGAACACTGGAGTGGGTGGCCATTTCCTTCTCCAATGCATGAAAGTGAAAAGTGAAAGTGAAGTCGCTTAGTCATGCCCAACTGTTACCGACCCATGGACTGCAGCTTACCAGACTCCTCTGTCCATGGATTTTCCAGGCAAAAGTACTGGAGTGGGGTGCCACTGCCTTCTCCGCATGAACAGTATAAAAAGGCAAAATGATAGGATACCGAAAGGGGAACTCCCCAGGCTGGTAGGTGCCCAATATGCTACTGGAGATCAGTGGAGAAATAACTCCAGAAAGAATGAAGGGACGGAGCCAAAGCAAAAACAATACCCAGTTGTGGATGTGACTGGTGATAGAAGCAAGGTCTGATGCTGTAAAGACAATATTGTATAGGAACCTGGAATGTCAGGTCCATGAATCAAGGCAAATTGGAAGTGGTCAAACAGGAGATGGCAAGAGTGAATGTCAACATTCCAGGAATCAGTGAACTAAAATGGACTAGAATGGGTGAATTTAACTCAGATGACCATTATATCTACTACTGTGGGCAGGAATCCCTTAGAAGCAATGGAATAGCCACGATGGTCAACAAAAGAGTCTGAATAGCAGTACTTGGATGCAATCTCAAAACTGACAGAATGATCTCTGTTCGTTTCCAAGGCAAACCATTCAATATCACAGTTATCCAAGTCTATGCCCCAACCAGTAATGCTGAAGAAGCTGAAGTTGAACAGTTCTATGAAGACCTACAAGACCTTTTAGAACCAACATCCAAAAAAGATGTCCTTTTCATTATAGGGGACTGGAATGCAAAAGTAGGAAGTCAAGAAACACCTAGAGTAACAGGCAAATTTGGCCTTAGAATGCGGAATGAAGCAGGGCAAAGACTAATAGAATTTTGCCAAGAAAATGCACTGGTCATAGCAAACACCCTCTTCCAACAACATGAGAAGACTCTACACATGGACATGACCAGATCATCAACACTGAAATCAGACTGATTACATTCTTTGCAGCCAAGATGGAGAAGCCCTATACAGTCAGCAAAAACAAGACCAGGAGCTGACTGTGGCTCAGATCATGAACTCCTTATTGCCAAATTCAGACTAAAATTGAAGAAAGTATGGAAAACCACTAGACCATTCAGGTATGACCTAAATCAAATCCCTAATGATTATACAGGGGAAGTGAGAAATAGATTTAAGGGTCTAGATCTAATAGATAGAGTGCCTGATGAACTATGGATGGAGGTTCATGACATTGTACAGGAGACAGGGATCAAGACCATCCCCAAGGAAAAGAAATGCAAAAACACAAAATGGCTGTCTGGGGAGGCCTTACAAATAACTGTGAAAAGAAGAGAAGTGAAAAGCAAAGGAGAAAAGGAAAGATGTAAGCATCTGAATGCAAAGTTCCAAAGAATAACAAGAAGAGATAAGAAAGCCTTCCTCAGTGATCAATGCAAAGCAATAGAGGAAAACAACAGAATGGGAAAGACTAGAGATCTCTTCAAGAAAATTAGAGATACCAAGGGAACATTTCATGCAAAGATGGGCTCAATAAAGGACAGAAATGGTAGGGACCTAACAGAAGCAGAAGATATTAAGAGGTGGCAAGAATACATAGAAGAACTGTACAAAAAATATCTTCAAGACCAAGATAATCACGATGGTGTGATCACTCACCTAGAGCCAGACATCCTGGAATGTGAAGTCAAGTGGGCCTTAGAAAGCATCACTACGAACAAAGCTAGTGGAGGTGATGGAATCCCAGTGGAGCTATTTCAAATCCTGAAAGATGATGCTGTGAATATGCTGCACTCAATATGCCAACAAATTTGGAAAACTCAGCAATGGCCACAGGACTGGAAAAGGTCAGCTTTCATTCATATCCGAAAGAAAGGCATTGCCACAGAATGCTCAAACTACCGCACAATTGCACTCATCTCACACGCTAGTAAAGTAATGCTCAAAATTCTCCAAGCCGGGCTTCAGCAATACATGAAACGTGAACTTCCAGATGTTCAAGCTGGTTTTAGAAAAGGCAGAGGAACCAGAGATCAAATTGTCACCATCTGCTGGATCATGGGAAAAGCAAGAGAATTCCAGAAAAACAGCTATTTCTGCTTTATTAACAATGCCAAAGCCTTTGACTATGTGGATCACAATAAACTATGGAAAATTCTAAAAGAGATGGGAATACCAGACCACCTCTCCTTCCTCTTGAGAAACCTAGATGCAGGTCAGGAAGCAACAGTTAGAACTGGACATGGAACAACAGACTGGTTCCAAATAGGAAAAGGAGTACGTCAAGGCTGTATATTGTCACCCTGCTTATTTAACTTCTATGCAGAGTACATCATGAGAAACGCTGGGCTGGAAGAAGCACAAGCTGGAATCAAGATTGCTGGGAGAAATATCAATAACCTCAGATATGCATATGACACCACTCTTATGGCAGAAAGTGAAGAGGAACTCAAAAGCCTCTTGATGAAATTGAAAGAGGAGAGTGAAAAAGTTGGCTTAAAGCTCAACACTCAGAAAACGAAGATCATGGCATCTGGTCCCATCACTTTGTGGGAAATAGATGGGGAAACAGTGTCAGACTTTATTTTGGGGGGCTCCAAAATCACTGCAGATGGTGACTGCAGCCATGAAATTAAAGGATGCTTACTCCTTGGAAAATAAGTTATGACCAACCTAGATAGCATATTGAAAAGCAGAGACATTACTCTGCCAACAAAGATCCATCTAGTCAAGGCTATGGTTTTTCCAGTGGTCATGTATGGATGTGAGAATTGGACTGTGAAGAAAGCTGAGCGCTGAAGAATTGATGCTTTTGAACTGTGGTGTTGGAGAATACTCTTGAGAGTCGCTTGGACTGCAAGGAGATCCAACCAGTCCATTCTGAAGGAGATCAGCCCTGGCATTTCTTTGGAAGGAATGATGCTAAGGCTGAAACTCCAGTACTTTGGCCACCTCATGCAAAGAGCTGACTCCTTGGAAAAGACTCTGATGCTGGGAGGGATTGGGGGCAGGAGGAGAAGCGCATAACAGATGATGAGATGGCTGGATGGCATCACTGACTCGATGGATGTGAGTCTGAGTGAACTCTGGGAGTTGGTGATGGACAGGGAGGCCTGGCATGCTGCAATTCACGGGGTCGCAAAGAGTCGGACATGACTGAGTGACTGAACTGAACTGAACTGATGTAGAGGATCATGTCATCTGCAAACAGTGAGATTTTTACTTCTTTTTAATCTGGGCTCCTTTTATTTATTTTTCTTCACTGATTGTTGGGCTAAAACTTCCAAAACTATGTTGAATATTAGTGGTGAGAGTGTCCACCCTTGTCTTGTTCCTGACTTTAGGGGAAATGCTTTCAATTTTTCACTACTAAGGATAAAGTTTATTTAATTTACTACATTAATGGACTAAAGGAAAGAACAATGGATTGTTATCAATAATGAAGGAAATCATTCAAAACTCATTATCCTTTTATGATAAACAGTTTATCATATAACTAAAATGAACAACAAAAAAATCAAGCTAGTTAAAGAATAGACTCTCTTATCTGATAAAATGATAATGTACTATTTTTTAAATGTACAGGTGACAAAAATATGAGTAGATATGTGGTCAGGGGCTTTATCTAATGTGTTAAATGGAGAAATTTGAAGGGAATATTTTGGGGAATGTTAAAGGATTTCAAGCAAATTCTCTGTCCATTTTGAAAAGATAGCTCTATGGGATATGCAAGAGAGAAACTATAGATAATGGTCTACAATCTAGTGATTTCTAGTGTATAACTAAAATACAGAGGAATTAGTTTGGAAAGGAAGGGAGCAATATAAGAGGTATTGAAGTAAAGCGAAGTAAAAGATATATTAATCTGAAAATCCCAATTTATCTTATCAGTTCAGTCACTCAGTCGGGTCTGACTATTTGTGACCTCATGTACTGCAGCACACCAGGCCTCCCTGTCCATCACCAACTCCTGGAGTTTACCCAAACTCATGTCCATTAATTTGTCCTATACACATTAATATATATAAAATAGATCATCAGCAAAGGTCTACTGTACAGCACAGGGAATTCAACTCAATATTCTGTAATAACATATATGGGAAAAGAATCTGGAAAAAGTAAACATATATGTATGACTGAATGAATTTGCTGAATACCTGAAACTAACACAACATTGTAAATCAATTATACCCCCATATAAAATAAAAATTAGATAAAAAACAATGTAGAAGACTCATAAAACATTGCCTGTGAAGGGAGGAAAAGCAGAAATAGTGAATATGTTTAACATTATCGATTGCATGGTAGGGGGATGTGTAAGTCTCACTACCTGGAGGTGGGACATAGAACTACCCTATAAGCAGCTGTGTGGGCAAGGGTACAGCTCAGCAGAACTGTGAGTGGTAACAGTAAGTATACTGCTTGAAGCCATTCATTTAGAGAAGGTCATCCAAAGACAAATTACAGAGGTATATTTAAAAGAAAAACAAAAAGAGGAGCACAAAAAGGAACTAAAAATGAACAGCCAAGGAAATCAGAGGAGAACTAGAGGAGACTTGTCAGTGAAGGTTTTAAGAAGAAACTGTTCAACCATATACAATACTCAAAACTATAATTCCCTTCTCTTGCCTCCTTTTCACCAATCATAAATCTTCAAATTGTACAAGATCTTTTGCATAGGCCATTAATGAATATCTGTCAGCCAGTGCTATCAGATTCTGATCAAGAAAAAAGCACACATGTTTATTCCTGCCTCTTACTTGCCTTAAATGAAAGCTAGTTAACTTCATCTGTCCAAGCAGAGTAAAATAGTTGCCATTAAGAAGGCATTGGTTAGGGCAAATTCTCCACTAACTGAATTATACATTAGACAGCCTACTGGAAAATATTTCGCACAGAAAATGAGACAAATAGTACAACTATAATGGAGAATGGACTTCCAATTATTGAGCTTGATAAAGGAAGAATAGAACCCAACCAAGGCAAAACATTAGGATAAAAGAACTGTAAGTGGAAAATAGCAAACACTGCCCAAGGGAGAGTAATGTTAAACCATTTAAATCCACCTTAGAGCTAATTTCCAAGAATTTAATCAATTGTGATCTTTTTTCTCAGAAAGAAGAAACTGCAACATTGATAAAAGAAGGAAAATACATACTATGTTATTACTGTTTCAACAGCCATCACTTAATTCCAGTCCAAACACAATTCTACTCCCCAGAAATGACGTTTTTAATAGTATCAGACTGCCTTTCATTTAATAATATTCCCAAGAGAGGGAACCAAAAAACTGTGGCTTTTTGATTCTTCATAATCCTGAGTGGTCATATACTGATTAGATTTACACAAGCACTCAAAGTACCTATACAATTTGAGACAAAAGTTTGGGAAGGTTGGTGAACCAGCCTAGCAACATAATGATTGTTGATATATCAGACTTAAATATCTGGTAACCAGATAGTCGGTGGCAATTTCTCCTGTAGTCCCAGAATTGTGTCTAAAGCTGAGGAAGGCAACCTACAATCCAAAGCCAATAAATTATCCCTAGTAACAAAAGTGTTATAGAAGTCAACAGAGTTTCAGTAAACAGCCATAGATTAATTATATCAAATCTTCATGATGATATGCACACCCTGCTTTATTTAAAACAGACAACTAGCAAAGACTTACTGCATAGCATGGGGAACTCTGCTCAATACTCTGTAATAACCTAAATGGGAAAAGAATTTGAAAAAGAATAGATTCATGTATATGTATAACTGAATCCCTTTGCTATATACCTGAAACTAACATAACATTGTTAATCAAATATACTCCAATATAAAAATTTTTTTTTAATTTAAAGAAAAGAAAAAAACAATGAGACGAAAATATGTTGCTTTGTTGCTAAGTCTCTTCAGTCGTGTCCAACTCCTTACAACCCCATGGACTCAAGCCAACCAAATTCCTCTGCCCATGGGATTCTCCAAGCAAGAATACTGGAGTAGGTTGCCATACCCTTCTCCAAGGGATCTTCTCAACTCAAGGGTCAAGACAATGCACCAGATCAAGGTTACTCAACTTGGGCTCAAAGAACATCCAAATAAGTTAGCAGATATTATCAGAGAAGTGGTTTGTTCAGTTTTGTAGAGAAAGTTCTAAAAGTAGTCAAGTTTCCAGGTGAAATTTGAATTCCCGCTTTGAGATCCTGCTGCTGCTAAGTCGCTGCAGTCATGTTCAACCCTGTGCAACCCCATAGACAGCAGCCCACCAGGTTCCTCAGTCCCTGGGATTCTCCAGGCAAGAACACTGGAGTGGGTTGCCATTTCCTTCTCCAAAGCATGAAAGTGAAAAGTGAAAGTGAAGTCATTCAGTCACGTCTGACTCTTTGCAACCCCATGGACTGCAGCCTACCAGGCTCCTCCGTCCATGGGATTTTCCAGGCAAGATTATCTATGTTTGGGTTAATGCTCACACTGCCTTTTCTTTCAAGTCATCAGACAGTATATAAAGCTTTCTAAATTAATGTATTTCATAACATGTTTTGTAATGAACTTTTAGAGCTTGTAGTATACTTGCAGCTAATAATAATTTTATAATACTGAACTAAACATTTTAAAAGCATATTAATTTCTATGTTATCAATCAGACCTTAACATCTTTATGCATAATGAAGATATCAAAAAAGTAGAACTCTTCTAAAAATTACCAGAAAATGTAATTGTTACAAGATGAGGGCTCATTTAAATGCTAATAAAATCTATCTTTTCACATATCAGACATTTTCAGAGTTAACCTTATTTGGCCATAATTTATAACAAAATAATAAAACTGACTTTCAGAAGAGTTTGACTTTTTACATTTAGAAGATTATAATTATCCTTTTGTCCTCTGAGGCTTATAATTTGATAGCATGCCACTCTTAATAAATAGACCAGTTTTGCAATTCTAATATAATCCTATCACATTTTATTATTAGATGATCATTAACACTTAAACCCAATGATTTATTCTTGCCCTCTGTTAATATATACTGTCATTGCTTATAAAAGAAATTGAAGGAAACAGAATGTGCTTTTCCTGGGAAGAGGGATGCAATTTGTAATAAACTGACAAGCAAACCTCATTAATAGCTTCCACACAGTATCCTCATTTTTATCTAAACATTTAACCAGTTCAAAAATTTTTTAAATAAAATAAAAATACCAATAGGACATAATGAGCCCAGGTACAAACCGTATAGAGAGGGAATCTACTGGGACAGTATCCTTGTTCAGACAACTATAAAGTACCACCTTCTGGTGCAATGAATGTAGCCTCTCTCCTTAAAATGGGCCAAAAGCAAATTCAGAATCTTAATTTTAATTCAAAGGGGCTCTACTGTGAAGAAGTGACCATCTTGACACTAATGGCATAGAACAGAACAGGATAGAATACTTATAGGAGAACTAATATAATAAAACTGAAAATCTGAAGGAGATCAAAACAGAGACAGTTCTCTCATCCGACCAAAGTTTTCACTATTTTCTTGGAAAGGAGGAAGCAAAATACGAATCCCAAAACCCTAGTGTATCGTATTTTAGTTGTTGCATCTACAAAATAGCTAAATTCTATAAAGTTCCAAGTCTATAATTTGTGTTCCATTATTTACAGGATATCTTGTGTTGTTGTGATGAAGTCCCCCTAGGACTAGAAATTATAGTTATGTGGCCTTTGTGGACCCTGTTGAACTAGGACTGATGCCCAAAATGGGCAGATCATCCAAGTAAACCTGCCTTACAGAACAGTACCATAACATTTATTCCTGAGTAACAGAAATGTAACACTTGAGTTTATTTATTCTTTGAAAATCATTCATGGAGCACCTAGAATGTATACTGTTCTGAGAAATACAGAGATAATAAATCATGAGTGGGTAAGGAGAGGGTTGCTAAGGCATATGAATAAATGCCAGGATGATGACATATCAGAATCTCCTGCTTCCCCCGCATAGCTACTTCCCACCAACTATTCTATAATGGCACTGGGCCACACATATCTTACAAACATTTCTACTTGATTATAGTAAGTTACTAGGGAGAAGGGATTGATGTTCAAGTATGTATTCCCAGAGAATTACAAATATAATGAGTACTTTGGAGTATGCTTTAGGAATTAATGAATTCAAAGAAGAGAAACTTATTATCAGTTCATGTAATCTGGAAAGATGTCAAGAAAAAGCAGGCAACTCAACAGAAAATGAAAGAATGAAGAAATTATGTTACAGAAACTAGTGGGAGGTAATTTAGGAACAAATGCCTCTGGTCTGGATTATGTAGCTGGAAGTTCTGCACCCTGTCTCCTTCAGACTTCTCCTGCCCTATGATCTTCTCCTAGATTGGCCTTCAAAAATTAGCACCTACAAAAAAAATGAACAATTAGTGAAGACAAAGGGAGCTGATTTTTATTTTAATTTTCCAGACATGCTCAGGTAATGGAGGAAAAAGATAAAGTTTCTATTTGAATTTTTCCAAACAAATTATAGCTGTACACAGAGCAATATTTTTCAAATAAGTCCTGTTCTCTTAGGACAATTTGTCTGTGTAACTGCATGTTAAGGGCTAAACTGGGTCCCCTCAAAAATTCATATGTTAAAGTCCTACCACCTTCATACCTCAGAACTTCATTGTATTTATTAGGAGTCTCTAAAGAGGTAACTGAATTGGAATGAGCTCATTGAGGTGGGCCCTAATCCAACATGATTGATGTCCTTAGAAGAACAGGAAGTGTGGAATGGGCACATAGAGGGAAGAGGATGTAAAGGCAACAGGGAGAAAACAACGATCTAACAAGTCCAAAAGAGAGGCCTGGAACATATTCTTCCCTCAGAAGGAGCCAACCCCACCAATGCTTAATCCAGGACATCCAGCCTCTAGAACTGTGAGAAAATAAATTCCAGTAGTTTAAGTCACCAGGCCTGTGGCACTTTGTTTCAGCAGCCCTAGAAAACCAATACACTACATTTAAATTTTGGAACCCTAATATAGCCATGTTTCAGCTGGGTTTACCTTCATTCCCCCCAGGTGGTTGGAAAACTCTGTCCATCTTGAACACTCAGATGAAGTGATCAGAAGAAGGTGGAGGGCCTCCCACTTTTGCATGGAGGGGATATTAGGGCAAACCAGTGACCTTGGAGATAACTGATCCCCCATTCTGACTTTCTCCCAGAGAACGCAAAGTCATCCCAGCCACTGAACTATCTCTTAGGCAAAAAAAAGAAAGAAAATATTTCTGTAACAAGGCAATGACCTCTACTGGAAGTTGTGTGGAATTACAGAGAATTCCAGTTAGTTCCAAGCCTGAGGGAGAAAAAATAAAATAGAACAGGCTAAAATGTTAAGAAGCTATGACCTCAGGGAAATTTGTAAGGGAGAACACTGTTACCATCAACCATTAAATGAGTATAAATTAAAAGGAAGTGTAGCAGAGCAGAAACAGAAAACCTTCAAATCATGTGTAGTTTATTGCTGCTGAGGGCACAGTGGGCGAGAGGGAGGAACACACGCACTCAGGGGTGTCTCCATATTGAGAGTCCTCTGAAGGATTTCTAGCTCCTTGCTACCCAGGGTGTACTCAGGGGACCAGCAGCAAAGGCCCCAGCCCAGAGTTGCTGAATGAAAGTCTAAACTTTTTAACAAGGTTCCCAGAAGATCTGCTAACGCATTAAAGCTTAAGATGCACCTTATTCACAAAGGTGAGATTTTAGTGCTTCTCTAATTCCAGGTGGGAAAAGGCAAGTCAACGCAAAAGAAGGCATCATACATGACCCAGTTCTGGGTTCTAAGCTCGTGCATTAGTGCATGTTATCCAACTATCCATAAAATACACAAATTGAATAACACATGTTTAATTAGCCTTTTTTTTTTAATTTTAAAATCTTAAAATTCAACTAATGACAGATTGGAACTCTCTGATTTCCAGGGTTTTCTATGGAAATGCTGATCCTTCTTGCCCTCGTATTAATCATCTTATGTCAGGGAATCAGGGAGTGTGGATTTGAACTCTCCTTAATGAATGTATTTCACATACCAGAATTACCTCGGCAATTTGCTCAACAGCTTTAGAAGCCACTACTAGGTTGTAGTTCAAATTCATTTCATCTGTTTCTTAAAATGGCCATATTGCTCATCTTCACACTATTGTAAAACATGGTACCAAGAAACAGTTATTTTTGCTATCAAAAAAGACATATTGTTTTCTTGTAAATGCCCCCCTAAACCAGGGTATATTAATCTGCTTAAAGCTGCAGTTTAGTTTTAGTGAATGTTTAATAACCAACTTTCAAAGTAAAAGTTGAAGCCTTAATTTGTAGAACTTGTGATTTGTCATAGTGTAAATTCTCCAGTCTTGAAGAACATCAAGATACCAATACGATCATGAAGCCAGGGAAATATGTGCACAATTTCCTGATGGTAGTACAAGCAGGCACCACCATCTACTTCCAAAATACTGCCAAATACCTTCCCCTTTCCCAGACTATTTCCTGTATTATCTTCAAAATCCATGTCAGTGCACAGCTTGATATAAAGTACTAATTTTAATAATGATGTGATGAATGTTTCTTTATTATAATAAAATGGTGATACATCATAAAAATTTAATGCTATTAAAACTCTCAGGAGCAGAGATGCAAAACAGCTACTACTCTAGTACCAATACCCTTCCCAAACTTACCTGTAGGAGGCAGTCTTCTACATAAAGAAGGCTAAGTTTGTAATATTTAGTAATCTTGCAACTATCCCAAAGTAGTACTCCTAGTTAGGTCAACCCTTCCCACAATCTTCATTTACATTTTCTGGAAGGTCAGGAAGATCCCCTGGAGAAGGGAATGGAAATCCACTCCAGTATTCTTACCTGGAGAATCCCACAGACAGAGGAGCCTGCCACCAAGCTACAGCCCATGGGGTCGCAAGCAGTAGGACATGACTGAGCGACTAACACTAAAGCCTTTCAATCTAGGCCAGTCACGTTCCTGGAAGCTTCTGTGCTCCATCTTTTTTTCTTAAGTTATTGTTTTGTTTTGTTTTGTTTTTAATGCGGGCCATTTTTAAAGTCTTTATTGAATTTGTCACAATATTGTTTCTGTCTTATGGTTTGGTTTTATGGCCACAAGGCATGCAAGATCTTAGCTCCCTGACCAGGGATCAAACCCACACCCCCTGCATTGGAAGGCGAAGTCTTAACCAGTGGACCACCAGGGAAGTCCCTGTGCTCCATCTTTAATCTCTCCATCTCACATCACAAAAACTTCTCTATATTTTTATTAATTTCCAAAGGACCATGACCCAACTCATAAATTAACTCACTAAATTTCCACCACTGCCACCATACAACAGAAGAACACCTTTATAAGTTTAATTGTATCCTCCCCAAAATGTCAAAATCTTAACGTTTAAAATCTGTGAATGTAACTTTACTTGGTAATAAAGTCTTCACAGAAGATCAAGTTAAGATGTAGTTATTAGGATGGATCTTAATCCAATATGACTGGTGTCCTCTTACAAAAGAGAAATTTGACACAGAGACAGGCATGCCTGGAAAGAGGACGCAGAAAGAAGACAGTCATCTGTAATCCAAGAAGAGAAGCCTGGAGCAGATCCTTCCCTCAAAAGGAGCCAACTCTGCCAACACTTTCATTTCAGACTTCCTAGCCTCCAAGACGGAGACAATAGATTTCTGTTGTTTAAGCCACCTAGTTTATGGCAATTCCAGCGAATTCACACAGTCAGAAGAGCTGCAATCAAAGAGTCACTTTTTGCATTCTGAGATGCTTTCATAATAGGAAGGAAAAGAGTAGATACGGTTGGGCATCAGACACAACCTTGATTGCATCCATGAGAAGGAGCAGCACATATGAACATTATTAGTCATAGGTGTCATGATAGAAAAAGTGGCTGAGAAATGCTAAAATATTTGGTACTAAACTATTATCAATGGAAACAATGGAAATAGTGAGAGAGTTTATTTTCTTGGGCTCCAAAATCACTGCAGATGATGACTGCAGCCATGAAATTAAAAGATGCTTGCTCCTTGGAAGAAAAGCTATTACCAACCTAGACAGCATATTAAAAAGCAGAGACATTACTTTACCAACCAAGGTCCATCTAGTCAAAGCTATGATTTTTCCAGTAGTCATGTGTGGATGAGAGAGCTGGATTATAAAGAAAGCTGAGCACTGAAAAATTAATGCTTTTGAACTGTGGTGTGGAGAAGACTCTTGGGAATCTTTTGGACTGCAAGGAGATCCAACCAGCCCATCCTAAAGGAAATCAGTCCTGAATATTCTTTGGAAGGACTGATGCTGAAGCTGAAACTCCAATACTCTGGCCACCTGATGCATGGAACTGACTCACTAGAAAAGACCATGATGCTGGGAAAGATTGAAGGTGGGAGGAGAAGGGGATGACGGAGGATGAGATGATTGAATGGCATCACTGACTCAATGGACATGAGTTTAAGTAAGCTCCGGGACTTGGTATGGACAAGGAAGCCTGGCGTGCTGCAGTCCATGAAGTCGCAGAGTCGGACATGACTGAGTGACTGAACTGAACTATCAACTTGTTAATACAGTTATTAACTCCTACAAAAGGGGATTTAAATATGTAACTGTAACAAAAGACACCTCACTTCAACCCATTCCTCTGATGCAGCAATTTTCAAAACTGAAAGCAGATTAGTGTTGATGTTCTGAGGGAGAAAAACCTACTTGAAATCCTATAGTCAGCCACAAACTCCATCTACATGAACAGCAAGCTCTGAAAATCAGTTTCTAAACCCAAAGGCATAAAAACAGAGTGTAAGTACTAAAGTTCTTATTTATTGAATCATAACATTTTAGATTCTGGAGGGATCTGGGAGCCTTATGTTTTATAAGAAAGAAAGAAAACCTAGAGGTACAGGAAAACTCAACTCCATTTGTTTTTTTAAAAATTTAACTATAGTTGCTTTAGAATGTAATGTTAGTTTCTGCTGCACAACGAAGTGAATCAGCTCTATGTATACATCCATCCCCTCCCTCTTGAGCTTCCCTCCCACCCCACCTCCATCCCATCCACCTCAGTCAGCGTAGAGCACTGAGCTGAGCAGCAGCCTGTCCTGTGCTAGGCAGCAGCCTCCAACTATCTGCTTCACACATGGCAGTGTATGTATGCCAATGCTGCTCTCCCAGTTTGTCCCATGTCCTCTCCCCCACTGTGTGCACGTGTCTGTTCTCTGTCTGTGTCTCTATCCCTGCCCTACAAATAGGTTCACCTGTACCATTTTTCCAGATTCCACCTATATGCATTAATACACAATATTTACCTTTCTCTTTTTTACTTACTTCCCTCTGTATGAAAGTTTCTAGGTCCATCTACATCTCTACAAATGACCCAAGGTTGTTCCTTTTAATGGCTGAGTAATATTCCATTGTGCATATGTACCAGATGTTCAGCATCACAAATTGTTAGAGAAATGCAAATCAAAACCACAATGAGGTGCCACCACACCCAGTTAGAATGTCCATCTTAAAAAGCCTACAAACAATAAATGCTGGAGAAGGTGTGGAGGAAAGGGAACCCTCTTGCACTGTTCGTGGGAATGTAAATTGGTATAGCTACTACAGAGAATGGTATGGAGGTTCCTTATAAAACTAAAAATTGACCATATGACCTATCAATCCCACTCCTGGACATATACACTGAGAAAATCATGATTCTAAAAGACACATGCACCCCAGTGTTTATTGTAGCACTATTGACAAGAGCCAAGACATGGAAGCACCTAAATGTCCATCCATGGATGAATAGATAAAGATCTCAACCCCATTTCTTAGTTTCTTACACTCTAGTCCTAACTACCAGAAATAAAGTTCATGAACCTGATCATGACGTCTATTCACTTGAACTTTTACAAAAATGCACATTTCCAGGGGCCAAGTTTAAACCCAACCTTAAAAGTTCAGATTCAAATCCTAATTTTGCCTCAAGGATCTGTACTTGAATTCTTGGGGAATTGGGCCATGTCGGGAAGTTTAAAACAACTTATGAAAAAGATGCTGCCTTGAGACCTGTCTCTTTTGATTTGCTTCTCTCTCCGCATAGACAGCCCTGTGTGATGATTACCACCTCTTCTCTAATCCTGAGAGAAATGCTTAGGTTTCCCTGGACCTGCTTATAACACAGGTTCACACTGAATCTGATAACATAAAAACTGCTCCCCTTGACTCCTGGACAATTCTAACTACAGAGAATATTTTAGAGCAGAAGAGGAAAAACAAGCCTGCAATGTCTTAGAACAACCTTTTTTGGAATGCTCTCCTTTCATACTCATCATTTTCTGTTCCTAAATGTGCCCTAGTATATTAAATTTGCAGCCTTGCACAAATAGCCATTTTCCCATTCACCAAGCATAAGATGATTTATGTAGGGTGAGTTGCAATAAGCACAGGTTTCTTTTATTTTCTTTCATTGCTGCATCTTCTAGGGGGAGAGTTGATTTTAAAACAGCAAACCAAAACAAAAAAAATTAATAAAACTGCAGTCAAGTGAATCACAATTATTTATAAAATCTGATAGTTCAAACTGGGACACAGGATTTCCTGGAGAATCAGGAGAACACAGAAGAGACTTGAATGTAAGAAATTTAGAGGTATAAATAATTTCATGTTGGTGGTCATGGTGGTAGAAGCTGTGAACTGTAAGGTGTGTGACTAGAATGAGGTTGAGTCTATATTCTGGACATTCATCCTGAGCTTCCTCACTCTTACATTTGAAGATCCCATGCAACATCAAAGAGGGAGACAACATTTAATCTTTAAGAGGTATGGTTCTACTGGAGATTTTACCCTTGAAACATTTCTCAAATATTCTTTCTCTTCCTTATTCCAACTCTGTCTCCTTAGGTGAGACCCTTATCCTCACAAACTAGCCTAGAAGCCTCTACCTGCTCTCCTTACCTCCAGATTCTTCCATACTTGTGTCCTTTCAGCAATACTTCTTCCGATTCGAGGCTTCACCCTCAATACCTCCAGCTCCTAGTCCCAACTCCCCAGTGATGGCAAGACTTCTGGGAAATGGGAACTACATCCTCTTGCTTCTTGCTTGGAGATTCCTGCTCTAGAACACAGGTTCAGGCTGACAATAATGCCAGGGTTTTTATGCCAAAGTGGAGAATCCAAGGAGATCTGGAAGAGCCACATTTTGAAATCCTCCTGGTTGGACTGTCTCTCCTTTGGGCCCTATTTATTTGCAAAGGAATAAAAGGGGGGCACTGGGGCTCTTTTGGAATTTGTGCTTCAGAGTCTAGACTTGACCTTTTTTCCTTTGTTTCCAGCACTTAAACATGAGACCAGTTGGTTTTAGTGGCAGACAAACCCACTCCCGTATTCTTGCCTGGAGAATTCCATGCCCAGAGGAGCCTGGTGGATTATAGCCCATGGGGTCACAAAGAGTCAGACATGACTGAGCAACTAACACTTTCACTTTCAGTGTGATTAGTACTAAAAGCAACTCTATATTCCTTCAGCTCTCTTCAGAAACTGCATTATGAACCAGAATCTTTCTAATTCTTTTTAATAATGGAATAGATATATCATATCTTTATATTGATGTTTTATCTGACTCTGGGTTTCATCAGTCACTGACCTCGTATTTCATTATGAAAGACCTTCATAATGAGCAAGGCATATTCTGACACAGAGATGTGCTGAATGAATTGTCTCTGCACAAACGAATATGAGCCTGTGGCATTGCAGGTTCAAGTCAAGCATTTGCACGGTCCTGCAATATCACCGTAGAACAGGGATAAATCTTCCAGCCCTCTGGTACTGCTCCCCAAGAAGTGAGAAGGAATCCTGAAGCTTAAGTACATAATGGGAGAGAAATTCCAGTCACTGAGCTTTCTTTTGGCAATATGTATCTACAGAGCCCAAGAAGTACAGACCATATCCGTTATGGGCAGCAGGGGCTGGGGGGAGAAGGGGGTAGGGACGAATTGACAGATTTTAGCTCTATGCTCTGTGATGACCTAGATGGATGGGGTAGGGGAGGGGAGGTCCAAGAGGGAGAGGATATATGTATTCATATACATAGCTGATTCACTTTGTTGTATAGCAGAAACTAATATAAGATTATGAAGCAATTATACTCCAATTTAAAAAAGGTCACAGAAGGCTCTTAGACACAGCAGTGTGGGAAACTGTGCCCATGACTACACCTGAAGGAAGCCAGCACCATCCAGGAAAGAACTGTGATTTTCCAGCCACTTGGAGTCCCCATCACCATGGTGGAAGCAAAAGTCTCTCATTGCTTTGGCTTTGAAAGACGTTCAAAAAGGAAGAAGGAAGAATGAGAGAATTCTTCCCTCTCCGGCTTTTCCTTAACCTCTACCCCTAGTGACTCCCAAATTGATAACTATAACATTGCTGTTGTTGTTGTTTAGTTTCTAAGTCATGTCCGACTCTTTGCAACCCCATGGACTGTAGCCCTCCAGGCTCCTCTGTCCATGGAATTCTCCAGGCAAGAATACTAGAGTGGGTAGCTATTCCCTTCTCCAGAGGGTCTTCTACATCCAGGGATCGAACCCAGGAGTGGCTCCTAAATAAGAACTTGGGAACCATGGAGTATAAGTCAGCATGAAGGCTAGAGAAATCTCAGACAGTCTTGTAACAGATCATCTTTGGGGTATAGACCATTAAAAATAATCCTAATAAGGTGCACAGTGTGGCTCTAGAGCCCAGCATTTTCCTACTTCAATGAATTATTTTTAATTCTGTACCTTTTGTCTCCAACTTTGGGTCACGCCTTTCTGGGCCTTGTCTGTGGTCATTACATCATCAATGTCATGTCTGTGTCCGTCTATGTCCAACTCTTGGAGAAATTTCCTCCCTTCACCCTGCCTATCTTCTGAGTCTCCAAGAGCATGCTCCTTTCTGTGTCCTACTCTCTGGCAGTGTGAGGCCCACCACCTGTTGAAGGGAGGTGATGGAAATAGAGGCACCTGGTACACACAGATGCCTAAATATTAGTTCCCTTAAGACCACAGGGAGGAGGCCCCACTTCAAGCTCAGCTCTCTGAGATGAGACTCCCTGAGGCAGTATCTCTGCTTTACTCTCTACCATCAAATATCATCTCCAATCCTAAGTATAGAACTGAGCATCTGCTTTCATTCTGAACTGTCTCCCACTTAAACCAGCTCTTTGCTTCTGTTACAATTTTTCCCCTCCGTGTTTCTCCCTGGGAGAATGACAACCTCATTCAAATTAATTTTCACACGTACTTTAATTTACAAAAGCTATAAATAAAATTCCATCAGTGGGAATGGAGATGATACCTGAACAGGGGTGCCCTGGTGATAATTGGTGTCCTGACCTGACAAGATTCCTTCAAATGCCCTGAAGGTGGCTAAGATTGGCTTTGGCAGATTAACCAAGGGCCCATGTCTTGAGAGAAAGAAATCAAGGCCCTCTGAGCCATTTCAACTAAAAATCAAGAAGCCTGTAACAACTAATAAAGCTAAACCCATGCATTCTTAAGGAGAAGAGAAACTTCAATCATTTTTCCTGTGCTCTGGAAAATTCATGAATAAATAAATATCTTAATGCAAATAGTTCCCACCTCAGAGACAGGTTTGTAAGAGGATGTCCTGTCCTTAAACTAAGCCACATTCTTAAACAGCTCTCCCACTTGACAGTGCAGCTGGCAGAATTAGTGAGTACAAATGACCTTTACTCCTGCTGTAATTTGAACATGTAATTGATGACAGCCTCCAGAAGGATACTAACATCTGACCCGGTACTATTACATTTTCAAGGTAATTTGTGTCATAATGGTTCATTTAAAAACATGTACAAAGCAACCTTATGTAGCATTGAATATAATTACTTGTCACATTCTCAGGATCTAAAAGAAGCAACATAGGCTTTCAGAAATCAATAGACAAGCCTAAACCTAATGGTTTATTCATTTGAACAAGTTCTATAGATTCACAGTCCCAGCACGGTCCTTGCAGAGCTGGATCATGTGGAAGACTCTATCTCACCCACCTCTGCTCTGAGGAAAGTCTAGGGGTCAGGGAAAAAAGGCTGCCAAGCAGTCCCAGCAGACCAAAAATGAGAGTTCAAGACAGTGCTGGTATGAACTAAGTTCTACATTAGAGCAGAGAGCGATGTGGTTCATTTCTCTAACCTCTTGAACTGTATTAGTCATAACAGCCTGGAATTTAGGAAAATAAGCCTAGATATCTTTGGGTCGAGGTGGGGGAGAAATAGGAGATGTGAGTGGCTGAAAAGGGACTGGAGATTACCAAGCATGGGCTGAGGGCTCTTTCTGAATGAACATGTCCTAGCTGGTAAGATAAGGAAACCAGGGGGTTATTTAGACTCAACAAATAATTCTGGAAACTATGCTATTCTAGACTTCTGTACATTAGTATCTTCCTAGGCTGAAACGACTTCACTTCCACTTTTCACTTTCATGCATTGGAGACAGAAATGGCAACCCACTCCAGTGTTCATGCCTGGAGAATCCCAAGGACGGGGGAGCCTGGTGTGTTGCCATCTATGGGGTCGCACAGAGTCAGACACGACTGAAGTGACTTAGCAGCAGCAGGCTGAAACAAGTATGGAAAGGAGGGTTTTATGTTGAAAATAGATGACTTTCCTTCCAATGACATGAGGTACTGATGAAAGACAGGAGCAGGTCTCTGGATCACAGGACTAAGCCAACTGACCAAGGTGATAGCTGGGCAAATTAAGCTTCTGGCCACATCAGGGCCTGCAAAACCGGCAATGTGAGGCCTTGGGAAAGCTCAGTGTGTACCCAGCCACACAACAGGGCTCAAGGGTTGTCACAGCATTTTAAAAACTTTCAAAGGTAAATTTGATTTTCTTTAAGCATTCACATAGGCCATATAACTATTTGGGAATTTTCAGAAATTTGTGAACAGGAAGAGAGGTAGTCAAGACAGAGAGAATGCTGTATCTGTGGGACAAATAGTGAGCACTTCCATATTAAATAAGTGAACCCAAATGCCAAGATTCCATAGTTATTCAATCAGACACAATGTTTCATTTATAATATCCTTGTTTTGTTTTGCTATCAGAGATTTATTTTTATAAACCTGCATTCCACTTTACATTTTCTAAATTCTGAGACCTGGATTCTGTCACTGTGATCAAAAGCTCATACATTCAAACATCACTTAATCATTGTGTGGATATAATCTAAAACACATACACACTAACTTTGATTGCCTTCAATACACGGTAAGGATAGAGCAAACTTCTCAAAGCACTCATATTTACAACTGCAGCACCTATCAGATTAGAAAAAAGTAGACTCATATGCAAATATGGTTTGATGTCATGACCCATCATTTTCCCACCCCTTTTCACTGTAACAGTGAAAAGCTCATAACTGAAATGTTAGTTCAGAGTTCATACCACAATCTTGCTAAGCAAAACTTCTATTTTTCAGTCAGGAGGAAAAGTCAAACATTGACAACATTTATTACTATGGTGTAATGGTAACAGATGGACATTTTCCTCAGTCTATTCCTCTCTGCCAGGAATCTGAGGTTCAGGTGTCAGCTGTTACAGACAAGTCTCCTCCATCTGAAACTTCTAGAAGGTAATGGGCATAAAAGTACTTAGCATAGAACCTAGCAGGCAGCCCATAACTATTAGTTTCTTTTCCCATCTTCCTTTCAACATTACTAATTTATCTGCTTTCTAAGCTCAAAATGAAGTGTGAATTCCACTGCCTGAAAATATGCATAAACAAGAAGGACCAACTCTTCCACTCTCTTTTAAGCTTCCTATGCCTAAACAATCCACTTTCCTTAGCTCCAACAACCATCTACCAAAGCATGACCATCATGGTCCTCGATATCCTCTCTGTACACTATTATGTCTCCCTCATCAGAATCCCCCACATTCACCTTGCAGGGATCCACAAGGTATCCATAGGGATCCAAGGAACAACATTCAGAAGAGAAGCATTTACTCCTGAGCACTATCAAGTATCATGCCAGAAAGTGAGTAGAGCAAAATGTCACTACCTCTAGGATAAATGTATATGCCATTATCTTTAATGTGACTTGGTTATATCTAATAACAAAGGGAAGTAACAAAATATGTATTATCCTATTTCTTGTTTTACCTAAATCTTTGTATCTCCTTTACCATGAATGACTGATTAAAAATCTATACCCACTTTACAATCATTGACTTATTCATTACTCATTCTCTGATGCACAAGTGCATTAGTCTCTCAGCCATGTCCAACTCTTTGAGACCCCCATGGACTATAGCCCACCAGGCTCTTCTGTCCATGGAATTCTCCAAGCAAGAACACTGGAGTGGGTATCATTCCCTTCTCCAGGGGATCTTCTCAACCCAGTGATTGAACCCAGGTCTCCCACATTGCAGGCAGATTCTTTACTCTCTGAGTCACCAGAGAAGCCCCCTGATACACAAACTTTCACTATTTTCTTTAGTAAAAATATTTTTAAAAATTAATACTTCATTGTTTGGGGAAATTGTCTAAATGAAATGTCCCCAGTGAGTCTCCTAGTGGCCTCTGTTATGTTTTATTCCAACTCATATAAAATAACTCATTTAAAATTTATAGAATGTCTACTATGTGCCAGGCACTGTACCCACCAAGTATTGAAGTTTCAAGGGGGAATATGGCAGATATGGTTATTGTTCTCAAAGAAATTCCATTCCAGCGAGGAAGACCAGAACTCTTCTTAGAGTGCCTAAAAAAGTGAACAGGATTTTGTGATGGAGATTAATAATACAGCTGAAAGAACAGGACTTAAGGGAGACAGAGCAGTCAGGAAAGGCTATTTTGAGCAGGTGACCAGTGATCGAACGCTTGAAGCATAAGAAGAAGCAATCATACAAAAGGCTAGAGGAATGACATCTCAGGCTATGGGGATAACTAGAGAGTTCTGCCTCAGAAAACGCCGCAAACCTAACCTACTGTCTTGACAAAGGAAGGTTACATGATTAGACACAATCACATTTCTGTTTCCCTGAGGTCCTCTTCTGTCAGGCCTAATAGGAACACACGCTGCCCCTGAGTCAAGGACATTCCCATACCGCCCAAGGTATCTGCATCTGGTATCCATCAAGGCATTTCCCCAGTGTTTAATCTCACATGAGTAAAGAACACACTATTGACTTTGGTTCCTGAAACATAATCAGAATGCAGGGGTAATAGTGATTTCCATGCTGTGCTCTGCAAAGACAGAGGTTCACCCGAGACCACTTGCATGTGAGGCCAAGAGAGTGAAGCTCTATCTCACTAATCACTTTCAAGATTTCATTTAATAAAACAGTTTTGTGAATAAAAGGGATTTGAAAACCATGGTTTCCAATCTATTCTAGGGTCTCTGAGTGAATTCAGCTCCCCCAAATATGGAATCAGATGTTGGCACATGCTTGAGTCCCTCCAGGCTACCTCCTATTTTTTCATTCACTAAACCTAAATCTTTTATTTCCTGGTTCCCCAATTCACATCTTGTTTTGGATTCAGGCCTTGCATTCAATTCTATGCCTACCCTATAAATTACTTGGTAAGCCAACTTCTTTCTCTTTACTTTAGGATAAAAACAAACATAAAACCTTAAAAGTAAAATGAAGAGATCATTAATGTATAAAAATTAGATCAGTCCAGAAACAAATATTTTTAACATTGGTTTTAAGTAAGTTACTGATTTTCATTGGGGAAAAAAATTGAGAAAAATAAGTAAAAATTCAACTTTGCAACTTTTCAAAATAAATGTGAAAATACTCAGTGTAATCTAAACACAAATCAAAATATATTGTATAATGTCTTATTATGAATATCTCTTTTATCAGAATAAGTCTCCCTTCCACCATCTCTTTATTCTGGAAGGGAAAAAAAAAGAAAAAGGACAAAATCAAGAGTTGAGAGAGAAAAAAATACAAAGACTGAAAAAAGAGTACAAAGAAAAAAACACAACTGTCACACAGATTTAAAAAACAAAAAGTTCATCTTTCAAACTTCAAAAAACTACTGTCTCTAAAATTAGTAACCAGGTTTTCCATATATTGTTGTTGTTCAGTGACTTCAGAATGAGTCTACAGAATGAGCATTCTCCCCATTTTTATAAAAATTTTATCAGCAGACTCACTGCATTCCAAGCCCAGATGGACTGGGTAGCACGACACAGCTTTCTGGGTTTTCCTCCAGGGCTAGTTAAAACTAGATGCTAAGCCATCAAGGAACAAGGGGACCATTTTCAGCTGTCACAGATGCCTATGCACCCCAGAGAAGACATTAATACTGAGGTAAGCATGGCGGAGTTTCCCTCTTAATGTCTTGGTGAAATTTATTTACCTGTTGTGATGGATTCAATTCCATAGTGCAACTGCCAATCAGAAGCATGAAATCAAAATCAGCCCACTATATTCTAGCGTGTGATGTAGTGCAATGAACAAGTAGAATTAAAGTCAGCTTAACTCACCACTGCCCAGAAAATTAGTGAAAACCTCAGATACACAAATCAATCGGATTTATGAATGCAGTGAAACCTAAAATGGTACCTGTTATTTAACTCTAAAATAAACACATTTGAACAGTGATTCTCAAAGTATTCCTCATAGAGTTTAGGAAATCAATGTGTATTCTCAAAACACAAGAGCAAGAATAATTTACTGGCCTATTTACATATTAGCAGCCCATGGAAGGTTTCTGGTAACCACCATCCATCTGTTCCTGAAACCTGTCCAAACCAAATTCATTGACTGGACTTCCTCAGCCTCCTGACCTAGAAGATAAACTTAAAACTGTATATACAAGACAGCGTTCCTTTGTATTTCCCCCGGGGGTGGGAGAGACATGTAAAAACAGAACCACAAACATAAGAGGACAACTATTGGTTTTCAGTTATCCTTTTAGAGCATAACAATGTTCACTATACATTTTAGGACTCAATAATAGAGAAAATAATTCTGTGACTTCCATTCATTTCTTGAAATTCAAACCTGGGTCTCCATTGTGTTTCTCAAGATGTAAATAGTAAGCTCTTCTAAAAGCAGTTTGGAAAAGAGGCTTCCAGTAAAGAAAGAAGGCAGGCATCACTTCTGAAGAAATCTAGCAGAACACCATTTTAATGGACCAGAAAACAAGCAGTAATTGTAAGGAACAAAATAAACCCTTTCAATTCGACAACAGGCATGGCTCACATCCCCAGTCATATACTAGCTTAGGATGAGGGGGGATTTGGAGATGCTTGCACATCTTTGGGCTTCCGTTATGGCTCAGCTGGTAAAGAATCCACTTGCAATGTGGGAGACCTGGGTTCAATCCCTGGGTCAGGAAGATCTGCTGGAGAAAGGACAGGCTACCCACTCCAATATTCTGGCCTGGAGAATTCCATAGAATGTATGATCCATGGGGTCACAAAGAATCAGACACAACTGAGTGATTTTCACCTTCATACATCTTTACTCAGCCTCTCCTCCCTCAAGCAATGAGATCACAGTGTCCTCCAGCATAACATTTTTTCTCTTTGTAGACCATATGTTCTGGGTTGACCCTCCCATTACTTCATCAAGGAGCAAACACATTTACTTAATCAATAAGTATGGTTCTGATTAGAATCCCATCTGCATTCATCCTCTTTTAAAATTACATATAAATTAACATGTTTGTTTTTTGTTGTAATCATAGTCTTATGATGCATTTAAAAATATTTACACAGATGGATCTAGAGATCATCATACTGAGTGAAGTCAAACAAATGTAAATATCATATGATATTGCTTAAATGTGGCATCAAAAAAAATGGTACAAATGAACCTATTTACAAAACCAAAATAGAGTCACGGATGTAGAAAACAAAAACTTATAGTTACCAAGGGGGAAAAGGGAGGAGAAGGGGTAAACTGGAGATTGAGATGGACATATACACACTTCTATACATAAAATAGATAGCTAATAAGAACATACTGTCGGCTTCCCTGGTGGTTCAGATGTTAAAGAATCTGCCTGCAATGCAGGATACCCAGGTTCAATCCCTGGGTCAGAAAGATCCCTTGGAGAAGGGAATGGCTACCCACCCCAATATTATTGCCTGGAGAATTTCATGGACAGAGGAGCCCGGTGGCTACAGTCTATGGGATCACAAAGATTAGAACACAACTGAGGAACTAACACACACATAGAAAATAAAGACTAAGCCTTGAGTAAATATATCCTAGAAAGTGAGTTTGAATTATATTTAGTGGAGAGAATTCTCAGATAAAGGATAAAGGTTTAGAATATGAGATATACCCACAAACAAGAGGACAAATCAAGTCTAGACTTCAAGTAAAGTGAAAATGTTAGTCACTCAGTTGCTGACCCCATAGACTGTAGCCCACCAGGCTCCTCTGTCCATGAAATTCTCCAGGCAAGAATACTGGACTGAGTCACCATTGGCTTCTCCAGGGGATCTTCCCAACCCAGGAATCGAACCCCATTTTCTGCATTGCAAGCAGATTCCTTTCCATCTGAGACACCAGAGAAGTCCAGATTTCAAGGGTAGACACTAAACCTCTCCACTGCCTTGTGAAAATTTTATAGTTTCTTAGGTAGGAAAAGGATTCTCAATTAAAATTTGCAGTGGGCCCAGCTTTACCATTTTCCCTACAGTTGGCCTTTATCAGTGGCCCTTTAACCATAAAACTCTGGGGTGAGTTGATAACTAGTAACATCCTACTAGATACTTCTTAGCTTGCATCGTATTACTAAGTTATCTCTCTTAAGGAAATAATGAGCATAAATTACATGAATCATGCAGACATACTTCAACCTCAGTGCTAAATGGAAGCCTTTTTTCATAGGAGCATAAGCTCAACTGACCATGATGTTCTCTTTTGAGGCAATGTCACAAGCAGAAATAAACCTTTGAATGTGTTTGGGGCCTCTAGATCAGTTACTGACATGTTTCTATTGACTAATGTCAACATTTTATATTCCACTCTTCCCAGTTAATATGACGGATGTGTTTCTAGTTTGGCTAGTCACCACCTCTTTTGACTGATGTTCATTAAGTCAGTCACTAAATTGGCACTTTAAAATTCAATTTGATAGGAATGTTTGCTGTTTAATTCCTCTTAATACTTTCCAAGACTATGTTAGAATACTTCACAGATACATTTCCAAGGCAAACCCAAGACTTACACCTGATAACCTGATGAGTTGGATACACATCAAACCATTAAAAGCCCTCTTTTTAAGATAGAAAACACCAGGGACAAATATAACAAGTATATCTTCACTGTCATTGGTGAGCCAACGAAGATGATCATAAAGAGAGTGAATCTGAGCAAAATGGCAATAAGAAGAGGAAAAATATGAAAGTCACAGGAAAAAAATCTTTAAAAATTGGGAGACATATATTCTGTACTGAACTGTAAAAAAGTCACTGAAAGATGTGATCCACCCATTTCACTTGGGAAGCTATCAGTAGTAGAACCAGTGACTACAGTAATACTAGGTCACACTGACTTCAGGAAAGGGATCCAGGATGTGAATTCAAACCTCTCTAGTCCTAATACAGTTCTTTTATACTATACAATCCTTTCTCTAGCTCTAGCTACCTATTTCAAAACTAGGATGGCAACCTTTCATTACTCAAAATCTGTCTGGGAAGCTTGTCCCAAAACATACTAATATCACCTATTTCATTATTTATACTCATTCAATCAACATTTTTGGAGAACTTGATATATGCAGAAGTTGTGCTAGTCAAATAGCACTTCAAAGCTATCCAAGAAAATTTTTGAAAAGATGAATGTTTTCTTGGCTTCTTCATAGTTCTCTTCAGAGGGCCTTATATACCTTCTGTTCCTTTTATCTATCCTGCTTTGGGCTTTTAAAAGTTCTCTATATTAAACCAGTAATCCCTTAGGATTCTTGGGTACTAGTCATCTACTGTTCTGATTGGGTCTCTGACAAACCATTTAAAGAGTGCGCATCTTACTCTGATATGTTTCATCTCCCACTTTTTTATACTCACTTCAATTTCTGATTTTCTGCCTGTATTACTGCAAATGGGACACAAAGGAAAACATTTTAATTGTCAAGAATTATCTCTCAACTCATTGTTCCCTTTGGACCACAGTCTCCATAGAAAATTCCAAGAGCATTGGATTTTTACACTAACGGCAGTTTTCCTGCCTCCTGGGAAGAACTCTGTAAAATAAAGAATCTAGTTGACCACTGGAACATTACTGGAAATTGTTTTGTTTAGCTGTTTATCACTAGCTGAATTCAAATTTTTAAAAAAAATGATAAATACAGCAGTGTGAAACAACTACCCCCAACTGGATAGAGGTGATGACAGCTCTCATTCTAATTTAAATATATGTTTAAGAAGCCTCTGATTCAGTAACAGATATTACTATTCATTAAGTAATAGAATGGATGTATGCTTCATGTTGCTTCACTAAATACTCAATTACCAATAAGCAAAAAGTTTTTTAAAATAGTGTCATAAAGTATTAATAATAATATAAATTAACAATCCAATTATATATTAATAACAATTAATAAAACCAATAATAACTAGTTTTAGTCTGAAAACTGTTTCCCTGGGAATGCTTTTCAAGAAGAAAATACCGTGACTTCACAAGGACACCTTACCTTGGGATAGTGACATCTTTATTTATTATAATGTATTATATAAAGTTTATATAAAGTATTATATAAAGGTTAAACCATATGGAAGTTTTGAAATTTGACTATTTTGACCTACAAAAATGGCAATTCCATATAGTTCAAATTTATACTATAAGGATTTACTGATATTCAACCACTTGCAATGTAAAAAATATCAAATATGATTCAACCTAATAAAGAAAAGCCAATTCTCATTTAGCATTTGCAGACTGCTATTTCCTAAGCTAAGCATTTCTTATGGATCATTGCATTTAATCCTCACAAAAATCCCAAAATGTGGATATTATCAAGAAAACTGACTTTAGAGAATCATAGAAATATATATGATAAAGGTGCTTGTGATGAGGTCTTAGCAGGAAATAAGGAATACTTTACTGAGCACTAGAGGAAAGATGCGGAGAAGGCAATGGCACCCCACTCCAGTACTCTTGCCTGGAAAATCCCATGGATGGAGGAGCCTGGTAGGCTGCGGTCCATGGAGTCACGAAGAGTCAGACACAACTGAGCAACTTCACTTTGACTTTTCACTTTCATGCATTGGAGAAGGAAATGGCAACCTACTCCAGTGTTCTTGCCTGGAGAATCCCAGGGATGGGGAAGCCTGGTGGGCTGCTGTCTATGGAGTCGCACAGAGTCGCACAAGACTGAAGCGACTTAGCAGCAGCAGCAGCAGAGGAGAGATGATCCTTGCCATAAACCAGCAGAAAACTTTGCTGACTTGTGTTCTACTCCTGGGAGAAAAGGAGAGTAGGTTGTTGGGGGCTGAACTGTGTACCTCAAAAAGATACATTTAAGCCCTAACCCACAGGATCTGTGGATGGGATCTTCTTTAGAAATAGGTTCTTTGAAAATATAATTAGTTAATATGAAATCATATTGGATTGGGCTTCCCCAGTGGCTCAGATGGTAAAGAATCTGCCTGCAGTGCTGGAGACCCAAGTTCAGTCACAGCATTGGGAAGATCTGGAGAAGAAAATGGCTACCTACTCCAGTGTTCTTGCCTGAAGAATCCCATGGACAGAGAAGCGTGGTGGATTTCAGTCCATGGAGTTGCAAAGAGCCTGACATGACTGAGTGACTAACACACTTTTCACATACTGGGTTAGATCTGATATGACTGGTGTCCTGCTAAGAGAAAAAGACAGACAGACAGACACACATGCATACATATATACATACATGCGTGCACACACACACACACACACACACACACACAGAAGAAACAGAGGGGGAAACATCACAGGAAAATGGAGATGGAGAGGAGAATTATGTTGCCAGAAGCCAAAGATTGCTGGCTACTATGAAGAAGCTAGGAGAGAAGCAAAAGACAGATTTTCCCTTAGAGCCCCTAGAAGGAACCAGCTCTGCTGACACCTTGATTTCATACTTCTGGAATCCAGAACAATGACAGAATAACTTTCCATTGTTTTAAGCCATTTAGTTTCTGGTCATTTGTAATGTCAGCCCTAGGAACCTAGTTCAGAGAGACAACTGTCAGTCAGTCAGTCAGTTCAGTCGCTCAGTTGTGTCCAACTCTTTGCGACGCCATGAATCGCAGCACGCCAGGCCTCCCTGTCCATCACCAGCTTCTGGAATCTACCCAAACTCCTCATGTCCATCAAGTCAGTGATGCCATCCAACCATCTCATTCTCTGTCGTCCCCTTCTCCTCCTGCCCTCAATCTTTCCCAGCATCAGGGTCTTTTCAAATGAGTCAGCTCTTTGAATCAGGTGGCCAAAATATTGGAGTTTCAGCTTCAACATCAGTCCTTCCAATGAACACCCAGGACTGAGCTCTAACTTTAGGATGGACTGGTTGGATCTCCTTGTAGTCCAAAGGACTCTCAAGAGTCTTCTCTAACACCGTAGTTCAAAACCATCAATTCTTCAGTGCTCAGCTTTCTTTATAGTCCAACTCTCACATCCATACATGACTACTGGAAAAACCATAGCCTTGTCTAGATGGACCTTTGTGGCAAAGTAATGTCTCTGCTTTTTATTTTATTTTTTTTTAATTTTAAAATCTTTAATTCTTACATGTGTTCCCAAACATGAAACCCCCTCCCACCTCCCTCCCCATAACATCTCTCTGGGTCATCCCCATGCACCAGCCCCAAGCATGCTATATCCTGCGTCAGACATAGACTGGCGATTTGATTCTTACATGATAGTATACATGCTAGAATGCCATTCTCCCAAATCATCCCACCCTCTCCCTCTCCCTCTGAGTCCGAAAGTCCATTATACACATCTGTGTCTTTTTTCCTGTCTTGCATACAGGGTCGTCATTGCCATCTTTCTAAATTCCATATATATGTGTTAGTATACTGGATTGGTGTTTTTCTTTCTGGCTTACTTCACTCTGTATAATCGGCTCCAGTTTCATCCATCTCATCAGAACTGATTCAAATGAATTCTTTTTAATGGCTGAGTAATACTCCATTGTGTATATGTACCACAGCTTTCTTATCCATTCATCTGCTGATGGACATCTAGGTTGTTTCCATGTCCTGGCTATTATAAACAGTGCTGCAATGAAGTAAAGACAATCTCTTTAACAAGTGGTGCTGGGAAAACTGGTTAACCACTTGTAAAAGAATGAAACTAGATCACTTTCTAACACTGCACACAAAAATAAACTCAAAATGGATTAAAGATCTAAATGTAAGACCAGAAACTATAAAAGTCCTAGAGGAGAACATAGGCAAATCACTCTCAGACATAAATCACAGCAGGATCCTCTATGATCCACCTCCCAGAATTCTGGAAATAAAAGCAAAAATAAACAAATGGGATCTAATTAAAATTAAAAGCTTCTGCACAACAAAGGAAAATATAAGCAAGGTGAAAAGACAGCCTTCTGAATGGGAGAAAATAATAGCAAATGAAGCAATGGACAAACAACTAATCTCAAAAATATACAAGCAACTTATGCAGCTCAATTCCAGAAAAATAAACGACCCAATCAAAAAATGGGCCAAAGAACTAAATAGACATTTCTCTGCTTTTTAATATCCTGTCTAGGTTGGTCATAACTTTCCTTCTAAGGAGTAAGCGTCTTTTAATTTCATGGCTGCAGTCACCACCTGCAGTGATTATGGAGCCCAGAAAAATAAATTCAGCCATTGTTTCCACTGTTTCCCCATTTGTTTGCCATGAAGTGATGGGACAGATGCCATGATCTTAGTTTTCTGAATGTTGAGTTTTAAGCCAGGTTTTTCACTCTCCTCTTTCACTTTCATCAAGAAGCTCTTAAGTTCCTCTTTACTTTCTGCCATTAGGGTGGTGTCATCTGCATACCTGAGGTTATTGATATTTCTCCCAGCAATCTTGATTCCAGCCTGTGCTTCTTCCAGCCTAGCGTTTCTCATGATGTACTCTACATATAAGTTAAATAAGCACAGTGACATTATACAGCCTTGATGTACTCCTTTTCCTATTTGGAACCAGTCTGTTGTTCCATGTCCAGTTCTAACTGTTGCTTCCTGACCTGCATACAGGTTTCTCAAGAGGCAGGTCAGGTGCTCTGGTATTCCCTTCTCTTTCACAATTTTCCACAGTTTCTTGTGATCCACACAGTCAAAGGCTTTGGCATAGTCAATAAAGCAGAAATAGAGGTTTTTCTGGAACTCTCTTGCTTTTTCGATGATCCAGTGGATGTTGACAATTTGATCTCTGGTTCCTCTGCCTTTTCTAAAATCAGCTTGAACATCTGGAAGTTCACGGTTCACAACTTTAAGTTCCACCATTTAGCAGGCAGTAAAGAAAGGATTCAACGCCAGCAGACAGACTCCAGAGCTCATGTGATAATCACAATGAGGTAGCTCAGTCTCCACCATGACGTCTATCATCTCACTTTATTTTTACTACATTCTGTTGGTCAGGTGTCAAGGTTATATTTCATAGATTAGGAAATGGAACCTTGGAAAATAAGGCAAGTTGTTACCCAGTGACAAGACCACCATCTGAGCCCACATGAAGCATTGGGTTGGCTCAAAGTTTGGTTCAGGTTTTTCCGTAACATCTTACAGGAAAAACCCAAGTGAACGTTTTGACCTACCCAATATTTTCAGTTCACATTTGGTAGTAATCCTCCCCATAGTTGTGTTTAGTACAAGGGTATTTCAGTTGAGTGCTGATTTCTCCAGTATCTTCTGAATTCATGAGTGCATATTGTACTCTCTGGGGGAGATTTCAGAACTGAGTTGAAGGCTTAGCCATTATCTTACACCTCTGTAAACTCGACTTGTAAAGCCTAAATTTATGGTATCTCTTCTAGTATTCTTCCATTGGGGATTAATCCCAATGGTTGTATTCTATACAACTATTACCATGGAAACTATTGCCACATTAAAAGCTTACTCTTTGTCTTTTAAAACTCCTTAAACATCCTTAGTAGCCCATGGATCCAAGAACTGGAAAAGTTTACACTTTTCAGCTTCACCTAGAGGAAGACTGTTCCACATAGCACAACTAAGCTAAAATTAGAAGAAGTTTAGGTAAGTTTTGGGGGTAAAAGTATAAGGATACAACATTACTGTTAAGTAAACAGACACATACTAGACTCACATATACACATACCTCTTACATAGAAAGATTGCACATTCGCATCTCTATTGATATGGGGCTTAGCTATATGACATTTTTTGGCAGACATGTCACAAACAGAGCTTTAGAAAGTGCTCAGCTGGGGTTTGCTGCCTTGTGTCTCTTCTATTGGCAAGAAAAGTACATACCTTGAGTAGCCCACTTGTTCCAGGAGAATGAACAGCAAATAAAGCTCAGGCATTCCTAGCCTAGATCATCTGAGCCCAAGTCGATCTGTAGATATATAAGAGAAAAATAAATGTTTATTATTGTGTGCCAGAGATGTTTGCACGGTTGATAATTACACTGCAATATTGTGGTAACAGCTGCTTAATACAATACAGATTTTTTTTAATTATTACAGTTCTTCAGAGAACTATATCCTAATGAAAAAGAAATTTCCTAGTCTTCTAAAATTGTTCTTTTCTCCTATCTCTCAATAAATTTGGGCAAGTGAGCCTGTCTTCCATATGCTCCCATGTTTGTTATTTCTCCATTTATGAAAGGCCATAATAAATCCAATGGAAAGAAGAAAGAATCCAGTTGACAAACAGCTACAAAATCCCAGAAGAGGACCACCCATCCAGTAAGGTAATGTTCAGACCCTGGAAATAAGAACTAGAATACTAGTCTTTTTATATGGACTCTCCACAAAGCACTTTTCCTTTAATTGCTCATTATTTGTTAAATTTGTGGAAAAACTGTATCATGGAAGTTTATACACATCAGGCCTAATTTTCATTTACTAAATAGATAAAAATGCAATTACTTGTCTCACACAATCTAAAATCTTCCTGTTGCATGTTACCTATGGGAGGAACCTCCCATACTAGTGAATTCCACCTGTATGCCTAGGTTAGCTAACCAGACTTAGCTTATACTGTTAAATTATCTCTATCCAGCTGTTTACTTGAAATTAGGGAGGGCTAAAATTTTTGGACTACTCAGGATTGTGTCTATTGTACAAAACTTTCATAAAATGGTAATTCTTAGACAGGAAATTCTAAGTTCTCATGTCTTTGTTTTTGGTTTTTGTTACTTTTTTTTCATATTTGCCAATGATGGGTAACAATTGTCAATAGCAGTCTTGGTGATAAATTTCAGTGGTTAAAACATACACCCATTAAATATTTGTATGAAAAAAACATTAAGTACCAAGAACAAAAGAGAGGACATTTGATTTAACGGAGTGAGAATACATTTATCATAGAGCACTTTCTACAAACACTTAACAAATACTTGAGAGATTCTTTCTCAGTTCACTCACTTACTCAAAGGAGTGGGAAGGGTGCCTGCTTGAAGTATGATCAATATAACAAGACCAATTGCAACAAAATCCATTTACTTGTCCCCAGATCAGAATACCCTGGAAAAAAAAATTATGTGCAAATATACTTGAAAAACTTAATAGTTTTGAAACTATTCCCATAAAATGCATGTTCTAGGTGTAACCCAAAACCATTTTTCTTTTTTTTTTGTTCCCAACAAGCAGAGAGTAAAAGGGCTGAAATGTGTTCTGTGTAAAGAAGTAGAAGAATTTAACTCTGTCCTTTGACAACGTACACCTTGTTACTCTATTTTTTTCTCCCACTGGAAATTTAGGATCAGTAGACCACTTTCCTAATCAGTAAAACAACTTCATAGACAGGAAAAGCATGACACAAAGCCTGGAGGAGTTGGGGAAGGCCAGGGTCAGTCACCCCAGAGCTCAGATCTGATCCTGGCCCTGGTCAGCTGTTTGTGCTCAGGGAAAGTCACTTCAAAGCTGAAGTGGGCTGGGGGCAATGCTTTTCCTACAGACTGTAGGAGCACTCAGCATGTAAAAGTTCTCCCACATATCAGGCACAGATGGAACTTAAAGAATGTCCTGAAAGGCAGAATCATGACTTAATATACCTAATATTCCTAGGGTCTATAGTGTTTTTCTCCCTTCAAGCACAGCAAGGAAAAACTGACCACCACAAATATTCAGGGAATCAAATATCAATTTTATCTTAAAATCATAAAATTGATTCATTTTTCCCTTTTCCCACCCCTCCACCGGGGCTGGGGTGGGGGGATGTGGGGAGAGAAATGGAAGCAGTGATTATTAAACTTTGGTGTAATTCCTACCTCACTTTACAAAAATGCATACCCTCAAAACCCACACTTGAAGAATTCTGAAATCAATCTCAATCTGGAGGGATGAAAATAACAAAATGTTGAAAGAGGTTACCATTATCACAGATAATTTTTTCTTACCTATATTTTTTACATTGATATGTCTTATTTAGGTAATCAAATGAATTCAAACGGTTGTAAAGGAAAAGAAATTGTTTGAAACCATGTATGGAAAAACCAATATAATGTTGTAAAGTGAAAGAAATAAACAGAAAAAAATAAAATAATAAAAAAAGGAAAAAAAAAAAACATATGGAAGATGCCATCCTGTTTAGAGAACATGTGTATAGGCAATACCATGGCATAAAGTGGCTGGATGCTTTCTCATGTAATTCAGAACAAGTTAATTCAGTCCTAATCTTAAAGAGACAAGAAGGCAGGTATTTAATGATAAAAAATGGAGACTATGAAGTAAAAAGGGTTTCCTTGATGGCTCAGATGATAAAGAATCTGCCTGCAATGCAGGAGACCCAGGTTCGATCCCTGGGTCAGGAAGATCCCCTGGAGAAGGGAATGGCTACCCACCCCAGTATTCTTGCCTGGAGAATTCCATGGACAGAGGAGCCTGGCAGGCTACGGTCCATTGGGTCACAAAGACTCAGACACAACTGAGTGACTAACACTTTCACTTTCATCAAATAAGAAGAGGGGGAAAGAGCAGAGGAAGATTACCAAAAACATAAAAAAGAGAATATGGCATTACTATTGTCATTAAATCAATTTCAATTTTTCTCTAATTTCACCTTTTCTTTAAAAATCCCCTTTTTCAAGCTTCATCCCTCACTATTTTCTCTTATTCTTTTAAGTCATTCTCAGACACCAGTAATCAGTTTCAAAACTCTGAATCTGAAGAGAAATTGACAGCTTCCAGTCACTTAATAAATGAACTCTATTTTTGTTCTACTGCTCTGAACCCTAGTGGCCCAGATCGACTGCTTGTAAACTGTGCAACTTGTCTCCTAAGGAAAAAAAGTTACATTTATTTATCCTCCAGAACAGCTCAAAATGTGCGAAGGAATAGCTCTGTGTAGTGTTCTTTTCTCCACTGCTATGTACAATGTGCACATCATAGAAGGAATAAGCTGTGGTCAGGCTTTAAAAGGAAAGGGACCACTCGCCTCCCCTAGGCACTGCTGTCATGATCTCCATTGTCATTTGAGGCTCATCAGTTCAGCTACTTAATCTTAACAAAATGTATAATGCTACTTTTAACCTGCCTCTTTAAAAAGGTGGGAAAAGAAAAAGAAGCAACAAAGAAAAAAAAAGGCAATTTTAATTTAGGATGAATTATACATACTTTAGGAGCTTCCCTGGTAGCTCAGACAGTAAAGAATCTGACTGCAATGCAGGAGACCTGGGTTTGATCCCTTGGTTGGGAAGATCCCTGGAGGAGGGCATGCAACCCGCTCCAGTATTCTTGCCTGGAGAATCCCATGGACAGAGGACCATGGCGAGTTACAGTCCATGGGGTTGCAAAGAGTCAGACACAACTTAGCAACTAAGCACAAAGGACATACATACTTTATTAAATTATTAAATTTAAACTTAAATATGCACATAACAAAAAATAATGGCAGCTGGTGAGTCTGATGGTTTCTGCTGCCAATATCATGCCTTACAAGAGCAATAATAAAAGCCTGATTCTCTAGGGGCTTTTAAAAAATTTTCTAGTCCCCTGTTGCTGTTGTTATTCAAGGTATGTGCAGCCCAATGCTCATCTTCTGTATTCACATGCCATTTCCAAACAAATCTACAACAGTCCATTCCAGACTACCTGCTGCCTTAGAACAGGGCTAATCCATACACTGTAAAAATGTTCAGTCCCTCTCTAGAGTTATTTAAATATCAGACTTCAAAGAGCTTTTATAAATTCAAGACATCACAGCTTCACACAAAATCTATAAATGCAATTTTTCTCCATTTTTACAAATAAGTCTGCTGTAACTGACTATGAGTAGCTTGGGTTTTATGTCCACAATTTTTTTTTCTCTCAGCTCTTGGAACACTTTGAAAACTGCCATGACTTTTGTTCAGGTTAGTTCAGTTCAGTTCAGTTCAGTAGCTCAGTCGTGTCCGTCTCTTTGCGATCCCGCGAATCGCAGCACGCCAGGCCTCCCTGTCCATCATCAACTCCCGGAGTACAGCCAAACTCATGCATATCAAGTCAGTGATGCCATCCAGCCATCTCATCCTCTGTTGTCCCCTTCTCCACCTGCCCTCAACCCCTCCCAGCATCAGCGTCTTTTCCAGTGAGTCAACTCTTCGCATGAGGTGGCCAAAGTATTGGAGTTTCAGCCTCAGCATCAGTCCTTCCAATGAACACCCAGGACTGGTCTCTTTAGGACGGACTGGTTGGATCTTCTTGCAGTCCAAGGGACTCTCAAGAGTCCTCTCCAACACCACAGTTCAAAAGCATCAATCCTTTGGCGCTCAGCTTTCTTCACAGTTCAACTCTCACATCCATACATGACCACTGGAAAAACCATAGCCTTGACGAGACGGACCTTAGTCGGCAAAGTAATGTCTCTGCTTCTTAATATGCTGTCTAGGTTGGTCATAACTTGCCTTCCAAGGAGTAAGCGTCTTTTAATTTCATGGCTGCAATCACCATCTGCAGTGATTTCGGAGCCAGAAAAAATAAAGTCTGACACTGTTTCCCCATCTATTTCCCATGAAGTGATGGGATCAGATGCTGTGATCTTCATTTTCTGAATGTTGAGCTTGAAGCCAACTTTTTCATTCTCCTCTTTCACTTTCATCTAGAGGCTTTTTAGTTCCTCTTCACTTTCTGATATAAGGGTGGTGTCATCTGCATATCTGAGGTTATTGATATTTCTCCCAGCAATCTTGATTCCAGCTTGTGCTTCTTCCAGCCCAGCATTTCTCATGATATACTCTGCATATAAGCTGAATAAGCAGGGTGACAATAAACAGCCTTGACATACTCCTTTTCCTATTTGGAACCAGTCTGTTGTTCCATGTCCAGTTCTAACTGTTGCTTCCTGACCTGCATATAGGTTTCTTAAGAGGCAGGTCAGGTGGTCTGATATTCCTATCTCTTTCAGAATTTTCCACAGTTTATTGTGATCCATACAACCAAAGGCTTTGGCAAAGGCAGTAAAGCAGAAATAGATGTTTTTCTGGAACTCTCTTGCTTTTTCGATGATCCAGCTGCTGCTGCTGCTGCTGTCACTTCAGTCGTGTCTGACTCTGTGCGACCCCATAGACAGCAGCCCACCAGGCTTCCCCATCCCTGGGATTCTCCAAACAAGAACACTGGAGTGGGTTGCCATTTCCTTCTCCAATGCATGAAAGTAAAAAAGTGAAAGTGAAGTCGCTCAGTTGTGTCCAACTCTTTGCAACCCCTGGACTGCAGCCTACCAGACTCCTCCATCCATGGGATTTTCCAGGCAAGAATACTGGAGTAGGGTGCCACTGCCTTCTCCAAATAATCCAGGAGATGTTGGCAATTTGATCTCTGGTTCCTCTGCCTTTTCTAAAATCAGCTTGAACATCTGGAACTTCATGGTTCACATATTGCTGAAGCCTGGCCTGGAGAATTTTGAGCATTACTTTTCTAGAGTGTGAGATGAGTGTAATTGTGCAGTAGACTGAGCATTCTTTGGCATTGCCTTTCTTTGGGATTGGAATGAAACCAGTCCTGTGGCCACTGCTGAGTTTTCCAAATTTGCTGGCAGATGGAGTGCAGCACTTTTGTTAGAAAAGCATAATTCTTAGGTGGAATGTTACTTGAAAAATTATTTTCTTAATACTCTACACAGTCAAATCTATGGCTTTTCCAGTAATCACGGACAGATGTGAGAGCTGGGCCATAAAGAATCTGACCACCAAAGAACTGATGCTTTTGAATTATGGTGCTAGAGAAGACTCTTGAGAGTCCCTGGGACAGCAAGGAGATCCAACCAGTCAACCCTAAAGGAAAGCAACTCTGAATATTCACTGGGAGGCCTGATGCTGAAGCTCCAATACTGTGGTCATCTGATGCAATGAGCTGACTCATTGGAAAAGACCCTGATGCTGAGAAAGATTGAAGGCAGGAGGAGAAGAGGATGACAGAGGATGAGATGGTTGGATGGCACCACCAACTTAATGGACATGAGTTTGAGCAAATTCCAGGAGAGTCAAACTCCATGGGTCACAAAGAGTCAGACACGATTTAGCGACTAGACAACAATATTCTGTAGTCATTTAGCATGCTGTACTATAAAATTTTCTGCATTCTATTGTAGTGACTCTAACTAGCTAGAACCCTCACTTATTAATTCTTCTGACAATTTGCTATTTTCCTTAGCTTGGTTTCCAAAAGGAAACAGCCTGAAGTTTGCAAATGGAGTGTATTTTACAAAATGATGTCAAGGAATAGTAGTTGGGACTGGGAATTAGGAAGGAAGGAAAGCTAATTTAAAGATGGGTTCTTGGCCTAGTTACTCCTACAAGCAATGGGCACAATCTCACTGGAAAGTCTCACTGGAAAGTCTCTAAAGAGCTATGTAAAATGAGCTTCAGAACTTTCCAGTCAAGTGGCGAAAGAGAAGAGTCAATTCAGTCACTCAGTCATGTCAATTCTTTGTGACCCAATGGACTGCAGCACACTAGGCTTCCTTGTCCATCACCAACTCCCGGAGCTTGCTCAAACTCACGTCCATCGAGTTGGTGATACCAGCTTGCCCTCTGTCATACCCTTCTCCTCCTGCCTTCAATCTTTCCCAACATCAGGGTCTTTTACAATAAGTCAGTTCTTTGAATTAGGTGGCCAAAGCATGGGAGTTTCAGCTTCAACATCAGTCCTTCCAATGAATATTCAGGACTGATTTCCTTTAGGATGGACAGGTTTGATCTACATTTTTTCTCACATTAGCCAAGGATTTCTTCTTTGAATTGGGAAAGATGACAATAGAAACTATATTCAGCTCTATAAAAAAATAATTAATACAAAAAAACTCAATAATCTTTAAGATAACAATGGCAAAGACACTGGTGTTGATGACCATGATTATAATATACACCATCTCCTATTTATGACTCTGTTTTAGGTACTGTGCAAAGCACTTACCCATATTTTCTCATTAGATGGTTGTCATGATTAATTTTATGTAACAACTTAGCCATAGGATACCCAGAATTTTGACAAAACATAATTTTGGATGTAGCTATGAGGGTGTTTCTGCCTAAGATGAGCATCTGAATTAGTAGACTGAGGAAAACAGACTGACCTCCCTAATGTGGGTGAACATCATCCAAATAATTGAAGACCTGAACTGAGCAAAAAGGCTGAGTTACAGGGAATTCCTTTTGCCTGCTACTCTGATCTGGGACATTAGTCTTTTCTAGTCTTGAGACTCAAAGTGAAACGTTGGTTCTTTCTGGATCTCAAGCCTGTCAACTTCTGGACTAGAACTACACATCAATTCTCCTGGGTACCAAGCTTGCTGACTGTTGATCTTGGGGTATGTCAACCCCCATAACTTCATGGGTCAATTCCTTATAACAAATATATTGGTCTCTCTGTCTGTCTCTCTCTCTGTTTTTCTCTCTCTGTTTTCCTCTATCTGTCTTGATCTGTCTCACCATGTGTACTCACAGAGAGAGATGTGCACATTCCATCCCACCCATTCTCTAGAGAACCCTGATGAATATAGCCTATATATTCAACCTTGGGTAGTCAGTAATGTAAACCTCATTTTATGTAAAGGAAAACTGAGGTATAGAAGTGCTGCTGCTGCTGAGTCGCTTCAGTCTTGTCCGACTCTGTGCAACCCCATAGACGGCAGCCCACTAGGCTCCTCTGTCCCTGGGATTCTGCAGGCAAGAATACTGCAGTGGGTTGCCATTTCCTTCTCCAAAGCATGAAAGTGAAAAGCGAAAGTGAAGTTGCTCAGTCGTACAACTCAAATAATACAGATAGTAGGTGATGGAACTATTTTATCTAACCCCAAAACTAACTCTGATAACAGATAATAGAAAAATAACCCCCTTCTACTTGTTTCATGGAATGCTGTTGCCTGTGATGTTAATAGGAGGTAGTGTGAAAAAACAGGTTGGTGCTCAAATAGGTTTTGTAAATGCAAGATTTTTCTTCAAGAAAATTAGAGATACCAAGGGAACATTTCATGCAAAGATGGGCACAATAAAGAACAGAAACTGTAAGGACCTAACAGAAGCAGAAAAGATAAAGAATAGGTGGCAAGATTACACATAAGAACTGTACAAAAAAGTCTTAATGACCAAGATAACCACAATGGTGTGCTGATTCAGCTACAGCCTGACATCCTGGAGTGTTAAATCAAGTGGACCTTAGGAAGCATTATGACAAACAAAACTAGTGGAAATAATGGAATTCCAGTTGAGTTTTAACAAATCCTGACAGATGATGCTGTTAAAGTGCTTCACTCAATAAACCAGCAAATTTGGAACACTTGCCAGTGGCCACAGGACTGGAAAATGTCCATTCTCATTCTAATCCCAAAGAAGGGCAATGCCAAAGAATGTTCAAGTTCAGTTCACTTCAGTTGCTCAGTCATGTCCAACTATTTGTGACCCCAAGGACTGCAGCACGCCAGGCTTCCCTGTCCATTACCAACTCCCAGAGCTTACTCAAACTCATGTCTATCGAGTCAGTGATGCCATCCAACCATCTCATCCTCTGTCATTCCCTTCTCCTCCAGCCTTCAATCTTTCCTAGCATCAGGGTCTTTTCTAGCCAGTCAGTTCTTCACATCAGGTTGCCAGGATTGGAGTTTCAGCTTCAGCAGCAGTCCTTCCAATGAATATTCAGGACTGGTTTCCCTTAGGATAGACTGATTGGATCTCCTTGCAGTCCAAGGGACTCTCAAGAGTCTTCTCCAACACCACAGTTCAAAAGCATCATTTCTTCGGTGTTCAGCTTTCTTTACATGACTACTGGAAAAACTATAGCTTTGACTAGATGGAACTTTGTTGGCAAAGTAATGTCTCTGCTTTTCAATCTGCTGTCAAGGTTGGATCATAGTCTTTCTTCCAAGGAGCAAGCGTCTTTTAATTTCATGGCTTCAGTTGCCATCTGCAGTAACTTTGGAGACCAAAAGAATAAAGTCTCTCACCATTTTCATTGTTTCTCCATGTATTTGCATGAAATGATGAAACCAGAAGCCATGAAATGATGAAACCAGAAGCCATGATCTTAGTTATCTGGATGCTGAGTTTTAAGCCAACTTTTTCATTCTCCTCTTCACTTTCACCAAGAGGCTCTTCAGTTCTTCTTCACTTTCTGACATAAGTTAGGTGGTGTCATCTGCATATCTGAGGTTATTGATATTTCTCCTGGCAATCTTGAATTCAGCTTGTGCTTCATCCAGCCTGACATTTCATGTGATGTACTCTGCATATAAGTTAAATAAGCAGGGTGACAATATATAGCCTTGACGTACTCCTTTCCTGATCAGAAACCAGTCTGTTGTTCCATGTCCAGTTCTAACTATTGCTTCTTGACCTGCATACAGATTTCTCAGGAGGCAAGTCAGATGGTCTGGTATTCCCATCTCTTTCAAAATTTCCCACAGTTTGTTGTGATCCACAAAGTCAAAGCCTTTCGCATAATCAATAAGGCAGAAGTAGATGTTTTTCTGGAACTCTCTTGCTTTTTTGATGATACTGTCAGTTTAATCTCTGGTTCCTCTGCCTTTTCTAAATTCAGCTTGAACATCTGGAAGTTCACAGTTCACATACTGTTGAAGCCTGGCTTGGAGAATTATGAACATTACTTTGCCAGCTTGTGAGATGACTGCAATTGTGCAATAGTTTGAGCATTCTTTGGCATTGCCTTTCTTTGGGATTGGAATGAAAGCTGACCTTTTCCAGTCCTGTGGCCACTGCTGAGTTTTCTGAATTTGCTGGCATATTCAGTATAGCACATTCACAGCACCATCTTTTAGGATTTGAAATAGCTCGACTGGAATTCCATTACCTCCACTAGCTTTGTTCAGAGTGATGTTTCCTAAGGCCCACTTGACTTTGCATTCCAGGATGTCTGACTCTAGGTAGGTGATTACACCATCATGGTTAT
Source organism: Capra hircus (assembly GCF_001704415.2). Taxonomy (NCBI): domain Eukaryota; kingdom Metazoa; phylum Chordata; class Mammalia; order Artiodactyla; family Bovidae; genus Capra; species Capra hircus. The sequence continues at coordinate 16,420,903 of NC_030827.1, forward strand.
CTGGGTCATGAAGATATTTTTTGTATAGTTCTTCTGTGTATTCTTGCCACCTCTTCTTAATATCTTCTGCTTCTGTTAGGTCCCTACCATTTCTGTCCTTTATTGAGCCCATCTTTGCATGAAATATTCCCTTTGTATCTCTAATTTTCTTGAAGTGATCTCTAGTCTTTCCCATTCTGTTGTTTTCCACTATTTCTTTGCACTGATCACTGAGGAAATCTTCCATATTTCTTCTTGCTGTTTTTTGGATCTCTATATTCAAATGGGTATATCTTTCCTTTTCTCCTTTGCCATTAGCATCTCTTCTTTGCTCAGCTATTTGTAAGGCCTTGTCAGACAACCATTTTGCCATTTTGCATTTCTTTTTCTGGGGATATTCTTGATCACTGCCTCCTGTACAATGTCATGAACCTCCATCCATAGTTCTTCAGACAATCTGTCTATCAAATCTAATCCTTTGACTCTATTTGTCATTTCCATGTATAATCATAAGAGATTTAATTTAGGTTATATCTGAATGGACTAGTGGTTTTCCCTACTTTCTTCAATTTAAGTCTGAATTTTCCAATAAGGAGTTCTTGACCTGAGCCACGGTCAGCTCCCAATCTTGTTTTTGCTGACAGTATAGAGCTTCTCCATCTTTGGCTGCAAGGAGTATAATCAATCTGACTTCAATATTGACCATCTGGTGATATCCATGTGTAGAGTTTTTCCTTGTGCTGTTGGAAGAGGGTGTTTGCTATGACCAGTGCATTCTCTGGCAAAATCCTGTTAGCTTTGTTCTGCTTCATTTTGTATTCCAAGACCAAATTTGCCTGTTACCCCAGGTGTCTCTTGACTTTCTGCTTTTTCATTCCAGTTCCCTATAATGAAAAGGACATCTTTTGGGGGTGTTAGTTCTAGAAGGTCTTGTAGGTCTTCATAGAATCATTCAATTTCAGCTTCTTCAGCATTACTGGTCAGGGCATAGGCTTGGATTACTGTGATATTGAATGGTTTGCCTTGGAAATGAACAGAAATCATTCTGTCATTTTTGAGATTGCATCCAAGTACTGCATTTTGGACTGTTTTGTTGACTATAATGGCTGCTCCATTTCTTCTAAGAGATTCTTGCCCACAGTAGTAGATATAATGGTCATCTGAGTTAAATTTACCCATTCCAGTCCATTTTCATTCACTGATTCCTAAAATGTCAATGTTCACTCTTGCCATCTCCTATTTGATTACTTCCAATTTGCCTTGATTTATGAACCTAACATTCCAGGTTCCTATGCAATATTGCTCTTTATAGCATTGCACTTTACTTCCATCACCAGTCACATCCACAACTGGATGTTGTTTTCACTTTGACTCTTTCTCTTCATTCTTTCTGGAGTTATTTCTCCACTGATATCCAGTAGCATATTGGGCTCCTACCAACCTGGAGAGTTCCTCTTTCAGTGTCCTACCTTTTTCCCTTTTCATACTGTTCATGGGGTTCTCAAGGCAAGAATACTGAAGTGGTTTTCCATTCCCTTCTCCACTGGACCACGTTTTGTCAGAATTCTCCACCATGACTCGTCCATCTTGGGTGGCCCTACACAGCATGGCTCATAGTTTCATTGAGTTAGACAAAGTTGGAGCCCATGTGATCAGTTTGGTTAGTCTTCTGTGACTGTGGTTTTCATTCTGTCTGCCCTTTGATAAATGAGGATAAGCGGCTTATGGAAACTTCCTGATCAAAGAGAATGACTGAGGGGGAAACTGGGTCTTGTTCTGATGGGTGGGTCCATGTTTTGTAAATCTTTAATCCAATTTTCTGTTGATGGGCAGGACTGTGTTTCCTCCCTGTTGTTTGAAAGTGAAAGTGAAAATGGCTCAGTTGTGTCCGACTCTTTGCAACCCCACGGACTATACAGCCATGGAATTCTCCAGGCCAAGATACTGGAGTGGATAGCCTTTCCCTTCTCCAGGGGATCTTCTCAACCCAGGGATCGAACCCAGGTCTCCCACATTGCAGGTGGACTCTTTACCAACTGAGCCACACCTGAGGCCAAACTATGGTGGAGATAATGAAGATAATGGTGACCTCCTTTAAACGGTCCCATGCACACACTGGTACACGTAGTGCCCTCAACCCTGCAGCAGGCCACCACTGACCCACACCTCTGCTGGAGACTCCTGGACACTCACAGGCAAGTCTGGGTCAATCTCTTGTGGGGTCACTGCTCCTTTCTTCTGAGTCCTGGTGCACACAAGGACCTTTTGTTTGTGCCCTCCAAGAGTCTGTTTCCCCAGTCCTATGTAAGTTCTGGTGACTCTATGGTGGGATAATGGCGACCTCCTCCAAGAGGGCTTATGCCAGACCCAGGTCTACTGCACCTAGAGCCTCTGCCCCTGCGGCAGGTCACTGCTGACCCATACCTCTACAGGAGACACTCAAACACAGTTTTGTCTCAGTCTCTGTGAGATCTCTGGGTCCTGATGTGCACAAGTTTGATTTGAGCCCTCTGAGCATCTCTGGCAGGTATGGGTTTTGATTCTAAATGTAATTTCACCCTTTATACCATCTTGCTTGGGCTTCTCCTTTGCCCTTGGACATAGGTTATCTTTTTGGTGGGATCCAACGTTCTCCTGTTGACGGTTGTTCAGCAACAAGTTGTAATTTTGGAGTTCTCACAGGAGAAGATGAGTGCACGTGGTTCTACTCTGCCAAGAATGTTCAAACTACCACATAATTGCACTCATTTCACATGCTAGCAAAGTAATGTTCAAAATCCTTCAAGCTAGGCTTCAACAGTACATGAATTGAGAACTTCCAGATGTACAAATTGGAGTTAGAAAAGTCAGGGGAACCAGAGATCAAATTGCCAACATCAGTTGGATCATAGAAAAAGCAAGAGAATTAAAAAAAAAAAAAAGCTATCTACCTCTACTTTATTGACTATACTAAAGCTTTTGACTGTGTGGATCACAACAAACTGTGGAAAATTCTGAAAGAGTTGGGAATACCAGACCACTTTATCTGCCTCCTGAGAAATATGTATTCAGGTCAAGAAGCAACAATTAGAACTGTACATGGAACAACAGTCTGGTTCCAAATTGGGAAAGGAGTACATCAAGGCTGTATATTGTCACCCTGCTTATTAAACTTATATGTAGAGTACATCACATGAAATGTCAGGCTGGATGAAGCACAAGCTGAAATCAAGACTTCTGGGAGAAATATCAATAACCTCAGATGTGCAGGTGACACCTCCATTATAGCAGAAAGCAAAGAGAAACTAAAGTACCTCTTAATGAAGATAAAAGAGGAGAGTGAAAAAGCTGACTCAACATTCAAAAACTCAACATTCAAAAAACTAAGATCATGGCATCTGGTTCCATCACTTCATGGCAAATAGATGGGAGAAAAAATGGGCATAGTAACAGACTTTATTTTCTTGGGCTCCAAAATAACTGCAGATGGTGACTGACTCATGAAATTAAAAGATACTTAATCCTTGGAAGAAAAACTATGACAAACTTAGCATATTAAAAAGCAGAGACAGAGAGAAAACAGCAAAATTCTGTAAAGCAATTATTCTTCAATAAAAAATAAATTAATTAAATTTTAAAAAACAGGAAAAAAAAGCAGAGACATCACATAGTTGACAAAGTTCCATATAGTCAAAGTTTTTCCAGTATTCATGTACAGATGTGAGAGTCGGACCACAAAGAAGGCTCAGTTCTAAAGAACTGATGCTTTCAAACTGTGGTGCTGGAGAAGATTCTTGAGAGGTCCTTAGACTGCAAGGAGATCAAATCAGTCAATCCTAAAAGCAATCATCCCTAAATATTCACTGGAAGGACTGATGCTGAAGCTAATGCTCCAATAATTTGATCACCTAATGCAAACAGCCAACTCACTGGAAAAGACCCTGGTGCTGGGAAAGAATGAGAGCAGGAAGAGAAGGGGGATACAGAGGATGAAATAGTTGGGTGGCATCACTCACTCAGTGGACATGAGTTTAAGCAAATTCTGGGAGCTGGTGAAGGGCAGGGAAGCCTGGTGTGCTGCTGTCCATGGGGTTACACAGAGCCGGACATGACTTAGTGACTGAACAACAACAAATGCAAAATGGAACAAAATTAAGCAGATTTCTACACGGTAAGACTCCAAGTCTTTAATGCAATATTTTATATGGTGAATTGCCAAGAGAGACATATGATACACACAATTTCTCTCTCAAACGTGTTTAATATCATAAAACTCTTCAGTGGACTCTGTAGAGGTCTTTGGTTTAAAACTGGAAAACCATTTTACTTGATAATTGTTATTCTTTAATAGCTTGCTGAGTAATAATTTTTAAAAGAAAATCTATGCAACTGAGGAAGAGAAAAGTATTACGCTAATAAAAACAGAATGTGTTAAGATTAATTCCATGGACACTTTGGGGAACATAGGCAAGAAAAAGAGAAGGTTCTAGAAGACAATTTATACTGTTTTTATCTGCTAGAGTGAGATAAACAGAGATGAAGTCCATCTAAATAGAGCATAATATCCTGCAGAGATTATATCCACAAGCAGTGCTCTCTATTGCCCTCATCTGGGGAACACCCACATAATGCAACCACATAATCCTAGTCATACTACATTAGAAAAGCAATCCTAGTCATATTACATTAGAAAAACAACTAACCAGTAAATAGGGGTAGAAAAACTCATTGCCCATTCTACCTACCAGGCTCCTCTGTCCATGGGATTTTCCAGGCAATAGTACTGGAGTGGATTGCCATTTCCTTCTCCAGGGGATCTTCCCAACCCAGGGATTGAACCCAGGTCTCCCGCATTGTAGACAGACGCTTTACCATCTGAGCCACCAGGGAATTCCCATTAGAAAAATAACTAACCAGTAAATAGGGGTAGAAAAACTCATTGTCCATTCTACCTCAAGGGAAGTTGTAGAAAGAAATTTAAGACAGATCTGCCCACAAAGGATGGAATCCCAGGGTGACCCTGCATTACAAATAAAGGTAATTTTGCTAAGTATAGAAGGGCTTCCCTGGTGGCTGAAATGGTAAAGAGTCTGCCTGCAATGTGGAAAACCTGGGTTCGATTCCTGGGTCAGGAAGATGCCCTGGACAAGGAAATAACTACCCACTCCACTATTCTTGCCTGGAAAATTCCACTGATGGAGGAGATGTTACAGTCCATGGGGTTGCAAAGAGTCAGACACAACTGAGTGACTAACACACTAGAAGAGGTGATGAACTACTAGGGTTAGTGCAGATCTACTGGCTTCCTCCATGATGTAACCATAGTCAATAAAAATAAATAAGCTTATTCATAAACTTCAACTTATCTTAGTATTGGACACAACTGAGCAACTAAACCAAACTGAACTCTTTCAATTTGCCCCATCCTCTCCTGCCCCTACTGTGTCTATAAGTCTGTTCTCTGTGTCTAAATCTCTATTTCTGCCCCACAAATAGGTTCATCGGTACCATTTTTCTAGATTCCACATATATTCATTAATATATGATATCTATTTTTCTCTTTCTGATTTACTTCACTCTGTGTAATGGGTTATAGATTCATCCACCTCACTACAACTCACTCAAATTCATTCCTTTTTATGATTGAGTGATATTCTATTGTATATATGTACCACAACTTCTTTTCAGTTCAGTTACGTCCAACTCTTTGAGATCCCATGGGCTGCAGCATGCCAGTCTTCCCTGTCCATCATCAACTCCCAGAGGTTGCTCAAACTCATGTCCATTGAGTCAGTGATGCCATACAACCATCTCATCCTCTGTTGCCCCCTTCTCCTCCTGCCCTCAATCTTTCCCAGCATCAGGGTCTTTGTCAATGAGTTGGCTCTTCACATCAGGTGGCCAAAGTATTGGAGCTTCAGCTTCAACATCAGCCCTTCCAATGAATATTCAGAACTGATTTCCTTCACAATTTCCTTTACAACTTCTTTATCCAGCTCTTTTCTGAGACCATCCTTGGTCAAGCCCAGTCAAGTGAGTAGGAGAAATAGTATAGTCAACACCATCAATGAAATTATGCCCAGAATCAAAACGAAAGTTTCTCTTGATAGACCAGGAATTCCATCTGCTGATGGAGATGATGGGAATGAGAACTGCTTTCTGTTCAAAAATGAGACTTAGTTTCTTAATTAAAATAATTTGACTATAGAAAGCATTGCTATAATGATTTGACATCTTAGAAATTCTAGACAATGAGCATGACACTCAGTATTCTGAGAAGAAAAAATTATCACATTTGATTTTGACAGGGATAAAAATCATAGAAATAATAAGCAAATATATGTATAAACATACATAAAGTCAAGATAAACTATCAATAGCATTTCTTCTTTGATGAAGAATTTTTTAAAGTTACACACACATGGCATACCTAAGGAGACTGGAGTTTCAAAAACAGGTTTCTACTCTAGAATTTTCCAAAGTCAGCAGTAGAATCTTTCAGTGTATGATTGAATAAGTATGTTTGATAAAACGGTCCACATTATTTCTGTGGAACTTCACAAATCCTGAATTTCAGACATTATTATGCTATATTTATAGAATGTCTTATTAAAAATTTTTTTTTCTGCTCACACTTAACAAACAGTAAGGGAAGGGGAAGATGTAAGCAGGGAAAAGTTTCAAACAATACCCATTTCAACTATTTGATGGATTGAACTGGTGGCTATACATTTTCCATCACCGTTAGTAATTTCACCACCAAAGCCAAAGATGAAAAACTTTGATTTAAAAGGGTTTCAGAATTTTTTTAACATTATTAGACCAGATAATGAATAAACATCTATGTTATAGGACACAAGAGCAGCATCAGATAGAGACAGAGAATCTTGTGCTCTGGTCACACAGACAGAAGGAAGGGAGGAAGGAAACTAAACTGACAGCATTTTTCTCCAGATTCCGTTTTACAGCCTCAGTTCCTAAGGCAGTATACATTTCTTTCAGGTCTGTGACCTCATTTTGAGGCTTTCCAGAAGGCACCTTCTTAATATAAGCACTTTAAAATATAATTTCCGAAATACCCCAGTTCCCAGGTAAGCAGACATATTTTCCTCAGCAGAGGACTGGATGGAAGAGGACTGCAATTTAGTCATCTGATCACATTATCAGAGAACTCTGCTTCTGACCTAAGGGGCGTATAGAAAACAAATTTAAAAAAGAAGAACCAATATCAGCCATATTCTGAATGTCCTGATATTAGTGGACTGATGGGAAAATAATATTTTACTTCTCAAAGGAATATCATCTAAATTTTTTTTTAAATATCTGGACAAAATGGACATAGAAATTGCTAAAACAAGAGTCCTAAACTTACCCAAAATTTCCCTCAAATTATCTTAAGACTATGGTTTAGTTTAGCGGAGCACAAAGTAACCAAAAGTAAACAAAAATAATTTGAATTGTGCCAAATACCACCCATCAATAACCACTGTTGCATCTGAAACTCCAAAATTTGGAGTCATTCCTCAAAGTCAAGGCATTTTTCTACAGATTCATGTTAAAGTAAATACAGTATCTGTGTGTGTGTGCTCAGTCACTCAGTTGTGATCCACACTTTGTGACCCCATGGACTATAGCCTGCCAGGCTCCTCTGTCCATGGGATTTTCCAGGCAACAACAATGGAGTGGGTTGCCATTTCCATCTCCAGTGGATCTTCCCAACCCGGAGATCAAACCCACTTCTCCTGCATTGGCAGATGGAGTCTTTACCACTGAGCTACCAGGGAAGCCCAAATACAGTATCTGGGAAAGATAAAGATTTACACCCTCGTCTGTACAGCCTCTTCCAAACTGATTCATTGCAAAAGATTTATTTCTGAAAGGCTCACTAGGCCTTAATAGGCTAATGAGAATTGTGAATCTTTAAGATGGTAATAGAGAATGCAGAATTTTACAAAATTATTTTGCCAAGGAGCTTCTTTTATATCCCCTTGAGTTACATCTACTAATGTCTGGAGGAACACTAGCAATGTGGTTTGTGAAAGCAAGCATCATCAGATGCTCTCATCTAACAGGAAAACAGGGTGTTGGGGTCATGAGAACCAGGACATGTAAGATTAAATAGAAGTTTGGCAGAAAGGAAGGGGCTGCAGCAGAGACACAGCCAGGAGCAGACCCAGGAGGGACATTGGTATGAAGTCTTAGGAAACCAGAGGATGTGAGTGAGCACTAGGGAGAGGGGAAGTGTGGGAAATTCTGGGCACAGAGATAGAGGAAGCAGTGGGAGGAAGAAGCACACAAGATGAATTGTGTCTACTGCACAATCTGGCAGAGACAGCCAGGACTCTTCCAGGAGACAAAACTCACTGCAAACAGATCATTTTTACAGGCCTTATTAGCTCAGTGCTTTTAATCAACTAGGCTAAACATCCTGTCTGGCCACACTGTCTGTAGCAGAAACTCAAATCGTATAAAAGGTTATACATTTTTATCTCTTAATTTGTTTGCAGGATATTAAGCCTGTCTTTGTTAGATAAGAAAGTGAGCAGGAATATTAGATTGTCTTCAGAAAGATCAAGAAGTAGGCCCCTCCCCACAGTTCTTGTTGTCACTCTAGAAATGCTATTACCCTGTCTCTCTAAGTGTCCAGAGTCCTATGCCCTGCTTTCCTCCCTTAATTATAACCCTGTTGAAAACTTTTCTTACAAATGACTGCTGAGTATATGTATTACATTATGACTTAAGGTCCTGCTAAGGCTTAAAATTTTACCCCTCTCCAGGGGAGTGGTACTGTCATGATTTACACACATATGTTCAAAGACCGATGTCCTTTCCTGACAGCCCATCATGACAAGGGGGTGATTTTTCCCTTGAGGAAGCCAACTAAGATTATTTCTCAGTTTGCATCAGTGTCTTTAAGGGAAAAAAATTCCATTCTTCTCTTTCTAAAATTGCTTAACTTTCTTACCATTTTACCAAAATTTTCTTTTCTTTTATAGCATCACTCACTTGATAGTAGTCAGTATGTCTATCACAACTGGTTCTTTGGGACTCTAGTAATCCAAGAAAATTAAGTTCATGCTTCTGAAAATAGCATTTTTCCATTATAGTAAAAAAAAAATCAACTTTTAAAAAAATAGCTAGCTTTTCACAAACTGTTTGATTTTTACAGTAACAAACAGGCCGACCAAATGTGAAATAGGAAATCATTCTTCAGAGAGAATTGAAAGGGATTACAAGAGTCATTTTCAACTTGGAGTTGTTTCCATATGTTGACTTAAATAATTTGACAAATAACAGACAGCTTCAAATAACATCACTGTTTAGTCAACAACTCTGAAAACAGTAAAGGATCTAAGCTTTTCACCTTGGAACTATAAGGCAGCATTCAAAACTGACATTACAAGCCCCAGTTTCTTAGCCTGAAGCAAGAATCTTGTAATGTTAAAAATAATAATAATAATAAATAACATCATCACTGTTATCTCCAATACATCAGCAAGACAGCTGGGGTGATAAGGAAGGGGCCCCAGCTAAGGTTACGTGGTCTATCTCCACCACTGATTTGCTGTGTGAGCTTAAGCCCATTAAACAAGAAAGTTTCACTTCAGTTTCTTTATAACAAATATGGAAACAAAATGGTTTCTTCACAGATGGTTTGGGAGGATGAAAACAGATGAGGTGTATAAGAGCTCTTTGTATGCTGTAAAGCACAATTCGAGTACTAGTTATGGGAAGGGTTTCTAGTAGAACACATATTTCCAGAAAGCTCCTTCACCCCAGAAATCTTAATAAACCTTGCCTGCAAACTATTTCCAAGTCCCAAGATTTCTCCAAATTTCCAACTTTCCTTCCTCAAAGCTCTCTCTGACTGTACTCCAATATTCACGTGGGTCATTTCACTTAGGCATCCTATCAGTCGCATAGAATTATCAGCCCTTTCTCCAGTACTCTCAGGGAATCCAATCACAGTCAGTTCATTGCGATTCTTCTTCACCCTCTGGGAGGATTTGTTCCAAGACCTCAAATGAATGTCAGAAGCCACAGTTAGTGCAAAACCCTACATATACTATGTTTTATCTCCTATGTACACATAAAGTTTAATTCATCAGTTAGATACAGTGAGAGAAAATCCACATTGTCAGCATCCTACTCTTGTATTTTGGGGCCAGTTTTAAGTAAAATAAGTGTTACTTGAACACAAGAACTGTGATACCTTTACAGTCAATCTGATAATCCAGAGGGCTACCAAATGACTAAGGCAGGATGGTGCTGAATGGTGTCAGATTTCATCACACTACTCAGAACACTACCCAATTTTAATAACTCATAAATGCTTTATTTCTGAAATTTTCCATTTAACATTTTGGACCATGGTTGACTGTGGGTCACTGAAACCGTGAAAGTAAAGCCATGGTGAAGGAGGGAGCACCGTATTATGAAGTGAGTTATCAGAATAGAGATTTCAGGATGTTATTGGAGGGCACACACTGGCCTCTGCCATCTCTCCGCCTGAGCTCCTCATAACTGACCCTCTCTACTGAGAGCAGTCTCATGGCAAGTACAGCCTGTTCTCCCATTACAAATGCTTCTCCCCAAGACAGTGGCCTCTTAGAGTCCAGTGAGTACAATAATCACCAGCTTAGCCTATGTTTATAATGACTGATTAAACAAATAGTATTTGGAGAATAACAAGTTTTCATGGGTAATGAAACATTCAGAAAATTGATCATCCTTTCCAAAGCCGAAGATGAAATGTATTGACTCTCCTGGGATTCTGAACTGTTATCTTATGATCAGAGGCCTTGCATAATTTGATGAAAAAAGTTATTTGCATGCAAAGAAATGCATATATGTTCTCTATGCCTTCCTAAAAAGGTCTCTCCTTTTTTCTTCTATTAGTCTGGGTTTAGAACCATTTATTTTCCACCATTTTCTACTCATAGAGATTATTCAAAAGACCATAGCTTATAATAATAATCTTATTTATTTTCACCTTTCATTACCTACAAAACATTTTTATCTGATATTCCCAGAAAATTTGTATAGATAAAAAATACTAGTTATGATTCTTTCCATTTTATAATGAGGAAACTGAGTCTTAAAGTGGTTAATAAACTTGCCTAAGACCACATAACTAATAAAGAGCAGAACCAGAACTCAAACAGGTTTTCTGATTTTTCATCCCATGATCCTATCCTTCAGTGAAAAAAACATGATGAATCATATGCAGCAAATCAATGCAAAAGAAAAATCTTAAATGTATTTTGAAGCCAGAGGAGGTTTTCATGTTTTCTAAAATATTCTCCTCATTAGCATCTTAGTTTCAATAGAACACTGTCACAGTAAGATACACCTATGGGTGGTTGAGAAATACGATAACCATTGATAGTCCTGACTTTCAGATTTTTCTAAGAATTATCTGTACAAAGCACATTAATATCTACAGTTTCTCCCTCTTGAATATGAAGAATAGAAGCAATATTGGCTCTGCTGTTGGTTGCTCAGTATGTCTTGTTGCAGTCAACAAACCCTGTGTTACCGGTTTAAGCAGAAAGTTACTTCTTGAGACAGGGCGAGCTTTCCATAAGCAGAGAATCTCTGTAAGACTGAAGAGGCTGACTCCAAGCTGAGCTCCTGAGGAGATACCCAGAGCTACATCTCAGAACCAACCTACCAAGAAAGAAACTGCTGCCTCTGCCATTACCAGTAAGTGGCTAAATCAGGTCACTGCTACCACCACTGCCAGTAATAGAGCCTTTCTCAATCCAATTGTCTCAATGTGTGTTCCCTGCCCAAAGTTCATGAGTTGAAATCCTAACTCCCAAGGTGATGGTATTAAGAGCTAGGGATCTTTGGGAAGTGCTTAGGTTATAAGGGTCCTGCCTCATGTATGGGGCTTCCCTGGTGGCACAGAGGTTAAAGCATCTGCCTGCAATGTGGGAGACCTGGGTTCGAACCCTGGGTCGGGAAGATCCCCTGGAGAAGGAAATGGATTAGCACCCTTATGAAAGTGGTTACAGAGAGGCCCCTTGCCCTTCTACCATGTGAGGATACAATGAGAAGTCTGCAGCCCAAAAGGGGGCCTTACCTGACCATACTGGCACCCTGATCTTGGATTTCCAGCCCCTAAAACTGCAAGAAATTAAATGTCTGTTGTTTATAAGCTGCCCAGTCCATGGTGCTTTGTTACAGCAGCCCAAATGGACTAAGACACTTTGCCTGAATACCTGCTGCAAAATGGAAACTCAGCACCATACCTCTTTCCTCCACACAACTCAATTCTGTCTGAAGTCTCTCACAGGTCCATCTGATGGGTTGAATCTAAATCATTTATTCTTCTCCAGGAGTAAAGTTTTCATTTGTTAATTTTCCCATTGGGATAATAAGACATAAATCCAATGGAATTATCACAAAATGGGAAGGCTTTTAAAAATATTTTTTCCAACCAGATATAACAGAAGTCCATCAAAGAGTTTGTTTTAATGAGAATAATAACAGAAACTATCACGTGGCATTGTCATATGGGTTAAGTGAAAATATGTAAAAACTTAAAACAATATAAAGGAAATGATCAATAGATATTATATATTATAATGTAAAGGGTTGCTGAGTAGAATCTTTCTTATTATTCTGGAATTGGCAGTGAGGCCTCAAAAATTGAGGACACAAAGTTTTTCAATAAAGGTACAAGCAACTGTGGAGCCAGACAGCCCCTCCAGGATCTTGTAAAAGATGAATATATTCTCTCTGCTGCTCCAAAACATCCCTTCCGACACTCTCCAGAGACTTAAACAGAAAACTAGGGGGGGACAAGGGCAAGAGGGGGATGAGAATCCACAGACTCACACATGACTGATTCTGAAGTCTCATCAGGCTACTGAAGCATTTCCTCAGGGAAGGAAGAAGGAAAGTGAGTACTCAACCACCAAAGTCCAGTGACGGCTCCACCTAAAGGACCGCTTGCAAGTTCTGGGGGTGTCTACCAGAAAGAGAGACTAGCATCTCATTTCTAGTGTTACCTGCTAATCTGTTCAACACCCCAGAACCTGTCTGAACTGACAAGAGAATCGAACACGGATGGTAAAAGTGAAGGAAGGGAAGGGAAGCGATGTGGTGTCTGGTACTGTTTAAGTGTGTGAGTGATGCGTGATGTGTGAGTGATATATGAGTTTCTCATATGTCAGGAGAACACTGTGGAAGGTAGTGCATGGCCTGAGCTGTGAGCTCACACCCTAAATAAGAGAGTTCTCTGTAGCTTCAGGAAGCAGCAGAAGCTTATGTCCATCAGATATACTGACGGCGAAGGAAGCTGGGGGCCAAGGGAGAAGTTTGAGCCAGACACAGATCTTCCATGAAAGTAACTAGGAAGTGGGAGTCCTTTCCATGGGCCATGTAAAAAGTTTACACAGGTGTCCATACATCTGTTTCCATCTTCTTCCCACTTCATCTCCTTTCTTCTTAGCCCAACACACCAAAGGAGGAAGAGGGGAGAGCAGCGGAATTTAATAGCAAGCCCCCCACCACCAACTGCATGCCTCCTCAGGCCACTGATGAACCCTGAACTAAGAAGAGGAAATAGATGTGACTAGAGCTTTATATTAGACTGGACTTAATAACTGAAACTTATTTGGAAGCTATGAGGTCTGACCAAGATATTAATATCTAAGAAAAACAGATTCAGCAGAATGAGGTCAAAGGCACTGGCTAAAGAAGAAGTTCGACCCTTGCGTGTTTATATCCCACTAGGATAAACTTTTAAAACCCAGTTACAATGGGATTGTCTATTCACCACCCTACTTTTCTATCAGGACTTGGTTCACCTTAGAAAGATAAGGCAACAAGAATCAAGAAGTCAGTGGCCTAAGCCAGGGCCATGAAAGTGTCTCACCATCCTTTAAACCTTTTCTCACCCAACATAACTCCAGTCTTCACACTCTGTGGCCAAGAGAGATGGAGAACAACCCACTGTGTTTTTTTTCTTCTTTAACACTTGTTTTCCCGCATACTTGTTTGGACCCAACACAGATGTGAACTGGAGCAGTCCCAAGGGGAAGGTGTCTTCCTGCTCTCTCTTAGACCATGATCTGCTTCTCCACAACCACTGAATTACAATGTTGGGATGTGATAGAACAGCTTCTGAAACTTAAAAGATCATTAACTCACTAGGAATTTTGTGAAAATGTAAATTCTGATTTTATAGGTCTATGGAAAAACCTGAAAAATGGCATTTCTAACACATTTCTGAGTTCATGGACCACCTCCTGTGTGGCAAGGTTCTAGAGTGGAGAACTCTCCATCTCATTAAATGAGAGAACCGAAAACAAATGAAAAAAAAACACAAAGCTTTCCAGATCCTCTGAAAAGACATCAATAAGAGCAAACAAATAGGAATTCTATATATTCTGCCATTACAACATTGCTCAGACCACTCTGTGTAACAGAAGAGTAGATTTTTTCATATCCACATCTCTTTTCAGGTAATGTTTATCACCTGATAGCAGTCGTATTTTTCTTTGTAAAATTGGAGATATTCTTAGAATATTTAATAAAATTCATTTCTCACCTGAGAAAACCAATTGAAGTCCATATTTAAAAGGTGATAAGCAGTGACAGAAGGAGTCAGTCTGTAAGTTCAACTCAAGAAGAGAAAGAAAATGTGGGGAACCACATTTTCTCGCAAATGTGGTCCATATATGAGGAATCACAGAATTCCTTCCAAGTGGATTCTGTTCAATTCCATAGAAGTACAAGAGTTCAACTTGTCTTTCACTTACATAGAATTATTCTACTTCTCTTTTTCATGCTCTTCTTATGTCATTGTTTATATTTAATAAAATCAAGTATCAGGTATTTTGGGGATAGTCATAGATTTAAATACTCTCATCTGTGGACAAACTATTTGACCTAATGTTGGGAAGACCCCCTGGAGAAGGGAAAGGCTACCCCACTCCAGTATTCTGGCCTAGATAATTCCATGGACTGTAGAGTCCATGAGGTCGCAAAGAGTCAGACACAACTGAACAACTTTCATTTTCACTTTTTACTTTCAATGAGGGTACAGCTCAGCAATCTATTTTAACAAACATCCCAGTTGATTTTGACACACAAAAATGTGAGAATCACAGCTATCAACCTACAGCTTTCAAACCAGGCCCTCAAGCCTCTCTCCTTCATCCACCACCCTCTGGCCCCTACCACAAGTTCCTGATTCAGACTGAACAGTCCTAAAGTGGGCTGGCCACCTGTATTTTTTCAAAACTCCCCAGATGAGTCTAGTGTTCTAATATCCAAATAAGGTTGGAAACCACTGCTCTAAGGTGTGTGCTCCTTGGTACTGAACCACCCAGAGACAGATGTGCAGTTGAGAGCAGAGCTGAGATCTAAATCTACACTGTTGGATTCCACTATGCTGACATCTTGGTTTCTGGTTCCTCTGTTCCAGGTCCATGTAAGTATCTCCATTTTCACCCAAACTTCATCCTATGACTATCTGTGATTCCTCTAACCTTGCTTCTACAGTATTTTTCATCATGGCACCTTCATCCTGAGATTGCTCTCTCTCAACCCTTATATCTTAGGTCACGTGCACATTGAAACCCTCCTTCCTCATGCCCCTTTGCTCTCTGCTCAACACACAAGAGCACAATCGTTTGGAGATCAAAATTCTGTCTTTGTCAATACTTGAAATTTCAGGCTGTTAAAGCTGAAAGGATCTCTGGGATCAGCAGGTCTAGCTCCTTTTTATTGCTAATTAGTATAATTATGCTAGATTTTCCAGATGAGATTTTCTTACATACATTTCCTGCAGAGGATATGAAGGTAGCACAAAACAAGCCTCTGACACAACATGCCAAAGGAGAACTTATTCATTCGAACAAAGAGGCTTAGAATTGGCAAAGTCACCCATACAAATTTCTATTTTTTGTTTACTGTGGTGCTATGACCCATGTGCTCTAAAATCCAAATACAATGCTCAAGTGGAGAAAAATCCACATAAAAGAGGCTAGGAAGGGATTAGTGAGGAATACAAAATCCCAAGCCTATGTAATCATCTATGCCTTGTCTCAAAGCACCAGATCATATTGGTGCTTAAAATTGGAACATAGAAATCAAAAAATAGCATTAAAAATATTGAGAATCTTGAAAGTGGAAAGCATTATCTTCAACTACTAGACCTTTTTTAGGGACCTAAATATGAATGGGGAATGCTCTCCTAGAGTTAAACTATACGGCATATTATGGGTTAAATATGAATAACATTACAATGAAAGCTAATTAAATTGAGAATTAATAATTCAGTGCTGTCTGATAATAATGCTTCTCTGCCTCAGATTTCTCATCCATAAATCAAGATAAAGCACTTCCTCTACGAACCTCATTACATTTTCCCAAAGATAGCATAACCAAGCATGTTAGTATCCTATGGTCACATAATGTGTCTTTGCCTACTAATTAGTATTTTAGCTTTTCCTGTGGGCAAAAGTGCAGATGCTCTGGGTAACAGCTTTGAGAGGAGAACCATGATATAAGGCCCTGAATGGAGCATCTTAAAAAAACACAAAAACAAAAAAAGACACCTGCAGCAGCTGTCAAATTCTATCAACTACTGATATGTTCAAAGGATCAAATCCCATCAAGATAGATAGCTTAACAGGAATGCTCAAGTAACTTTTTCTAACACAAAAATTCCTTTAAAAGTCATTACCTACCCTGTGGACTGTAACTTCTGGTCATTGATCATTTTAGAAAAAGAAACTGGACAAAAACCTAACCAGGAGAAAGGTGACCCCAAACCATCTTATAAGTCTCAACACAGTGAGGGCTGAAATAGGCACATTTGGCTTTTCTGACAATATGTTCACTCTTGGACAATTTATAAGAAAGCTCTATGGTATCACTATCAGACAAAGTTCATGCGTATAAATAGTTTCTGTTTTAACCCGAGTCGATGGGAAAATAAAAAGAACTGCAAGTTAGAGAAAATATCCAGAACTGCTAGTTGGCAATAAATACTTTTGTCATATTGCAAAATGACAGCTGCCTAACTAGTGTATTTTTTTAATAATCTGTATATAAGAAATAAGAAATATTAGTAATCTCTAATTAACACGACATAAAAACAATACTTAGTGAAAAATAATCCAACACTGAAAATAAACAACAGGATTTGAAAGGCACTATTTATAGGAAGATTCAATGTGTGTGGAATCACCACTGGTTTCCAGAGGCATGCCTGGCTTGTGCCTTGCTTTGAACTGCATTAGTCTAATCATCCCAGAACAGATTGCCCAAAGTCAAAATGCAATAGGCTTCCTTCAGTTTCTTATATCTACAGTTACAGAATCTTTAGCACCAGAGGAGACTTGTGAAAGGGCCAATTCTGAACATCGTGCTCCCTAGCCCCCAGCTGAGTTGATGAAGTCATCACTGACCCACAATGGCCCCTTCTTTGAAGAACAGAGACCTATCTTAAGAGATCTTCTCAAGAGAGTCCATTAAATATACCCGACAGGGTGCGGGCAGGAAACAAATGGTTCAACCAAATCAAGATAATTCAAACAGAGTTTAGTAAAGAGACTATTTTTATCAAAAGAAAATCCTCAGCTTATAAGGAAGGTAGGGACTATGGGGGTGAGGGGCAAAGGGGACGATAAGAAGGGTCACATAGGGATAAAAGGCCTAAGGGTACTTATGGCCTTTATTTGAGGGACAAAGTCAGCCCAAGGTGAGCTCACAGAAAAAGACACAAACTCCCTCTAGGCTCCTGCTGGGTCTCAGCATTTACCCAAAGAAAACCAGAAGACTAGGAAGCTTTCTGATGTGATCCCCAGTCCCCTGGGACAGAGAGAAGGTCAGAGAAGGACAGAGAGTATGTCTGAACAGCGGGGCAAAAGGCAGTTACCCAGCCTCAAGGTAATTCACTCTAGAGCACATAGCTATTGCGTCACAGAAAAGAGTAAAAAGCATATGCTTTCTTAGTCTTTTCTCAAGCCTTTTGTTTGCACACCAGTGTGTGTGTGTATGCATTCACTTGGGTGCATGCACACAGGCAAGTATACACCACACGTGCACCTCAAAGACAGGGAGCTGGCTGCTGAGCACATTCATCTGGGACTGGTCACCTCTAACTGGTTCTTCAGCCCTGTGACTAGCTCAGACCCTGCGCATGGAGCACTCTGTGGCATTCTAGAGCCAACCAACCTGATCAGAGGGTTGCGTCTTAAACCAGATGCCCTTAAGGCCCTTCCGGTTCCACTGGGTAGAACATAAAGCTGCTTTCCAAATTTACATGATCCCAAATTAGCTCACCTTTCTGACCCATGACATTACTGAAAATGTCAACCTGTCTTCAACCCAGTGTTATTTTGGAAAGTCCTGCACCCATAATTAACTTATGGGTGTCATGTCCCAATCTCCTGTGTACTTGGTGAAAGTAAACAAAGAGAATTTATTAGTGACTGGGCCGTTCAAGATTGTTTGAAATGCCATAATACCTCAGCCACTACTGCTAGCTAGAAAGCCTCCCTCTTCCTCTTAAGCTCATACCATGAAAATACACATTTTTGAAAGCACAGATTTGGGTTGGGTCTTCTCTGTCTATAAATCTTACAACAGGACCGTATTTCTAGACACCCAGTAAAAAATATTTTGGTATGATATTAATATAGAATGTTTTACCAAAAACTTCAGTTTCCCACTCTAATTTTGTACTGCATAGACAGGATATTAAATTTCCATATGGATTAGTACACGTTCACTTACTTTGGTATAAACAAATCAAATCAGAACTAAAGCAATCAAACAGGAAAAAAAATCCTCATTTTCACATTCAATTCACATCAGTTATTGACTCTCTACTGTCACCTAAGTCACAAACCAAAAATGGTACTATTTGCTAAGAAATTCAGCAACAGGTAACACAAATAATTATCATGAAATATCATCCTGCTTTAAGCTACTCTGTCATCAAAAGCACTGGAAGTGTTATTCATAGGTATGCATAATACTGGTAAATATTTATGATTTTTTAAACTATGTGATTTATGTGAAAGGCTTTTCACTAAGAAAAGTGAGAGTTTCTAGATTAAAGTGACTAAAAGAAATTCTGGTTAGACATTAACAACAAAAAGAAGGTCACAAAAAGCAAGAACCAGTAATATAATCTCATCCACACACTCATGTTGGCAGACCACCTTCACTCTTACAAAACTGTGTAAGACTCTTCATGTGATATATGATATCACATGATAAGACTCTTCATGTGATATGAACCTCTGGTAACAGTTGAGACTTAGTAGTTTAATGGGTAAAAGACAATGAAGTAAACAAAGAGATAAGGGAAAGAATACAAAAGGAAATACATTATCAATCACTTCACCATTCATGCTCCATATTCATCTCACCATATTTATTTATCCTACAAGCAAACTTTCCAGTTATCTAAGTTAGTGAAAGAGCAGAAACAAACCCAGATTTTCTGGATCCTCTGGTGTAATTCCCACTAAATTCTTCTGATAATGCTTCTCTATTTGGATTGACCTCACACCTCCACTTTCTAGGCAGAGTTCTTCAGAGTAAATGGACATCTATTTTAGTAAAGTTGAGATAAACTGTTAGAAATCAAAAGCAACTAAAAATCACATGCCACCTCTTCACCTGAAGTAGTCTTACTCCAACAATCTTTGGCTCAGCTAATAAAGTAATGGAGCCCCTAGGTTATAATCTCCTAGGTGGGGTTTGTTTAAATGTAGAAATCTTTTTGATGATTCTTCTCTTTGAAGATCTCAGATTGTGTACAAAGTTACATTTAAATACCATGAAGTTTTTGGGTCCTAGAGTCAGACAAATAAATACAATCAGTGAGTGGCCAAATAAAACTGTAACTGAAAACTAACCATGGCAACAGATATAGCTAGTATATTTCTTTTAGGGCAGTGTTTCCACCTTTATGTGGTTTTTCTTCCACCCCCCTACAAACATGCTAACTCAGGTTCATGCTGTCTCAATATCCAAAAGCACTGTTCTTGAGTTGGCCATATAGCTTCTGCTCCTCCAGTCTGTGCTCAATATAAAGTAAAAGCAGTGAGTGGAGACAGTTTCAGTAAATGAACTAATAATAAAGCCCAAACCAAGTAAATACTAGCTCCATAGCCATATAGACATACACAAGCACATCCTGTATTAGGGTTCTCCAGAGAAACAGAACCAGTAGGATACTACATATGACTCGGCATATGAATTTTCTCATTGAAATTTAAACACTTTGAGGTGAGCAATAATCCCTCCAGGTTAGATGGAGAAACTAGGGCTCAAATCGGCTTAGTAACTTGCCCAAGATTGGCTAGTAAATCATAGAACCCAGAATCTCAACCTAGAATCTTCTATGTCTGATTTAACCCCATAATCTCATCCATATTTAAACCACACTCCAAACCTACATTGTGTGGTTATATGCATTTTAGCAGCACAACTGGCAAAAGCTAACTCCCTTGGGACCCATGGCAAACTCAATCGCTTTGGTAAGTGATTCTTTTCCCTGCCCTGAACACTCTACTTTCTCCTTAAGGAACCATCACCAGTCCTGTGCAACTGAGCTTTCGTCAGGTTTCATCTCTTACAGGAAACCTTCCTCATGTCATGGCTTGATTTCAGCACCCTTTCTTCTGCTTTGCTACACCCATTGCATACCTCTGTTAACAGCATCTGTCACACTGTAATCCTATCTACCGCTTGTCTGTCCCCACAAAAACCAGGGAACTTGAAAAATAGGGCTGTGTTCTCCTCATCATTATCCTGCGCCACACTCACTCTCCCACTGTAGGCTTTCAGGCAGAGCTGGAGCAAAGAAACGAAATAGCTCTAAATCAAGTTTAAAGCTTTAATGAGCTCTTAAACTGGAAATTCGACTGAATTGAGGCAGTGTTTGTGACTTAGGTGACTAAAAGAATGTCAATTCCTCAAGAGTGGACTAAACACCTATAGGACTTAATGGGTTCTCATCCAGTGGCTGAGAAAGTCTTTAAAATGAAGGGAACAAAAATATAATTTTGCACTTTAGTTACAACAGACTTATTCAAGAACCTGGTCACTTTGTATCCCCCATGCCTAGGACTCTGAAGAAAATAGAGTACAGTATCTGACATTTATTACACATTTGCTGTGCTAAGCAGGGATGTGGAAGCCTGCTTGTGAAGCATGATAAGGCAATTTACACATTTTATCATCTAACTCTTATAGGAGTCTTATGATATAGGTATCATTATAGATCTTCCCATATACGGACATGGAAACCAAGACCAGGGAAGTTACATGACTTGCCTGAGATCTTCCTGCAAGTCAGTGGAGGATTCCAACCCAGACTATCTGTCTCCAGAGGCTATAGACTTAACCAATACCTAAGACTATCACCCATTCAGAGGGGACTTCAAGGAGAATGCAGGAAGAAGGAATAGAGGAATTCCAAGCAGAGGAAATTGCAGGTTCAAAGTAGTGGAAGTGTAGAGGAGCCTGATATATTTGTTGTTCAGTCACCCAATCATGTCCCACTCTTTGCGACCCCATGGACTGTAGCCCACCAGGCTCCTCTGTCCATGAGGATTCTCCAGGCAAGAATACTGGAGCGGGTTGCCATGCTCTCCTCCAGGGGATCTTACCAACCCAGGGATGGAACCCAGGTCTCCTGCATTTCAGGTAGATTCTTTACCATCTGAGCCACCAGCGCATATTGGGAGAATGGTTAAGAATTTCCAGGAGCTGGGCTTTAGGAAGAGTGAGTGGGTGCCACAGGGCAGGGTGTGGGAACCTGGCTGTGAAGGGACTTGTGTGACATGATGAGTCTGAGCATCACCAGTCTGCAGTGTAGGGAACTGCTCTGGCAGCAGTAATGGCAGATGGAGAGAAATTCAGAAGGGTTGGGAAGCATAGACCTGTTGGACTCTGTTGACGAGAGTGTGAACTAAGGCAGGAGAAAGGGAGGTAGAGAGGACAGAGGCTTGCATTCAAAAGACAGTTCTAAGGTATAAGCAACAGGTGTCGATGAACAATCAAATATGAGGGGTAAATGGAAGGGAGAGGAAAATGGTGACCTTGGGGCTTGTGGTGGAGGATTGACTGAGGCACAGGGTTGCGAGGGGAGGTGATGGATCCAGGTTGGGGGGGGGGCAGAGTCTGAGTAACCAGAATATCCACAGGAGATGTTTACAGGCCTGTTCAGAGCACAGGATAAGGCTCTTTCTTAGAATATTAAATGGTAAACTTTCGCTGAAAATTTCTCTTCTAGTTCACGTTTATGCACTGATATCTGGGTTGAAGCTCTGGAAGTGAGTGAAATCATCAGGGAAGCTTATAGAGGAAATGAAAACAAGGGAACTCTTCATCCTTATGTTCAGCGTTTAGGTTGTGCTCAGGTTCTTTTGATTCAAAGGCACTTTTATTATTCTATGATTTCTGACTGGATAATATCCTTTAATTACATTTTATTCTTTATTTCCATTTTATTACTAAGATGCTTAGTGGCTTTTTTTCTATATCAAATACTGGCTCCATAAACATATAGACACACACTAATTTTAGGGTTCTCCAGAAAAAGAGACCAATAGAATATAGGCGGATATATAAAAAGAGATTTATTATGAGAAACTCGTTCACACAAATATAAAGACAAATGAGATATGCTGTCTTCAAGTTGGATACCCAAGAAAACCAATGGTATAATTCACTTTGAGACTAAAAGCCTGAGAATCAAGGGGCTGAGGGCCTGGTGATGTAAGTCCTGGTCTGGGTCCAAAAACCCAGGAACCAGGAGCACTGATATCAGAGGGCAGAAGACGGACGTCTCAGCTCAAGCAGAGAAAGTGAACCCATTCTTCCTCTACCTTTTTGTTCTCTTCAGGCTCTCAACAAATCGGATGACACCACCCACTCTGAGGAGGGCCATCTTCTTTACTCAGTTACTGATTCAAACGTTAATCTCTTCTGGAGACAGCCTCAGAGACACACCATTAAAACTGTTTCACTAGCTATCTGGCCATTCCGTACCCCAGTCAAGCTGACACATAAAATTAACTATTACAAGTCCACCCCTTGTCAACTTGAGCCACTAAGCACATAGCTCAGCTGGTAAAGAATCTGCCTTCAATGCAGGAGACCTGGATTCGATTCCTGGGTTGGGAAGATCCCATGGAGAAGGAAGTGGCAACCTACTCCAGTATTCTTGTCTGGAGAAGCCCATGGACAGAGGAGCCTGGCAGGCTACAGTCCATGGGGTCGCAAGAGTCGGACACGACTTAGAGACTGAAACACCACCTTGTCAACTTGGCAGCCATAGGCATCTCCCTGGTGGCTCAGTAGAAAGGAATCTGCCTGCCAATGCAGGAGATACGGGCCCCATCCCTGGGTCAGGAAGATCCCCTGGAGAAGGAAATGGCAACCCACTCCAGTATTCTTGCCTGGGAAATCCCATGGACACAGGAGCCTGGTAGTCTACAGTCCAAGGGATTGCAAAGAGTCAGACACGACTTATGACTGAACAACAACAAACCATATTTAATCTCCAGATAATAACAAGGTCATAATTCCACTTAACACATCAATACAACTATCCTACATACAACAAAAAATGCACTAATACCTTTCCCAGAAAAAGAAGTAAAGTCCTTGAGTGATGTTGACTCTTCTCCTGATATCCAATAACTTAAATTCTATGATGTAAAATCAACAATATATAAATATTGATATCAAGTCAATATATCTTACCTTACATGATAAGGGAATAATACAGGAAAGAAAGATGTTATACATACATACATACACAAACATACCCATAAAAAATAAAGAGGAAATATTCATAACCATTAGAGTCCTTATTTTTATAAGTGCTCATGTGATTGTAGCTGATATTATAACTACTTTCTTCTGCCAGTCCTTCTGTATTCTCTGCCTTTGCCAAGCACCTCAGCTGGTCATGACTCTCTACCTGGCAGGGTGATTCAGCCTTCATTTCTGAAGGGTCTAGGCCATTAGTTCTATTTGGATGTGGTTGCTGTAATTTCTCCTGATCATATTATACAAGTTTTAGTAATACTAAATAGTAATACTCATGGCAATACTAAGCGAAAACCTAAGAGATCTCCTTTATTCCAGACATACTCTTCCTTACATCCATTGTGACTGGCAATCTAAGTTTGATTGCCTTTGAAAATCAGGATCAGTCATCCCAACCAGCACAATAACACCCTTCTTTGATTGCTGAGTCAAAGTCATGAGGAGTCCAAAGTGGCCAGAACTTAACCTCCAGTTTAATAGAAGCATTTTGCTTCCTAGTAGAAGCATTCCACCCTTTGGAACTAAGACCCGTAGGCCAGCATAAAGTTACATGAACAGATAGCAAAAATTTTACTAGTAGGTTACTGCAGGTAATACAGAGTAGTGCCATCCCCATTCCACACCTTGATTCCTGAATCCTCAAATCCTAGCTATGGAAAAAACAGCACCATATATCGTATTCTGATTTCAGAGCATATACAGCCTTTTACGGAACTTTGTTTCAGCTCTGCAAGGAACTGCCACCTAACTGGCATGGTAAATTAGTCTTCCAATGAGTATTCTACCACTCTGTCAAGCCAGTTTCTTCAGGATGGTAGAGAACATGGCAAGAGCAGCGAATTCCATAAACATGGCCCACTGCCATCAAGGACTTTCATCTTAGTAACTCATTTCATTATCATTAAACTGTATTTATTAAGTGATAGCTCACAGACAGAATTTTTGCAAATCCATTTGTAGTGGCCAGATCCCTTTTTTGGCAAACTATCAGGTAATGAGCAGCTGGAATTTTCTTTGTCTTAGGCAGCAATATTTTTTTTCTTTTTTTTCTATTAGGCAGCAATATTATCTCAGGCTATACTGAACCCCACTGGCTTAGTAAACACAATAGGAAATGCATTATTTATATTGGTCTTCATTAATAATTAATAAAATTACAGGTGCATGATATTTCCAGGCTCCAAAGCTCACATCAGTGAAAATGGTACATGAATGCCTTCTCCCAAAAGATCACAATTAAATGATAGCTGCTGACTCTATGTTTTTTAATTAACTTGTGTGACCTTCTCACACTGAAGCTGGAAAACAATGAGGTAAATTTTCAAGTAGACAAACATTGTAAACTTTTTGTTCTCAAGTGTTGAAATTGCATCAGATTCATTATTTAACTTACTGCATACATCTAAAGAAATGATTATTACTAAATTAGTCTAAAGTTACAGGAAAGAAAATGAACAGAACAATATCCTTACAGCAGTATGTGATTTGACTTTCAAACCTAATTTTTTTTAATCACTTTGCCTATCATCCATTCTGACTCTTCTTTTTCACCAACATTATGATATTTCACCCTTTCACACAGACATTTCATTTGGTCATTAGGAACAAATAGTTAATGAGCCCTGCTGCTACTACTA
This sequence comes from Capra hircus, assembly GCF_001704415.2. Classification (NCBI taxonomy): domain Eukaryota; kingdom Metazoa; phylum Chordata; class Mammalia; order Artiodactyla; family Bovidae; genus Capra; species Capra hircus. Next base: position 16,446,321 of record NC_030827.1, read on the forward strand.
CTGCTAAATCACTTCAGTCGTGTCCGACTCTGTGCGACCTCATGGACGGCAGCCCACCAGGCTCCCCCGTCCCCGGGATTCTCCAGGCAAGAACACTGGAGTGGGTTGCCATTTCCTTCTCTAATGCATGAAAGTGAAAAGTGAAAGTGAAGTCGCTCAGTCGTGTCCAACTCTTGGCAACCCCATGGACTGCAGCCTACCAGGCTCCTCTGTCCATGGGATTTTCCAGGCAAGAGTACTGGAGTGGGGTGCCACTGCCTTCTCTGTAATGAGCCCTACTGGCCAATAAATAACAGTACTTTAAAAATAATAGTTTCCTTTGTTGTGCAGAAGCTTTTAATTTTAGACAGCCTTCTGAATGTGAGAAAATAATAGCAAATGAAACAACTGACAAACAACTAATCTCAAAAATATACAAGCCACTTATGCAGCTCAAGTCCAGAAAAATAAATGACCCAATCAAAAAATGGGCCAAAGAACTAAACAGGCATTTCTCCAAAGAAGACATACGGATGGCTAACAAACACATGAAAAGATGCTCAACATCACTCATTATCAGAGAAATGCAAATCAAAACCACATTGAGGTACCATTTCACACCAGTCAGAATGGCTGTGATCCAAAAGTCTACAAGCAACAAATGCTGGAGGGGGTGTGGAGAAAAGGGAACCCTCTTACACTGTTGGTGGGAATGCAAACTAGTACAGCCACTATGGAGAACAGTGTGGAGATTCCTTAAAAAATGGCAAATAGAACTGCCTCATGACCCAGCAATCCCACTGCTGGGCATAGACACCGAGGAAACCAGAATTGAAAGAGACACATGTACCCCAATGTTCATCGCAGCACTGTTTATGATAGCCAGGACATGGAAATAACCTAGATGTCCATCAGCAGATGAATGGATAAGAACGCTGTGGTACATATACACAATGGAGTATTAATCAGCCATTAAAAAGAATACATTTGATTCAGTTCTAATGAGATGGATGAAACTGGAGCCGATTATACAGAGTGAAGTAAGCCAGAAAGAAAAACACCAATACAGTATACTAACACATATATATGGAATTTAGAAAGATGGTAAGGATAACCCTGTATGCAAGACAGCAAAAGAGACACAGATGTATAGAACGGACTTTTGGACTCTGAGGGAGAGGGAGAGGGTGGGATGATTTGGGAGAATGGCATTGAAACATGTATACTATCATGTAAGAAACGAATCGCCAGTCTATGTTCGATACAGGATACAGGATGCTTGGGGCTGGTGCATGGGATGATCCAGAGAGATGATATGGGGAGGGAGGTGGGAGGGGGGTTCAGGATTGGGAACTCATGTACACCCGTGGCAGATTCATGTGAATGTATGGCAAAACCAATACAGTATTGTAAAGTAAAATAAAGTAAAAATAAAAATTAAAAAAATAGATAAAACAAAAAAATAATAATAATAACTTCTCATATTTATAAAAGCTTCTATAGAATTTTTAAATGCTATCAAAAATATGATTTTATTTTCATGGTATATGCTAGCCTCAAGATACAAAGATGATTGAGATCCTGCATTCAGCATGCTAAAGTCTATTAGTAAAAAAATAAAATATGTACCACAAATGATCAAACTATGAATCAGGAAATAGAAACACATGCTCTTCTCTACTCAGAACTCTTGGAAAGTAGGGTTCTATCTCCTTCCTCTTGACTGCCAGTATCTAGCTCCATAGTTGACACAGTGCTTGATGACTGAGTGAATAGCCCTAAGAAAAGGCTCCTGTCCTATATGTCACAAACTGCTGAGAACCTCAGATAGGGCAATAAAGAAAACAGACCAGGTTCCTGCCCTAATGGCACTGATATTCTAATGGGAGAAACAACCATTAATATGGAAGTAAAAAAAAAAAAAGTAATGGGCTTGGTAAGTTCCAAGAAAAAAGTAACAGATACTGGAACAGGAAATGATGGGAGGTGAGCAGAACAGGAGGGTAACTTTAGACCAGGAGGGCAGAAGTTGCTCTGACCTGAGAAAGTGATGTTTAAAGTGAATTAAAAGGAGCCACCCATGGAAGGAAGCAGGTAAGAAGCATCCAGGGCAGAGGGAACAGAAACTGCAAAAGCTTTAAGGTGGGAAAAGCATAGAGAAGGAATTTCAGGGTTACAAGAGCAAAGCAAAAAGACCAAGTGGAACCCCAGTAAGGGGAGAAGGTACCTTGGTCTAAACAGTGGAGATGGAAAGATACAAGTAGGTTTCGGATGGATCTGAAGACATGGCTTCCTTGCTCTTGATTCTCTTATAATCTCAATTACTTTTTATCTTCTAGAAATGCTTTACATTTTTTTGATTTTCTAATACACTTATGGATTTTTTCAGTCTTTGAGGGGAAAATTTAAAATAACAAGACTTTTCTAATATTTCAAAGAATGTTACAGCCCTTCAACTCATGTATATAAAACACTTAAAGCAAAATTTGAGCTTGCAATATTGTTATTTTCCCAATCTTATCCTCTTTTTTTGTGATCAATATCTTGGCTTGATCAATATTTTCCCTTGAAAATAGAGGCAGAAACAAAGATGAATTTCTTTTCAGGGAGTAGGATCCAGGTAGCAGGAACTGGGGGCAGTGAATGGAGTGGAAAAGCTGGGAGAACCAACAGAAAGACACATCATAGAGTTGGCTACTATGGGGGTGACTGACTACTCCCTCCCACAGGACCTTCTGAGAAGGAAGTCCATCTCCTTCTCAGATGGGGGACTATCTTTGGGAAGAAGAGGATACAAAAGGAAGCATTCATTCACCATCTGGTCTCCTATTTACCAAAGATTCACTCTCTAAGACTTGAAATCCCTTAACTTCTAAGTTGTGCGTGTGAGCCCAGAGGCAATTCCCACAGTGCCCTGCTTTACAACCCCACCTTGCTCTGCTGCTCCGAGCCTACCATTGTAGCATCAGTAGAGAAATCCTTGGACAGAAAGTGTTCAGATGGGGGCAGGTGTAAGTTAAACAGCAGATGTCATATGCCATTTACTGCTGTCAAAGATCTCTGAATGGACATTGTTCATTAGCACAATATCTATGGATATGTTAGAGGTTGCACAAGTTGAAAACCTCCAGGACTCCACTCCACAAGGCTTGCTAAAATAACATGGGAATATTTTAACTCAGCTATACACATTAAAACAATTATTTACACAATCATCAGTTCAGTTCAGTCACTCAGTCATGTCCAACTCTCTGCGACCCCATGGACTGTAGCACACCAGACTTCCCTGTCCATCATCAACTCCCAGAGCTTACTCAAACTCACATCCATCAAATTGGTGATGCCATCCAACCATCTCATCCTCTGGAGTGGGTAGCCTCTCTCTTCTCCAGGAGACCTCCCCAACCCAGGGATCCATCAAACCCAGGTGTCCTGAATTGCAGGCAGATTCTTTTACCCGCTGAGCCTCAAGGGAAGCCCTCTTTACACAATGAAAGGATGTAAATTGGCCCTTCTCCTATGCATGCCATGTAAGAGATTGCTTATTTTCCATTTTACTACGGTCATTTGCTCATAGTAGATTTGTCAGGTTTTATTTTTCATTGCTTTCTAAGGAAAGCAAATTTTGGTATCTGGAGGAATTTCTATTTGTTAAACAGAAGTAAAACTTTTCTTCCTCATAAAATAAGGACTTTTATCCCTTGTATAATAATTTGATGTTACTGTAGGCAGTTTTAACTAGTGAGTGGGAGTATCAAAGTTTGAATTTAAAACTGTTACAGCACTACACTGCTCTGCCTAAGAAAGGAAAAACTGAGAACTGAGAATCCCAGGTACAGATCTAGAAAATCTAAGGCAGGAGCAAGAAGGCAGAGCGTGAATGGGAAAAGCGAGGGAGGAAAACTGGTAGCTCTGAGGAGGGGAAGAAGAACTTGGAAGATAAAGCAGGGCTTACTGAGCTTGGTGTGCAAACCATGAAACAGCAGGATGGTGATATGCCAACCTCCTCTTTCTCATTCCACGTCACCTCAGTAAATACTTTGTGCATGTGCATTAGTTGCTCAGCTGTGTTTGACTCTTTGTGAGCCAATGGACTACAGACCACCAAGCTCCTCTGTCCATGGAGTTCTAGTAAATATTTTATTGTTCTCTAAATCCCTGATGGCTCAGCAGGTAAAGAATCTGTCTGCAATGCAGCAGACCCAGTTTCAATCCCTGAGTTGGAAAAATCCCCTGGAGTAGGAAATGGCACCCCACTCCAGTATTCTTGCCTGAAAAAACTCATAGACAGGGGAGCCTGGTAGAGTATAGACCATAGGGTCCCAAAGAGTTGGAAACGACTGAGCAGCTAAGCGCACACACACACACACGTTTTTATTGATGTGACATTCTGTTTCAGAGAAAATAAAACAGAAAAGGACAATGAAAAGACAGAAGGGAAGAGAGGGAGGAAGGATTAACTATTAGTAAACCAGTTTTCCCTCTAAATAAATATTGAACACGAACACACATTTAATGACTATCAGTTGAAGCGATGCATTTTTTTAATTCTATAGGCCACCACAATTTTTCTAGACCTGACTAAGTCTTATTTCTACAAAGTAAATAAAAGAGCTTTCCAGTGACATAACACAGGATGTAACTAATGATGTATGCTCTACTATAGAAGCCAGTCAGAGAAGGCAATGGCAACCCACTCCAGCACTCTTGCCTGGAAAATCCCATGGACAGAGGAGCCTGGTGGGCTGCAGTCCATGGGGTCGCTAGGAGTAGGACACAACTGAGCGACTTCACTTTCACTTTTCACTTTTACACACTGGAGAAGGAAATGGCAACCCACTCCAGTGTTCTTGCCTGGAGAATCCCAGGGATGGCAGAGTCTGGCGTGCTGCAGTCCATGGGGTCACAGAGAGTCAGACACAACTGCACAACTGAACTGAACTAAACTGATATGATTTGATTCATTAGAAAAACACCATTCCTCTCACATTCTGGTCACTTGTCAAGGTACTATGGTTCATGCTATTGAGTGGGGCCTCCTTGGCACAGGTGGACATATTTTTGTTGTGCAGACCGTGGGATGAACATCAGCTGGTCAGTTCCATTCACACCAAAGAGAAATATGCTTTGGAGAAAACACTTCAATTGTAGATTAAAGTACCCAACAGTTTCTGCATTAATATAAATTTCTATTCTGTAGGCTTTCTTACCATTCAAATGACTTTGCAAAGATGGCCACAATTTTGCTTTCTCTGTATGCATACTTACTCATAATGTGACCTCCCAGCTGAGCTGGACTTGTGACTTAGTTTTATCAAGACAATGCAGCTGAAGTGATGTTGTGCCAGTTCTGAGACCAAGCCACAAGAAAGCTTGCGTGCTTCCTGTGTTCGTTTACAAGGGCTACAATAACAAAATACCACAGGCCTGGTGGCTTAAATGAGAAATTTCTTGTCTCACAGTTTTGGAGACTGTAAGTCCAGGATTAAGGTATTGGCAGATTTGGTTTCTTGTGACGCTTCTCTTCTTACCTTGCTGGCCACCCCCTTGCTATGCCTCACATGGTCTCTCCTCTATGCATGTGCACCCCTAGTTTTAATCTCTCTGTGTATCTAAATTTCCTCTTCTTAAAAAAGCATCAGTTAGACTGGATTAGAGTCTACATGAAAAGCCTGATTTAACTTGATTGCTTCACTGAAGGCCCCATCTCTGAACAGTCACAGTCTGAGATACTAAGGGGTTAAAGGCTTCAATGTATGAATTTGAGGGGGAATGTAATTCAGCACATAACATTTCCTTCATGCTCTTGAGACCCCATCGCCACCATTAGAATAAGCCCAGGGAAACTTCCTAGATTGCCAGACAATCCCTAAAAGCATAGCTCTCTACCTGAACTGCATTTCCACACAAAAACATGAGAAAATTTGTTCTAGGTACTTCACTGTAAATATCTTTGGCAACATCTTTGCTTCAAGAATTTTTGCCACATAGCTAATTGAACCTAAGGTAATTTTCCATGAAAGATAACTGGTAGAAATTTTTGATTGAAAAGTTTAGTTTCAACAGGTTAAATACATTAGCATTTCTTCTAGTTAGTAACGTTATTGAGTTATTGACTTTTTTTTTTAGTTGATAGATGATTTTGTTTCAACACTGGATTTATTTTGAAACATACAAGGTCTTGAGAGCCTCAAAGGCCCAGAGTTGAACCGTGTGTATTGTACCAACAAAAAATAGTGCAGATGTTTTCACAGCTCAATACAAAGCTCAGTTACACATATGCATCCTAGTATCTAAAAACTGATACCTCTTTTAATAAAGGGAGAAATTTTAGCAAAAAAGAAAAAGTGTGATGCCAAACAGTAAGACAAATTAACAGTCAATCAATAAAAATACTATAAATGAAAGACTTAAGACAAGTGCTTAAGTACAATTCACAAAATCAAATCAGTTATGTGTGCAGTATTGCATGAATCTACACACATTTTAAAGGTACTCAAATATTGACTTCCCTGGTAATCCAGTGGTTAAGAATCTGTCTGCAAATGCAAGGGACATGGGTTCAATCCCTGATCTGGGAAAGTCGAATGTATAGTAAGGCAGCTAAGCCCATGTGTCACAACTACCGAGCCCCTGCTCTAGAGCCTGTGCTCCACAACAGGAAAAGCCTCAGCAACACAACTAGAGAGTATCCCCTGCTCACCACACCTAGAGACAGCCCAAGAATAACAAAGACCCAGCACAGCCAAAATTAAGTATGTATTTTTAAAAATGTATTCAAATATTTTGTATTTTGCAATAAGGTCTAAATTTTTTTACTCATCTCTCATATTTTAGTATATCCTTTTTAGTGTCCCTCTTTTATTTTTCATTATTTTATATATTATAGCAAAATTACCTCACAGCCAATTAGTTATACAGTGAAAATGTTTGGGGCAAAAATACTTGTGGCAAAGTTGCTTATGGCAAAAAAGTACTGAACACAGGGAAATCTGGTTGAGATCAAGAGAACCAGACAGCCGAACTCAGTCTAATCCACTGGCCTGCATAACCATGAGTTGAATAAACAGCCATTATTTCAAGCCACCACATTGAGAGGTGATTTATTCCAGAGTAGTAGCTAATTGAAACACCAACTATATGATTAAAATATATTGAGGATTTACCTCACCCATAGCTATATCACCAGAGTTCTTTGGTGACAGCCAACAGAAACCATCTCTTGTTAATTAGGTAAATAGGAATTCATTGGAAAGAAAGCATGCTAACAGAATTTGTGGGAAAGCTTAGAAATAGAAACACAAGTAGCTCTGAAGTCCAAGGACAACTATTTTATAGTTTTGTGAGAGTGTTCCCCTGTCAGTGAAATAAAACACACAAAAAAATCCATTTAGGACATATGCCACCAACCGAAGATTCAAAGTCCCAGGAGAAAGTAGCATTGGCTGAATCTGGGTCACACACTGCAAGACTGTCAACCAAATGCATAGAATATAATAGGCTTACCCATCAGTAACTTTACTTAGTTTAAGAAAGTGCACAGAAGAAGGACAGCCACATACTGCAACAATGACATGGAGGCTTTGGACACCCTGGACACATCTTCCAATTTCTCAGTCACTACAAGGGATACTCTGCAGTCAGGAGGTACGTGCACTGACATGAGTGTGAATTACATAATCACAAGAAAACTGCAAGGCCTAGGGGTCCCTCAGCTTAAACATCTTGCTAGTTGCCTATCACTGCAACACTAAAGGAGAGGTTGCAAGGTTTCCTTCCTTTTATGCAGCTGAAATCAAAACTCACAGGTTATATAATAAGTTATCTTGACAACCAAATATGCAAGAATATTCATGGATCAGTAATCTATTCACAGCAAACCCAGAACGACCCTTGCTATGAATAAATTCCTTGAGTTGATATTGTAAGAAGTTTGACAATGTTCTATCTTTCCTCAATTAATTATGATACTGAAGATGATTACAGTTTAGCTGTTAACTGTTCCTTCCAAAGATTCCTTCTCTCCTGCTTGCCTAAGTCAGGACAGGACAACTATCTTTTACCCACAGTTGTTCACAAAATGGAGCTGAGATAATTTCTCAGGAGAAAAAAAGGAGAATGTTATCAAGAGAAGAGGAATAGATAGAAGCTAGAAGCAGCAAAAATAACAGACACCTGCAAAAAAAAAGCACTATGTCAGGTTCTCTGCTTGAAAAAAGTAGAAAAACTAGATAAGAAGTAGCTTTTGTCCTTAAGGAGCTTAAAATGTGTTTCAGGAAATAAAATGTGCACTTAAAAAAGCACTCAGTCCAGTTACTGCGGCCTATTTAGAAGTAACAATTGAGTAATAGAGAAATAAAAACTAGATCAATAGAAAGTTACTGAGACGGAAGGAGGAACTATAGAGTGGGGATTTCACTTAGTGTCTAAAGATGACTTCAGAGAGCTATTTAATGCCTCTAAAATGTAGACAGAATTTGGTGTGTGGATGGATAATATATGACATTTTAACTAATGTGGTTCCATCCTTAAAGTTTTGTCCCATAATTAGCTCTACACATGCTAAGTACAAGGCACCATTCTAGGCTCTAGAAATCCAGCAATGAACAACTCATATCAATTCTCCACCCTCAAAGAAATTCTCTTAGTGAGGCAAGACTTGAGATCAGTATTGTCCTATGGTGAGAATGAGCATTGGTGCTATAGAAATAACCAGAAAATTTAAAAAAAAAATTCAAATTCTTGGCTTTTCTAGAAAGATAATACTTTCACTTTTAAATATTTTAAAAATAAGAACAGTTAAATTGATATTGCAATTAGTAGAATATTTCTCAGGTATAGTTCAATCTACAGACAACACTGTGTCCCAAATTCATTTGCAGGACAGACTTCCTACAATAGATCCTGAAGTTACCAGGGCCCACAGGTGGTTAAACATTAATCTAATAAAATGTACAAGAGATGTGTAGGCAGAGTACCCAAGCTCCACTCCATCCCTGAGGCTCACTGGTGCTTGTATCTATGTTCATATTATTAGGCTGGTGCGAAATTAATTACAGTTCCCAACCCTGAATTTTTTAATTTTTTATTGAAAGATAATGCTTTACATTATTGTACTGGTTTCTGCCATATATCAACATGAATCAACCACAGGTATACATAGTTCTGCTCCCTCTTGAACTTCCCTCACATCTCCCACCCCATCCCACCCCCTAGGTTACCACAGAGCACCAGATTAAGCTCCCTGTGTCACACAACAAATTCCCACCGGCTATCTATTTTACATATGGTAATATATATGTTTCCATGCTACTCTCTCAATTTGTCCCAAACTCTCCCTCCCATACTGTGTCGACAAATCTGTTCTCTGTCTATGACTCCACTGCTGCCTGCAAACAGGTTAATCAGTACCATCTTTGTAGAGTCTATATATATGTGTTAATATATAACATTTATCTTTCTCTTTCTGACTTATTCCACTATGTACAATATCCTTGACGTTCATCCACGTCATTAAGACAGACTCAAGTGAATTCTTTTTTAAATCTGAGTAACATTCCATTGTATATATGCACCACAATTTCTTTATCCATTCATTTGTTGAGAAAAAAGAATGGAACTGGAAGAATCAAACTTCCTGACTTCAGAATATACAACAAAGCTATAGTCATTAAAATAGTATAGTACTAGCACATAAACAGATATAGACCAATATAACAAGATAGAAAGCCCAGAGGTAAACCCATGCACCTGTGTATTTTTGACAAAGAAGGCAAGAATATACAACAGAGAAGACAGCCTCTTCAATAAGTGGTGCATGGAAAACTGGATAGCTACATGTAAAAGAATGAAACTAAATACTTTCTAACACCATACACAAAAATAAACTCAAAATGAATTAAAGATTTGAATGTAGGGTCAGAAACTATAAAGCTTTTAGACAAAAATATATGCAGTACACACTAACATACATCACGGCAAGATCCTCTTTGACCCACCTTCTATAGTAATGGAAATAAAAGCAAAAGTAAATAAATGGGACTTAATTAAACTTAAAAGCTTTTGCACAGCAAAGGAAACAATAAACAAGATTAAAAGGCAACCCTCAGAATGGGAGAAAATAATTGTGAACACAACAACTGAAAAAGGATTCATCTCCAAAACATGCAAGCAGCTCATGCAGCTCAATAGCAGAAAAACAAACAACCCAGTCACAAAATGGGCAGAAGACCTAAACTGACATTTCCCCAAAGAAGACATACAAATGGCTAATAAACACATGAAAAGATGCTTGACATCACTCATTGTTAGAGAAATGCAAATCAAAACTACAATGAGTTATCACCTCACAGGGGTCAGAATGGCTATCATTAAAAAAATCTACAAACAATAAATGCTGGAGATGATGTGCAGAAAAGGGTTGGAATGTAAATTGCACTGCTGGGAGGAATGTAAATTGATACAAACACTATGAAGAACAGTATGGAGAGTCCTTAGAAAACTAGGAATAGAACTACTATATGAACCAGCAATCTCACTACTGGACATATACCCTGAGAATATCATAATTAAAGAGATACATGTGCCCCAGTGTTCACTGCAGCACTTTTTACAATAGCTAGGACATGGAAGCAGACTCTGAATTTTAAATCATTTTAACTAGGCTCAAACACATCTTTATTAATCAAAATAGGATTGATTAAAATCAACAAATTTTTGCCAATGAGAAATAAGTTTGTCTATTCCTGTAGCATAAAAATCTATGCTTCAAGATTCGATGAACTCTTAGAAAGCATTTCCTGTGTCCTGCTGATTGTGGAAGCATTTTCCTGCAAAAAAGTTGTCAAGAAGCTTGGAGAAGTGGTAGTCAGTTGATGAGAGGTCAGGTGAGTATGGCAAATGAGGCAAAACTCTGTAGCCCAATCTATTTAACTTAGGAAGCGCTGGTTGTGCAATGTGCAGTTGGATATCATCACAAGGAAGAATTGGGCCCTTTCTGTTGACCAATGCCAATTGCAGGCACTGCAGATTTTGGTGCACCTTATCGATTTGCTGAGCATACTTCTTAGATGTAATAGTTTCGCCAGGATTCAGAAAGCTGTAGTGGATCAGACAGGCAGCAGACCACCATACAGTGATTGTGACCCTTTTTTTTTGGTGCAAGTTTGGCATTGGGAAGTGCTTTGGAGCGTCTCCTCAGTCCAACCACTGAGCTGGTTGTTGCCAGTTGTCATATAAAATCTACTTTTCATCACATGTTACAATCCAATCAAGAAATGGTTCACTGTTGTTGCATAGAATAAGAGAAGACAACACTTCAAAATGATTTTTTTGATTTGTGGCCAGCTCAGGAGGCACCTACTTACCAAGCTTTTTCACCTTTCCAATTTGCTTCAAATGTCAAATGATCACAGAATGGTCAACGCTGAGTTCTTAGGCAACCTCTCATGTTGTTGTAAGAGGATTAGCTTTGATGATTGCTCTCAGTTGATCGTCAACTTCCAATGGCTGGCCACTACACTCATCATCTTCAAGGCTCTTTTCTCCTTTGTGAAACTTCTTGAACAACCTCTGCACTGTACATTCATTAGCAGTTTCTGGGCCAAATGTGTTGTTGATGCTTCAAGTTGTCTCTGCTGCTTTACAACACATTTGGAAAAGAAAATTGCTCAAATTTGCTTTATGCCTGACATCTTTCCATAGTCTAAAATACATATAAAATTGAAGGAGGAAACAGAACAGGCTCCATCTTGAAAGCAGGACTCCATCTTGGGCTGGACTCTGGACTTTGAGCTATATGCCCAGTATCTATGGAAACAACATACCAACTAGAAAACCAGACTCCCCAGAAGGAAGAGCCCCAGGGCTCATACCTAGACTCTCTGTCACCTAAAAGAATACCCTAATTATCTGTGTAACTGAATAGAATAATAAATTCTGTTATGCTTATTGGGGTATGACCTCAGGCCTATTGATATCTGTCCACTGTTAAATACCCAGGCTTGAGGCATAAGAATCACAGATCAACTTTGACTGTATCTTTCTTTTCCTTTGTTCAGACTAGTTTCAGGGAATTTGGGGAGGTGGGTTTGGGCACGTATACTTAGGGTATATAAGGTTTTCACAAAGCTGGTCAGAGTCCTTGGCTAAGAGGAGACTCTGCCTTGGGCCCGCCGGTGTAACAAACTCAACTCCATCATCTGCATTGTCCTTCTGAGTGAGTCTGTTTCTTGGAACGCATGGCTACAACAAAATAAACCGCAAGTAATAATTCATTAGCAAAAGACATGAAGAAATGTGCATAAGACAATGTATAACAAAATGACATTTATTTAAGAATGTATTCTAATATCAAATGGCAAAGTTCAACAGTGAGAAACTGCAATTACTTTTGCACCAACCTAAATATTAACCCTTCCCTATGTGCAAAATGGGGCTTCCCTGGTGGCTCAGCCTTAAATAATCCACCTGCCAATGAAGGGGATACAGGTTCGATACCTAGTTCAGAAAGATCCCCTGGAGGAGGAAATGGCAACCGACTCCAGTATTCTTGCCTGCATAATTCCACAGACAGAGGAACCTCTTGGGCTACAGTCCATGGGGTCGCAAAGAGCTGGACACGACTTAGCAACTAAACAACAACAACCAGAGGTGCAAAATGACAATAATAATCCACCCCTAGATTAACTCAGGGTGTAGGCTTTTTACTTTTTGTCTTGCAAAACTTCAAACCTCCATAAAATTAAAAGAAAATTGTCTGAAACTTCCATATTCCTCCCCAAGAACCATCAACTATTTACATCCCACCATATACTTTGCAACAAAATCCTGGCTACCAACAATATCAACATATTGATTCAATTATTTTATCCTAAAATACACACAAAATAGTTTAGAATTACAATAATTGCAAGAGCTAACTACTAAATACTGTTTAAGATTCTCCTACAGTTCTTTTTGTTATCTTGGATTATACCTAAGTACAAATATGTGAAAAAGAACACTACAGGCCAATATGACTGATGAACATAGATGCAAAAATCCTTAACAAAATTCTAGCAATCACAATCCAACAACACATTAAAAAGATTATACACCATGATCAAGTGGGCTTTATCCCAGGGATGCAAGGATTCTTCAATATCCGCAAATCAATCAATGTAATTCACCACATTAACAAATTGAAAAATAAAAACCATATGATTATCTCAATAGATGCAGAGAAGGCCTTTGACAAAATTCAACATCCATTTATGATAAAAACTCTCCAGAAAGCAGGAATAGAAGGAACATACCTCAACATAATAAAAGCTATATACGACAAACTCACAGCAAACATTATCCTCAATGGTGAAAAATTGAAAGCATTTCCCCTAAAGTCAGGAACAAACAAGGGTGCCCACTTTTACCACTACTATTCAACATAGTTCTGGAAGTTTTGGCCACAGCAATCAGAGCAGAAAAAGAAATAAAAGGAATCCAAATTGGAAAAGAAGAAGTAAAACTCTCACTGTTTGCAGATGACATGATACTCTACACAGAAAACCCTTAAGATTCCACCAGAAAATTACTAGAGCTAATCAATGAATATAGTAAAGTTACAGGATATAAAATCAACACAGAGAAATCCCTTGCATTCGTATACACTAATAATGATAAAGTAGAAAAAGAAATTAAGGAAACAATTCCATTCACCATTGCAACGAAAAGAAGAAAATACTTAGGAATCAGTTCAGTTCAGTTTAGTTCATTTCAGTTGCTCAGTCATGTCCGACTCACTGCGACCCCATGAATCACAGCACGCCAGGCCTCCCTGTCCATCAGCATCTCCCGGAGTTCACTCAGACTCACATTCATTGAGTCCGTGATGCCATCCAGCCATCTCCTCCTCAGTTGTCCCCTTCTCCTCCTCCCCCAATCCCTCCCAGCATCAGAGTCTTTTCCAATGAGTCAACTCTTCGCATCAGGTGGCCAAAGTACTGGAGCTTCAGCTTTAGCATCATTCCTTCCAAAGAAATCCCAGGGTTGATCTCCTTCAGAATGGACTGGGTGGATCTCCTTGCAGCCCAAGGGACTCCCAAGAGTCTTCTCCAACACCACAGTTCAAAAGCATCAATACTTCGGCACTCAGCCTTCTTCACAGTCCAACTCTCACATCCATACATGACCACAGGAAAAACCATAGACTTGACTAGATGGACCTTAGCCGGCAAAGTAATGTCTCTGCTTTTGAATATATTATCTAGGTTGGTTATAACTTTTATTCCAAGGAGTAAGTGTCTTTTAATTTCATGGCTGCAGTAACCATCTGCAGAAATTTTGGAGCCCAAAAAAATAAAGTCTAACATTGTTTTTACTGTTTCCCCATCTATTCCCATGAGGTGATGGGACCAGATGCCATGATCTTCGTTTCATGAATGTTGAGCTTTAAGCCAACTTTTTCACTCTCCTCTTTCACTTTCATCAAGAGGCTTTTTAGCTCCTCTTCACTTTCTGCCATAAGGGTGGTGTCATCTGTATATCTGAGGTTATTGATATTTTTCCTGGCAATCTTGATTCCAGCTTATGTTTCTTCCAGCCCAGTGTTTCTCATGATGTATTCTACATATAAGTTAAATAAGCAGGGTGACAATATACAGCCTTGATGTACTCCTTTTCCTATTTGCAACCAGTCTGTTGTTCCATGTTCAGTTCTAACTGTTGCTTCCTGACCTGCATACAGATTCCTCAAGAGGCAGGTCAGGTGGTCTGGTATTCCCATCTCTTTCAGAATTTTCCACAGTTTATTGTGATCCACACAGTCAAAGGCTTTGGCATAGTCAATAAAGCAGAAATAGATGTTTTTCTGAAACTCTCTCGCTTCTTCCATGATCCAGTGGATGCTGGCAATTTGATCTCTGGTTCCTCTGCCTCTTCTAAAACCAGCTTGAACATCAGGAAGTTCATGGTTCACGTATTGCTGAAGCCTGGCTTGGAGACTTTTGAGCATTACTTTACTAGCATGTGAGATCAGTGCAATTGTGCGGTAGTTTGAGCATTCTTTTCAATTGCCTTTCTTTGGAATTGGAATGAAACCTGACCTTTTCCAGTCCTGTGGCCACTGCTGAGTTTTCCAAATTTGCTGGCATATTGAGTGCAGCACTTTCACAGCATCATCTTTCAGGATTTGAAACAGCTCAACTGGAATTCCATCACCTCCACTAGCTTTGTTTGTAGTGATGCTTTCTAAGGCCCACTTGACTTCACATTCCACGATGTCTGGCTCTAGATTAGTGATCACATCATCATGATTATCTGGGTCGTGAAGATCTTTTCTGTACAGTTCTTCTGTGTATTCTTGCCACCTATTCTTAATATCTTCTGCTTCTGTTAGGTCCATACCAATTCTGTCCTTTATCGAGCCCATCTTTGCATGAAATGTTCCCTTGGTATCTCTAATTTTCTTGAAGAGATCTCTAGTCTTTCCCATTCTGTTCTTTTCCTCTATTTCTTTGCATTGATGGCTGAAGAAGGCTTTCTTATCTCTTCTTGCTATTCTTTGGAACTCTGCATGCAGATGCTTATATCTTTCCTTTTCTCCTTTGCTTTTTGCCTCTCTTCTTTTCACAGCTATTTGTAAAGACACTAAAGACCTATATATAGAAAAATATAAAACACTGATGAAAGAAATCAAAGAGGACACTAATAGATGGAGAAATATACCATGTTCATGGATCAGAAGAATCAATATAGTGAAAATGAGTATACTACCACAAAGCAATCTACAGATTGAATGCAATCCCTATCAAGCTACTAGCGGTATTTTTCACAGAGCTAGAACAAATAATTTCACAATGTCACCCTGCTTATTTAACTTATATGCAGAGTACATCATGAGAAACGCTGGACTGGATGAAACACAAGCTGGAATCAAGATTGACGGGAGAAATACCAATAACCTCAGATATGCAGATGACACCACCCTTATGGCAGAAAGTGAAGTGGAGCTAAAAAGCTTCTTTATAAAAGTGAAAGAGGAGAGTGAAAATGTTGGCTTAAAGCTCAACATGCAGAAAACGAAGATCATGGCATCCGGTCCCATCACTTCATGGGAAATAGATGGAGAAACAGCAGAAACAGTGTCAGACTTTATTTTTTGGGGCTCCAAAATTTCTGCAGATGGTTACTGCAGCCATGAAATTAAAAGACTCTTACTCCTTGGAAGAAAAGTTATGACCAACCTAGATAGTATATTCAAAAGCAGAGACATTACTTTGCCGGCTAAGGTCCATCTAGTCAAGTCTATGGTTTTTCCTGTGGTCATGTATGGATGTGAGAGTTGGACTGTGAAGAAGGCTGAGTGCCGAAGTATTGATGCTTTTGAACTGTGGTGTTGGAGAAGACTCTTGAGAGTCCCTTGGACTGCAAGGAGATCCACCCAGTCCATTCTGAAGGAGATCAACCCTGGGATTTCTTTGGAAGGAATGATGCTAAAGCTGAAGCTCCAGTACTTTGGCCACCTCATGCGAAGAGTTGACTCATTGGAAAAGACTCTGATGCTGGGAGGGATTGGGGGCAGGAGGAGAAGGGAAGGACTGAGGATGAGATGGCTGGATGGCATCACGGACTCAATGAATGTGAGTCTGAGTGAACTCCGGGAGATGCTGATGGACAGGGAGGCCTGGCATGCTGCAATCAACCTGCCTGACTTCAGGCTCTACTACAAAGCCACAGTCATCAAATCAGTACAGTACTGGCACAAAGACAGAAACATAGATCAATGGAACAAAATAGAAAGCCCAGAGGTAAATCGACACACCTATGGACACCTTATCTTTGACAAAGGAGGCAAGAATTTACAATGGAGTAAAGACAATCTCTTTAACAAGTGGTGCTGGGAAAACTGGTCAACCACTTGTAAAAGAATGAAACTAGATCACTTTCTAACACCGCACACAAAAATAAACTCAAAATGGATTAAAGATCTAAATGTAAGACCAGAAACTACAAAACTCCTAGAGGAGAACATAGGCAAAACACTCTCCGACATAAATCACAGCAGGATCCTCTATGATCCACCTCCCAGAATTCTGGAAATAAAAGCAAAAATGAACAAATGGGATCTAATTAAAATTAAAAGCTTCTGCACAACAAAGGAAACTATAAGCAAGGTGAAAAGACAGCCTTCTGAATGGGAGAAAATAATAGCAAATGAAGCAACTGACAAACAACTAATCTCAAAAATATACAAGCAACTTATGAAGCTCAAGTCCAGAAAAAATAAATGACCCAATCAAAAAATGGGCCAAAGAACTAAATAGACATTTCTCCAAAGAAGACATATGGATGGCTAACAAACACATGAAAAGATGCTCAACATCACTCATTATCAGAGAAATGCAAATCAAAACCACAATGAGGTACCACTTCACACCAGTCAGAATGGCAGTGATCCAAAAGTCTGCAAGCAATAAATGCTGGAGAGGGTGTGGAGAAAAGGGAACCCTCTTACACTGTTGGTGGGAATGCAAACTAGTACAGCCACTATGGAGAACAGTGTGGAGATTCCTTAAAAAATTGTAAATAGAATTGCCTTATGACCCAGCAATCCCACTGCTAGGCATACATACCAAGGAAACCAGAACTGAAAGAGACACATGTACCCCAATGTTCATCGCAGCACTGTTTATAATAGCCAGGACATGGAAACAATCTAGATGTCCATCAGCAGATGAATGGATAAGAAAGCTGGGGTACATATACACAACGGAGTATTACTCAGCCATTAAAAAGAATACATTTGATTCAGTTCTAATGAGATGGATGAAACTGGAGCCGATTATACAGAGTGAAGTAAGCCAGAAAGAAAAACACCAATACAGTATACTAACACATACATATGGAATTTAGAAAGATGGTAATGGTAACCCTGTATGCGAGACAGCAAAAGAGACACAGATGTATAGAATGGACTTTTAGACTCAGTGGGAGAGGGAGAGGGTGGGATGATTTGTGAGAATGGCATTGAAACATGTATACCATCAGGTAAGAAACGAATCGCCAGTCTATGTCCGATGCAGGATACAGGATGCTTGGGGCTGGTGCATGGGGATGACCCAGAGAAATGTTATGGGGAGGGAGGTGGGAGGGGGGTTCATGTTTGGGAACACATGTACACCCGTGGTGGATTCATGTAAATGTATGGCAAAACAAATACAGTATTGTAAAGTAAAAAATAAAAATTAAATAAATAAATAAAAGCCTATACACCATTTAAAAAAATTTTTTTAATAAATAAATAAATATAGCCCAGTGAAGTTGCTTTCTATAGCTACCAGTTTAAGATACAATTAGGATTAGTGTTTGCTTCTGTTAGTAAACAATTTTAAGGTTTGACTTGTTTCATCCATTTTGAATTTTATTTTTTGAACAAATAAATTATTTAAATGGTTTAAAAGCCCAAACTATTGAAAATGCACACACAGAAGTCTCATTCACTTCTCCATCTCTTTTAGTCTATTCCTATCTCTCCCCTATTATAAAGCATCTTTATTACTTTTTCATTTATTCTTTGCATATTTTTAAATAAATACATAGACGTATTCTTATATTTCCAGAAGGAGAATCCTTTATGACCAACTTATTTCCCCTGTCCCATCCAGAGCCTCCAAGCTGTCAAGGAGACAGGGGTTGGAAGGAGAGCAGAGACCTGAGAGAGGGAAAATCAGGGACTAAATGACCCAGCAGTGACCAACAGCAGGGACCATTCAGGTGGAGCAGGATGGGGACAGTGCTTCTTGGCAAGAAAAGCACGAGGTGAGGGAAGCAGCAACCCGAAGCCCCAATCTGTGATCTGTACATCCCAGGAATACCTACTCAAAGGAGATCCAGACCAAGAAGCAGAGTCCAGGGGTTCAGAAGTAATCCCAGAAGGAAGAAGAGGGGAGGACACGTCAGGATCTTGTTGCTGTTGTTATTTTAAACCTCAAGTCATGGAGGCATCACTGAAGGGATGGCTTACTGCCAGGAGCTGGATTAGGTGCCTTCTATCAGGCCAAATGCAGGCTGGAGATAGAGACGAAGTGCAGCCATAGGTAAACAAAGGTTACATTTCTGCACACCACTTAGTGGCCTTTGGGAACACTGTGCATAGGAGCATTGTCTGGGGAGAAAGTCTATCATTTAACCAGATTTTCAAAAGGTCCCTGAATCAAGACAGATTAATAATCATACAGAAACAATGCAAAGGCAAGAAAAAATAAATAAATAAACGGAAGAGTTCATTTCACTACAACACCAGAATTTTTCCATTTTATGGCATCACTGGCTCCTATAGCTTTCCTCTGTCTTATTTACCCAGATGTTCTCATCTCTACTCAGAATTCAATTCACTCTGCATAACTATCTTGTAGACTTCTTTTCTTTCCTTTTTCCTGTTCCCATCTATTTTCCCTGGTAGTCTTATACGTCTTATGCGTATGGTTGCATGGAAATGGTATTTCTTCCATCCTAATCATTATTATTAGCTAAATATCAATTATTCTTCCAGTCTAAGAATTATTAAGTATTCAACTAATACTGTGGTTAGCATGTTCCTTTTCAATTTATAAATCTAGATAAGTGAAAGCTTGCTTTATATGCTTATATTTTCAATTGAACAAAGTTCTGTATTAACATATGAAGTGCATTTATATTCATTTTGAAGCATTTGTTAAGAGAGAAGCAGTGTATCACGGAAAAACAGAATATGAAAGCAGCACTCAGTGATCTGTGTGCTAATCGTAATTCTGCCGCGCATGTAGCTGTGAGACCCTGCACATCTCTAGCTGTAAATCCCTTGGATATGAAGTCAGTTTGTTAAATGACTACCAGGCAGCCACATGACAGCGTTCTGGGCCAGGTTCCTGGGAGAACAAATAGAGGCAGATACATCTTTTGATTACATTCTCTGCATGGTTCACCATCTTGCTTTCACATAGATTCTTCTAATATCTTTACATCATGGCCTTAACATTTTTCATGCCATCATGCATTTAAAAATATGAAAATACACAAATTTGGGGAACTCTGGACTAGGACCTGTTTTTCCTAATGCCCACTTACCTTTTGCTTCTGGCAAGTAGAGCACTCAGGTCAATTTCCCAGCAAAAGTAAATATATATATTACGTCCCCTTCCCTACTAGAAATTTTCAGTCATATGGAGAGTATTAATATTAGTATTAATTATTAGTATTCATTAAAATACAACAACTTTATGGAGCTTCCCCAGTGGCTCAGAGGTAAAGATGTAATGCAGGGGGCATTGTTCTATCTCTGGGTGGAGAAAATTCCCTGGAGGAGAAAATGGCAACCCACTCCAGTATTCTTGCCTGGAAAATCTCATAGATAGAGGAGTCTGGTGGGCTACAGTCCATGGGGTTTCAAATAGTAGGACATGACTGAGCACAAGACAATAACTTACATATTTTAAGAACAGTTTTAAAATCTCTGAAATATGAGACTCACTGAATGTGGAGGTTTTACAGATGATTCCCCATCATCCCCCCTTACACTCTCCTTATGGGGTGGTGAGAAAACTGTAATCGTATTTTAGTGTCAAAACTACACTGTCACTTATAAACACTTTTGCTGTTGCTATCCCAAATCAGTGGTTTCAAACTGTTGTTACCTGCATAAATCTTTCCGCTAATGAAATCTTACCTGAACCCCAATATATAAGAGATTAAACACTGAAAGGTCCTGTTTGAATGGGAACAGAACGGGCCAGAGTTATGTCTCCTTGACCTCCTCCTCACTCTGTATCACAGCTACAGAAACCTCCACAACCCTGTTTCTGTCACAAAACAGAGTAACCAATTACCAATGTGGTGTTTTCAAAGATCAGGACTCATTCAGTACTCTCACATCCATACATGACCACTGGAAAAACCAGTGACTAGACGGACCTTTGTTGGCAAAGTAATGTCTCTGCTTTTAAATATGCTATCTAGGTTGGTCATAACTTTTCTTCCAAGGAGTAAGCGTCTTTTAATTTCATGGCTGCAGTCACCATCTGCAGTGATTTTGGAGCCCCAAAAAATAAAGTCTGACACTGTTTCCACTGTTTCCCCCTCTATTTCCCATGAAGTGATGGGACTGGATGCCATGATCTTCGTTTTCTGAATGTTGAGCTTTAAGCCAACTTTTTCACTCTCCTCTTTCACTTTCATCAAGAGGCTTTTTAGTTCCTCTTCACTTTCTGCCATAAGGGTGGTGTCATCTGCATATCTGAGGATTCACTGATGTACTGGTCAGTCCACATTCATTTAGTCAGCATATTTTATTGAGTACCTACTATGTGTCATGCACTATTTTAGATATTGGAGATACAGCAGTGAATAAAACAAACTACAATCCCTACCCACTTGAAGCTTCATTATAAGGTAAAGATATGCAATAAACAAGACAAATAACTGCATATTTAATATAATATGCAAAATAATAAGTCCTGAAGGGAAAATGCAGAAAAGGGGATTTAAAAAAAAAGAGTGTGTTTGGTCAGGACAGGGGAGTAAAATTTTAGACTAGATGGTGAAGGAAGGTTTCTTTGAGAAGGTAACACTGACATATCATTTCTTAAGAAAGTAAGGATGGGAATCATTTGAAAGAAGAGCAATCAAGACAGAGAAAACAAAATTCAAAGTCCTTGAAGCAAGAAACTTCTGTGTGAAGATAGGGAGGAGGCCATGCATGTGGTTGAGTGAGGAGGGAGAATGTTAAGAGGTGAGATTGACTTCTCAATGGTGTGGGTTGAATCACATGGAACAGCCCATATCTGACATCTTTTTACCTACCAAACAGCAATTTTCTATATCTCAAGCTAAATATGCAAGCAAGTACTTAAAAATAACATAACTGGATTATTCAACATGTGTAAGGGCAGGAATTAAGGATACTTAAGCAATTCTTTTCCAACAGTCAGTGTAAATTTTAAATCTCTAAATAGAACTTCGATTCAAAGTCAATTGAAATATATGATGTGGCCTCAATAATGGAGGAGACAGAGCCCTGGACTAAGTGGCCTGAGTTCTGTCTTTGAGGCAATCATACCACACAGACTCAGAGCTGCAGTTTATGCATCTGTGAAGTGGAAATGATATCTACCCTCCTGGTCTCATCAAGTTTTGTAAAAATCACTCAAGAAAACGGGTTTCTATGGTCACATCTCTAGTGATGTTTGGTTAGAATTTTTCCACCTCAACCACCCATCTAGCACTCCAGGTCCATACATGAAATGAGGATGGGGAGGCAACAGCTTATGTTTCATTTTTTGTTGCTATATGGACTTTCCCCGTGTTCTGATAAAGAATCTCTTACTTTAATGAACAGGACTGGATAGTGTGAGAGGCCAGCACTCCCTGACCCAAAGCCTACACTAAAATCAAGCCCAGCAACTTCCTCTGCATCTTTCCATAGCCTTCTTCCAGGATGGGGTGCCGCTCTGGGGATATGGGGAGAGCAAGCCAAGGGGGCCCATACAAAAGAAGTCAATCCAAAAGAATATAACAAACACATATCAGTCAGTTGGGCTCTCATCACAAGTGTCAGACCACATTTCGACTAACGTAAGTTAGTCCCACAACAGGAAGGAATGATGTGCTTCACAGAATCCTTAGGAAGGACGAGAACAAGGACAGCTTGAGGGTCTGGGGAGCAGCAGCTCCGAGACCATCTCTTTAGGACCCTAGCATTAAAAATGAATCTGCTCCAAGAATTTTCTACCCTGAAATTACTTTTTTTCTGGATAATTTTTTATTTAATAATATTTCCTGATAAAAGGGTCCATAGTCAGTTGAAATTATGTGTCTTAGGGATTCAGGAAAAGGAGAAATGGCCTCAGTTCAAATTTCCAGGAGGAATCCTATCAGTCTTGCTTGAGTCCTTGCACCTTTGGACAGAGAACTGGTACATCTTGAGTGATTATCTTATTAATATTAAACCATATAGAATGGGGGAAGAGTACTCTCCTATGGGAAAGCAGAATCTTGCTGAAAAAAAGTAAGAGGAAAGGCATGCTGGACAGATGTCAGATATCTACTGTGCCATGCCAGGCAGAAGCCCAAGTAGTTACCCACTTTGCCCAGACCCATACCAAAACCCTTGTCCATGCCTTAAATTTGCAAAACATGTACAAGGTAGCCTTACGACTAATATATACCACACTATGTTCTTTTTCCTATACACCCCAGTAGGGTTCAGTAAAAAAAAAAAAAAAGTGCCTGATTTTCCAAATCTTGACATTGATTCTACATATCTGCTGGAACCAATGAAACAGGTAGAACACTTGTTTTAAAACAGGTTTTTGCACTGTCATAAAAAAAACTATAAGATGAGTCAGGACTTAAGGTGAATTATATTTACCCCAAATCCATATAGTATATTCTGAGACAAGATTTCATTCCATATCTGAAAGAGTTAAATGATATGAACCAACAATGAAGATAGTGCAGAGAATCTAACCTCGAAAATGTAAATGTTCAAATCTCACAATATTGGCCCAAACACCTGAAATTTTAATAATAGAAGCTCTTCATATTGTTAATTTATTTCCAAACTAAATTCCCTCTCTATTGACCCACAGAAAATGAAAATCCTAAAATATGTATGAAAGCCTATCACTTTTCCTAGTTTTTCATACTTGTTATTCTACTTAGTTCCATCAGAAGCATTTAACCTTGGTACCTAGCTAGAATCCGGGTTCTACTACCAGCATATAGAAAAAGGCTATTATCTGCCAAAAATGATATGTACTTTCAGCTCCGCCATACTTGTGATTTTTCTAACCCCAAATCTTCTAATTTAACTTTCAATTCTCTGAGTTTTTAACACTCTAATTTTAACATGCTTTAACATCAGTTGCACAAAGAGGCTCTTCCTTTCCTGGGGACCAAATTAGTTCTCTCTGGTACATGATTTTATTATTTTCTATACTTTCCCTTATAACACTGTCATGATTATAACAGTATCATATGATTAAGTCAATATGTTTGTCTCTCCCTCTGAAGTCTAAGCTCCATGAGGGTGAACACTGAACCGCCCCTGGTTTGCTCACCACTGCAGCATTAGAGCTCTTGCCTGGAAAATCCCATGGATGGAGGAGCCTGGTAGGCTGCAGTCCATGGGGTTGCTAGGAGTGGGACATGACTGAGCGACTTCACTTTTACATTTCACTTTCATGCACTGGAAAAGGAAATGGCAACCCACTCCAGTGTTCTTGCCTGGAGAATACCAGGGACAGGGCTGGTGGATGGCCATCTCTGGGGTCGCACAGAGTCAGACACGACTGAGGCGACTTAGCAGCAGCAGCAACAGCAGTATTAGAGCAGTACTTAGGACCCAGCAAGAAGCAGGTGCTGTAAACATTCATTGGATGATTAACTCACACCTGCCTCCTGAGAAATCTGTATGCAGGTCAAGAAGCAACTGTTAGAAACTGGAAGGGAATAATAGACTGGTTCCAAATTGGGAAAGGAATATGTCAAGGCTGTATACTGTCATCCTGCTTATTTAACTTATATGCAGAGCTCATCTTACAAAATGTCAGACTGGATGAAGCACAAACTGGAATCAAGACTGCCTGGAGAAATATCAATAACCTCAGATATGCAGATAACATCACCTTTATGGCAGGAAGTGAAGTAGAACTAAGGAGCCTCTTGATGAAAGTCAAAGAAGAGATGAAAAAAAAAAAACTTTTAAAACTCAGCATTCAAAAAATGAAGATCATGACACCCAGTCCCATCACTTCATGGCAAATAAATGGGGAAACAATGGAATCAGTAACAGACTTTATTTTCTTGGGCTCCAGAATCACTGCAGATGGTGACTGTAGCCATGAAATTAAAACACGCTTGCTCCTTGGAAGAAAAGCTATGACTAACCTTGACAATATATTCAAAAGCAGAGATTACTTTGCTTACAAAGGTCCATCCAGTCAAAGCTGTGGTTTTTCCAGTAGTCATGTATGATTGTGAGAGTTGGACCATAAAGAAGGTTGAGCACAGAAGAACAGATGCTTTTGAACTGTGGTGCTGAAGAAGACTCTTGAAATCAAGCCAGTCAATCCTAAAGGAAATCAGTCCTAAATATTCATTGGAAGGACTGATGCTGAAGCTGAAACTCCAATACTTTGGCCATTTGATGCAAAGAACTGACTCATTAGAAAAGACCCTGATGTTGGGAAAGATTGAAGGCAGGAGGAGAAGGGGATGACAGAGGATGAGATGACTGGATAGCATCACCGACGATGGGCATAAGTTTGAGCAAGTTCTGGGTGTTGATGATGGACAGGGAAGCCTGGCATGCTGCTGTCCACAGACTGTGTGACTGAACTGAACTAACTCATTCACAGCCAAACACCGTCACTTTAGGATTCTAAAGAGCAGAATGAAAGGGGAACTAGAGCTTTCCCCAGAGACCAGTAGATAAGAAAGCACTGGAAGAAAAAAATGACAGAAAAAACAATAAAAGCAATAGATCACTTAATCTATATGATTCTTAGGACCAGCATTCTATCCAATAATGCTAGGTTTTATTACAGATAACACAACATGTTCAATCTCTTCAAGTGGAAAAAATATACCAGATAGATTCAAATTCAAACTCAGTTTCAAAGTAACTGTAGCATATTTGTTTCTTGCCATCTAGATAGCTTTATAAATTCTATAGCTGCTGGTGCCACAGAGAATGCAACAGAAAGATATAAACAATTAAATGAAACTGAATCAAGAAAAATCAATGTGAGATTCTTTGCCAATATGTTTTAGAGAACATGGATTTAGCTTACTTAAAAAAAAAAAAAAACAGTATTCAAAAGGTAACAGCTTGACAAAAACTTAAAATTCATATTGTTAAACTTGGGGGCTGGGGTATGTAATGTCTTTTATGCCTTGTTATTTCAAGGTTTTAGCCAAAATTTACAACAACAAGCTAATCCAGAAATTTCTCAGTTCCACATTAAATATCTTGGTTCTGTTCAAGAGGAATAAGATATATCCAAAAGAGAGGGTGTCTTTGCAACTCCAGCAGATTTTCCACTCCCACCCCAGTATCAGCTTGAGTTTGTGTGTGTTCTACATACTAGACTTCTTCACAAATTTTCTTTGAAGAAAAGATGCCAAGGGCTTTGAGGAAAATGCTTAAAAATAATTGGGCTAAGCTAACAAACCATGTCTTTGATCTAGCTATATATACTTTGGTTGGGAAAATGGCCATTCTAATCTTGTAAGGGTTTTTTTTTTTATCATTAGGACTCAATTCTTTGTCATTATTTTCAACTACCAGCTCCTACATTCTCATGGCTACCTTTAAAATCACCTGGGAAAAACAGTATGGGGAATCTAGAAAGTCCTCTTACAAACACAATAATCCTCATCTCTAAATAATTCTGTGCTTTCCACTTTTTCTAAAGTATTTCCATAACCTTATTTTGACCTCATAGCATTTCTGTGTCTGGTCTGTCATGATATTTTTAAGACACACTTTAACTCAAACATTCACTTTAAAATCTTGTAAAAGTATCACTTTAAAAACGAATGTTACTTGTCAAAGTATTTGCTCTTTTACACAAAGAGTTTGAAGGGTCTTATAAAACTAACTTCTTAAAGGAGAAAAAAATAAAATCCCATCAAGTTTTCCAGATAATACCATATATTTATAGTTGGCTTAAACCAGTTACCATCTCCACTTTTGCAACTATATCACGCATATTTGGAGCCAAAAAAACTTAAGCTGATCCCTGCTAATCCCCAATTAAAACAGTTGTTGGGTTATTTTCTCCTTTACTCATAATCATCACTGGACAGTTTTCATATTGCCTTCTGGTTAAGTTGCTGCTTCATAGAAATCATGAAAATCTGTCAGGAAGTAGACAGTATACAAGTGAATAAGATTGTAGAGGAGGGAACCACAGTCCCTAGATTCAAATACCAGCTCTTTCACTTACTAACTGTATGACCTTGGGCAACTTAACCTCTCTGTATCTAAGAATGACAGTGATAGTGTTAGTCGCTCAGTCGTGTTCAACTCTTTGCGACCCCACGGACTGTAGCCCACCAGGCTCCTCTGTCCATGGGATTCTCCTGGCAAGAATACTGGAGTGGGTTGCCATTCCCTTCTCCAGGATAGCTTTCCAACCTAGGGTTCGAACCCAGGTCTCCTGTACTGCAGGCGGATTCTTTACCATCTGAGCCACCAGGGAAGCCCACGTACCCAAGAATACCCATTTGTAAAATGGAAGTAAGAGAAGCACTTGCCTAAAAGAGTGTTGTAAGGACTAATTTAGGGTATCTGGCCCATTAACTAATATAGAAATATCAACCACTGTGGCTATTATATACAGATATCACTAATGGAGCTAGGAATTCAATCTGGCCTCCAGGTATCTCTCAATCCAATCAGAAATTGGCTGACCATTCAATTATTTACAGGCAAAGAACCTTATGCTTTATTACATAACTTTCTTAGGTTTTTCTCTTCAGTGGTGATTCACAGGAAGAATATGAAATGCATAGGAGTCGGTGGCTAAAAATCACGACAAACAATTTCATTCAACATTAACATCAAAACATGAAAATAAGAATTTCCTTATTCCAATCCATGTTTGACCCATCCAGCTTGGGCTGAATTTCCAGTCAAAGTTATAGAAAGGAAGGCTGGGTCTAGCCCTCCTTTTCATGGAACGCATTCATAACTCTGTCAATCCTAAATAAATATGCCCCAATCCTTTCTTTAAGTGTGTGTTCATTTCCTACCTATAGCACTTCTTAGTGTGTCTCAGCATGTCCTTAACTAAGCCACTTAATGCTTCTCTGTATTATATCAAGTTTCTAAAGGAACTTCTCTCAACCTAGGTCTTCAAGATTTTTTTAAACAGGTCCTCTTTTCTCTTTCTAGGTTGTTTGCAATTTTACTGATATTAATCAGGTTTCTGCCTAGCCTTCGGTTTTCTGAGTGGAGGTCTAATATTTGTAGTACCTTTTCACAAAGAAGCCCTTACTCTCACTTGAGTTTCCCAATTTCTTTCTCCCCATGCCTAACCTTTATACACACAAGGGCATGCATACCTCACCCACCCACCCAACCATATTGTCTTCAGTTGCTTTTTTTCTGGTTTTCTCTAGTAACTTTTCTGTTATTAACTGACAGAAATTCCTCTCCATATTTCTAGTACAGATATATCATAATTTGTACAAGAAAGATAACATCTTGTTTTCAGTTACCTCCTTTGAAGATGACAGATATTTTTTATGACCATTTGATTTCAGTAGTGTATTGAATGAATAGCCTCAGAGAATATTCTACAGTGATTTCCAAGTCCTTTCTTACCAGAGTTCTTTTAAAATCATCAATGGCTTTACAGAGTGTTTTGAAATTGAAGAGAAAGCTAAGTTCTGACAATAGTGCCAATTTGTCACTGAAAAGCTGCTGCTTTCCAGTAAGTAACTGTGTGAATCCCATCAGGCAAAGTAAAGGAGAAAACTTCACTAATGAAGGACATAAACAATGAAGCTCTGGTTTCCTATTTGCGGTTGTTCATTATACTTTGGCAATTCAAAAATACGTTAGCTATAATACCAAATATACATTGATAGTATGATTTGGGGATGGCATAACAATGAGGTTGATAGGAAATGAGTTTGACACACTTACCACATGGAGGAGAATAAAGACAGCTCAACCCTGAAAGCCCTACACTGTGTATTCATTAGCCTGGATGTGACAAGGTCCCTGGGACCCTATGGTTCCCCCATAACAGGTGAGTGAAGACAGACAGGAAGACAAATACTTCATCTTTGAAAAGTCAAGGAAACCAATACAGCATAGTAAAATAAAATAAAGTAAAAATAAAAATTAAAAAAAAAAAAGTCAAGGATCCCTTTTGGGAAAGTCTGAAGGAAGCTATCCATGTGGTAATTCTGTACCGGCTGCTGAAGCTATAGGGGAAAAGATACAAAACGAACGTGTTCTGCACTTTTAAATGCCTACAGAGGGAGAACAAATATACACCAACTACAGTTGTTTGACCTAGATGTAACAGCACCCTGTAGGTGAATCATCTTAGTGCACGAGCCACTTACCATCTCGACTAGAGAAAAACTGCCTGTTCACAAAGAGGGGAAAAAGCAAAGCCATACTATTTTTTTTCCCCACTTGTTATTCTCACTTGGGGACAAAAATGATTTTCAAATGTATTGATTATTCTGAGCCATGGGTTTGAAAGCGTAACATTACAAAAATAAAATGAAGAGCCTGTCTCTAGTTTCCGAGGAAAATAGTAGTGTGCTGTGGAATATTTCTGACATCCCAGGAAAGACAGCAATTGCTTGTGTAACTTGGAGCACATATTCATTACTCTTTTTGAGACTCTCATCCTCCAAGATCACTTCATTAAGCAAGTGGCTCTCTACATGGGCAATTTTGATCACTGGAGGCCTTTTGCCAAATGTCTGGGACTTTTGGCAATGTCTAGACACTGGGGTTGTTACTGACATGGAGAGACCAGGGACATTGCTAAACATTTTCTGGTGCACAAAGCAATTTCCTACAACAAAAACTATCCAGCTCAAAATGTCAGTAATGACAAAATTGGGAAACCTCGCAATCAGAGATGAGACAGCAATGTAAGAAAGGAAGGCTGACACAAAAGCCTGGCCACAGGGGCTGTGTCTCTGCAGAGGGGGTGGTGAAGCTCTCACCACTTCCTGGCTCCCTGGAAGTCCTGAGTACCCAAAGGACTGACCAAATGCATATAAAGTACAGTGTTATTGTATAGAATACAGAGCTCCGTAAAGCTTGTTTGGAGACTGTCACGAGCAACAAAGACCAAAGCCAAGCTTTCTCATCCTTTCCCCTTAGCTGGAGATAGCTAGTCACCCAGAACAAGCCTGACCTATCTCATCTGCCTAGGAGGTGCCCAGGAGCTGGCACAGTCACCCGCCATGCTGAGCTATCACTTCAATACAGCTACCTTCTGGGAAACAGGACTGAAGAACCCTCTGCTCCACGGAAACATAGTGTGTGGGTGAATAAGCGCTGCTCCTAATCACCAATAAGTATCAAAAAGCCTTGTTTGTATGGGAATATCACCACAATGGGCTTCCCAGGTGGTGTTAGTGCCAGTGCAAGAGACAAGAGATGCGGGCTCCATCCCTGGGTTGGGAAGATCCCCTGGAGGAGGGCATGGCAACCCACTCCAGTATTCTTGCCTGGAAAATCCCATGAACAGAGGAGCCCAGAGGGCTACAGTCCATGGGGTTGTGAAAACTCGGATACGACTGAAATGACTTAGCACGCATGTGTGCTCTCATGGGCAGGTCTAACAGCACCAGGCAGTTGCTTGTGGTGTCTTAACTCACAATATAACTGTCTCTTTCTCCTACCATTCCCTTTGCCACTTATTCTGTTCCAACAGCACTGGACTAATGCTGTCCCTTCAAGGTCCAAACATGTCAAAAACCCCAGCACAAGCGGAAGAACTTATATGTCCTTGGGTATGATGTCTGTTGCCCAGAAATTCCTCACTTCACTCAGATGTCATCTCAAATGATACACTCACTGACCACTCATTGCTGTGTCTCCCAACCCCCACAATCCGCTCAACTCTTACCCTGATTTACTTTTCTTATGCACTTACCGCAACCTACCTGCCAATTTGCACATGTGTCTACTTATTGACTCTCTTCCTCCTCCCATCTGGGGTGCGGGCTCCATGAGAGCAGAGACCACATGTAATTGCTTAGTGTTGCATCCCCTTACTGCCTGGCACACTGCAGGTACTCAATCCAAGTTTGTTAAATATTTTAAATGGCTTTCTACTTTCTTGCTATCTCCATTTTCCTCCCACTAACTTTTCTTAAAACTCTTAAACTCACCATGTTTTGATGTTTGTCTTATCCATTTTTATCTCTTTGATTAAGTATTAAGCCAATGACAGCTTAATACCTACTACTAACCACCTTGTTGGCCCTTGAGGCTACAAGGTTTGCTGAACTTTCAGTAAACAAGGACTGAACACCCACTTCACATGACAATTCGAAGTGCTACTAGAAACACAAAGAATGGGAGGGAGCCTTGCCTTGACCTGTGGGAGAAAAGTAGCATAGAGTAAGCATTCACAAACACTTTAATGTAAGGACACTGAGATCTGTGCCATAATAAAGAACAGTGTTATACGGTGGGGGGTCATAAAGAGGCCAGGTGATTCTGCATGTAGAGATTATGAAAGGCTTCCTAGAAGAACTGGGGTTTGAAAGAAACTAGAAAAATAGGCGTCTGTCATACAGGCAGGATTATGGAGAACAAACAGTTCAAGTAGAGTGATGAGAAAATAAAATAAATGGCAGTTATATTAGACTAATAAGGTTTGGTGACAAAGTAGATAGGGATGAAACCAATCAACTAAGCTGAATCTCAGTGAATCTATTGAATATGATAAATGATAACCTCAAGACTTAATGGTATGACCATGATAATAGCAATAATGCAATTTAAAAAATCAGCGAGAGGCACCTTGAGTTAAGAAATGATTACTTTGGTTTCTGTCATATTGATTCTCCATCTTAAGATTCCAGAACAACCCCCACAGTGTGGCAGATCCTTGTTCCTGACTGTGCGGCTCGTGGCCTTGCTCCATGGACCTCCTAGAAATTCTGTAAGCCAAATAATATCATTAATAACATTATTTCTCCTCACGAAGTTGCCAGGGTGCATTCTGTTGTTTGTCAGCGTGACTTCTAGACAATACAAAGGCCATCAAGCTTTATTTACTCTAGATCTCAACTAATTTTATTAGGATGAACCTTATGAAGTTGAAATTATTATAGGTCAAAAATGGTTAAATACTGACAGTTTTATGTTAATGCTATGGCGATTAGAATATATTCTGGAATCAAAGAGACCTGGGTTTAAACTTTGGCTCAGAATTTATCAGCTGTGAGATTTATGCTCTCTAAGTCTCAGTTGTCTTAGCTCTAGTATAGTAAAAATGGTCTGAGTGTTTTATAGGTGGTGTGAGGATTAAGTGCAGAGATAAACATGAAACAGCATACCAGGCACATCTTATCTTCTTCTTTGACTGCAGAAGAAATAACATCCTTTCTTAGCTCTGAAGTTATCTCTTGTCTTTTCTCTCCTTTTTCTATCATCATTGCCTCCCTGATATTTCCTTCCTCCCACTTTCTATCAATTTCTCCCTACTTTGCAAGCATGCTTAGGTCTTCAATACTGGGACAACATGTACTGGAGTCTTGCTGTAGCCTGAATGTTCATCTCCCTTCAAAATTCATATGTTGAAACCTAATCCCCAATTCGATGGCATTTGGAAACGGGGCCTCGGGAGGTGATTAGGTCCTGAGGGTAGAGCCATCATAAATAGGGTTAGTGTTGTTATATAAGAGGTCTCAGAGAGTGCCCTTGCCCATTCTTCCATGAAAAGACACAGTACAAACCCAGAAGCAGACCCTCACCAGACACAAAATCCACTGACATCTTGATTTTGGATTTCCCAGCCTCTAGAACTACGAGAAATAAATTTTTATTTATCATCTCAAATGTCACTAATGACCTCTAAGTAAACAAATTTAGTTATTCATTTTAAAGTGCAGTTCCTTTTAACTTCTTTGCATTTCAACCGGAAACCACCTACTCTGTCATAAAACTCCTCCAAGATTTCACAACTTGAAACCTTCATAGATACCTCGTCCATGCCTACATCATCAGGTCAACGACTCATTCACATTGCTCTTCCTTCTCAGAGTCTTCTGTATCTTATTCCCCATTTAAATCAGTCTTTCCATATATCTAACATTTTTCACCAAAGAAGAGCATATATGAGTAAACACTTTTTTTTCAATCTCCAATTAAACTAGTGGGTGGAAAAGGAAAATTAACTCAGTGAGGAATTGTTCGTGCCACCTGGGTTAGAGTGTTGGAAACTAGTGCTATTGAAGGAATTGCTGCATTCGTGTCAACACAGGCAAAGTAAACCCAGCTGATTCAGGATCCATGGCTATGAAGCTTTCTCCGGGCATATGCCCCACCATCAGAGATTGCAGGGAGAGCACAGGCAAAGAGCTGACCTCTTTCAAAACAAGAACTACAAAGGAGATTAATCGACTTCCCTTGCTAAAGTCTTATCGGTGCAATGCATAAAGCCCTAACCATCTCCTTGAGCACATGCTAAAAAAAATCAATCCCTGGGGCCTTGAATAAATTTGACACTGTCGCCTTTTCTTTTTAAACTTATTTTTACTTAATAATCTCCTCTGAGTCTTACAATATAAGACATGTTTTGCCCCAAAATATGTTTTCCATGAAATCTCTAAACTAGTCTTTTTATTATTCTTATTGAGTTTAAATTTGAATCTGTCTTTATTATATCTGAAACTGTTACCAAAGGAAATTTATAACTGATCCAACTATTTAAGTCTAAATTCACATTTAAATTCAGTTCTTAAGTTCGCTTCCATGTAACTATTTGTTTTCAAAAAACAATTTGCACTTACGTGAAATAGTCAAAGCATGTTGCATGTTTTTGAAGAGCCTGTTTCTCTATTTGTAAGAGAACGCAATTTTCAAGTGTAATTTATTTCCACTGCTTTCATCAGAAACACTCAGGAGTATTTCATTGTTTTCCCTTAAATCAAATAAATGTTATTATTATAAGTTGGCATGGGAACATCTATTTTAACATTTGTGAAATATTTTAATTTGAAGATAATATATTAAAATATGCTTTCAGTGACAACAGTTATAATTGGAACATCTTTCTCTTTTTCTTCTTTTTCCTAACATAACTAATGTCTCTTTATTCTATGTTGAAGAATCTTTCAACCCTTCTTAATATAGCAGCAACAAATCTTCTCTTCAATCTGCAAGACTAAAAGTTTTATGAAGTACTAGTCCTTTATTTTCCAGTAAAAGCAGAATTTTTCATCTCTTGAAAGAAAATGAAATTAAGAACCAACAAAAAATGAGGCTAAAATCACCTTGTCAGGAATGACTGAAGGCTACAGAGAAAATGAACAAGGAAAAGGAGAAACAAACATTCAAATGAATACAAATGGATCGAGCCACCCTGCAAAGAGAAGTAAATGGGTCTCTGAGGAAAATGGCAAGGGAGTGAATGTTTTACAAAGTACACAAAAATCCTTTGCTCAGCTCTTCTTACTTCACTGCACTTCCTGTCATGTTCTTGGTAAACTTGCAGACGTCTGTTGCTTATTTTATTCATGTAAACTTCTCCTGATCATTAGAGCTCCATTTTGCCTTACTAGAAGGCAAATTACATTGATAAATATCTGGCTTGGCATTACCCATCCCAGGAAGGGGACTTATAAGGAGGCATGAAGAGGGCACCAAGTTATGAGTGAGGAGGTCTTGGTTCTGGTTCCATGTCTACCTCTAAAAAAACATGTTTCTTTCTAAAAACTTATGAAAAACAACACACGCTCATAGCAAACAAGTTGCTCTAGCAAGTGATGGATGTTAAGATGCTAGCATGGTGAGTGCAGATAAGAGGGCAGGACATGAGCTGTCCATAGAGACATTAAATCAAACTCAGGAACCAGTACATAGCAAGTGTTCTATAAAGACTTGCTGAATGAGCAAGTGAATGAATGAATGCATCTGTTGGTAGGCAATGCCAATCTGTCCAGTGGGGGGAAAAAAGCATGAACTCTTTGTTACAAGATATATAGGTATAGATATCATCATGATTCTCATGCAAACACAGAATGAACATGTGTCAGAGGTTTTATTTAACTAATTAATGAGGAATCCAGTAAGGTATAAAATAAGTTCAAAGAAGAATATGAAAAACAAACACATGTATAGGCAATTAAACATGCTGAAATGAATTTGCTCATAAGTGTAAAAACAATGAATACCAACATGATAAGCATCATTTACATCTCCACTGGACAAAATCTGTTTCAATCTTTATGAACAAAAATAATTCGCATTGCCATCAATTTTTTACAACTTACAGAGTTGTAAAGCAGCTCAAAGACAATAGTAAAAATACAGACTCACAGATTGAGAAGACTCTCAGAAGAGTGTTCTAGATATTTTCTAACTTTCTTTCAAAGGACACCCTACTGGCCATCTTTTGCCCATTTCTTTATTTTTTTTTTTAACATATTTGCTTAATATAGTAGAAATATGAATTTTCTGGCTCTTTGTAATTTTATTGAACCCTCTGGCAAAACCCCAACACCTCATTGACTCCACTATTTCCTTTCTCCTTGCCTTCATCTGAGAAAATCCCTAATGATGAAGACCATGAAATCATATTGACCACCAGCAACTGAGCCCTTGATATGACCTCCACAAATTCTACTGCGTTTCTGTGGTTAATTCACTGTCTACAACACTTATACCAAACACTTTTCTCTCTCATAAAATCTCTGATCACAATAATCTTCAAAAGACTTCACCTCCAGTAAAAAATGAGCATCCACTGATCAGAACCAGGACTGTATGCAACTTAGGTGGCAAACAGTACTATCCTTTATATGCTATATCATGGGAAGGTCTGGGGGTCCTGAGTAAGGGTATGGCTCAGAAATAGGAGCAAATGGGGATTCCTAGCATAGCTTAGGATTATTTCCATATTTTAACTATCAACATAGCTGTATTTCTGTATGTTTCCAACTTACTCACTTCCCTCTAATCTAAACAAATTACCTCAGTTCCTATTCCAAAGGGAAAACTAAAGCCATTAGATATTCCTTAGCTTTCAACTAGCAAACTTATCCTTCTACTGCATTTACCCCATTCTCTTGTCAAACACACATAGAGTGTATCTGACATCTGACAGGATAAGAGAAGAGAAAAAGAAAGGACAAGATTGGGCTAAAATAATGCTGCAATCTGGAGGAAAGGAAGCGGATACTGAAAGGAAGTAGGTACCACTGGTTAGTGTAATTTATGTTTCATGCTACAGAAACTACAGATAACTGCAGAAAAGTATGAGCAAGAATGATCAAATATACACAGCTTCTGTAAGAGGATCCCTTTGAGGAAAATTTGTTGTGAGTTACTTCAAAAAGTTGAGAATCATTTCCCAGCAGGAGTGTTTTAGGAAGCCTGATTATAAATTCAACTGAAATGAACCCAAAGGACATTTGTAAAATATCAAATCACTAGAAATAAGAATTTCATGTGTGCTTCAGACCAGGAGAGAAATTTATTTTGAGAATAACAACAAGATAAAAAGAACCAAAAATGCTAGAAAATTTTTCTGTACTTTCACTTAGAAGACAAGAATAAAGATTCTGTTCATCCCTTCAGGAATGAGAAAGACACACTGGAAGTGTGTCTGGATGACATTGTGGGAAAAAAAAACAGAGCTCTAAAAGCAATGGGCTAGACACTAGGCTCAGTATCCCCTAACAGGACCTCAAGAAAGGAAAAGCTTGGTATAGAATACTTAAAGTCGGCATACTTAAAGACAGTCTTTATATGTATTTGCACTTACAGTTCTTAAACTTGAGCTTACATCAGAATTTTCTGGAGGGCCTGATAAAACAGATTGCTGGGCCCCACCCCCAGAATTCCTAAATCCAATAGGTCTGGGAGTCAGCCTGAGAATCTACATTTCTAGAGGTTCCAAATAATACTGGTATAGTGGTCTATCGGCCACACTTGAGAATCACTGGTCTAAATTGTATTCTAAAAAACAAACCAATGGGAAAATACTCATTTCATTTGATTTGATTTAGTTTTTTGTTTTCAATTTTTTTGGCCACACTTTGCAGCATGGGTGATCTTAGTTCCCCAACAGGGATTAAGCCCACACCCTCTGCAGTGGAAGCACGTAATCTTAACCACTGAACTGCCAGGGGAGAACCCTGCTGCTTCTTTTAACTCTCCTTTTCCTTGATTCTTGGAACTCCTCTCCATACATCACGTCATTCCAACTGGCATCAGTAAGTCCCTGACTGCCCTAGACTCGTCCTATCACTTTAGTTTCACTCCCAGTTGATTTTAACTTAACTAAAACTGAACCAACGGAAAGCAAACATTCTAAATTAAAATCAGACAACTAAAGCAATACAGAGGAGAGTTTCAGCTCAGAATGAGCCCCGGCTTATTTTTGTAGGGTCCACAAATCCACCACACAGTGTAGAAGGATTGTTCTCATGGCTGGCTCTGCTGTTGGGCAGAGACACCTGAATGACAACAAATCTGGAACCAGCCCTCTGTGCCAGCCAGCAATGGGTGAG
The DNA here is from genome assembly GCF_001704415.2 of Capra hircus. NCBI lineage: Eukaryota > Metazoa > Chordata > Mammalia > Artiodactyla > Bovidae > Capra > Capra hircus. Next base: position 16,483,545 of record NC_030827.1, read on the forward strand.
GGTGAACAGTACTACTGAGAAGTCAGTTCAGGGACCTAAACTGAAGATGGGGGAAAAAAAGAGAGGGACAACACTGTAGCTGCTCCTATATTTAAGGAGAAGACAGTTAACAAAACAGTAAAAGTGGGTGGTGTTATTCTTCAAAAATCTGTGGGGAAACAAAGCCATTTAGAAGCTTACACAACCGAATGTTAATAAACGCTTCTGTCACCTGATTCAGAATGCAGTAAATTGTGCTGGAAAAAGGTACAGTGAGAGGAAGAAGGGTAGTCGATTAATACAGCACAAATATAGTCAAATTCAAGTGTCTGCAAAAAATTTTCCAGTCCCTTGAGACTGATTTTCAAAGATTGCATTTCTAGACAATATAAACCTCCCTCAAAACCACTTTGTACACTGAAAGATACTAAATACCAAAAGATTTTAACATTGTCTTTTGTGGTGGTCAGTTTTCTGTGTCAGCTTGGCTAGGTTATGTGTGCGTCTTTGCTCAGCCACTCAGTCATGTTCAGCTCTTTGTGACCCCATGGACTATAGCCCATCAGGCTCCTCCGTCCACGGGATTTTCCAGTCAAGAATACTGGAGTGGGTTGCCATTTCCTTCTCTAGGGGACCTTCCCAATCCCGGGATTGAACCTGTGTCTCTTGCATCCCGTGCATTGGCAGGCAGATTCTTTACCACAGCACCACCTGGGAAGCCCTGGCTAGGTTACAGTCCCCGGTTATTCAATCAAACACTACTAATCTAGGTAAGATATTTCACATGTGACTAAAATGTATTATCAGTTACTTTAAGTAATGGAAATTATTTTCAGATAATCAGAGTGGTCCCAACTCAGTCAGGGGCTTCCCTCGTGGCTCAGCAGTAAAGAATCCACCTGTAATGCAAGAAATACAGGTTCAATCCCTGGGTCAGGAAGATCTCCTGGAGGAGAGCATGGCAACCCACTCCAGTATTCTCGCCTGGAGAATCGCATGGACAGAGGAGCCTGGTGGGCTACATCCATAGGGTCACAAAGAGTCGGACACGACTGAGGCAACAGAGCACATAGGCATAGAACTCAATCAGCTGATGGACCTTAAGACTGGAAGTTATCATTCCTTGATGAGGAATTCTGCCTGTAGACTGCAGCTTCAGTGTGAGCCAAAGACTTCCACTCTACCTTTTAGACAGCCTAATGTGTGGACTTCAGACTTGTCTAGCCAGGCCTCACAATAACATAGGCCAAAGTCATGCAATAACCCTTTTGATTTATATACCCTTCTAGCTCTGTTTCTCTGATTGAATGCTGATTGATATATGTTCCTTTTGCAATTATTCATTATGTCACATATCCGCCTCCTGCTGATGTCCAGAGGCCGGTTTCTTAGATAAACTACATCAATCAGTTCTTTACCATCTAATAAAAATCACAATACAAATAAATATGGTTACAATTTGGTAACCATTAAGAATTACTTTAGAATTTATGTTTAAGGCAGTGATCATTTTCTCAATTAGGTGATAAAACAATATTTTTAACAGAGGAAAACAATAAAGGAACATAGAATCTCCTCTATGTTCACTACACTATGAACAGTAGCCTCCTGTCAGTCCCTCCAATTCACCAGGAACCCAGTAAAATTTTATAACCCTTACCATTATTGGTAACTAAATAGATTTCTGTGTAATTATCTGATACATGGAGAAGGCAATGGCACCCCACTCCAGCACTCTTGCCTGGAAAATCCCATGGATGGAGGAGCCTGGTGGGCCGCAGTCCACGGGGTCGCTAAGAGTCGGACACGACTGAGAGACTTCACTTTCACTTTTCACTTTCATGCTTTGGAGAAGGAAATGGCAACCCACTCCAGTGTTCTTGCCTGGAGAATCCCAGGGACGGGGGAGCCTCATGGGCTGCCATCTACGGGGTCGCACAGAGTCGGACACGACTGAAGCAACTTAGCAGCAGCAGCAGCATCTGATACATGATTTATCCAAGAATATATAAACTAAATAAGAGCAAGGACTGGGTATGTCATATTCATCATTATATCTTCAGTGACCAGCAGTGTCAGACACAGAGCTGGCCCTCAGTAAATACTTGGTGAACACATGAACTATTTGCTGCAATAATGAAGGTTCTAGACACCAAAGCACTTCTATGCCTCTCTCCAAAATGGAAATAAATTGCAACATCAAAAAATAGAAGCTTCTATAGGAGCTAAAAGAACAGTCTCTGACAAAACACAGCTCAACTTTGGTTACTCGGCATAAAAGACCTCAATCCATGAGGATGACAGATGAAAAAAACAAATCACTAGCAGCAGTACTTTTTCTAAAAAGTGAATAATTTGGGGAACCAATACAACTGCAACGTACTATGACAAATACTGTAAAGTTTGCAAAAAGTAATTTACTTGTGTTTCCAATAGTTTTTGCATGTAGAAAAAAAGAAATGACATGAGTTAGGAATGATAGTTTTCAGGTGAAAATCAAGGGAGATGAGTTTTACTGGAGGTAATAAAGTAAAATTAATTAGATAACACCAAAAACAAGCAAATAAATTACAAGACATGTTTGACAAATACCCCCAGATTTCAGTGGAAATTTATAAAAAGATAAATACACTGAATGAAATACTGTCAACACGGGGGGGTCTCCAGAACATCTAGTATAAAGTACCTTAAGAGGAGAGAAGAGTCAGACTAGAAGCAAAAATTAAATATAATAGAAAATATCCCTGATTTGAAAGAAAGAGAAAGGAATATATGAATTTTCAGAAAGTGTCCATTTAGTACCCTTATATATTTAATTACATAGAAAAATTAAAGAGCCACAACTTTACAGATTCTGAATAAAATTTTTAAATTTTAAGTAGATAGAAAAGTATCTCTCAAAGGCAACAAAAATATATTAACTGCCAAGAAAGAAAGCAGTGTAATTAGTAAAATGTCAGATTCTGTTTAAGTAGTTTTATCAATATTATTGTGAAATTTAATATAAATATAAATAAATCTTAAAATAAAATTTCATACTTAAAAAAAGAAACTAATAATAAAAGTCTAGACCTAATAGCTCATGTTAATTACAACAAGTTGTGATGAGACAAAAGACAAAGTGGAAAATATTTTAAACTAGTGAGATGATGGAATTTAGTGGATATGAGAAGGCACAAGGTCTGGATTCAAATTCTGCCCCTGCTAATTATTAGCATTGTGCTATCAAGCTAGTGATTCAACTTCATGGAACTATTTTCTCATCAATAAATTGGGATATTAATATCTACAGGGCTGTGGCAAAAATTAAATAATACGTATAAAGCATTCAGCTTGCTAACTAGAACAGAGCAAGTACTCAAGTTGCTGTATTAATAAAATGCTAATTTTTAATCTAAAGAGAAAAATATGAGTTCAAATCATCTCTAGAAGAATAGAAATGTCAAGTAAAACTTAGAAAATTGCAAACAAAACCTAAACAACAGGAAAATAAAAGGGAAACAAGGAGATATTTAAAAAATCGAAAGGCTGAGTAAACTAGAATAGAAATAATTAAACTGAATTATCAGAAAAACAATGATGAATTATAAATACATTAAGCACAATTTCAGTAGATATTTCTTCACATATAATAGCAGAATTAATGAGGTATATACCAAATTTTGTATTTGCATAACATAAACATTACTTTTGAATATTCAAAGAATATTTATAAAATTGATCAAATTCTAGGTTACAAATAAGTTCTCAATAATTGCCCCCAACACGTGTAGATTTCACAGTAAGTGAAAGTCACTCAGTTGTGTCTGACTCTCTGTGAGGAATTCTCCAGGCCAGAATACTGGAGTGGGTAGCTTATCCCTTCTCCAGGGGATCTTCCCAACCAAGGAATTAACTGGGGTCTCCAGCATTGCAGGCAGATTCTTTACCAACTGAGCTATCAGGGAAGCTTTGATTTCATAAGGCAAAGGGCAATTAGGTAGGGAGCTGAAAGCACTATGGCCCAGGACTCAGCACAATATGGAAGCATATAGGTTACCTTTATAAATGCTTTGGATAAAAACAAACAAACAACAACAGCAAGAAACAGGAGCTTTTTGTTCTGTGTTGGTTCTCAGAAGCCTAACTCCTATGATGAATCAGCCCTTGCCCAGATGAAAATTTGACCCTCAAGAGAAAGAGCAGTGACTGCCAATCAGTAGAGTGACCTTTCATGCTTCAGGGCTTCTCTTTCTCCTTTGAATTGCTCCCCTCCTCCAGTTACTGCATCTCCTAAAGCATGCTGGGAAAAAAATCAGTAACCACCACCATTTTGTCTGCCATTCAGTCTCAAAAATCTTCAAAATATACAAATAGCTCATGTGACTCAAAAAAAATAATAATAATACATATCCAATCTAAAAATGGACAGAAGATCTAAATAGACATTTCTCCACAGAAGGCATATAGGTGGCTAAAAAGCACACGAAAAGATGTTCAACATCACTAATTATTACAGAAACGCAAATGAAAACTACAATGAGGTATTTCCTCACCCTGGTCAGAATGGCCATCATCAAAAAATCTACCAACAATAAATGCTATAGAAGGTGTGGATAAAAGGGAACCCTCCTATACTATCGGGAGGAATATAAACTTGCACAGACACTATGGAGAACAATATGGAGGGTCCTTGAAAAGTTAAAAATAAAGCTGTCATATGATCCAACAATCCAACTCCTGGGTGTATATCCAGAGAAACCCATAATTTGAAAAGTTATATCCACCCCAATGTTCATCACTGCACTGTTTAAATAGCCAGGACATGGAAGCAACCTAAGTGTCCACTGACAGAGGAATGAATAAAGAAGAATTGATGCTTTTGAACTGTGGTGTTGGAGAAGACTCTTGCGAGTCCCTTGGACTGCAAGGAGATCCAACCAGTCCATTCTGAAGGAGATCAACCCTGGGATTTCTTTGGAGGGAATGATGCTGAAGCTGAAACTCCAGTACTTTGGCCACCTCATGCAAAGAGTTGACTCCTTGGAAAAGACTCTCATGCTGGGAGGGATTGGGGGCAGGAGGAGAAGGGGATGACAGAGGATGAGATGGCTGGATGGCATCACTGACTCAATGGACGTTGAGTCTGAGTGAACTCCGGGAGTTGGTAATGGACAGGGAGGTCTGGCATGCTGCGACTCATGGGGTCGCAAAGAGTCGGACACGACTGAGCGACTGAACTGAACTGAACAAATACACAATGGAATATTACTCAGCCATAAAAAAGAATGAAATAATGCCATCTGCAACATGACCTGGAGATTGCCATGCCAATTGAAGTCAGACAGGGAAAGACAAATATCACATGATACCACTTATATGTGGAATCTTAATAAAAGGTACAAACGAACTTAATTACAAAACAGAAATAGAGTTAAAGATGCAGAAAACAAACTTATGGTTACCAGGGGTAAGTTGAGGGGGGGATACATTGGAAGATTGGGATGGACATATACACGTTTATATATATATAATAGACCGATAAGAACCTGCTGCATAGCAAAACAGGGAACTCTATTTAATACTCTGTAATGGCTTACTCCTTGGAAGGAAAGTTATGACCAATCTAGACAGCATATTAAAAAGCAGAGATATTACTTTGCCAACAAAGGTCTGTCTAGTCAAGGCTATGTTTTTCCAGGGGTCATGTATGGATGTGAGAGTTGGACTGTGAAGAAAGCTGAGCGCCGAAGAATTGATGCTTGTGAACTGTGGTGTTGGAGAAGACTCTTGAGAGTCCCCTCGGACTGCAAGGGGATCCAACCAGTCCATTCTAAAGGAGATCAGTCCTGGGTGTTCATTGGAAGGACTGACGCTAAAGCTGAAACTCCAATACTTTGGCCACCTCATGTGAAGAGCTGACTCATTGGAAAAGACCCCGATGCTGGGAGGGATTGGGGGCAGGAGGAGAAGGGGACGACAGAGGATGAGATGGCTGGATGGCATCACCGACTCGATGGACATGAGTCTGAGTGAACTCCGGGAGTTGGTGATGGACAGGGAGGCCTGGCGTGCTATGATTCATGGGGTCACAAAGAGTTGTACACGACCAAGCGACTGAACGGAACTGAATGGCCTATATGGAAACAGAATCCAAAAAAGAGTGGATATATGTATAACTGATTAACTTTGCTGTACACTTGAAACTAATGCAATGTTGTAGATCAACTATTAGTAAATCAACTATATCCCAATAAAAATCTTCAAAAGAAAGAAAAAGTCTTTCTACATCTATAAAATTCATAGCCATCGTATTAGAGGGATTCTATTGAGACAGAAAATGAATAATAACAAGTGTATTTGGAAGAGGAATGTGCATCACAGTTCCTGCAGCATTCTGGCAAACATCACCTCATCCACCTGCTGGCCTACTGACAGATTTTTCATGTTTTCCCCAAAGTCTTTGAAGGAATGTTTTTTGAATTGCCTTATATATGATCATTGATGTTTCCAATGTCTCGCCCTTCTAATAATTCAAAAAAGAGAAAAATGGTTTCAAAATAAATAGAAAAAAGGAAGTGTCTCTAAAAAAAGAAAAAAAAAAACAATGACTTTGCAAATACCACCAGATTTATGACAAATTTTTAACCAGGGTGTCCCACATTAAAAATGATAAAAAGAATGATCAACATAAAAATCCTTATGATATTGCAACTGTGATGGCAAACCTCTCATGAAATTAATAGACCATGCATATAAATTCAGATATATTTGGAGGTAACTTGCCTTTAAAGGAAATTAATTTTATCAGTTGCTCTCTAGGATGAGTGAATTTGAAGAAAAGTACCATCCTGTGCAGAACACATCATATTCTTTCTGTTCCCCTCTACTCACTGTTCCTTTCTTGGCCTCTTTTTTCACATATGCCTTATTAACCTTCAAAGACACCTATTTAATCTATGCAATTTCCTAATATCTCCAACGTTTGTCAACTTCTCCTTGAATCTTGCTGTTCTCAGGAGCTCCAATTTAACACTTGGCTATTTCTAACATAACTTAAAGACCATGCTACTTACTTTCTTAATAAGCCTCATAGGAACTAGAATGATACTAGATGCAGATCTATGGAGAAGTTCATTGAACTTTATATTTTCCCGATTCCATATTTGAAATAGTTTCTCTTATTCTCTATTTATGGTTCTTTTCAAATTACTTTAGATCTAAGATTCTGAGATAATTTTATTACTTTTTGTTATCTGATTTCTGCTATAATAATAATTCATTACTGTTTCAAACTTTTACATCAAAAAAATGTTAAACTATGCTTTATTTATATGGGCTTTCCTGGTGGCTCATTCTTTACCTCTCCTGGTAAAGAATCTGCCTGCAACACAGGAGACCTGTGTTTGATCCCCAGGTTGGGAAGATCGCCTGGAGGGGGCATGGCAACTCAGTCCAGTATTCTTGCCTGGAGAATTCCATGGACAGAGGAGCCTGGGGTGCTACAGTCCATGGAGTTGCAAAGAGTCAGACATGACTGAGCGACTAAGCACAGCACAGCACATATTGATATATATATATATACAGTCTTTAATATAAATAGTTTATGACAAAAAAACAAAACAATTTTTGTTTGAAGCTGAAGAACTGAGGCTTAATAATTTAAAGATAATCTAATTTGGGGTTTGGCATTTATATTTAACGTTTCCAAAATTTTTTTCAACCGTTAGAAATCCCGATGTAATGTTAAAATTTAACAGGTATATCTACTGAATTCATAATATGTAAAGCTTAAAACAACTGCAATTTCAAAGGCTTTGAAATTAGAGAGACTTTGCATCAAATCAGCAGAGTAATTCAAAGGCAACAAAAACCCTTGAACAACCCCACATTTGAAGAATTGCACTAAAATCTGTTTAAACAATGCAATTATTTTCAAGTTGGCCATGGGAAAAGGTTAAAATAAGAAAAGTAGATCAGCCTGATTGAAATAATAATTGATGTCTTATAAGAGAAAAATAAAAAACCATTCTTTGGGGCTATATTTTGGGAGGTTTCAGATATTATTTGTTTTTTCTTATTTGAGTGCCTTCACCGCTTTTAGTTCCTTACAACAGATGACATCAATTTTTTTTAAAACAACCTGAAAATATTAGCATTTTCAGTTTTACACACCACCAGTAAGTCTACAAAATTTTGAAATACATCTACAGCACAAGAAACTCTAGAAATTGGTAACATGCCTGGATTATAGAGAAGATTCTAGAACTGGTTTTTCCTCACCCTCTCATAAATAAGTTCTTCTCTTTGATCTGATATTTCATACTGTCTTCAAAGAGAAATTGAACTATGTCTTCTCTGCTTAATACAACCAAGTATTAAGAAATGGGGATAACTTTTTAAAAAGCTTGATTCCTTAGCAGTATCATTACATGAGTTTCTCTCCTAAGCTCTTCTTAAGTTGAGGTCAGAGAATGTAGCCTGCAAGAAACTGTCTTTAAAATTTGTTGAAATATTATTTATGGCTCAGAACATGTTCATTTTTTGTAAATATTCCTTGAGCAAGGAAGAATACATACTTTTAAATATTTATAAGTATATTCTAAATATATTTGTTTTCTACATTTGTTAGAAGCAGTCTGTGTTCAAAGGATAACTATATAATGACATGGATGCATGGGGTGCATGAATGCATGTCATCATACAGTTATCCAAACACACAAAATATACAATATCAAGAATGAATCATGATACACTATAAGCTTTGGGTAAAAATAATACATCAGTGTAGGTTCAATTGTGTGCCGTTCTAGTAGAGAATGTTGATAATGGGGGAAGCATGTCATAGGTCAGTTTTCAACCTAATCCCAAAGAAGGGCAATGCCACATGATGTTGGCATTGCCAAGATGTCACCCTGCTTATTTAACTTATATGCAGAGTACATCATGCAAAATGCCAGGCTGGAGGAATCCACAAGCTGGAATCAAGACTGCTGGGAGAAATATCAACAACCTCACATACGCAGATACTACTACTCTAACAGCAGAAAGTGAAGAGCCTCTTGTTGAGGGTAGAAAAGGAGAGCGTAGAAGCTGGCTTAGAACTCAACATTCAAAGAATTAAGATCATGTTGTTATCCAGTCATATCACTTGATGGCAAATAGAAAGGTGGGGAGGCAGAATGGAAACAGTGACAGATTCTCTTTTCTTGGGTTCCAAAATCACTGTGGATTGTGACTGCAGCCATGAAATTAAAAGACGCTTGTTCCTTGGAAGGAAAGCTATGACAAACCTAGACACTATATTAAAAATCAGAGATATCACTTTGCAAACAAATGTCTGTATAGTCAAAGCTATGATTTTTCCAGTAGTCATGTACAGATATGAGAGTTGGACCATAAAGAAGGCTGAGTGCCAAAGAATTGATGTTTTCAAATCATGACACTGAAGAAGACTCTTGAGAGTCCCTTGGACTGCAAGGAGATCCAACCAATCAATCCTAAAGGAAATCAACCCTGAATATGCATTGGAAGAACTGATGCTGAAGCTGGAGCTCCAATTCTTTGCCTACTTGATAATGCTTTCTCATTGTTTCTAACCTACTCTAATTTCCCTTGCTTTCCTGCCAGCTTTGTCATTGTAAAATACATTTTAATAAGCATTCTTGGTATTCTTTGACAGGATATATTCTCCAGATAATTATTCCGTCATATAACTGAAAATCAACATCGGCTCTTTTTACCTGTAGTTCTGTAAGAACTTGACCCCTAACTACTTCACTGAAAAGTGTATGTGTATCAGTGATTTTTGAACACTGCATATTTAAACAGGAAAATTCTAGGACTCCAGTCTCATATCTTTCAAGGACAGACTTAATGAACCTTGGGAATCCAATGAGTTGATGTTGCTGCCTTTTCTATGAAAAACAATCACTTAGATGCCTTGCTTTCAACGAATCTCATTTTTATCTCACTCTGTCAGCAACCAGTCCATAACCTGTATAGGGCAGGCATCACTTGCTTTATTTACAAATATGCGTAACTGAACGAGCAAAATGCACAGGTCATTGAGAGCAAGTTGAGGTGGAACCCACACAAGGAGACTAAGGGGCATGGACTCCAGTCATTTGTTTCAGTCCTTTGCTTTTCCTATTCCGGCTTCCTGTCACAGGCAAACTGGAATGGGGTAGTTTGTGAGTAAAAACTATGCTCAGAAATATCTTAAGTTTATCACAAAAGTGAGTAGTGATAATCATAAGTCAGAGCCCTGGAAAAATATTTTGCATATAAGTGTGGGAATGAACGTTCCTTCTTTAAAAAGAAAAAAAAGAGGGCTTATCAATGCTGATGCAAGTAGTAAGATTAAGGAAATATGTTCATTTCCCAAGACTTCTGCCAATGTTCCTGAATTAAGAGCAATGACATGCCAGCTACTTCTCTGTCTTGAAAGTGTCACAGCTTCATGATAGTTCTTACTGTGTCAGCCTGATAATATCTTCTAAGGGATTCGTCTGTCTTGACTAAAGCACAAAGAAACTGGTGGTTGGAAAAGGGCACATTTTAATCAAAGCTGAATGTTCATACTCTGAGACAGTGACAGCAACAAGAACAAGAAAAATGAGCGCAAGTTTCTCCCAAACATCTCAAGAATTTAGCAAACTGCCACTATCATTCTTATGCATTTTGTTCCCATCACATTCTCAGCCCAGACCCCCATGACTACTCTGAGGGCTGCTTTGGGAAAGTGACAAAATTGGGCAGAGACTTGTGAGCTACCTCACAGGCAGTTTGACAGAGCAGCAGGAAGTATCTCCCAGTTGATGTTTTTGTTGAGTCACTCAGTTGTGTCCGACTCTTTTACAATGCCATAAACTATAGCCCCCCAGGCTCGTCTGCTCATGGTATTTACCAAGCAAGAATACTGGAGTGGGTTGCCATTTCCTTCTCCAGGGGACCTTCCCAATTCAGGGATTAAATCTGTATCTCCTGCATTGCAGGCACATTCTTTACCACTGAGCCACCTGGGAAGGCCCAGCATTTCCCAGTACCTTCCCATAATTCTGTCTCTTGGGTCCATATGCAGCTTGGTTGCAGAACTTCAACCAAAGCACCAGACATCCGTCCAGAAGGGGGATCACATCCACACCAAAATGGTCAGAATCTTGCTAGTAGCTCAGCGGATCCAAGATGCAAGGAATAAGATAAAGATTAAAAGTATGCCTCTACTTTTCCCATCAAGTTGCCTCCTAGTTCATACAAAACCAACGTCAAGCTAGCCTGAAATCCCTCTCATCATGTAGTTAGTCCCAAGGGCTTTGTCCTAACACTACCTCTGTAATAAGGTCAAGAAGATCATTTCTGTCCCTCTCCCCTGGACCTACCCTTGGATTTTTTGAAATGGCATTTATAGAAAATGCAAACTTCTCTTTTGCTCAGTACAGTTTGCCTTGCACTGAATGATCCCTCGGCCAATCATGAGTGGGATGTGAAGGGTAAGATGGGATGAAAAGAACAAAGACCCTTATGATGCACAGCATACTCATTACCTGTGGACAAAATCCCAAGCTTTGTGTTATAGCTGTATATAGTACAGCCCCTAAGAGTATCTATATAAAGTCTTTAAGGCATGAGGTTCCCTCTGCCAAAGGATTTAGAGTATAAGCAAGCAGGAAAGGGTTCAGGAAGAAAAGGGACAAAGTCATCAGGAGCTTCCTCTATTCATAATCTCCTGAATTTTTGTTACCTGCTACACCTGCCCCTCTTAAGGTCAGCTATGAACCAATTCCATCCATTTGGAAAGGACTTCTGCTTTTAAATGAATTAAAATTTCCCAACTGCTCTTGCTCTTCACCCTAGGAGGTGACAACAGCCCGCAGAGATTTGTATTTATTGTCATTCAACTTCTACATCTTTTAATTTCAGCAAATATTTGAGAGTGGGAAGAACAGCTTAGATGTTTGAAAATGCCTTGGCAGATCTGGCTAAGTAGTCCAACAATCATCTGATAATGTCTACAGAGAGGATTCTGTGGGTCTCATACAGTGCAGTCTGAGTCTGCTGAAATGAGCCTCTCTCTAGAAGAGTTCACATGACAATAAGGAAAAAGAATATTCAGCAAGAGAGACTGATAATTAGCTGTAAAGACATCAGTGATGGAGGAAAGGAGGCAGCCAGGGAATAGGAGAATGGCTTCTGAAAGATAGTTTTCCCTATCAACTTTTTAATCTTAAAAATATGACCACTCAAAGCATTTGACAAAAAAAAAAAAAAAAAGTCATCCATAATGAAAATCTTGTTGAATTACAATCTTCAGTATTTTTCCCTATAAATCTGCTTTTCCACTTTGTCAAGATCATCAGGGATATATGTCCAGGTCTTGCTATCACTTCTTTGTCTTCCTATGTATGATTTTAATTTTTCCTCCCTCACTATCTTCTAAAACTTTCTCTCCTGGACATTTTCATCAGACATGGTATGCGCCTTTGCTATACACTTGTTTCATGGCTTAGGCCTCTTCTGAACCAAAGGCATCAAATTCAAAGGGCTCACAAAAAAAAAAAAAAAAAAGGCAAAATGTGCTGTTGCCACTCTTGTTAGGAGTCTTGTGTCTTTTTTTCTCTGCCTTTTCCTGTCTTTATAACTTTCCAGTCTGTACAACCCATGACTACTTACTCCTGGAAGAGGAAAATGATCATTTTCTCTCCCTCATATGAGGAAGAGTTACTTTTACTCTTTTAGTGTGAAAGCCATGTGTTTTTTCATTAGCTTTCATTTGTGTCTTTGAAAAGACTTCCCCTCCCTTTGTGGAAATTCAAACTGGTGCTCTAAATCGCCCTTCCTGTTTCCTGTTTCAAATACCTTATAGTAATCGTACAGCAAATCAAGAGAACTGCCTACTCTTAAGGTTTTGGTTATACCTGTTAGAAATCTTAACACTGTAATGAGTCAAATATTTCTTACCAATATATACAGGTTAAATATGTAATATGGACAAATTTTAAGTAAGTGAGGATTCAACCTTTGGGACCTTCGTGTGATACTTGGTTTGAGTCACAATGAATTGAAGCAATCATGTACACTGAGATGTATTAATAAACAAAAGTCACAACACCATTACACAAAACATCACTTTAGTTTTCATTAATAAAATTATATCTGACTCTAAGCTCCAGTCATTAGAATGATAAGATCCTTGATCTCAGTTGTTACTGTTTTGGGTTTTTTGTTGTTGTTGTTTTTGTTTTTGAGGATGATAGGGTTGATCCTTCCCCACACAAACACAAACTTAGAAGAACCTATGGGAAATCTCAAAAATGAGGGAAGAGTCTGACTGCTAGGCCATTGCGGCCACTGTACTAATTTCCTACTGCCATTATAACCAGGTACCAAAAGCTTAGTGTCTTAACACAAATGTGTTACATTACAGTTCTAGAGATCAGAAGTACAGAATGGGTCTTACAGAGCCAAAATCAAGGTGTTGGCAGGGCTGCATATCTTTAGGGGGCTCTAGCAAAGTACCTATTTCCCTGCCTTTTGCAGCTCCCAGAGGCTGCCCACATTCCTTGACTCACGGCCTGCGTCTACCTTCAAAGCCCCCGGGGACAAGTACTGGACCTTCGCTTTTGTCTTCATATCTCCTCTGCCATCCCTGCCTTCCTTTTCCCTCATTAGGTCTTATGATCACACGGGGCCCACCCAGATGAATCCAGAATAATCTTCCATCTCATGACCTGGTTACTGACAGAGTAAGATAAAAACGAGAAGGTTGGTTGAAAGCAAGGCATCTAGTAATTGTTTTTCAATCACATCTGTGAAGTTCCTTTTGCTACATAAGGTAATGGTCATAGATTTCTGAAATTAGGATGTGTATATCTTTGAGAAATCATTTTCTACCTACCACAGCCACCATTCTCACCTCTACAAAGATGCCACTGTCAACACTTACTCTCTTCTGCCTACCAGACACTGCTGTTGTGGATGCTCACAGAAGCCGTTCACCATGGCTCTCTCTATGGAAAGCAGTCTCAGCCACAGACCCTGCTGCTGTCTTCAGTGGTCCACCTTGGTGTCTAGAACCATCCTTTAGCCATTGACCCAGGAAAGCGCTGTAGCACGCAGGATATAGACCTCTACCACTCATGGAAATCCTCTGTCTCATTCCCAGTCTCAGAAAAGCTAACTGCCTCTCTGCTGTGCAGAGCTGTTCTCCTCCTCCACAACCTCCACTAAGGCCCTTCACATTCCCCACAACTTGGGTGGGGGATTGTCCCCAGATGCCTGGAAACTTCTGATTTTGACAGCAAAACAAACGTTTTTAATAAATCCCTAGACAAGGGAAATAACTCAGACCCACTGAAGGTTATCACCCTTCTCTAGAGGGTTTAAAAAAATAATTTCCTTTGCTTTAAACTTCCTATAGAATGGAGGAGGGGATAAGATATGAATATTATAAAAAATTTTCTTGTCCAATCTACAAGAAAAGGAAAATCCTAAGATAAAAGTGAACAAGGAGAAAACATTAAAAATAGGTGCCATTAAGCAATAATATCATATATAACAGATTTAGGAGAATTTAATTTAGTCTCATTTCTGAAGAAATGCAAAGAATCCATTATAACACTGATATGAGAAACAGAATCAATCCACAGTATGAAAGAGTTTTTTCTTTTATATGTAATTGCAGTTTCAGAGTCACATCTTGACCAACAGTATTTTTTAATCTATAGGATTTTTTTTCCAACATTGGTGTTCTACTCTTGTTGAAAACGCTACCAAAAAAAAAAAAAAAAGAGCAAGAAGAAAGAAGCTGGAAAATAAAAAAAGAAAGAGAAGTGAACAATTGAACAGAATAAACAAATTTCTTCTGTAAAAGTTCCAGAAAACACAATGAACACACCACATCTTTGGAATTGTAGTGTTTCTTTTCGGAATGTAAAAACTAAAGTATATATCAAAAGAACTGATGGAGCCAGAAGAAAAGAACAAAAGGGTTAATTTTTGGCTAGACAAAAGTTCTGGTTCCATTATAGCAGCTTTATTTCTAGCAGTTAAAAACTGGAAATAACCCATACATATGTCAACAATAGAAAAATAAGAGGAAACAGGATCAAGATGACAGAATAGGAAGACTCTGAGTTCACCGACCCACACACCCACACACAGCAAAACTGAAACTATAGATAGAGCAACTCTTTCTGAAAAGAACCTGAAGACTAGCAAAACTGCATTTTTACAGCAAGGCTATAAAGAAAGAAGTGGGCTTCCCTGGTAGCTCAGCAGTAAAGAATCCACCCACACTGCAGGAGACCCACGTTCAATTCCTGGGTCAGGAAGATCCCCTGGAGAAGGAAATGGCAACCCACTCCAGTACTCTTGCCTAGAAATCCCATGGACAGAGGAACCTGGTGGACTACAGTCTATGGGGTCACAAGATTCAGACAACTTAGCAACTAAACCCCTGTCACCACCATAAAGAAAGAACCACACAGAGTCTAGTACAGGGGAGAAGTGATTTAGTTGTGACCCACATACCAGCAGGTGACCCAGACCAGTAGGGAGACATCACAGGCTCAGTTATCCTTCCAGGAGAGTCAAAGGTTCTGAGAATAATTCTGTCAATTATAACAAATTCAGGTAGTATTATTGAATTATTGAAATCAATACCTAGATTAATTTGGGAAAGATGAGCTCCTTTCATATATTGCCTTTTCCAACCCATTAATATGGTACATATTTTATTTTACCTTTCTCCAGGAATCCTGCCCATTTTTATTTAGTTACATGTTATTTTATATTTTTATTCTTGTTCTGTCTTAAGCAACCAGTTCTCAAACCTGAACATCAGAATTATCTCTGGAGTTCTTTTAAAATATAGATGCCCAGCTCCCATCCTTTTAGATTCTAGCTCTGAATTTGGAGTGAGTTGTGACCATATTTCTTTTCTTGATGCAGAGCCAAGACTGAGAACACTTGGAAAATACAGAATGTAGCAAACAAGTTTAATAACTTTGTGCTTTATTTCTTGGCTTTTCCATATTCATTTTTTAAATAAATATATATTATTATATCTAATTATCATTTACAAAAATTATTTACTTATTAATTTACCCTTAACATTAGTTCCTAGTGTTAATTAAAAATTTTCAGTTCAGTTCAGTCGCTCAGTCGTGTCCGACTCTTTGCAACCCCATGAATCGCAGCACGCCAGGCCTCCCTGTCCATCACCATCACCTGGAGTTCACTCAGACTCACGTCCGTCGAGTTGGTGATGCCATCCAGCCATCTCATCCTCTGTTTCCCCTTCTCCTCCTGCCCCCAATCCCTCCCAGCATCACAGTCTTTTCCAAGGAGTCAACTCTTCGCATGAGGTGGCCAAAGTACTGGAACTTCAGCTTTAGCATCATTCCTTCCAAAGAAATCCCAGGGTTGATCTCCTTCAGAATGGTCTGGGTGGATCTCCTTGCAGTCCAAGCGACTCTCAAGAGTCTTCTCCAACACCACAGTTCAAAAGCATCAATTCTTCAGTGCTCAGCCTTCTTCACAGTCCAACTCTCACATCCATACATGACCACAGGAAAAACCATAGCCTTGACTAGACAGACCTTAGTTGGCAAAGTAATGTCTCTGCTTTTGAATATACTATCTAGGTTGGTCATAACTTTTCTTCCAAGGAGTAAGCGTCTTCTAATTTCATGGCTGCAGTCACCATCTGCAGTGATTTTGGAGCCCCAAAAAATAGTATCAGTTTATTTCCTACATCATGTTTCATCTTATGGATAAAGCAGCATAATTTACTTAACTGATTTCTATACTTCCTCATTTTCTGTTAGAAACATGTACAATGTTATTTCTACTTGGGGTAATAAAGAAAACAAAAGTACATATCTCAGAATCTAAATATTTCATTATTTTTCACTGGAATGTTCTAGAATAGGAAACTGTCAAATTCAGACTCTACCATGTGACCATGTCAGCATAAAAAAGTGTCATAATAAGTTAATGTCATAATAAATGAAACTGTAGTCTATATCTTGATGAAGACGAAAAAGGAGAGTAAAAAGCTGACTTAAAACACAGCATTCAAAAAGTTAAGATCATGGCATCTGGTCCCATCACTTCATGGCCAATAGATGAGGAAAAAATGTAAACAATGACAGACTTTATTTTCTTCAGCTCCTAAATCACTGTGGACAGTGACTGCAGTCATGAAATCAAAAGATGCTTGTACCTTGGAAGAAAAGCTATGACAAATCTAGACAGTGTATTAAAAAGCAGAGACCTTTGCTGACAGAGGCCTATATAGTCAAAGCTATGATTTTTCAGTAGTCATGTATGGATGTGAAAGTTGGACCATAAAGGCACTGAAGAATAAGTGCACACTGTGGTGCTGGAGAAGACTCTTAAGAGTCCCTTGGACAACAGGGAGATCAGACCCATTAATGTTAAAGGAAACCAACCCTGAATATTCATTGGAAGGACTGAATGCTAAAGCTGAATCTCCAATACTTTGACCACATAATGCAAAGAGCTGATTCGTTGGGAAAGACCCTGATAGAGGACAAGACTGAGGTCAAGAGAAGGGAGTAACAGAGGATAAGATGGTTGGATGGCATCGTTGACTCAATGGACATAAGTTTGAACTAAGTCCAGGAGATGGTGAAGGACAGGGAAGCCTGGCATGTTGCAGCCCATGGGGTCACAAAGGGTCAGACATGACAGAGAAACTAAACAACAATATCTTTAATTTTACTTCTCTGATTGAAACCATCCTTGTTTCAGGTGTTCTGATATGATTGAACACTTGAGGAAATAATATAGATCAGTTCAGTCACTCAGTTATGTCCGACTCTTTGCGACCCCATGAATTGCAGCATGCCAGGCCTCCCTGTCCATCACCAACTCCTGGAGTTCACTCAAACTCATGTCCATCAAGTTGGTGATGCCATCCAGCCATCTCATCCTCTGTCATCCCCTTCTTCTCCTGCCCACAATCCCTCCCAGCATCAGGGTCTTATCCAATGAGTCAACTCCTTACATGACGTGGCCAAAGAATTGGAGTTTCAGCTTCAGTATCAGTCTTTCCAATGAATACCCAGGACTGAACTCCTTTAGGATGGACTGGTTGGATCTCCTTGCAGTCCAAAGGACTCTCAAGAGTCTTCTCCAACACCACAGTTCAAAAGCATCAATTCTTCAGTGCTCAGCTTTCTTCACAGTCCAACTCTCACATCCATACATGACCACTGGAAAAACCATAGATAAAACTTGTTACTATATATCAAAAAGAAAATGTTTTACTAAAGCAGATAATATGGGTAACATATGCTACCCCTTATAATTTGTAACAAAATCTGGCAAATACTATGCTATTAAATCTAGTTTAAAAAGGCTTCTTGGCTGAAAAAATGTATAAATCATGGCAAATTCATACATATAATGTTACAGTTACAGTACAGTTATAACTACAAGTGACAAGTTAAAGTCACTCAGTCATGTCCAACTCTGCGACACTTTGGAATTCTCCAGGCCAGAATACTGGAGTGGGTAGCCTTTCCCTTCTCCAGGGGATCTTCTCAACCCAGGGGTTGAACCCAGGTCTCCCACATTGCAGCTGGATCCTTTACCAGCTGAACCACAAAGGAAGCCCAAGAATACTGGAGTGGGTAGCCTATCTCTTCTCCAATGGATCTTCCTGACCCAGAAATCAAACTGGGGTCTCCTGCATTGCAGGTGGATTCTCCACCAACTGAGCTATGAGGGAAGCCCTCACAGTTATAATAAATAAAGTACATGCACCAACACAGATAAGAATCAAAAATATGATCAGGGCGATTGAAAGTCACTTGTAAAATCATACTCATTATTCAATTCATACAAGGATTTTTGATTTCAGAACTGTGCTATGTATTGTGCAAGAGCTATACATATGAACTAAAATATAAAAGAATATATGGGAGTGATTAAAACTCAATTGAGAAATGGTTGCCTCTGGGAAGGGAAGAAGAATGAGAATGTGAAGGACTACATGGGGAACTTCAACTATATTTGAAATATTTATTCTTCCAAAAACAGAAAAAGTATAACCTACACTTGAAAGATGTTAGGATAAAAGATAATGAGTGATCTTTTATGAGTTTCATGAGTATTTTTTATGTTAATCTTTGGTATTTTTAACATTTTTTAAGAAATCACTAGAATGATAATTCTGGGTACTGAATTCTAATATGACTTTTAACATTTCGTTTTGATCTGGAACACACTTCTTATCTGTCTATTCTCCAATTCTTTTGTCAGTAAAATGAAGATGTTATTATTTGTCCTTCTTTATTTTATACAGACGGTAATTGACTAAAAGCAACAACTGTAAAGGACCTCAAGTTCTATGTAGAATTAAAACACTTAAATCAAGGGGAAAAAAAACTTCTTCCCCTCTTACAAGACCTGCTAATCTTCAGGAGTAAGAAAAACTTCAATTGAAGCCCACAAAAGCCAAAAGTAACTCAATTTAGCTTTTTTGTTGTCCTCTTTGTTAAACAGAGTGAAAGAAATATTTTACTGACATTTTTTTAATTAATATAAAACATAAAATGGTCTGATAAAACAAAATAAAAAGTCACTTTTGTTATCTTTAGGTAAGACAGAGAGGGAGATGATGAAATAGGAAAAGAAAGAAGGTATAAACAGAGCAACGGGGACAAAGGGACACACGTATAAGAATATTGAGACACTGGTCCTGGAGGAAAGACAAGCGGAGAAGGACCATCCATAACAGGCACTGAGAGAGCATGCAGCAGGGCCCTAGTTATTAAGCAGAGAAAATCAGAACCACAGTAAATGTTCAGACTTGTCTGTGCCTCCACATACCTTACATGATAATCTTGCCATTCCTTACAGGCCAGCTCAGCCCAGCTCCCAATTCTCTCTGGCTTGAAGATGGGGAGATGAAGCAGTTTTGTTGGCTGTATTTCAATACCAGTCACTGGTCATGCTTCCTCCATCCTTATCTTTTTTCAGTTTAATCCTCTGAGACTCTGCCCTTCCCAATGGCCCAGTGTGTCTTTTAACAACATGGTTCTGCATTTGACTCTTCTTGAGCCAATATTATGATAATTTGCTTTTACTTCCAACTATTATTCATCTGAATTCCCCATTTCTACTATCTGTTCACCCATTTTTCTCGATAGTAAATATCACAGTTTTCTCTTACTCCATTGTACATTCAAAATTTAGAAGCATCCATCTTAAAATTTCTACTGCTGATTTCTATTGATGTACCACAGAAATTCTCTGAATGTAATACTGCAGAATTGGTTTCTCCAGTGCCCTCTGAGTTGGTAAGAGGGAGTGTGTCAGCAGAAGTTACTGAGAGGCTGGTTGTGAATATTACTCAGGAGAGAGAGACAGTTATAATGAACAGCCCTCAAAATGGATATCCACAAATCAAATAGTCTCAACTCTGTACATGCAGTTTTAAAATAGACTTTAGGCTTCAGTGGGCTCTACTTCAGAAGTGCTCAAATGACATCTATGGCCAGGACATCAAACTAGTGAAAATGTTATATTTCTCAAATATGTAGATATGGAACTCAAGGAGGGCTCCACTCAATAGGAGTTAGGACTCCCCACGTTTCTCACTGTGGTTCCTGGAACTGCCTCACCCAACTATTTCAGAAGCATGTCCCTTTTATTTTATTTTTTTTTTTTTAGATATGTTGGAGTATAGTTGATTAACAATGTTGTGTTAGTTTCAGGTGTACAGAAAAGTGATTCAGTTATATGTATACATGTATCTATTCAAGTTCTTTTCCCATTTAGGGTAGCATAGAATATTAAGCAGAGTTCCCTGTGCTATACAGTTGCTTCAGTCTTATCTGTCTCTTTGCAAACCCATGGACTGTAGCCCACCAGGCTCCTCTGTCCATGGGGTTCTCCAAGCAAGAATGCTGGAGTGGGTTGCCATGCTTTCCTCCAGGGGATCTTCCCAACCCAGGGATGGAACCTGCATCTCCTACATCTCCTGCATTGGCAGGCAGGTTCTGTACCACTAGAGTCACCTGGGAAGCCCCATTTTAAATACAGCAGTGTGTATATGTCAATCCCAAATTCCCAATTTGTTGGAACTTAATAACCCTTTATCTTGGTCTCTTAACATAGGATGAATTGCTCACCTGGAAAATGTTGCCACACCGTCTGGATGTTAGACTTGCTTGCTAAATTGACCTTCTATTTGCATCTTCAGCTTGGTTACTGGCTGAACTAATGGTTAGCTTTGATTCTATGGTCAGATGTGCCCTGAGTTAAGGGGGACCTTCATACAGCAGGAAATGGCAACCCACTCCAGGACTCTTGCTTGGAGAATCCCATGGATGGAGAATCCTGGTGCAGGCTACAGTCCATGCGGTCAGCAAGAGTCGGACACGACTGAGCGACTTCACTTTCACTTTCAGCAGAAACTTAGAACACTTACATAGGATGGCCATTCATCCTGATTTGTTTGAGACCATCCCAGGGTAATAATTAATAGTGCTCCCTTTCGCTCTTGGAAGTGACCTGGTTTGGACAACAAAGTATAAGGTCATCCTTAGGTTTTTGCCAATAAGGACTTCTAAAACTACATTTCATTTTTATAGCCATATTTAAAAGTAGAATATCAATTTTCAACTGCATTTGAATAGCAGACTAATCAATCCAGATGTGCTGTGTGACCACAGACTAAGGATTTATTGTTATAGTTTCAAAACTATGTAAGAAGATATATGCTACTGAATGAGGACAAAAGCAATAGAAATTACTGCAGTCAGAATGAAGAATTACTAGGAAAAAATGATTAAATGAAAAAGAAACATCAGAACTAGGAAGCACGTTATAAGCCAGGTATGACTCTAACAAGACTCAAATATACTTATTTCATCTGTTAGTCCTAAATCAGTATCTCTTTCCTTTCTATTAACACATGACTCCCAGATCCCAGCAAAAGCTCACTCATGCAGGTATTCTGATGATCCCATGTGTCCCATATGGGACAAAGGCAAAGAACAAATTCTCCTCCAGAGCCTCCTAAAGAGAGCAAGACCCTATTGACATCTTGATTTTGGATTTCAGAATCCTGGCCTCCAAAACTGAGATGATAAATTTTTGTTGTTTATTGAGTTTGTGATAACTTTCCATGGCAGCTACAGAAAACTAATAGAGATGGAAAACAGGCTTAGGGAAGTAGTTTGTCTAAGGTCACAAAGCTAGATATTTGGAGAGCAAGGGTTGAAATTCAAGGAAATGTCTCCAGAGCTCTTTCTTAGAACAATTGAGGGCAGGAGGAAAGGGGAACAACAGAGGATGAGATGGCTGGATGGCATCACAGACTCAATGGATGTAAATTTAAGCAAACTGCAGGACAGTGAAGGACAGGGAAGCCTGGCATGCTGCAGTCTGCGGGGTCACAGAGTCAGACATGATTTAGCAGTTGAACAACAGGCTAAGACACTCTACCAAAATACCATCGCGGCACCAAGTCCATGACATCTGCGTCCCAGAATTATAAAAAATGTTTCATAAAAATACCTTATTGTGGCAGCCCTTTTCTTGGTATAGTTCTGGTAGAAATTCTGGGGGCTGGGTTGATAGATAGGGACAAGTCCCTTCAATATCTCCTCCTCCATAGCCTCTGTGCCCTTCTGGTTCTATCATCTCTCCTTCCATCAAGAAAAACTTCTCATGAAAACAGACTTGAAAATCAACATCTAGTGGGCCAGAAACAGTTTTACAGCTAGAAGAATGAGTTCAAATAATGATGCCCTACCTTTATCAGTTCAGTCGCTCGGTCGTGTCCAATTCTTTGTGACCCCATGAATCGCAGCACACCAGGCCTCCCTGTCCATCAGCAACTCCCAGAGTTCACCCAGACTCACGTCCATCAAGTCAGTGATGCCATCAAGTCATCTCACCTCTGTCGTCCCCTCTCCTCCTACCCCCAATCCCTCCAAGCATCAGGGTCTTTTCCAATGAGTCAGCTTTTTGCATGAGGTGGGCAAAGTACTGGAGTTTCAGCTTAAGCATCATTCCTTCCAAAGAAATCCCAGGGCTGATCTCCTTCAGGATTAGTTTGTTATAATTAGCATTCATGGGTACTAGCATTACCCATGAAGCAATATAGTATTATTTGAGAGTGGGCTAAGTTTAGTGTAAATATACATTGCAAACTCTAGGGCAACCACTCAAAGAAGAAATTGTGCTAAGAGAAAAATAAAATTATATAAAAGTTCATTTCAAGCCACAAAATGTAAGTAAAGAGTGGTATACAAAAATAAGAGAAAAACAAAAAGTAGATCAACCCTCAACAAAATAAAGGTCATATGTAACAAGCGTACAGCTGTAACAAGTGTACAGCTAACGTCTACTCATTGGTGAAAAGCCAAAAGTTGTTTCTCTAGGAATCAGCAATAAGAGAAGGATTTCTACTCTTGCCACTTTTATCACCACAGTAGTTTATTCATCGCAGTATTGGAAGTCCTAGCCAGAGCAATCAGGCAAGAAAAAAAGAAAAAGCTAAAACCGCTATTTTCACATGATTTGATACTATATATGGAAAATTCTGAAGACTCCACAAAAACTCTTGACACTAATCAACAAATTCAATAAAATTCCAGAATACAAACTCAACATGCAAAAATCACTTGTGTTCTTATACACTAAAAATAAACTATCAGAAAGAGTAATTAAAAAAGAATTCCTACTGACAATTGCATCAAGAAGGATAAAATACCTAGGAATAAATCTAATCAAGGAGGTAAAAGACTTGTAACCTTAAAACTCTAGGAAAATCATAAAAGTAATTAAAGACACTGATAAATAAAAATATACTCCATGTTCATGAAGTGGAAGAACTGATATTGTTGAAATATCCCTACTACCTAAAGCCAATGAAAACCCTATCAAAATTCCAATAGCATTTTCAACAAGGATAGAACAAATGATCCTAAAATTTGAATGAAATCACAGAAGACCCAGGATAGCTAAAGGAATCTTGAGAAAGTATAAGTGCTGAAGGCATAATGCTTCCTGATTTCAAGCTATATTACAAAGCTATAGTAATCAAAACAGTATGAAATTGGTATTAAAAACAGATACATTGATCCATGGAATAGGATAGAAACCCCAGAAATAAACCCATGCATATATGGTCAATTAATTTACGTAAAAGGATCCAAGAATATGCAATGGATAAAATTTAGTCTCTTCAACAAATGGTATTGGAAAACCTGAACAGCCACATGCAAATGAATATACCTCAAACAATAAACTTACACTATATACAAAAATCAACTCATAGTTGGTTAAAGATGAACATAAGACCTGAAACCACACAACTCTTAAAGAAAACACAGGCAGTAAAATCCCTGACATTGGCATTAACAATTTTTTTTTTATATCTGACACCAAAAATAGACAAAAAAGCAAAAGTAAACAAGAAGGACTATGTAAAACTACCGTGTCTTTACACAAAGAAATCCATTAACAAAATGAAAAGCAGCCTACTAAATGGCAGGTTGCCTATAATATTTTCTTATCTGATAAGAGCTTAATATTTAAGCATACCTTGTTGATGAAAGAGAGTTAGTCACTCAGTCATGTCCGACTTTTTGCAACCCCATGGACTGTAGCCTGCCAGGCTCCTCTGTCCATGGAATTCTCCAGGCAAGAATACTGGAGTGGATTGCTACTTTCTCCATTCAGCCCACTCACTCCCTCCCCCACTGTGTCCACAAGTTCATTCTCTACATCTGCATCTCCATTCCTCCCCTGCAAATCAGTTCATCAATACCATTTTTCTAGATTTCATATATATACATAAATATATTTCTTTTTCTCTTTCTGACTTACTTCATCTGTATAACAGGTTCTAGGCTCATCCATCCATCTCATTAAAACTGACTCAAATTCATTCTTTTTTATGGCGGAGTAATATTTCATTGTGTATGTGTACCACATCTTCTTTATTCATTTATCTGTTGATGGAAATCTAGGTTGCTTCCATGTCCTAGCTATTGCAAATAGTGCTGCAAGTAACACTGGGGCACCTGTGCCTCTTAGAATTGTGGTTTTCTCAGGGTATATGCCCAGTAGTGGGGATGCTGAGTCATATGGTAGATCTATTTCTAGTTTTTTAAGCAATCTCCTTATTTATCTCCATAACAGCTATATTGGTTTAGATTCCCACCAACAGTATAGGAGCGTTCCCTCTTCTCCACATCCTCTTCAGCATTTTATCGAGAATATATAAGAAGCTCATACAGCTCAATTTTAGGGAAACAAACAACCCAATTAAAAAATGGGCAGAAGACCTAATCAGACATTTTTCCAGACATACAGACGGCCAATAAACACATGAAAAGGTGCTCGACATCATTAAATATTTGAGAAATGCAAATTAAAACTGTAATGAAATATCACCTTATACCGGTCAGAATGGCCATCATCAAAAAATCTACAAATAAGAGTAGATCTTAAATGTTCTCATTACACAAAAGAAATTGTAATTATGTGACATATTAGAGGTAACATAGCTAACACTATGGTAGCAGTCATTTTGCAATATATGAGTGTATGATAGCAACATGTACATCCTAAACTTATATGACATTATATGTTAATAAAGCTAGGGTAGAATTGATGCTCTCAGAATATGTAGCCTGTAGAAAACATATACAATATTTTCTCTGTTTGCTTTACTCAATTGTTATACACATAATAAAAGTTTATATCAAATGTTCAAGTCTCTTATATTCCAATGCCTTTCAAGAATAATAATAATGCTTTGAAATAATAATACTACTACTTCAAGAACAATAGCATAGGGTATAGTATAACCTTAATAAGTACGTACTTTGGTGTTTATTAGATATTCTGATTTTGTATTTACAATAGGGGTAAAATTGCTTAAGAGCAAATACGTAAGAAAATCAATGTTTCAAAAAAAAGTATGAAAATTCTGTCTTCTTTGTGCTATCAGATAGAATAAATACCATTACCTAGTTATCTGCTGCTGAAGAGATAGATGGCTTTATTTAGTCTGTCTACACAGTTCAAAAAGAGATAGCCCAGTAGCTGTCATTTGTCTAATATAATAGTGTGTGAAATACAAGAACTACTACAAAAGGGGATTACTCCAGGGAGAAAGATCAGATGGTTAATGAAAATTTATTTCATAAGATAATACCTTTCATAGATACAGTGCTAGCTTCTGAGTTATTTAACATCCCACTGAAATCACAAGTATTTCCATGACAGGAGAGGGAAAGAGAGAGAGAGAGAAATTATATATCAAAAGGTACCACTAAATTATGAGACCTTTCAGGATTTGAAATGTAACTTATGTTTTCGCATCAGATAAATGAACTTTTTTTTAAATCTGGTAAGCTAGTATATATTTATATATATATATACACCAATTCTGGTGAGCTAATATATATATATATTCAACCTGTAGGTGACATGTAACATCTTTTTTCTCAATAGGTTAGTTGTACTTTAAGAACACTTCCAGTTGAACAGTTTAGTCTGCTTATTTTATCTTTGTGTGTCTTTAGTAGCTTGGGTTCACATATGTAATAGCTTTCCTCATTATGGGTGGTTGAAGGTTACTGACAAAAAGATTTTGAAAACTTATTACACTCTGTTTAAATTTGGAAAAAGGTAGTTCTTAGGGATGACTGATTTGGACTATATTAAAATGCAAAGAGAGAGGAAATCAATTTTTTTTCCCCAGAATAAGGTGATTTCATTAAGCTCCTTGTAAACAGAAATACCTTCCTAGAGACTCTCAACATTAATTAGACTAATTTTTCTGGGTGATGATCCTTCAGACTTAAGTGGGAAAGAAATGTCAAATGGTTATTTTCTCATTTTTATAAGATTCTTTTCCCACATGTTACTATTAATGAAATCAGAATGTGATTTGTAGTGAGGGGCAAATTTAATTGAATGTTTCATTCATGATTCCCCTTCTCCTTCAAAAAGCTGTTGTTCAGTCACTAAGCGGTGTCTAACTCTTTGTGACCCCATGGACTGCAGCACACCAGTCTCCTCTGTCCTCCACTATCTCCCAGAGTTTGCTCAAATTCATATCCATTGAGTCGGTGATGCTACCAAACCATCTCCTCTGCTTCCACCTTCTACTTTGGCCTTCAGTCTTTCCCTTCAAAAAGAGCAACTACCAATTTGATGATGCACCTTATAATGTCCACTGACTTAAAACCCAGGAAACATGCTGCTGCTGCCAAGTCACTTCAGTCATGTGTGACTCTTTGAGACTCCAAGGACTGTAGCCCACCAGGCTCCTCTGTCCATGATATTCTCCAAGCAAGAATACTGGCGTGGGTTGCCATTTCCTTCTCCAGAGGATTTTCCCAACACAGGGATCAAACCCGCATCTCTTAGGTCTCCTGCATTGGCAGGCAGGTTCTTTACTAGCGCCACCTGGGAAGCCCATGGATGAACCTATTTGTGACTGGGTGGACAGGCAAGTCAAAGTTTAAGAAGAATAAGCCGACAGAAAACCGGGGTAATGTCATCCTTATCTAGGAGGACGTTGTGCCTCACATCGTCAGGCAGAATGGTACTTATTCCTCATTTTCTCCCTCCTCTTCCTCTAGTTCCTCCATCACCACCATCACTACTATTAACTGAACAGCTACCTGTAGCAGGCACTGTCCTTTTAA
Source organism: Capra hircus (assembly GCF_001704415.2). Lineage (NCBI taxonomy): Eukaryota > Metazoa > Chordata > Mammalia > Artiodactyla > Bovidae > Capra > Capra hircus. The sequence continues at coordinate 16,511,216 of NC_030827.1, forward strand.
CATGTGACCTCCACATGCATCACGTAAATCAATTTGTCCTCAGTCCTAGCTGCACCTTAGAATGTCAAGAGCTTTTAAAAGTACAGCTGTCAAAAAAAAAAAAAAGCTGTCCAAGCCCATTACAGACCAGTTGTTTCAGAATCTTTGAGGGTAAGCCCTTCATATCCATATTTTTTTACATCTTCCCAAGTGAGCTTGATGCACATTGAATACTGAGAGTCACTGGTTTTCTGTGTTGCTGCCAAACAGCAACAAGTACTTGGAACAGAAGCTACACTGACTCATGGCATATGCTTTTCAATCTAAAGAGATAATACTTCCTGAAATGTATAAAGCACAAGAGAAAAGGAGCCCAATAAAAGGAATCACTCCCCTAGTGTTTTTAAAAGAGAAATGACCACAGAATAGGTTTGAAATTAATTCTTCTGAGAACCAGCTAATAACTCCAATAACTACCAGGTCTTCAAGTACTCAGCCTTAGATTCCAACTTTCAGGATATTTGTCATTCATTATCATTAGTGTCAAATTTTTAGTCACACCTAGCAGATAAAAGGAAATGGCAACCCACTCCAGTACTCTTGCCTGGAAAATTCCATGGATGGAGGAGCCTGGTAGGCTACAGTCCACGGGATCGCAAAGAGTCGGACACGACTGAGCAACTTCACTGGTAGTGGTAGCAGATAAAAGATGCTGGCTGCATGGAGATACTTGCCATAGTGAAACCAAGAAACTGTTTGGAACTCTAAGCTTCCATGGTCCATAACCCAAAATATTCCTGGAAATATACCTATCATCAATTGCTACCCTTCACCATGAGTCCCAGTTTAGAGGAATGCGTCACTTTGTAACAGTACCCTGGCTCGTCAGAGGTGTCTTCTTGGCAGCCTGTCCCTCACACAGTAACTCTCATCTGTTGACAAGCTAATAATTTGACCTGCCATCACAGCAAATTCTCTTTCACCAAAGTGACTCCAGAGGAACACCAACAAAATGCCCAGATTCTAACACAATTCTGTTTTCTCCTTTCTCCCAATTTAGAAGATGCTACATTACACATAGTGTGTGAGGGACCATTCTGTCAGCATTCAGTAGGAAATGGAGAAAGGAAACATACTTTCTTATTTTGGTTATTTTACAGTAGTACAGTTTTAGCAACATGTTCACTGGAAACATACAGAATCTTTCAGCTGAGGAATTTACTCCATGTGAGAAGTACATGAGGGCACCATCACACACTCACTGAAGAGTTTCCCACACAAAGGCCTTATGTCTATTAATCACAGGAAACATGCCAGATCATGCACATATATGTGGAGTGGAGACACTCTTTTCCAAGTAGTTGCTACATTGCTTTGTGATCAACACTTAATTTTCTTAGAATTGTGGAAATACTTAGAATTTTTTTCTTACAGGTCCGCAGCACCAGAAGAGGTGCTTGTGTACTATGGACAGTTTCCCTCAGGACCTGCACTTCATTTCTAATTAGAACAATAAAAAATTCAATAAGGCATGTGCTCCGATGTTCAGTCATGTCTGACTCTTTGCAAGCCCATGGACTATAGCCTGCCAGGCTCCTCTGTCCCTGGAATTCTCCAGGCATGGATACTGGAGTGGATAGCCATTCCCTTCTCCAGGGGATCTTCCCTACCCAGGGATCAAACCTGGGTCTCCTGCATTGGCAGGAGGATTCTTTACCATTTGAGCTACCGGGGAAACCCAAAGGTTACTTCTCGTTCCTGTACTAGGAGTCAAACCTGGGCTGCCTGGGTGAAAACCAGGAATCCTAACCACTAAACCATATGCTAAAGAAACAAGGTTTAAATATTTATTCCTAATTATACATAGCATGTGTGGGTTGGGGGATGGCAATCAGTCATTAATGAAGAACACAGTGAGCACCATCCAGGTTAAAATGCAGTGAGTCAGGGCCTCTTACAGTTCTCAGTCACTGTTTTCTACAAGGGACTTACAAGAAAGTAAAGATTTCCATCCTAAAAGTAATTGTTTTCAGAAATGGTTTGTAAAGAAGACAAATTAGCAAACTGAGCACTCAGCAAAATCCTGAATTTCTATGCCTGAGCCCTTTTTCATCATTTAAAATAAAATATCTGCTGGTAACATATAAAATACCTAAAACTGAGGAATAGAATATTTTGTGTTATTACAATGTCTGTTACCATAAGCACATTAGCTTATAAGCGATTAGTAAATGAAGGAATGATCTCAGAATAAAACAGAGCTTGCCCTGGTTTACACATGATTATTTTTAGCCCATGACTAATTTGTGCCAGCCAGTATTCACAGCTAAAATCACACAATCTTAGCACACAATCCAAGCACACCAAGCCACTTGTCCCTCCTCAAGGTTCACTTCAGTCATGTTCTCTGTCTTGGAAGAGTTATTGCAGGTTATCCCAGATCTTTGTACATTTTGCTCATCTCCCTAACTCAGCAGCCTTGATCTTTCCTTCTATGTTCCCTCCCATCAAAGTATCTATTTTTAAGGTAAAGTCCTAAATTCAACTTATTATTTCTCATTTTTAAAGAATTTTAAAGTCTTTTAAGACTATATCAAAATGTATAAAAGGATTATTCTAGTTTTCATTAGTCCTTTGGTCACAAAGTTGCATAGGTTTTGAGTGATCTGCTCCCAACTCATTTTCCCCCTGAGTTCTGGTACTTGTAGTGTATGAATTTTCAGGAACACACAAATAGGCCACATGGGAGCTCAAAGAAAGCACATCACCTTGGGTGCTGGACGATGCTTAGGGACCATCTTACGGCTGCAGAGCCTGATTCAGATGTTACAGGAAGAGTAGGACTCAGTTCAGAACAGAGGAGGCAAGAGGTGGCAGGAGCAGTAGGAGAAGAGGGAGAAGCCATCAATGCCAGCCATGTGTGCAAAGCCAGCAGCAAAATGAGATCAAAAAGGGAAACATATTTTACATTACATTTGCCCAGAATATAAAGCCTAAGATCTTAAAGTTTTGTTTTGTTTTGTTTTTTTTTCTGTAAAGAGTCAAGAGCCACTGGAGAATTTAAGGCAGAGGTAGGGGCCAGAGGGGGCTTCTCATGTGGCACTAGTGGTGAAGAACCCGCCTGCCAATGCAGGAGACATAAATGATGCGGTTCCATCCCTGGGTGGGGAGGATCCCCGGGAGGAGGGCGTGGCAACCCACTGCATGGACAGGGGAGCCTGGCAAGCTACATACCGTCCACAGGGTCACAAAGAGTCACACACATCTCACGGGACGCAGGGACTAGGGCACTGATACATCAACTCCCTTTTGGTGCAGCAAGGGCCTCTGCAAACAGTCTAGTCTCTCCCTATTCTTTTATGTTCCAAAAACTGAGATCCAGGTAAGTTACTGACCTATTCATAATCTCATTTATTCATGACCAGTATCTCCTGGTTCCCAGGTCAAAGCTCATATGACAATATCCACGTAACACAAAATGAATTTTTAAAATAAGATGACTATTGCAATAGTCAATAACCCAAAAGTCAGTGAGGACCTAGACTATGAGGTATTGGTAGGAGCAGAAGGAAAGGGAATGTGTTCATGAGACCTTATGAAGAAAGGCTCTATAGTTAAGCCTGGGATCAGTGTTTCCTAAAGTAGAAACATGATATATGTCATTATGTACATAATAAATTACAACAGGTAACTCATGTCTCTCTTTTGTGATATCACATAAACTATTAAGGTGATATTTGCAGGGTTGAAGGGTTAAAATGTAGACAGTATGTGGCTCACCTCTGAAAATTAAGATAGGAAAAAGACAAAAGGAAAAGCTCTATAGGATGATGAAATTATTCCATGCAGCAGAATCAAGACTATCTTCTGCTCTGCATTTCCCAGGAAGGAACCTACCAAGCAAGACCCTCCTCCCTCTACAATCTGGCTGACCAGGAAGAGAGGGAGTCAAGAAGACTCTCCAGCTGTGCGAGGAAGCTGGTCCTTCAGCACAGGGCAGCAAGCCACACCCATGTAGCATTTACACAGCCTCAGGCAAGATGCCACCTGGGAGTTGAGCTTGTCTCTCAGGGAGACTTCACCAGAGTGGCATTTCCTTGGGGAAGCCCAGCTGTTATATCTAAAATCATTATTTTGTCAGTGTTTCCAGAGTTCATCATTTTCTAAGGGACTGACAGCATTCTCTTATGCTAACCAAACTAAAAAAAGACAATTGCATTCACCAAAATGCCAATGAGGAAAAAGCAGACTCAATACCTATGGTCATTCATCTATTTGGGAAGCTCTGAAAATCTATTTTGGAAGCCAAACATAATGAGAAAATTGTGCAGCACGCATGAAAGCTGTGGAAGGGGAATGATGCAAAGGACCTCATAGCCCATGAACCAAAGACAGCCGCAGGCATCCGCGTGTGCACCAATGCAGTTCTGCCAAACAGGTCAGGACACACATATTCACTCATGACAGCTGACGTGAACTGATTTCAAAGAAACATTTTCATAAACTGTTTCGTAAAGAATTAATTAATTTTTTTAGCAATTTTAAGTAACAGTATAAGAACTGCAATTAGAATCTTTACATTATAAGTGAGTTTAAGATAGTCAAAGGAATATTTTGCTTTGTTGAAAGTTCCTGTTTGTTAAAACTATTGTGTGAACTCTTTCCAGGTAATTTCAGATCAATCTGATAACTATTGCTAATTAGACTATGAAGGAAATTAATGAATTAATTGTGGTTATCTTGGAACAACAGTCCCCCAGAAAAAAGAAGTCTTGCTTTAAAAGGCTTCCTTCAGAAATACAGACTAATATATCAAAATTGAACAGGGAAGTCTGGAGAGAGAAACACAACATTATCAGAGGAAAAAACAATCTCCTTAATACTGCCTCCCTAACTTATAGAAGAATATTAGACTAAAAACTAGAAAAATAGATGTTTCATTCAGTGAAATTTATTCAAAATGTACTATTAAAATTAAGAGCACAAAAGTGTACATCAAATTAAAATCTTACATAGTCTCTGCACAATCTCATAACTCTATATTTGACCAAGATTTCACCATTCCAAACTTGACTTGGAAATTTAGATGTTTTCAAATTTTTCATCTTTCTTATTGAAACAAGCTTCCATTTTATCTAATATGATAAAATCATAAAAATATCAAATTAAGGTAATGAGTTTTACTGTCTGCTAATGTTGCCAGGGAAGTTCCCCTGAAGGAGGACATGACAACCCACTCCAGTATATTCTTGCCTGGAGAATCCCATGGACAAAAGAGCCTGGCAGGCTACAGTCGATGAGGTCGCAGAGTTGGACATGACTGGAGTGACTTAGCAGCAGCAGCACTGTTGCAAGGATACCCTCCTTGTCAGATAATTTCAGGTTGTGGAGGAATTTTCTTGGAAAAAAAACATACAAGCCCAGCAAACTGCCTGATGTGGCTGCTATTTCTAAAAGTTTTGAATTTTCCTTGTGATTCTGATTTTAGAATGTAGCCATCTCCTTACCAGATCCTTCTATTTAATATTCATCTTCATGGTGACTACGATGACAATATACTGTCAGTCTGGTTTTCCTGAATAGAGAAAAAGTGACTATTGCAGGGATGAGGAGATATTTGGGCAGAACATATACACAATAGGAAATGCAATCAGACAAAACCCAAGTTCAGCTTTGTCTCCCTCTCTATGAGAAAGAATTTCACTGTTAAGTTAATTCATCCTACCATTTCCCTGTGGGCTTCCCCGGTGGCTCAATGGTTAAAGAATCCACCTGCCAATGCAGGAGACATAAGTTCGATCCCTGAGTCGGGAAGATCCCCTGGAGAAGGAAACAGCAATACCACTCTGGTATTCTTGCCTGGGAAATCCCATGCAGAGAGGAGCCTGGCAGGCTACAGTCCATGGCCTCACACAGAGTCAAAAATGACTTAACAATTAAAGAACCATTTCCCTAGCCTGGAAAACTCCTTCTTGGAAGCTGGTAGCTTCTTTCTTGGTTTCCTTCATAATTTTTTTTTTCTTTTCTATCGCCACCCACGTTTCAGGTTGAATTCTTCTCTTCTAGTTATTCAGACAATCTTTCCATCCTAGTTCTTTAACCACTACTCTCATTTACCTACTAATACACCACATAAATATTTCCTAGGCAAAATGACTGTGCTAGAGATTGGTGACAATATAAAAATAGAATACTCTAGCCTCCAAATGCTATGCTATAAGTAGAAAGATAAAATAGTTCCATGATACAGTTAGGCAAAATACAGATTATCCAAATAGATTCCACTCCACCAATATGTAAGGAATGCAAACAGCACTTCTAGAATTCAGAGACTGAGAAGATGAGTGTGGGCAAGGGGAACTAGTAGCAGTGTGGGATGAAGCAAGACAGCCTAATTTGGGGCGGCAGACTTTTTGACACTGCTGAATCCTCAGTGATGGAAAGACTATGGCACCTTGCTGCCATCTAAAAATTGACACTTGCTACCTGCCTCTACGGGCTTCCCTGGAGGCTCAGTCAATAAGGAATCCTCCTGCGATGCAGGAAACCCAGGTTGGATCCCTGGGTCTGGAAGATCTCCTGGAGAAGGGAATGGCTACCCACTCCAGTATTCTTGCCTGGAGAATCCCATGGACAAGAGAGCCTGGTGGAACACACTCCATGGGGTGATAAGAGTTGGACACGACTTAGCGACTAAACCACCAGCCACCTGCCTCTACAAAGAGTAAATCACTAGCCACTGCAGCCACTGACCTTCAGCACACCCTGAAAGGAGTTCAGGGTGGAGATCAAGAATAAGGCCCACTGCAGTCTGGGGAATAATTGGCAGAAAAGGCCTTCAGATAGCTATATACTTTCAGGAGGAGGTTTTATAAGCCCAAGTTCTTGCATCTCCGTATACCTAGAAAAGCACTAAAATCATCAATGGTGACAGCTGCTCCTCATGACAAAGCCTCTGCCAAATGTGTACTTGACAGCATGTACCCCTCCTTCACTAAAACCATAGATAACACTGACCTCCCCTACCTCTTGGGAGCAGTTCCTCAGAGCCATCTGAGATGCTGTCTTGAGTTAAACTCCTCATTTTGGCCCAAATAAAACATAACTCATGACTCTCACATTGCACATTTTTTTTCAGATGACATTCCATAAAAAGGTGTTTTTAAATCTGCAGGCAGTGTAAAATAGAGAGAGAGAGAGTCAGATCACCCACTTCAAACCCTGAGTCTGCTACCCAACAAATATAGGCAAGTAACATAACTTCTCTGTAACAGTTTCCTCATCAGTAATACAGAGCTGTGCTAAGGATAAAATAATGTATATAAAATACTTAATACTGTGCCTCATTCAGAGCAGGTGCCATATGCATGCTGGTTGTTGCTATAACTATTAATTGCTAATGATGCCAAGACTTCTAGAGTCACATACACATTTCTAGAACTATGCCTGGTCACAAAGATGTGGATCTTGTTTTGAACGTACAAGATAATGCCACTTTCCTGTGTGAGTAACCAGATTCAATCAACACAGTTATTGTGATGAAGGGAGTTTAAGAGTATAAGGAGGAAAGAAGGGAATTGGGGAAACAGATGATGGTGATCAGATCTCCAAATTTAGATCACACTTTCCAAACCAGCTCAAACTATGATCCCTTGAGCCTTGATTTAATCACAGAATGTGTACAGCTTTCATCTCTTCATATATTGGTAAAGAAAAAAAATTCACAAATTCTAAAGTAATTTTCCAAAAAGTTTTCTTGCCTCCAACTCCCTTAATTTCAAAAGCTGGCTTCGAAGCACAGCTGGTGTTTCTAACCATTTTTCTTATTTGCATGTAAAACTCTGCCTCACCTTACATTCTTGATGAATATCAATAAGATGCTTTAACTTTTATCATGATGAGTCCCAGAAAAATGCCACCTACTCTGTTCTTTGATGCCTTGACTGGCATTTAAAAGCATTGTGGGTGACAGCTGGACAAAAGCTTTTTGGTGGCAGCTGAAATGGGTGAAGGTCTTTGACATTTAGCATGAATGCCTCAAAATGTGATTTTTAGGGAAGCATTTGGAGAGAGAATTCATGAGCTGGGAGTGCCCATGAGATGGAAAAGCATGATATGTTCAGATGGAGATGAGACCTGTCATCAGTAAATGTGATGGAGGGTGGAAGAGGAGAGCAAGAAGTTGGAAATCAAGTCTTTGTTTACTTTAAATGTGCGTTTCAACATCACATGTATGTGTCATTCTGTTAAGGAGACCTAGGAAGTTCAACTAACCTGAATACCAAGCATGTGAAACACTTCGGAGGAAAAGTAAAACAAAAATTGAAAGTTATCATTGTTATCACCATCATCATCAGGATAGAAGCAGTATCCGCGCTGTGTAACATGTTGAACATGTTTCAGATCTTGAGAAAGAAAATATATTCAGAACACCACTGAAGAACCACTATAAATCTGTATCATTAAAAGAGATAAAGAGTTTCCACAGAGAGGAAAGAGAGACAGATGGGGAAATGGGAGGGTGCAAGTGGAAAAGGCAAGTTAATAAACAGATCAGAACTGAACAAAGCAATATTTTCCCCTTGTTGCTGAATATTGGCAGTGGGGAGATCAAAATAGGTTTCTTCTTATCCCCCTTTAAAGCTCACCCTTCCTATTCTAATTGTTGCAAAGAAGTGAGAACGCTACAAATCCAACATACTTTTCAAAATTCTTAAGGATGAGGCATAACACAGAATTTAAATCTTGGATTTAATGGATGTGTGTGACTGCAAGCGGTATAACAGCGTTAAAGATAGGAGCATCAGAGTGATCATAAGCACCGGTATTATTCAGAAGAACAGCAACAACGTTCACTAATTTTAGACTAACATGATACACATGTAATTTACAATATCTAGGATAAGTAGTGAAAGAATATACATGAAGCATGCAAATTCCAAACAGTAAAAAGAAGTTAGCTAGAATGAGAAAAAAAATCCCAGAAGAATGTAGTAAAAAAGAAAAAGCCCAATAATCAAACAGAAAACTCATAATATACTAGGCAAATATTGACCAAAAATGATGTGTCAAATAAAACAGACTTTATGACAAAATATAAAACCAGAATTAAAGATGATTACTACATATATACTAATAAAACGCTCAGTTTACTCATGCATACTTAATAACATGGTCTTACATAAATAATAACAAAAACTGATAAAAATATTAGGGGAAATCACAGTGGGGGATTTTCACATACTTCCTTTTTTAATAAAACAAGAAAAATATAATCAGGAGGCACACAGGTGAATTAAACAGTACAATTGACAAGTCTGATGATGGTGAACATATATAGAATTTTATATACTACATTTGGAAAATAAACCTATATTTTTCAAGTATATATGGAACATTCCAAAATTTGACTAGGTACTTTACCAGTGTAATTAAGTTATAAACCAATAACAAGAAGATAAGTTAGAAAGCATATGAATACTTTCTAAGCAAAGAGGAAATGAAACAAAAAGCATAATGGATATCAGAATATGTTTATACTAAATAATATAAATGTCACATATTAAAACATGAGGGGAATATTTGTTGTTCTTTAGTCACCAAGTCGTATCTAACTCTTTGCAACCCCATGGACGGTAGCACTCCAGGCTTCCCTGTCCTTCACTATCTCCCAGTTTGCTCAAACTCATGTCTATTGAGTTGGTGATGCCATCTAACCACCTCATCCTCCATTCCCCCGTCTCCTGCCTTCAATCTTTCCTAGCATCAGGGTCTTTCCCAATGAGTAGGCTCTTCACTTCAGGTGGCCAAAGTATTGTAGCTTCAGCTTCAGCATCAGTCCTTCCAATGAATATTCAGGGTTGACTGGTTTGATATTAGGATTAACTGGTTTGATTTCCTTGCATACCAAAGGGAATATGCATATCAGAAAATACTTACATTAAAAAAAACTAAGGTCTTATAATTAATGAGAGCTACCTAAGAAAGTAGAAAGCGGCAGTATAACAAACCTTTAAAAAGTTACAGAAGCAGGAGTTAGAGTTGGGTGAATTCCACCCCCAAAGAAATAAATATAAAATGGCAAATGTGTCTAAATTGGCTATAGCAAGACTCTGGAAATTGACAAGCAACAAATGAATAAATGTTTATTCATAACTGTAAGAAATGTGGGTAAGAACAGTGTTATTCTGAGGCCTCCAAGAGTGGGACTGTTCCCCTTCCCAACCCCCTCATTCACTTAGAATGAAAGTTATACCAGAGCAGGGCTGGGCATGAAAACCAGCCAGTCTGCTGCCATAAAGAAAGGATCTGAATGGGATGGGTGAAGAAAAGCCCTGCTAGAAACATTGATAGTAGAAGTATCACACTTGGTAGGAAACAGGAAATCACGGATCTGTAGCCTAGATAGTTTTGGTTGGGATAAATAATGGACTGTCAGAAACTTAGTGGGAAGGTCCTGGAAATGAGAGCACTATAGAAGGATTAGACATGCTCTCCGTAAATTCCTGGATAGCTGTGAGAATACATGTACAAACAGGGGAACTCCAAAAGACTCAAGCCTAAAATAAAAACCAGGACTTGATAAAAACCACAGACTTGATAACCGGCTGAACTTTAAACAAACTCCCCAACCCATATCCAATGAGACCCATCCACGAGGGTGGAAGACTTACAGTTTTGAGGTGTTTGAGCAAAATCATTAAATTTTAATCATATAAATACACCTAGGCCACAATTCATTCTCAGGTAGCCAAAGAAATGAAAACACATGTCCACTCAGAGACATGTATGCAAAGGTTTACAGCAGTATTATTAACAGCAGCTCAAAACTAGAAACAACCCAAATGTCCATCTGATCATAAATGAATAAACAAAATATTTCATACCCATACAATGGAATATCAATCATTATTAGTAATAAAAAGACACAAACTATGATACATGCTACAACTTGTATGCACTGAAAAATAGCTATAATAGTCAAAAGAATTCAGACACAAAAGACTACATTTAGGTAATTCTACTTATAGCTGAATAGTCCTATAATCATTTAGGAAAGTGAATCTCTAACACATATTGTATAAGCACTCTGGAAGACAGTTTGACAGTTTCTAACAAGTTGAAACATACACATATCATAGGACCCAGCAACCTCACCCATGGGTATTGACAATGGTGAAATAAAACCTTAGGTTCACACAAATACTTAAACATAAGTATTTATAGGACCTCTGTTCACCCCAAACTGGAAACAACTCAAATGTCTTTCAACCAGGAAATGGATAAACAAACTATGGTATTTCCATCTAATGGAATATTAGTCAGCAGAGAAAAAGGAAAAACCATTGATACATGCAGCAACCTGAATGGACCTCAGAAAAAAGTCAGCTTTGGAATACTGCAACTTTTATGATTTCACTTATATGACATTGTAGGAAAGACAAATAATAACAATGGAAAACAGGTCAGTGATTACCAGGGACTGGAAGTGGGAGGAAGATGCTACCATAATTGGGATAGCAGAGGGTGTCTGTCCTGATTTGGTAGTGGCTACATGAATCAGTTCATGTAGTGCAATGAATTATATACAAATCAGTCCAACAGAATTATATACCCCTTCCCAAATTTCAGTGTATTACTGTCTACAACATTTTAATGTTTTTAGTTTACCTGTGTAGAAGCAGAAATGAACCTTGAGAAACATCCACTTTTATGCTTGTATAATCTATTCTCCACAGAGTGATCAGAGTAGCCCTTTTAAATGCAAATTTGACCAAGTCATGCATCTGCTCAAAACATCCAGGGCCTTCCCAACAATCTTGGAATAAAATTCAAAATCTGTAAGGGTTTTGCGATCCTATCCATGCGTCACTCCCTGCCCTTAATCCTTCCATTCTCTCCCTGGCTCCCTCTGCTCCAACCACACTGACCTTGTTGCTATTCCTCAAAATACACTCCTGCCTCAGGGTCCTCACACTCTCTGTTCCTTTGCCTAGCACACTCTCCCCTTTGATATCACAGGGCTTGTTGCCTCACTTCAGTCAGGTCTCCATTCATATGTCATCCTTCTAGGTAGGTCTCTGGGACCACCCTAACTCAGCTGCTTATCTCGGCTGACTGATCAAATCTTCTCCCTTCCCCCTCCATTTAATGAGGATAGCACTTCTTGGCTTTTTTTTTTTTTTCTTTAAGAATTAATTCCCAGAACCTAAAATAGTACTTGGTACATAGTTGGCATTCACATTATTATTGAATCAATGTACAAAGTAAAATGACTTAACATGTGAAATTAAAAGATGCTTACTCCTTGGAAGGAAAGTTATGACCAACCTAGACTGCACATTAAAAAGCAGAGACATTACTTTACCAACAAAAGATCCGTCTAGTCAAGGCTATGGTTTTTCCAGTAGTCATGTATGGATGTGAGAGTTGGACTATAAAGAAAGCTGAGTGCCAAAGAATTGATGCTTTTGAACTGTGGTGTTGGAGAAGACTCTTGAGAGTCCCTTGGACTGCAAGGAGATCTAGCCAGTCCATCCTAAGGGAGATCAGTCCTGGGTGTTCACTGGAAGGACTGATGTTGAAACTGAAACTCCAATACTTTGGCCACCTGATGCGAAAAGTTGATTCATTTAAAAAGACCCTGATGCTGGCAAGGATTGAGGGCAGGAGGAGAAGGGGACGACAGAGGATGAGACGGCTGGATGGCATCACCAACTCAATGGACATGAGTTTGGGTAGACTCAGGGAGTTGGTGATGGACAGGGAGGCCTGGCATGCTGCGGTTCATGGGGTCACAAAGAGGCGGATGCAACTGAGCTACTGAACTGAACTGAAGAAAATCACAGGTAACTTTCAGCATCGCCTTTGTCCTCATCAGCTCTTTACCTGGCCCTTTACCCTACTCCTGCCACCAGTCAATTCTGAAAAATCTTAACTTCCTTCCTTCCTAGTAAACTGAGATGGGAGGTCTAGTTTTCATTACAGTCCCAAAGAAGGACAATGCCAAAAAATGTTCTAACTACTGTACAACTGCATTCATTTCACATGCTAACAAAGTAATGCTCAAAATCCTTCAAGATAGGCTTCCACAGTATCTGAACTGAGAACTTCCAGACACACAAACTGGATTTAGAAAAGCAGAGGAACCAGAGATAAAATTGCCAATATTTGTTGGATCATAGAAAAAGCAAGAAAGTTCTAGTAAAACATCTACTTCTACTTCATTGACTACACTAAAACCTTTGACTGTGTGGATCACAACAAACTGTGGAAAGTTCTGAAAGAGATGGGAATACCAGACCACCTGACCTGCCTCTTGAGAAATCTGTATGCAGGTCAAGAAACAACAGTTAGAATCAGACATGGAACAACGGACTGGTTCCAAGTTGGGAAAGGAGTACATCAAGGCTGTATATTGTCACCCTGCTTATTTAACTTACATGCAGAGAGCATCATGAGAAATGCTGAGCTGGATGAATCACAATGGGAATCAAGATTGCTGGGAGAATTATCAATAACGTCAGATATGCAGATATGCACCCTTATGGCAGAAAGTGAAGAGAAACTAAAGAACCTCTTAATGAAGATGAAAGAGGAGAGTGAAAAAGCTGGCTTAAAACTCAACATTCAAAAAACTAAGTTCATGGCATCCAGTCCCATCACATCATGGCAAATAGATGGGGAAACAATGGAAACAGTGACAGACTTTATTTCCTTCAGCTCTAAAATCACTGTGGATGGTGCTGCAGCCATGAAATTAAAAGACACTTGCCCCTTGGAAGAAAAGCTATGACAAACCTAGACAATGTATTAAAAAGCAGAGACATTACTTTGCCAAAAAAATCCATCTAGTCAAAGCTATGATTTTTCCAGCAGCCATGCACGGATGTGAGAGCTGGAAAATAAAAGAGGCTGAAGCACCGAAGAACTGATGCCTTGAACTGTGGTGCTGGAGAAGACTCTTGAGAGTCCTTGGACACCAAGGAGATCAAACCAGTCAGTCCTAAAGGAGATCAACCCTGAATATTCATTGGAAGGACTGAAGCTGAAACTGAAGCTCCAATATTTTGGCCACCTAATGCAAAGAGTCGAGTCATTAGCAAAGACCCTGATGCTGGGAAAGATTGAAAACAGGAGGAGACGGGAACAACAGAGGATGAGATGGTTGGATAGCATCACTGACTCAATGGAGATGAGTTTGAGTGAACTCCGGGAGATGGTGAAGGACAGGGAAACCTGGTGTGCTGCCATCAATGGGGTCGCAAAGAGGACACAACTGAGCAACTGAACAACAACAAAATTTATATTAAAATTCCCTGGGAGTTATCTTTTACCTTTTTTGTATTTTTTTTTTTTTGGTTATTCAAATATTACTAAACGTTGCTCTAGCTGCCTATTATTCATTGTCAATGAGGTTTAAATCATTCTTCCACAGTATAAAGAGACATCATTTTAGAGCAAATTATAAAAGTCACATCCTTGGTTTCTGTATTTGGGGGTGGGGGAGGGTGTGCTTAGCCATTTACTGTAGGCGTGTTTCACAGAATTCAAGAGGACCCACTTTAGAAAACCACTGCCGTCTCTTCTCATCATATTTCAGAATTAAATGACTCATCTTTCATTTTATTCTGGAAATAGCTTGTTATCAGCCAATTCTTTGGACACTGGAACCTACATTTTTGCTTGGAGAGGGACAGAGTACAAAGTCACATTTGTTAAATCTGAAGCTCTTCAGTTGACAGTTTGTTGCTCTTTCCAGGATTTATGGGTAAATGTTAAACTTTGAAATGTCATCTCTTCCTTGCCAAATAGCCCATCTTTTTTCTGGGAAACTGCTAGTTCTGAGATCACTGATTGTGTATTTTCAATTGCACTATATTCCAAATACAGAAATTCTAGCAATTGTAACATGCCCAGAATAAAACAGAAAAAGTCTCAAAGACAGGTATTTTATAAATAAGAGATGTCTTATATTTCAATAAAAAATAAAGTCTGTCTTCCTTGCTTAAAACATATACTATCTTAAAGTTGATTCCTAGTTTTAAAAGATATGTTCAACAAATGGTAAATTTTAAAAGATTATGCCTTTCACTGTAAAGCACCTGAAATCATTCATTCATGTTATGTTTTTCAACAACGGGAATATTTTAGAGCTCTGTCATTTTTCAAACTAATGCTTTAGATAACTGTTTTCTTTCATTTCATTCAGTGTCACAATTTGTGGTTAAAATCACACCTTCCAGAAAAAAAAAAAATCACTGAGGGTGACGATTTAGCTTCTAAGTAAAACGACATGAGCAATCAAAAGAAAATGTAAGGGAAAATCTTCATGACACTGGACTTGGCAGTGATATCTTGGATATGACATAGAAAGCAGACAATAAGAGCTAAAATAGACAAATGAGACTACATCAAACTTAAAGATTTGTGTGCATCAAAAGACACAACCAACACAGTGAGAAGACAACCTGTGAACTGTAGAAAATACTCACAAGTCATACAGCTGATAAAGGTTAATACATAGAAAATATAAATAACTCCTACAACTCAACAACAAAACATCGAACAACCTAATTTTAAAAAGGGGCAAAGGACTTCAGTAGACATGTCCAAAAAGATAATATACAAATGGCCAATATGCATATGAAAAGATATTCAACATCACTAGTCATCAGAGAAATGCAAATCAAAACTACAATGAGAGGCTTCCTAGTGGCTCAGGGGTGAAGTCTGCCTGCCAATGCAGGAGACACGGGTTAGATCCCTGATCTGGAAAGACGCCACATGACTTGGAGCGGCTGAGCCCACGTGCCACAACTACTGAAGCCTAAGCGCCCTGGAACCCATGCTCTGCAACAAGAGAAGCCACCGCAGTGAGAAACCTAAGCACTGCAAGTAGAGAAAAGCCCCTGCAGGAAGGAAGAGCCAGCACAGCCAAAAATAAAATAAGTAAAAGTATATCTATTAAAACACACACACACATAACTAGACTGCTTCCCTGGTGGCTCATCAGTAAAGAATCTGCCTGCCAGTGCAGGAGATGTGGGCTTGATCTCTGATCTGGGAAGATCCCACATTTCGTGGAGCAACTAAGCCCATGCGCCACAACTACTGAGCCCGTGCTCTAGAGCCCAGGAGCCACAACTACTGAGCCCAAGCGCGGCAGCTACTGCAGACTAAGTACCCTGGAGCCCATGCTGTACAGCGGAAGAGGCCGCCGCAATGAGGAGCGGGCACACCGCAGCTAGAGCAGCTCTCGCTTGCCACAACTAGCGAAAAGTCCACGCAGCAATGAAAACTCAGCACGGCCAAAAGTAAACGAATTTAATTAAATTAAAAAACACAATGAGATATCATTCTCCACCCATCAGGATGGCTACTATCAAAAATAAGAGAAAATAACAAGTGTTGGTGAGGAGATACAAAATCCGAAACTCTTGTGCACTGCTGACTGTTTTCTAAAACCATGCAACAGATACAATAAACATGAGGTTCCTCAAAAAAATTTTTAAATAAAATTCCATATGATCCAGCAATCCCATTTTATTTATTTATTTTTTTTGCATCTATGTATTTATTTGGTAAAAAGAAGGCATATATTTTAAAAGAACTAAGTTGCTTAACAGGAATTAATTTTACCTTGTGATATGTCATTATTCCAATAAATGTTCCTCAAACAATAGTCAATTCCTTAGCTCTAAATAGATAGATATATATATATTAAAAACAAAGAATTTGCTCTGGAACTTGCTGGCCCTTGGGTGGTGCTTGGTTTCAGCGCAGGGAACACATGTATACCTGTGGCAGATACATGTTGATGTATGTCAAAACCAATACAATATTGTAAAGTAATTAATTTCCTATTAAAATAAATAAATTTATTTTTAAAAAAAAAACAAAGAGAGGAGGTATCTTTCCTCCTCCCTATTTTCTTCCTGTTAAGGAATATTTGGAATCAGAATCATATTTTTTAATTCAATTACCTTGATATTCTTTTTCTTTTTTTTTTGCAGTATGAAGGTTTCTTTATTATTTTTTTTTTTACTTTATTTTACTTTACAATACTGTATTGGTTTTGCCATACATTGACATGAATCCACCATGGGTGTACATGCGTTCCCAAACATGAACCCCCCTCCCACCTCCCTCCCCATAACATCTCTCTGGGTCATCACTGTGCACCAGCCCCAAGCATGCTGTATCCTGTGTCGGACATAGACTGGAGATTCGATTCTTACATGATAGTATACATGTTACAATGTCATTCTCCCAAATCATCCCACCCTCTCCCTCTCCCTCTGAGTCCAAAAGTCTGTTATACACCTCTGTCTTTTTTGCTGTCTTGCATACAGGGTCGTCATTGCCATCTTTCTAAATTCCATATATATGTGTTAGTATACTGTATTGGTGTTTTTCTTTCTGGCTTACTTCACTCTGTATAATCGGCTCCAGTTTCATCCATCTCATTAGAACTGATTCAAATGTATTCTTTTTAACAGCTGAGTAATACTCCATTGTGTATATGTACCACAGCTTTCTTATCCATTCATCTGCTGATGGACATCTAGGTTGTTTCCATGTCCTGGCTATTATAGACAGTGCTGCGATGATCATTGGGATACACGTGTCTCTTTCAATTCTGGTTTCCTCGGTGTGTATGCCCAGCAGTGGGATCAGCAATCCCATTTTAGAATATATACTTAAAAGATATGTGGACTTCATGTCCACAGCAGTACTAGTCACAATAGCAAAGAGGTGGAAGCAACTCAAAAGTCCAGCAACAGATGGAACTGATAAACCAAACAAGATATACACATGCAATGGAATATTATCCATCCTTAAAAAAGGAAAGAAATTTTGTCACACACTACAACATGGATGAACTTTGAGGACATGATGCTAAGTGAGATAAGCCAGTCACAAAAAGGCAAACACTGTATGACTATTCTAAGAGGTATATAAAGGCAAATGTACATAGAAAGTAGCATGGCATTAACAGGATGGGGGAAGCAGCACAAGAGAAGTGGTTTAATGGTTAGAAAGTTACAAATTTGCAAGATGAAAAAGTCTTGGAGAACTGTTTTACAACAATATGCATACAATTCACACTACTGATCTGTATACTTAAAATGATAAAGGTGGTACCTTATGCTATGTATTTTTACCATAATTTTTTGTAAAGCCACATGAACTGGCCACATTTTCCATATACTGGGTGTGATCCTTTATGAGAGTAAGTTCTGGACACGTGTCCAAGAAAGTCCCCAGCAAAAGAGGCCATTGCTGACCCTTCAATACTCAGCCCAGAACTAAACCAGCATATGATGGCAGAAATGTACAAAAAAAAAAAAATCACTAGTTACCTATACAACATGATTTAAAGAAATAAAAGTTCTGAATGACTCAAAATATCTGTGCCCCACAGTCTGAAAAAAATCTCTCTGACTCTTCATACTATTTCAGTTGCTTTCAGTTGAAAACTAGTAGGTACTGACTTCATGTTCATTATTCGTAAGCGGTACGTCTCTTCTACCGCAGGTCCTTTGTTTATTTCCTACCTTTGCAAAAATTCTCCTCATTTTCATCTTTCAGTCACCTGCTCATACATTCAACAAATATTTATTAACCATTAACTATGCGTGCACAAGCCAAACACTATTCTAGGAATGATGATTTAGCAGCAAAAAAATAGATGGAAATCTCTGGTGGAAATAACACGTGAAAATGATGGAGCTTATGTTCCAGTCATATGGAGACAGACATAAATAAGCAAATATTCCCAGGATGGTGAGGAGTGCTATAAAGGAGGAAAAAAAAAAGTAGGGGAAATACTTGGACCAAAGAGGGGATATGCTCACAATTTCATAGAGAATAGCTGGAAAAATGCTCAGTGAGAAAGCATAATTTGAGCAAAGACCTGAAATGGGTAAGGGAGGGGCATTCTAGGCAGTGGGGTAAGTAATGGCCCATGAGAGACATCTGGATGCAGAATCTGGACAGCAGGTTTGATTGGAGCCAGCCGTCTGGTGTACCTGTAGAAGCCTGGTGGGCTACAGTCCAAAAGGGTCGCAAAGAGTCAGATACGACTGAGCAACTAAGCAATGCCCCTGTCTCTCTATGCTTTAGAAATTCATCTCGGCCTCTTCATGGAGGATGGATGACAAGTTTCAGAGGCAAGAAACAAAGACAGTAAATGACCAAGGGAAGGCTGCAACGCTACACAAGCCGGATGATGACCACCTGATCAAAGACGGTGACAGAATGGCAAGGGAGGAAGAGGGGTAATGGGAAAGAATTACGAAGTGGCTTTTGGAGATGATTCAGAGGGGATGAGGGGGCTTCCCAGGTGGTGCTAGTGGTAGGAATCCACCTGCCCATGCAGGAGATGTAGGAGATGGGGGTTTGATCCCTGGGATGGGAGGATCCCCTGGAAGAGGGCACGGCGGCCCACTGCAGTGTTCTTGCCCGGAGAATCTCATGGATGGAGAGGCCTGGCAGGCTACAGTCCGTGGAGCTGCAAAGTGTCAGGCATAAGGGATGAGGACAAAGATAACGAATTTTCTAAGATGGTTCCAGGCCTGTTTCGCGTGGTTGAAAGGATGCTGTTATTACACCATTAACTGTGAGAAAATCCCAGGAGATGAAGAGCTATCTAGAGAGCATGTTTGTGAGGTCAGGTGCCAGTAGGTTAATTTCGGGATACATCCAAGTGGGAAACGGAGAAGGCACTGGCAACCCACTCCAGTACTGTTGCCTGGAAAATACCATGGACGGAGGAAACTGGGAGGCCGCAGTCCTTTGGGTCGCACAGAGTCGGACACGACTGAAGCAACTTAGCAGCAGCAGCAGGTACTAATAAGCATCTATTTCCAATGGCAATTAGCAGAAATTAACTTGATCCTATGAAATTTTTCCTTCAACTAACAGAGATTTGCCACAGTGAGTATTAGTAAGGACAAACGGATATAAGTGTGGGTCACAGGACATTTTAATAGAAAACCAACCCACATGGAATGTAACAAGTCTGACGCTAGAGGCATCAGGGCAGTAAAATGCACTAAAGAATAGGGAAGAAAACTCAGATAAGCTAATGAACTGTTCAGCTATACATTTGGAAATTCACTGAACCATTTGGTTCTATGTCCAGTAATTGGAGAATTTGAAGCATTGAGTTTAATTACCTTTAAATACTGGCAAGTTTAATTATAAGATGAACTGTCTTTATTGCTCAGCATCAGTGAATAAGATATCATTTTTCACCTATTTTTAACACAAAAGTAGTATTTCATGTACTTTATGTATTTAGTATTTTAATACTTTAACGTACTAGTTTCACATGATGAATTGATGGACTATTAGGACAACTTTATTATGGAAATGTATATTAAGGTGACTTTTACTATAAAAATAATAGCAATAAAATATAAATAAAAAGCTTAAATATATTCATCTAGATACTTTTTCAATTGGACTGTTCTTTCTACATTTATTTTTTCTGTTAAATGTGCAATGGCACCAAATTCTGCAGGCCAGTGGCTCTCAAACTAAAATAGGCCGCAGAATCACATCAGACGGTTGGTTAAAATACAGAATGCTGTTCCCAGCCCCACAGTTTCCTACTCAGTAGTTCTGGGGTAAGGTCCAAGAATTTTAATTTCTAGCATGTTCCCAGGCAATGCTGATACTGCTGATTAGGAACCGGAACTTGAAAACCCTTGCTATAAAAATTGTTACTTTTATATAACAAGCTAAGTGCCACAAGAGAAAATGTTGAGTAAAAAGAATTTCTCATCTTTTAAAATATTATTAACTTTAAATTCACTCATTGTTTGTAGATAACATGGTTGTTTGGTTGCCTAGGCTTACAGCTTAGTAGACAGCTTATATATCACAGCATAAGGTTTAGTGTAAGGTTCTTATCATTTCCAGGATACTGTGTGATGGACCAGCCTGAGGCATATAGGCATACTGGACTATCCTGTTGGGAGTCCTCTATTATGAAAAGTACATAGAATTCTGTTAAAATTACATGTCATTTCACAAGTTCGTAAGTGAATGATAAAATGAACAGCAATTTGTCCATGAATAAGAACCACTGCTAGTAAGTGGCCTGTTCAATGTTGCCTTGAAATGTATCAAAACAGAAATTTACCTTTATTTCTAAGGTCACATTGAAGTTCTCCATAGTCTCTTCATTTTGTTTTGATATGGTGATTTATGGGAAAGAGAGGACCAAAAAAAACTGATCATATTCATAAATAAGAAGTAAAGGTAACACTAATTTTTAGCAAGATAAAAAATATATGTTCATATGACATCAAGGACACATATGTAGCACTTTTTTTTTTAAGGAAACAGTTTTAGCATTTAATATTTTCTTCTCATTTACACTGACAGGATTAAAAAGAAATTATCTGGTAGTGTACAGATTACAAATAAACACCTTCTAGGCTGCATCTCTCAGCTTCCCTTTTGTTGACAAGGTTAGTAGGCAAGCATGTCAATAGTCTCTGAGATGACTTCTCAAAGTTCTTCTGACAATCCTGTCACTTTCTCCCCAAACTAAGCATGGTTTTCATCATGACACATCTCTATGCAGATAGACACCTTGATTGACTTTGCATTTCCTATTGGGGACAATTTGGAACAATTAAATTTTTATTAATTATCCATGAATTTCATTGTGCTAGGTGTTGAGGTCATATGGATGAGAAATAAATAAGGTCTCTGCCCTTATATATCAGGTGTGAGGGATATGGACAGGCACGAAGCCTGCAGGGGAAAGTCTTCTGTATCTATAAAGCTGAGCCAATCTGGAGGTGGAAGACATTGTCATACTATGCTTAACATGTTCTAGAACATGATGTGTGTATGTGTGTGTGTGTGTGTGTGTGTGTGTGTGTGTGTAGTGCATGCTCAGTCATGTCTGACTCTTTGCGACCCCATGGACTGTAGCCTGCCAGGCTCCTTTGTCCATGAAATCTTCCATGGCAAGAATACTGAAGTGGGTTGCCTCTAGGGGATCTGCCTGACCCAGGATCAAACCAGTGTCTCTTGAGTATCCTGCGTTGGCAGATGGATTCTTTACCACTGTACCACCTGGGAAGTTGGAGAACATAGTACAGATATCTTTTAAAACCTTTGTTAATTAATTTGGTTGTTTGTGATTGAAGGAAACTTAAAGTGTCAGACATAGTCCTTTGGAGTCATTCCACCCATAAATATTTTATGAACTGACAGAAAATTCACTCATATGACTTTGACTTCCTCATAAATTTCAAAGTTTCCTGGAAAGAAATCATTTCAGATGCCAACTTTCATATGAAAGTTGCTGCCTGCTTTCATGATTCAGAATGCATGTTCTCTTGCATAAAATGTAAATGTGATAAACATATATACTATTTAACGTACTTTTTTATTTTATTCAACCACAAATGAATTTGACTCATGTTTTTAGGAAATAGAACAAACCAATCGGAACTTTGGCACTAACTGACAATTTAACTAAATTGCTCAATAAATCAATTCAGTTTTAAAATCTGGCCAATGATTTTTAGAAAGATGCAAGTTTCTCCTCATCACTCCAAAATACCTCTAAAACTAAACACTATAGTTTATGGGAAGATGTTTGCTCCACTTGAGTCAATAAAACACTTCGGAATGGGCTAATTTTCAGTAGCTATCCCACTTAAAGGAAAATGGAATCTATAATCACCCTATTCTTCCTGCCTGACAAGAAAATGCTGTGAGTTTACTTGTGCTGAATCACTCCCAGCCACACCTACAGATCTTGGATTCATTCATTCATTTAATCAATCATTCAGCGATCCATTATTGAACAAAACTGTGTGCCAGACAGAGTTAGGAGCTAGATGCACAAAGATAAACAATTAAAATGACACAATCCCTGCCCTTCTCATAAACACCACTATTAATCATATTTTCATCAACCTAATACAAAATTCAACTGCAGCAAATACTACAAGGGAGAGGAGCCTGTTCTCATGAGAGTATAAATAATAGCGGGAATTAGTTTCTCCAAGGATGAGATGTTTGAGCTGACATTAGGAAACATAACATGGATACATGGGTTATCAAGGTTGTCAGGGAAAGATGGCTTTTCTAGTTATTTATCAACAACAAAAAAGCTTAATAGCTTATAGCAACAGTTTATTGTTATTTCTTAAAATTTTGTGGGTCAGGATTTTAACTGAACAATTTCCTGTTCCATGCGGCATCATGTGGGGTTATCCCATGATATTCAGCTGGCAGCTGGGCTGGAGGGTCCAAGATGGCTTCATTCACATGGCTGGCTTCTAGGCAGGGATGTGCCTGTGAAAACTGGGCTTACCTGGGCCCCTTCTCCAGCCTCTCTTCTATATTCTCTCTCCAGACAGATAGTCAAACTTGTCAAGTGGCAGCTCAGGCTCTAAGAGACTAAGTGGAAGCAATCAGCCCTCTTAAAGTTTAGTGCCAGAGCTATACAACATCACTTCCACTGTACTTCCTTGGTCAGAGTAATTATAGTCCAGCCCAGATGCAACAGAAGGAAAATGAACACCACCTCTCAATGGAAGGAGTGTCAAGGAATTTAAACTACACATTTTTAATATACCACAATACCACCAAAAGACCTTTCACGTGTATAAAATTATGTGTACAAAGACTCCATGACAAAACTGGGGGTTGGGGATATCTGTGTACTTTCAGTGCATACATGTAAGTTGAAGCCTGAAGATGTATAAAGAAACCAGCCTCTGAGAAGTGAGGAATCATTAAAGAATTTTTTTATGCAGAAAATGGTCAGTTTTGCAGTTCAAAGAAATCATAAAGGTGTGAAATACTAATTGGAAGGAGGCCAGAGTGAATATATGGAGACGTCAAGAAAACCAGGTAAGAAACTATGGCTGTGACAATGGCATCATTAGAAGTGACTACAAAGATAAATGAAGGATTCAAGAGCTTTATTAGGCAGCAAAGCTAATGAGACTTTATTGATGTACTCAATACAGGAAGTGAAGGATGTTACTGTTGTTTGCTCACTAAGTTGTGTCCGACTCTTAAGGACCTCATGGACTGTAACACATCAGACTCCTTTGCCCTCCACTATCTCCTGGAGTTTGCTGAAATTCATGTCCACTGAGTCAAAGATGCTATCTAACCATCTCATCCTCTGTCGCCTCCTTGTCCTTTTGCCTTCAATCTTTCCTGATTTAAAACTAAAGAGTCACATGTACATTTCTATTTCTTGAATTTGAAAAGTCATTTAATTAGAACTTCAAGCTACATCCTATCAGGCTAAAGCAGTGAACAAATCTGATATCTGCCTTACAGATGGGCTGTTATTCTCTGACGACTTGTGCAAAGAACAAAGACTGTTTTTGCAATAGCAAAGAATATGAATTAGACATATTTTCAGGACCTTTCAACCCAATTCTGAACTCCATGTCATTTGAACTAAAAGTATCTAAAAAGAAAAACTTCAACTTGTAAAAAAACAAAAACTTAAAGGAAGAACCAGAGCTTCAAGGGCCAGCAATATGTGTGTATTTTTAATGGCATGTCAAGTGCCCAAGCAAAAATGATTTAGATAAAAGAAAAGGTTTAAAAATTCATAACTGTCTACTTTTGGTAGAGATGCTATGTAACAAGGATGCTAGGCAGCCAGGAAGAATCAGTATGATTAAATAATGGGGAGCCAAAGTACTCAAGATGAGAAAAGAATCTAAGTCAGGCTGACTGCTTAAAGCCAGAACTGGAGTGGAGCTGTCCTTATGAAAGAAAGCTGAGATGATATAAACTGAAACTGCTGCCTAAGGATGCCTGAACACTCAAGAAACAGAAGGGAGAAAAATTAACTTTCCAACCAGGACCTCAGTCCCATGTCCATAGCTCAGTGATACTAATTATCAGAGTGTGGAGAAAGCTCGGTGTACACCTGGAGCTATCTGAAAAACTGCTAGGTAACAAAGACAGAGTGCAGAGAAAGAGCAAACAGCACAACTCAGGGCTGCAAACTAAAATTCCATCGTAAGGGGAAAAAAAGACAGCCAAATAAATCACTAATTTAAAAAATGAATTTACTTCCAGCAAAATATTAATATTAAGTAGGAAC
Source organism: Capra hircus (assembly GCF_001704415.2). Classification (NCBI taxonomy): domain Eukaryota; kingdom Metazoa; phylum Chordata; class Mammalia; order Artiodactyla; family Bovidae; genus Capra; species Capra hircus. The sequence goes on from NC_030827.1 coordinate 16,536,312, forward strand.
GGAGAGAGTTTATATTTTGGCTATTTTGTGGGAAAAATGCACAGGTCCATGTATGAGAACATTCAATGCAGCATTGTTCGCAGTAGGAAAGAGTTGAAAGAAAGTCCATTAATTTGGAATAAAAAGTGAACTAGAGTACATGTGCACAATGGAAAAGTATGTGGTTTTCAGAAGTAACATAAAGCACAATGGATGGAGTTCAATATTAATGCTGAGTGAGATATAATGAAACTTCATATAGCAATATAATTATAGACAACATATAACTGTGTACATTAAAACATGCACACAAAAACCAACACTAGTGTTTAAAAGCACACACAGGCAATGCAACATGCTAGAGGTTTGTGGACAAAGATGGATGCATTTGAGGGCAGAAATAGAATTAAATTAATCAATTTAAAAAAATAAAGACACGTTTACATAGATTGATGATAATGATGTACCATGACCTAAGAAACATAATCATTAGCTGGTCTCACCCACCTTACACAATTAAAATAGAAAGGAGAACATAAATTAGTAGATTATACTTTACCATTACAAATTCTCCCCTCTTCTATAAAATTTAACTGAGAATAAATTAAACATACACTTTTATCAACACTTTACTTTGAGAAAAAATTCTCATCCAACTACTGAACAACTGAACTCAGCTGGTACAGAATCCGCCTGCAATGCAGGAGACCCTGGTTCAATTCCTGAGTCAGGAAGATCCGATGGAGAAGGGATAAGCTACCCATTCCAGTATTCTTGGGCTTCCCTGGTGGCTCAGCTGGTAAAGAACCCACATGCAATGCAGGAGACCTGAGTTCGATCCCTGGGTTGGGAAGATGCCCTGGAGAAGGGGCTGCCCATTCCAGTATTCTGGCCTGGAGAGTTCCATGGACAGTCTATGGGGTCGCTGAGAGTCAGACACGACTGAGAGACTTTCACCACTTTGAAAAAAATTCTGATCCAACTACTGAACACAAAATGCAATGAAGGAAAAAATAGTTTTCTTCAATGTGTGGGATGAGCTACTTTCACATCCCTTACTGGTGAATGGGGACATATCACTCAACAAGAATTTAAGACATTAACTCCAAATGGCTGGAATCCCAGTTAGAACTGAAAAGCTAAAATTTCAGAGGAACAAAAACAGGAAAATTTTCTTCATGAAAAGTATTTTCTATTACTTTTTGAAAAGTTCTTTTCTCATTCTTTAAACATGAGGGAACAAGACACAGTTACTCTCCACAAGCTTCCCTCTGGAAAAATATTCATCCTGTGGGTTTCAAAAAACACTTGTTCACTTTTTTAAAAATTTTGAAAAGAAAAAAAACAGTATTCCCGAACAGCTGAGTATTTTTCATTACAAAATACCTTTCACGATTATGGTGCTTAAAATGTTGTGCTTGGCAGAACAGTATTTATTGCATGTCCCTCCAACAACCTACAATGTGAATGTCTCAACTCCTCATGAGACAAATAAACTCAGGACAGCATTAAAATCGGACAAGCCCATCACACTGCCTTCAGAATTTCTGTTTAGAAATAATCTCACGAATCACTAAACCACCTTAGTATGCATCTGTGCTGCTGCCTAGGAAAGCAGAAAGTATGCCTGAATTTTCCAGACAAATTGTGAAACCCATCCACTGGCAACTGGAAAAATATTTTAACAGAGAATGAGCTAATGATGATGTTTTTCAACAATAAAGTCCTGGGCTAAATGAGCACACCAAACTCTTTCCACCGTTTAGTCTTAACTGAAGAGTTGACTTAATAATGTCTTACCGTTGATGATAAAACCAATTAATAGAGAATTATTTTAATGAAGTAAATCATTAAAATGAATCTAATTGACAAGCTGTTTGACCGAATTAATCCAACAGTATAGTCAAAACCATTGAACCAGTTAGGCTTGCTGCTGCTAAGTCACTTCAGTCATGTCCGACTCTGTGCGACCCCATAGATGGCAGCCCACCAGGCTCCCCCGTCCCTGCGATTCTCCAGCCAAGAACACTGGAGTGGGTTGCCATTTCCTTCTCCAATGCATGAAAGTGAAAAGTGAAAATGAAGTCGCTCAGTCGTGTCCAACTCTTCGCCACCCCATGGACTACAGCCTACCAGGCTTCTCCGCCCATGGGATTTTCCAGGCAAGAGTACTGGAGTTGGGTGCCATTGCCTATGGATACCAATTTATGCAGTAACTACTTTCACCAGCTTTCATCTTAGTCAAATCTCTCTCAAATGAAAGTGTCTAACCTGTCAGTGTGTTACTGTAGCCTAATTCCCATATATGGTCTTCTGTATCTCTTAACAGGAAATTAAGCTCCTAACTTGTTTTGATTTTAATCCTCCACTCATGAGAAAAAAAAAAAAAAAAACTAATGCCTTTATTCCTTCATTGTGTAAGCCCATTCTTTTTATTCTATGTTCTGTTGCATATTATACTCCCAGGAATTTTTGATCAGTTGAAAATGCATGAGTTTACGTATCATGTGGTTTGCCTGCAAAAAAACGTATCCTTATTGGCAAAATCAGTTATAGCAAGTGAGAGGCTTAGAACCAGCTCCCACAACTGGACATGTAATTAAAACTAATGGCTGCATGAGAATCATCAACAAACCAAGTTGCCTACTCATTCCTCTGCCCTTTTAACAATTGAGTACATTAACCCCACCCCAAGCCATTGATGCATTAAGCGAAGTACACTCATATCAACTACCTTATATGTTCTTAACAACCAATTCTAAAAGTAGAAGTGTACTTATGTTTTCATTTGTTAGATAAAGAAATAGACAAGAAGATAATGTACTCATTCTTTCAACAAATATTGAAATCCATGAAGGAATACAAGACTATGCTAAAGCTCTAGAACACAAATAGACATAAAATATAATCCGCACTGTCTGTAGGTTTATGGTGAAGAGTAAACAGATAAACATAGAAAAAGAAAAATCACCATTTAGAGAGGGTCTCTCTGTGAAGTGTCAAATGCTATATTAGGTTGCTTATATATAATATCAATATCTCCTTTAAATTTTAAAACAACCCAGCAAAGAAATTTAACAATTCAAAGAAAATTAAAATTAGGTTAGCAATTTGCTCTAAGTCTTGCTGTTGTTGTTCTTCAGTTGCCCAGTTGTGTCCAACTCTCTGCAACCTGTGGACTGTAGCGCATCAGGCCTCCCTGTCCCTCACCATCTCCCAGGGTTTGCCCAAGTTCATGCTCATTGCATTGGTGATGCTGTCCAGCCACCTCATCCTCTGACACCCTCTTCTCCTGCCCTCAATCTTTCCCAGCATCAGGGGCTTTTCCAATGAGTCATCTGTTCACATCAGATAACCAAAATACTGGAGCTTCAGCTTCAGTCCTTCCAGTGAATATTCAGGGTTTATCTCCCTTAAGATTGACTGGTTTGATCTCCTTGCTGTCCAAGGGACTTTCAGAAGTCTTCTCCAGCACCACAGTTCAAAGGCATCAATCCTTTGGCAGTCTGCCTTCTTTACAGTCCAGCTCTCACAACTGTATGTGAGCACTGGGAAGACCACAGCCTTGACTAGATGAACCTTTGTAGGCAGAGTAATGTCTCTGCTTTTCAACACACTGCCTAGTTTGTCAAAGCTTTCCTTCCAAGAACAATTGTTTTCTGATCTCATGGCTGCAGTCAGCATTCGCAGTGAGTCTGGAGCCCAAGAAGAGAAATCTGTCACTGCTTTTACCTTTTCCCCGTCTTTTTGCCATGAAGTAATGGAGCAGGATGCCATGATCTTGGGTTTTTTTTGTTGTTGTTGTTTTTTTAATACTGAGTCTTAAGCCAGCTCTTTCACTCTCCTCCTTCTCCCTCATCAAGAGGCTCTTTAGTTTCTGTTCGCTTTCTGCCATTAGAGTGGTATCATCCACATATCTGAGGTTGTTGATGTTTCTCCCACCTATGTTGATTTCGACTTGTAACTCATCCAGACTGGCATTTCTCATGATGTGCTCAGTATACAGGTTAAACAAACAGGGTGACAGCAGACAGCCTGGTCGTACTCCTTTCTCAATCTTGAATCAATCAGTTGTACCACACAGGGTTCTAACTGTCTCTTCTTGACTCAGATACAAGTTCCTCAGGAGACAGGTAAGATGGCCTGGTATTCCCATCTAAGAGTTTTCCACAGTTTGTCATGACCCACACAAAGGCTTTAGCATAGTAGATAAAACAGACCCAGATGTTTTTCTGAAATTCCCTTGCTTCCTCTATAATCCAACTGATGTTGGCAATTTGATCTCTAGTTCCTCTTCCTTTTCTAAACCCAACCTGGACGTCTGGAAGTTCTTGGTTCACATAACATTGAAGTCTAGCCTGCAAGATTTTAAGCATGACATTAATAGCATGGGAGATGAATGCAATTGTCTGATGGTCAGCACATTTTTTGGTACTACCCTTGTTGGGAATTGGGATGAGGATTGACCTTTTCCAGTTCTGTGGCAAACGCTGGGTCTTTCAGATTTGCTGACATAATGAATGCAAAACATTGATGGTATCATCCTCTAGGGATTTGAGTAGTTCTTCTGGATTTTCATCACATCCGCTAGCTTTATTGATAGCAGTGCTTCTTAAGGCCCAGTTGACTTTGCACTCCAGAATGTCTGGCTCTGGGTGATAACCATGTCATCATAGTAATCTGGTTCATTAAGATCTTTTTTCATATAGTTCTTCCACGCATTGTTTCCATCTCTTCTTGATCTCTTCAGCACCTACTAGGTCTCTACCATTTTTATCCTTTCTTGTGCCCATCTTTGGGCAGAATGCTCCATTGATGTTTCCAGTTTTCCTGAAGAGATCTCTAGTCTTTCCCCTTTTGTTGTTTTCTTCTATTATTAAGCACTGTTCATTGAAGAAGGCCTCCTTGTCTCTTCTAGCTGTTTCTTGAGACTCTGCATTTGACTGGATCAACCTTTCCCCCTCTCCCTTGTTCTTTACTCTCTTCGTTCTTCCACTGTTTGTAAAGCCTCCTCGGATAGCCACTTTGCCTCCTTGATTTTCTTTCTCTTTAGGATGGTTTTGTTCGCTGCCTCCTGTGAAATATTATGGAGCTCTGTCCATAGATCTTCAGGCATAATGTTGATTAGATCTAGTTCCTTGAATAGATATTCGTTACCTCTACTGTGAATCCATATAGGATTTGATTTAAGTCGTATCTGACTGGCCTATTGTTTTTACCAGTTTTCTTTAATTTAAGCCTGAATTTTGCTATGAGAAGCTGATGATCTGAACCACAGTCAGCTCCAGGTCTTGTTTTTGCTGACTGTCTACAGTTTTTCCATCTTTGGCTACAAAGAATGTAATCAATTAGATTTCAGTATTGATCGTTTGGAGATGTCCATGTGTAAAGTTGTCTCGTGTTGTTGAAAAGGGGTATTTTTGCTACGACTAGTGCATTCTCTTGGCAGAACTCAGTTACCCTTTGCCCTTCTTCACTTTGTTCTCCAAAACCAAACTTGCCTGTTACTCCAGATATATCTTGACTTCCTACTTTTGCATTCCAATAACCGAAGGTGAATAGAATCTCTTTTTTAGGTGTAGGAAGTCTTCTAGGTTTTCATAGAACTGATCAAGTTCAGCCTCTTGGGCATCAGGGCATTAACTTGGATTACTGTGATATTGAATGGCTTGCCTTGGAAATGAACTGAGATCATTCTGTCACTTTTGAGATTGGGCCCAAGTACTGTATTTCAGACTCTTGTTGATTATGAGGGCTACTCCACTTCTTCTATAGGATCCTTGCCCACAGTAGCAGATCTAATGGTCATTGGAATTAAATTTGACCATTCCTGTCCATTTTAGTTCCCAGATTCCTAGGGAAATGATGTCTGTTCTTACCATCTCCTGCTTGTCTGCATCCAATTTGCCTTGATTCCAGGACCTAACATTTCAGGTTCCCATGAAATATTGTTCTTTGTAGCCTCTGATTTTATTTTCATCACCAGACACAAACACAACTGAGTGTCATATTCGCTCTGGCCCAGCCACTTCATTCATTCTGGGGCTATTGGTAATTCTCTAAGTCTTAAACAGTGTAAAATCATATTTGAATCTTCACTGCATGATTCTAAAATTTGTCTTCCACAGTAATGAGAGCAATGAAAGGAAAGTGCAAGTGAAGTCGCTCAGTCGTGCCCGACTCTTTGCGACCCCATGGAAAGTAGCCTGCACCAAGCTCCTCCGTCCGTGGGATTTTCCAGGTAAGAGTACTGGAGTGGGTTGCCATTTCCTTCTCCAGGGAATCTTCCCGACCCAGGGATAGAACCCAGGTCTCCCTCATTGTAGATAGACACTTTACCGTCTGAGCCACCAGGGAAGTCCTAATGAGCTTTATATCTTCTGATAAAGGAACATGTACATAGGATGAACTGGGAAATTTGGATTGACATATATACACTGCTATGTATAAAATAGGTTTCCCTGGTGGCTCAGTGGTAAAGAATCCACCTGCCAATGCAGGAGACACGGGTTTGATCCCTGAGTTGGGAAGATCCCCTGGAGAAGGAAACAGCAACTCACTCCAAAGTTCTTGCTTGTAAAATCCCATGAACAGAGGAGTCTGGTGGGCTACAGTTCATGGGGTCGCAAAAGAATTGGACATGACTTGGCAACTAAATGGGACTTGCCTGATGGCTTGAATGGCAAAGAATCTTCCCGCAGTGCGGGAGACCTGGGTTAGATCCCTGGGTTAGGAAGATGCCCTGGAGAAGGGAATGGTTACCCACTCCAGTATTCTGGCCTGGAGAATTCCATGGACTGAAATGCCTGGCATGCTACAGTCCATGGGGTCACAAAGAGTTGGACACGAGCAACTTTCACTTTCACTTTTCACTAGTGACTAAATGACAGCAATGTACAAAATATCAATAGACAACTAATAAGAATCTACTGGATAGCACAGAGGACTCTACTCAGGGAACTCTGCCACTATTTCTCCAGCTGGTACAGAAGAGGAAGTCATAGATCTAAGCTAAAGAAGGATGAAGCATGTCACTGCTGAGCCCACCTAGGCTTTTACAAAACTATAAGCTAATAAGTAAGTGCAGTTTTAAGCCATTAAGTCCATAGTCATTTGTCATGCGGGCTTCCCTGGTGGCTCAGCAATAAAGAATCCACCGGCCAATGCAGGAAATGCTAGTTCAATCCCTGGGTTGGGAAGACCCCCTGAAGAAAGAAATGGCAACCCAGTCCAGTATTCTTGCCTGGGAAATCCCATGGACAGAGGAGGCTGGCGGGCTACAGTCCATGGGATCACAAAGAGTCAGGCATGACTTAGCTACTTAAACAATAATAACAAATTTGTCATGCAGTGGTAGAAAATCAACCATTCAAGGATGTTAACTCTTCATAGGGTTATGAAATCCTCAGACAAACAGAAATAAGGAAAGGACATTCACAGGTAGACTGGGTGGAGTAGATGATGTAAGTGCCCATCCACACCTTACCAGTGGATGACTTTCCACCACCAGAATCTAAGTCTTTTTGCTTGAGGGCTTTCTCAGGAGTCGGGGAAGGCAATTCTGCCTAGTTATGACAGATCCAAATGGCTAAGGGATTAAATAGCCAGGGAATAGACCTTAACAATGGCTGACAATAGTTGTGTATAAATGTGGAAGCTTCTTTACCTTTATAACTGGAGGACGTATTCCCTGTGCAATCAATCTCCAGTTGCCTGCAGTGGTAGCTGACTTGGTAACAGAACTTTTATTCGCTGCTTTCCCTTCTGTTTCATTGGAAAAGACCCTGATGCTGGAAAGACTGGAAAGCAGGAGGAGAAGGGGATGGCAGAGAATGAGATGGTTGGATGGCATCACCAACTCAATGGACATGAGTTTGAGCAAACTCTGGGAAATGGTGAAGGACAAGGAAGCCTGGTGTGCTGCAGTCCATAGGGTTGCAAAGAGTCAGACATGGCTTAGCAACTTAATAACAACAACTTCTATTTCACTTCCCTGCTATTCCTCCCAAATAAACCACTTACACGAAAAACCCTGTCTTAGGAATTGCTTCCAGAGCTGCTAGACTGAAACAATGGATAATGTGAATGAAGTCAGAGAAGCCTGATATAATGGGAGTAGGCACAGTGTGCTGGGAGGAGATTGGGCCAGATTAGAGAGAACCCTGCATGTTTTCCTAAGAACTCAGAGACCACTTTGGGAGTCATTAGTGTGTCAAAGAGTGTCTTCCAATTTTTCATTAGTAGCAGAACCCCGAGTTATATGTCTAGCTGCAGAACTCCATTTCCCTATTTCCTCTGAAGATATGAATGCAAAAGATAGGAAATAAAAGCAAAATCTTTCTGTGGAGCTTCTGATAAATCCCTTTTCATACTTCTCCCCCTCCTCCTTCCTTTTTTCCAGAAAGCAGACATGATAGCTGAAGCTCCAGTAGCCATCTTGGGACCATGAGGGAAAGAACGAAAGAATTGCTGAGGCTTTGGCCAGGAACTTCTTGAGCTACTCATCTAGCACCAGAGACCAGCTACTTCAGATCTATTGTTACATGAAAAATTTAAAAAAAAAAAAAAAACTTTCAAGCCACTGAAGGTAGGTTTCTATTAACAGGTGAGCACAGTTACTATCTGATAAACTGACATATCTAGAAAAGGAACTTGTACCTTGATTGTTTGACTATTGCCCTGATAGAACAAGGACAGAGTTACCCCAACTTGCCCTGCAGCAAATCTAGCAAGAAATCTCAGGACACATTGTAGAAACAGCAAAGCCTTCCAAATTTTAATTATAAAAAACTTCCATGCCAACTTTATATTGCCATTTCACATTTCTTACACAGAATCTTTTGTGTTTTCAAAGTCATTTCCAGGAGTGTTAATAAGGCACTAGAGACAGCATTTGGTGGCCTCTGCATTGTTTGATAATGCCAACAACACAAATGTCATTCCATCATCATTGAAAAAGTTTTCTTACCAAGTTCTATAACCTCTAATTACCCTGAAAGAAATCCCCCAACAAAAAACAAAGCAATACTATTTTTACTATTGGTCTGAAAAGTATACATATAGTTCACTTGTTTCTAATGCATGGGAGGAAGAGGAATTAAGAGCAGCATTACACAAAGAAAGTTGCAAGAAGACTTAAGCTTGACACAAGTTTAGACAGAGAAGAATGTTTGTCCTATGGTATATCATTAATGCTCCCCTAAAATGCTATGATTTACTAACACTTGCTCAAATAATCTCTTGGCAGCATCTGTGTCATCAAATTCAGTAAATCCAAGTCATAGGTTGTTATTTCCCTTGGTGTATTAATGTTTGTTTCTGTTACTTTAGAGGTAGCTGATATTAAGAGCAAGAAGGAAAAATATGCAGAGGGACCCTGTGCCACTCAGAGCAGATATCTGAAGTGCCTTACTATTGAAAGGTATTTATCAAACATGTTGCCAGTAGCTTTAGAAACATACCTATGTAAATATGGTATCATTTGATCTAAGAGCGTTTCTCATGTGTAGGAGATCATTTGTATAAATGACACTTAGAGTGGCATAAACATATTTCCTCTCTGCCTCCCATATTTATTCAATTCAGAAATCCCAACAAGCCTTTATTCTTTTCAACCTTTCAACATTAATATTGATATGAAAAGACATGATGATATTTCTCCTTCATGCTTCAGTCCTATGTAATTTTTCTAGAGTTGTACAAACCTCCCTTATCTTGTTACTTTTGTGTCTTTAAATGGTATCAAATAAGAAATACCAGGGTCAATTCAACCTTGCAGCTTTTGGAGAGATGTTCCTGCCCCAAACTATAGAAAACCCACTGTTAAGAAAAGTAGTGCCATTCTCTAAGGCACAAATGAATAGTTATCAAATTAAAGGGAGGGAAGAAAATAAAAAGGAACCAAAACACTATTTTTTAATGAAATCAAATCTAAAGTATTAAATTTGTCCCAAGAATTTTCCTTTATTATTTTTTTGATTCTAAGAGAAGAGCAAGCCATTTTGAGAAGCCATTATCAATGCATTAAGACTTTTTGAGAAAGTAGAAATCCCTACATTTAATTGTAAGATGCATGCTGTTTTCACAGGGGAAGATGCAAGGAGAAGACGTAACTAAGAAATATGTTACTTGTCAGACTTTGCCTTCCCTGACAGTGCTCAATTTCAGGCACTGACGCATCCAACCTGCTCACTCAGCTGCTCACTATGTTTGATAGCTATTAGAATCTCACATCCTTACCCCGAAGTCTGAGGTGCCCACTGGGCTGGGTCATCCCTTCCCCCCAGTTCATGATTGTTCTCTCTGAACATGCCCTTGTTCCTCTGTGTGACACAAAAGCTGGGTCTGAATTCCAGCCGTGTTGACTAAGACCCACGGACAACCATGCCTTCCTTTGCTCTTATGCCCGCTGCTGCCTGAGAAGCTTACAAACATGCTCTTGACCAACAACACCGACATGAGCCAGGAACTTGCTAGAAACGCCAATTCTTGCTAGGAAAACAAATTCTTACCACACCCCCCTCAACACCACCCAGACCTATTGAATCAGAAACTCTGAGGGTGAAGTTGTAATAAGCCTTCCAGATGATTTTGATGAAGCCCCCAAGTGTGAAAATCATCTCAACATTTCCCAGAGTTTTGCTATCAAATGGGCAATTCCCTCTGTTAAATCAGTAAAATATACTAAGCACAGCAGAGCACATACTAACGGTAGCTAACATCCATTCAGGGATTGCTCTAAAATCAGGTACTTCTCTATCTAAAACATCCTTTTCTATCTAAAATTCCTGTAAGCTCTTCATAATATTTCAAGCTCATTTAGTCCTCATAACAACCTGGTGAGGTAGTTACTGTTACAATTATTACCATCTACACTTTGAAAACTGAAGTAAAGAGGTTCCAAACCACAGACACTTAACGAGAGAGGCAGGATTCAGGCACCAGTATCTTCTCTGAAGACTGGGCTCTCTTGTACTTGGCTGTGCAGCCTTTGACCATTCATACATCTCAGAATTACATCAAAGATTTCCACAAAGAACACAGGGCAGTCTGACAGTAAGGGACTTTCCCACAGGCTAATTGAACTCTCAAGACAAAAATCTGAGGTCGGTATTAGTGGCCCAATCTCCCAAATGAATAAAAATAAAAACAATCTCATTAACACTAATCTGACCTTTGTTGGTTTGAAATTAATAATAATTTGGTTATATTGTACCTAAAACTTAATGACTGTAAAGTAATATTTTTCCTTATGAATTCTCAGACTTCTGCTCACTAACAAGAGAACCTGATTTAAATTTAATCAGATTTTGCAAACGAAGGACCCAAAAGATGGACATTCTATTCTTTGTGCCTTTGGTCCTAAAAGACTAAATAAATAAATCTTGAAATGTCTGCTATTCACATTGTTCAAATACTCTCAGTCAAAAGAAATAACAATAGCAAGGAAACCATAAACAAGATGAAAAACCAACCCCCTGAATGGGAGAAAATATTTATAAATGAAGCAACTGACAAGGGATTAATCTCCAAAACATCCAGACAGCTCATGCAGGTCAGTATAAAGAAGACAAACAACACAGTCCAAAACTGGGCAGAAGACCTAAACAGACATTTCTTCAAAGAAGACATACAGATGACCAAACACATGAAAAGATGCTCAATATTGCTAATTATTAGAGAAAAGCAAATGAAAACTATAATGAGGTATCACCTTACACCAGTCAGAATGTTGTTGTTCAGTCACTAAGTTGTGCCTGACTCTTCATGACCCCATTAACTGCAGTACCCCAGGCTTCCTTGTCCTTCTCTAGATCCCAGAGCTTGCTCAAACTCATGTCCATCAGGTCAACGATGCCATCCAACCATCTAATCCTCTGTCATCCACTTCTCCTCCTGCCCTCAATCCTTCCTAGCATTAGGGTCTTTCCCAATGGGTCAGTTCTTCGCATCAGGTGGCCACAGTACTGGAGCTTCAGCTTCAGCATCAGTCCTTCCAGTGAATATTCAGCATCGATTTCCTTTAGGATTGACTGACTTGACCTCCTTGTTGTCTGAGGGACTCTCACGAGTCTTCTCCAGCACCAGAGTTTGAAAGCGTCAGTCCTTTGGCACTCAGTCTTCTTTATGGTCCAACTCTCATATCCATACTTGACTACAGGAAAAACCAGAGTCAGAATGGCCATCGTCAAAAAAACTACAAACAATAAATGCTGGAGAGAATATGGAGAAAAGGGAACTGTTATATTGTTGGTAGGAATATAAATTGATACAGCCACTATGGAGAATAGTATGGAGGCTCCTTAAAAAACTAAAAATAGAACTACCATATGACCTCAAAATCCCACTACTGGTCATAAACCCAGAGAAAACCATAATTCCCAATGATACAAGTATCCAATGTTCACTGCAGCACTATTTACAGTAACCAAGACATGGAAGCAACCTAAATGCCCATCAACAGAGGAACGGATAAAGAAGATGAGGTAGATATACACAATAGAATATCACTCATCTATCAAAAGGAATGAAACTGTGCCGTTTGTAGAGATATGATGGACCTGGAGACTGTCATAGAGTGAAATCAGAAATAGAAAAGCAAATATTGTATGTTAACGCATATAGGTGGAATCTAAAAAGCGGTATAGAGGGTCTTATTTACAAAGCAGAAATACAGACACAGATGTAGAGAACAAATATATGGATAACAAGGGGGGAATCAGGGTGGGGTGGAGCACTGGGAGAGCAGGACACTATACGCACTGTTGAGTCTATGCGTGAAATAGATAAAAGATGACGCACCCTCATGGCAGACAGCGAAGAGGAACTAAAGGACCTCTTGGTGAAAGTGAAAGAAGAGAGTGAAAAAGTTGGCTTAAAGCTCAACATTCAGAAAGCTAAGATCATGGCATCTGGTCCCAACACTTCACGGCAAATAGATAGGGAAACAGTGGAAACAGTGGCTGACTTTATTTTGGGGGGCTCCAAGATCACTGCAGATGGTGATTGCAGCTATGAAATTAAAAGATGTTTACTCCTTGGAAGGCAAGTTATGACCAACCTAGACAGCATATTAAAAAGCAGAGACATTACTTTGCCAACTAAGGTCCGTCTAGTCAAGGCTATAGTTTTTCCAGTGGTCATGTATGGATGTGAGAGTTGGACTGTGAAGAAAGCTGAGCACCGAAGAATTGATGCTTTTAAACTGTGGTGTTGGAGAAGACTCTTGAGAGTCCCTTGGACTGCAAGGAGATCCAACCAGTCCATCCTAAAGGAGATCAGTCCTGGTTGTTCATTGGAAGGACTGATGCTGAAGCTGAAACTGCAATACTTTAGCCACCTCATGCGAAGAGCTGACTCATTGGAAAAAGACCTTGATGCTGGCAAAGATTGAAGGCAGGAGAAGGGGACAACAGAGGATGAGATGGTTGGATGGCATCACCAATTCAATGGACATGAGTTTGGGTAAACTCCTGGAGTTGGTGATGGACAGGGAGGCCAGGCATCCTGTGGTTCACGGGGTCGCAAAGAGTTGGACATGACTGAGTGACTGAACTGAACTGAATAAGAACCTACTGTATAGCCCAGGGAACTCTACTCAGAGCTCTGTAGTGACCTAATGGGAAGGAAATCCAAAAGAAGAGGGGATATATATGAACGTACAACTGATTCAATTGGTTGTACAGCAGAAACAAAATATTGTAAAGCATTTATACTCCAATTAAAAAATTAATTTAAAAAAATGTTTAAAAGAAATACAATCTATAGGGAAGAGATGAGGAGAAACCTGAACTTGTGTCTTGGAGGTGGGTGGTTGTGGAGGAGCTGTGGGGGCATAAAACTGACAATACTGTTTCAGATAAAACTCTTTATGAGTTTTTCGGTGCAAACTCTGATGCCACTGGTATCGACAGAACGCTACCTCTCATTTCTGCATGAAACGGAATGTAGGGGCAGAGAAACACAGCAGAGGGGTAGGCGCGGGGCAACACAGCCCTGAGCAGAGGGAGCAGCACCACCTGGTGGATGCAGCCACGCGCTGCGGGAGGCGGTGACTCCCAGGGCAGGTGTTTCCTCTGGGGCTCATTCTGGCAGTGAAATCAGCAGCAGACACCTCAGCAGCAGGCATCGAAGAGAGTGCCAGGGGAAGAAGTGAAGGAAGAGCAGGTGCCATTCTGAGCTGGCTGACTAAATCAGTTGCTGAGGAAAAGTGAGCCACCCTGGCAGCTCCTAGAAAAGAAGTGATATGGGAAAGGGGGGACTTAGTGAGTTCGAGAAGACCTGCCTCAGCAAGAAAAGTGATGACTCAGGAAATTTCAAGTCAAATGTTTACATTGATCTATTTTATTAGTTCTGCAAGTCATGCCACATCCTTTTTGGAAGAATTTGGCTTTTTAATCATTCCAACAGTTATCTTTAAAAAAAAAAAAAAAACTGTGACTTTTTAACTTTCAGATTAGTGGTTGTTGAATTTTTTCTACACATACACTTGTACCTATTCCTTTTCAAATTCTTCTCTCAATTAGATTGTTATAGAATATTGGGTATAATTCCCTGTGCTACACAGTATACTGGTTCTTGTTGGTTATTCATGTTAAATATAGCAGTGTGTACATGTCAATCCCAAACTCCCTATCTCTCCCCTTAAACTTGTCTCTTGATCTGATTTTATATGTGTGTTATAAAGTTATCTCTGTTCTCAAACATTTTGCTATACTTCCTAAAAAGGAAAAAGGAAACTGAGATATTTGACCATGACCCATTTGCTTTTCTCCATCATTTCAAATTATTCACTGAGTGTGATCCATATACTTCAATACCTTACTCGACTCCTGAAAAACTATGAGCCACTTAAAACAAACAAAGGAAAAAAAAAAGATGTTAATACACTTTACACGTAAAAGATCTGTCAAGTAAATTCTGGGACCTTTCAAAAATATTTTTTATTTCATAACACACAAAAGAAATCAATTTAGCAACTGGAAAAAGTAAAATAAAGTAATGAGATATGTTGTACTATTAATAGAAATATCTTTTTTGTGGCAAAGGGCCATGAAAATTAATTCTAGAAAGACTTTTTCTTTTCACATCCTCTCAAGCAAGAAAGTTTAACCTTTGTAGGGTTTCAAGTTGTATTTCAAAAGTTATATTTTCTATGTCATTTCCAGTTATACAGAAATAATTTCAAAAGATACTGCCTAAATTATATAGGTCAGATCATGCAGAAGTTTCTCTGAGATAGGTGAGTTTCTGAAATGTTGTTCTAATTAAATCAATGGGGTTGTATCTTCAAGTTAAGAGGAATCTAAATGTTCAGTTCTCAGATACATTTGCTCAAAGTAAGAGCACAAACTAGTCCTTTGCAACATTAAATATCCTTCTCCTCCTTGATGAGATATAATCTATTGTCTTTCCCCAAAAAATCTGACTAGCTTCATCTACAGTGAATATCTGTTGAAGCCAGTTTGAAGGAAACTCCTTGCCACATTTGATGGGTATACTAATTAACTTCCGTTAGTCTAAGGTGCTACAGAACAGAATGAGGATTAAACCTAATAAGCCGTTTTTTGTACAAGAATCCGCTTTCCATCAGCAGTTTGCCCCCGTGCTCAGTTCTCAGTCTCAGAGCCCCTGACATTTGGCCGGCCGTCAGGAGGCACTCTGTTAGCACCTCAAATGCCTTCGGGACCAGGCAGCGACTGTTAAGTATCAGCCCCTTCACATGTACTCTGTAGATTCCAACTGTTTTTTAAACACTGCCTCAGGACTCATCCCAGCTTCCAATTTTCATTCTCTGTAATCTAGCCACACACACATTTTTAGGGCTACATGATTGCTTGCCCTTGTCTCTTTTTGAAGGACATGGCACTTTGTCCATGTTTGAAGCAGTTTTTGCCCTCCTGAATCGCTCTCATAGTTAAAGGATTCATCGCATGGGCCCCACAACATGCATCATTTCTCTTTATTTTTTAAATTGGCGGATAATTACAATGTTGTGCTGGTTTCTGCTGTACAACAGTGTGAATCAGCTGCGTGTATACACATATCCCCTCCCTCTGGAGCCTCCATCCCACCCCTCTAGTCATCACGGAGCCCCACGCTGAGCTCCCCATGTCATACAGCAGCTTCCCACTAGCTATCTATTTTACCCACGGTAGTGTATACATGTCCATGCTACTTTCCCAATTCGTCTCTCCCTCTCCCTCCCTTGCTGTGTCCACAATTCCACTCTCTACGTTTGCATCTCTATTCCTGCCCTGCAAACAGGTTCATCTAGATTCCATATATCACACCATTCCTTACCACACACAATGCTGAAAATTACCTCTCCTTTGCTGTTGCTGTTCAGTAGCTCAGTTGTGTCCGACTCTTCGCAACCCCATGACCTGAAGCACGCCAGGCTTCCCTGTCCTTCACTGTGTCCCTTCACTCTCCCACCTTTAGGTTTTATCATAATCCTAACCTTGATACCAGCACTTTTTACACTTTAAAAACAGTTGCACTTATTGGGCAGGAGGGAGTTCATGCCTGAATTCGACTTAAAACAATGTCCAAATAAAGCAAATCAGGGAAAAAATGCCATGTCCATTAATAACTAAAACAGCAATGTGTTGATGACTGGCAGAGCTGTTCCGCCCAGCACACAGCTTTGCTCACATCCATGGAGGTCATCAAGTAGAAAATAGTAACATTATAGCAGCTGAAAGTGTGCAGAGTTATAACTGTCTGCTCAGTCCCGTGCCACGGACTTCGCCTGCATTACCTCTTTTGAAATTCACCATCATCCTAAAGGCAGGTACTATCAGTATTTTAAAAAGCTGGGAACCAAGACATAAAACAGTCGTTAGCTTTCCCAAGCCACACATCCAGTGCAAACATTTGTGTTGAACCCAAGTGTCTGCCACCTGCCAAAGCAGGAGACTCAAGAGATGCAAGCTCAAACCCTGGGTCAGGAAGATCCCCAGGAGAAGTGCATGGCAACTCACTCCAGTATTCTTGCCTGAGAATGCCATGGACAGAGGAACCTGGCAGGCTACAGTCCACGGGGTCGCAGAGAGTCAGACACAACTGAAGTGACTTAACACGCACATTTGCACGTCTGAATTCAGTCTGCAGGCCCAAAATCTCTATGGACTCAATACAGCTCAAATCACGGAAGTGTTTTACTTTTATGAAAAAAAAATCACCATTTCACCCTCACTGTCAAATAGAACTCCAAATTTTCAAGATACATAGCTTCAATATTACAAAAATACTGTGTTCAATACAGCCGTTTATATGAATCATCTCATTTGATAAATGAAACATGTAATGTAAAAATCTGTATATCAAAATTTTCAGCTTTAACTCATGGAAAATAATTAGAAGCTATAACTTGGAAAAAAAACTACAGCTTTTTGAAAACATTCACGTTAAGATGAGAAGAAGAAGATGAAGATGATGTCGCTCAGTCGTGTCTGACCCTTTGCGACCCCATGGATTGTAGCCTACCAGGCTCTTCTGTCCATGGGATTTTCCAGGCAAGAATACTGGAGTGGGTTGCCATTTCCTTCTCCAGGAGGTCTTTCCAACCCAGGGATCAAACCTGGGTCTCCCACATTGTAGGCAGACGCTTTACCGTCTGAGCCACAAGGGAGAATGCAATCACAAAAAAATTACAGTAGATCAGAAAATGCATGGATTGCATATTTATATATTATATTTTACTAAAAAGGGAGTCATAATGAAAATATAGGGGTTAAATACATAGACAAAAATCCGTGTCAAAATAAAACTTTGAAATACAGGTATAAAACTAAAAAACATCTAGTCTTTCAGATGCATACAAAATTTTTTTGAGAAAGGCTATCTTTGCAATGTTACATGTCAATTATGTCTCAGTAAAACTAGGGGAGGTAGAAGAATACAGACCCTATTAAGATTCTTTTAAGGGAAACAATTAAGAATTTAATAGGAAAAAATTCATGACAGAACCTACATCCTAATTTCCCTAATCCAAGCTTCAAATCTGTTCCATAGGTGTGTTATAATCAATCCTGCCTGTATCTGTACCCATGTGCATGGTCAGAGAGAATACTCTGTCTACAGAGTCAGAAGCGCTCACCATTTGTTTCTACTCTTAGCTAACATGCAAACCCTTTCTTAAAACATTCTGCATGGGGACATCAGACCCTTGTTTATAAACCAGTGGCACAGAAGCCCCTGTTATCAAGGCAGTTTTTATCTCTAGACTCTTCTTAAGGACTACTAAAGGTTCTTCCCTACTTTAAACTGAAACTTACTTGCCTATCCATAGCTGAAATAACTACCTATCCATCTTTGCTCTGCCCTTGGGAGCAGCAGCGTTAGGCTGCTGAGTGGAAAGGGACTGCTGTGTGTAGTGTTGAGATGAAATACAGCCTGATGTAAAAATGCCCACCCAGCAGGGTGAACCTTCCACAGCACGTGGGGAGAGCAGCATGGAGATACCATCATCATCATTATATGGTCGGCTCTGAATTTCTTTCTCCAAGGCTGGGGCTGCCCCATCCCACATGACTTGGGTGGAAATATTCCCAGAATCTTACCTCCCCTGCCACAGAAATAAGCACATAAGCAAAACTGGTTAGTAAAAACATCCTGTCAATCTGCATCCCAAGGTACATTGGTGTTCAGATATCAGGGAGGGAGATATCAAAGGTGGGGAGAGCCTCGCCCTCTCTGAGACTGGAAGCTGGTCTGAGGATGTGCTGTGCAGCCCACATCTGAACACAGCATAGCAGGAACCCAGCCCATTGTTTGAAACTCTGGATGTTCTCAAATACGCCTTCATCCTTTGGGCTTTCTGGTTAAACTAAACAAAAATTCCCATTTTAACTTAGTTTAAGTTAGTCATTTCAACCACCTTCAACCAAAAGAATTTTGGCAAATATATTCAAAAGGGACGAATTTCACTTTGTCCACAAGTTTTCTGAGCATCAACTCTAACTGGAAATGAAAGGCTAGAATGGTGTTCAGGGGTAGAGTAAGGAAAGCACAGAGAAACTAGGAGTTGAGTGAGTGGCTCAGTAGAAAATCAGAAAGGTAAAAACTGAAAAACTGTATCCTGGACCTACCTTAATTTATGCCAAAACCTTCCTGCATGATAGGATTTCCAGAGTGTTAGGAGGGCTTCCCTGGTGGCTGAGACGGTATAGAATCTGCCTGCCATGTGAGAGACTCGGGTTTGATCCCTGGTTGGGAAGTTCCTCTAGAGAAGGGAATGGCTACCTACTCCAGTATTCTTGCCTAAGAATCGCATGGACAGGGGAGCCTGGTGGGCTACAGTCCATGGGGTCACAAAGAGTCGGACACTACTGAGCAACTAACACTTTCACATTCACTTTCAAGAGGAGCCATTATGCAAAAAAAAAAAAAAAAGAAAGAAAGAAAAAAGGATCCAGTGTTAGTGATTCCAAAATCCCTTTATAAATTATAGAGGCTTTCATTACAGAACTGGAGATGAGGTGTTAATAACTCTGGCAAGCTCAAGTGAAAAGAGGATGAGAACTGCTAAACTATTAGGAAAAGGATTCCATCAAAGTACCTGGGCAGGGTGGTCCAGTGGTTAAGAGTCCCTGCTTCCACAGCAATGGGCATGGATTCCATCCCTCATTGGAGAATAAGATCCCAAATACCCCATGGCAAGGCCAAAAAATTTATTTTTAAAAAAAGTGCCTGGGTATTGGAGGAGATGCCAGTGACAGTTCCCATCCACCTTGTGTATTTCCTGAGAACAGCCCTGCCAGCCCAGCCCAACTGTCTGGAGCAGGCAAAGAGGACCCCTTTTTGTGGCTTATCTCTCCAATAGAATCTATTTCTGGCTAATGTCTTTGTGTTTATTTTAAACGCCCATTAAGATTTCCAGAGAGGTTTTCAGGACAAATGTCATATCCCCAAATATTTCACTTGTGAGCCCCAGAACACTGCAGTATACTATTTAATAAAGATAACACTACCCATTGACAATGATTATATCTAAATTATACACAACTAAAAATATAAAGTTTCACCCAGAGGCAGTGTCTCACCTAGTGCTATCTGCCTCATTATAGCTTTATCTTTCCCCCATCCTCCCCCTTTTGCATATTTTGCTGTGTGTCTTTCATCAGTACAGCTAGAGAGTAAGCTACAAAATATATGCTGGGAATAAACTGCCTTCTATCTCTCAGACAACTTCTATTTCCTTTCTCACCTGTGCTGAAAAGTCACTTCTACAAATATTCTCCATGAAGGGTAGTGAAGAATTGAAAAAACTGGAGCCAATTATACAGAGTGAAGTAAGCCAGAAAGAAAAACACCAATACAGTATACTAACACATATATATGGAATTTAGGAAGATGGCAATGACGACCCTGTATGCAAGACAGGAAAAAAGACACAGATGTGTATAACGGACTTTTGGACTCAGAGGGAGAGGGAGAGGGTGGGATGATTTGGGAGAATGGGAATTCTAACATGTATACTGTCATGTAAGAATTGAATCGCCAGTCCATGTCTGACGTAGGGTGCAGCTTGCTTGGGGCTGGTGCATGGGGATGACCCAGAGAGATGTTGTGGGGAGGGAGGTGGGAGGGGGGTTCATGTTTGGGAACGCTTGTAAGAATTAAAGATTTTAAAATTTAAAAAATTAAAAAATTAAAATAAAAAAAAAAGTATACTCAGCCATTTGAGAGGATTTCCAGAGCCATCAGCCCAGTGTCTATCCTCCTGAAGATTCTACACTAGAAAGTAGTTTAAGCCAATCTGTTAAAACAATAAGAATTGTGGGTTGTGGTATTGTCTTTGAATGAATAAAGTGAAAGTGAAGTCGCTCAGTCGTGTCCAACTCTTTGCAACCCCATGGACTGTAGCCTATCAGGCTCCTCCGTCCATGGGATTTTCCAGGCAAGAGCACTGGAGTGGATTGCCATTTCCTTCTCCAGGGGATCTTCCCGACCTAGGCATCGAACCCGGGTCTCCTGTATTGCAGGCACACGCTTTACCGCCTGAGCCACCAGGGACAGGAGAGCCTGGTGGGCTGCCGTCTCTGGGGTCGCACAGAGTCGGACACGACTGAAGCGACTTAGCAGCAGCAGCAGCAGCACCAGGGAAGCCTAATGAATAAAGAGGATGGTTACAATAATGACTGAAAACTACCAGGCTGCCGGCACCATGAGACAATAGGGAAGCTGCAGGCGGGAGCCAGGAAGGGTCTGTCTCCCCACATAGCATACACCCTTGCAGCAGTAACCTTCAGACATTAAACACACTTCCAGGATGTTGTAGGAACATAAACCTAGATAAAGAGATCATGAAGGCTTCTTTGAGAAAGTAATAATTGAGCAAATCTTGAAGGACTAGGGATTAACTGGCTGAGGGGGAGTAGGGAGGGCATTCCTAAAAGAAGAAAAAGCCATGTATAGGCCCTAAGGGGGAGGAGGCACTGGTCATTCAAGAAAATGAGACGAAAGCGTGGAGTGGAGGAAGCTTGGGGTCAGGGGTTTAGGATATGGTGAGGTAACGTGGCTTTGAAGATTATGTGAAAGATTTTCTTAACATACCCAAACTAAAGTCTCTCTTAAATCTGTTCTACCTATAGATTCCTCCACCTCAATCAATGGCAATTCTACCTTTTAGTTGCTTGACATCATCTGTGACTCCTCTTTCTTTCATACCCTAAGTTGAATTTATCAGCAAAATGTATACATCCTATTTGCAAAATATATCCTTTACTGTACCACTTCTCATCATTTTTCCTGTACCATTCTGGCCCAAGCCAGCATCTCCTCTCTCTTAGATGACTGCAGGAGCCATGAAAACAGTCTTCCTATTTTTCCTTTTGCCTGCTCAGAGCGACCCTTTGAAAGCAGGAGTCTGAAAGGCTCCCTATCTCAGTTAGAGTGAAGAGTGAAGCGCATAGTGTTTTCTACAAGCCCGGCATGGTCTAGTTTTCTGTTCCATCTCTGACTTCTCCCCCATCACCCTCATTCTCACTCTGCATGCCCCAGACTCAATATCCCAGCTTTCCGGGAAGGGCATGAGTGCTTTCCTTCATGGTCTTTGCACCTGATACTCCCTCTACACATATGCTCTTTCTTCAAATACCCATGTGGCTCACAGTCTCACCTACTTCGAGTTTTCTTCTCAAATGCTGCCCCTCAATGAGGCTTTCCCCATCATTTCCCTTTCTTTTACCTAGTTTATATGTATCCCTAATACATCATAGAAAATACTTGTACTTATTTACTTTGTTACACACACACACACACACACACACACGTGCCAGAATACAAGCTCCATGAGGACAGGAGTTTCTGTCGGTTTGCTGTGAAATCCCAGGGGCCTGGAATGTTTGCTGGAGACAGAGTGAGCACTCAATAAATATTTGCTAAATGAAGGTCTTTATCCTAAGAGCAATAGTATGCCACAGAAAAGCTTTTAAACATGAACAGCCATGATCAGATAGAACTTTTTAATTATTAAATATCTCAAGCTGCCCTAGAAAAAATATTGGAAGAGAAGGAGATGAGGGTGGGGTGGGGAAAGGGAGATGCCTGGGAGAAAACTAGGTCTTTAGTTCTAAGAAGAGTCATTATAGTGAACTGAAGAAGAGGGGCTTACCAGCCTGGGTAATGACTCAGTGTGGTAGCCTGTCTCCAAAATGCCCCCGACTCCTTCACTCCATAATGCACATCACCCAGTATTCACATCTCTGTGTTGTCACCTCCCATGCTCAAGGGGGGCTGGCTCTGAGAGACCAATTATGACAGAGTGATGCTGCCTGACTTCCAAGAACAAATTATAAAAGAAATTCCAACTTCTACCATGGTGTTTTGGAATACTCACTCTCAGAACTCTGAGCCACTGTGTAAGAAGTCTTGTTACCCCGAGGCCACCATGCTACAGACCACACAGGGATGCCAGAGGAAGAAGCCCCGAGACTACATAAAGAAAAAGATGCTCTACCAGCCTCAGCTGCTCCAGGTCCCAGACGTTCGAGGGGTCCTGACTGACACCCTCGACCCTGAGAACAGAAACGTGCTTGTCTCACCATGCCATGTCTAAATTTCTGACCCTCACAATCAAAACAGAAATTTAAGCCACTATACTTGGGGTAGTGTGCTAAGCAGCAGGAAATAACCAGAAAACACAGTGAAGAGGATTCCTTGGACAGTGAGATTTCACCAGCCAGGCACAAGTTCAAGGTTTAGCTTGAAGGACTGAATATCTCAAGCTGCCTTCTATGTTTGAAAGCTTATGTAGGATGAGTAAAACAGATTATATTAATAAAAGAAAAATGCAGCTGGTTCCAGGTAACTTTTAAATTGTAAAAAATTTACCTGCCTAATTTTCTCCCTATTTTTATTGCATCTACGCCCTTCAATAGAATGGGAAAGACTAGAGATCTCTTCAAGAAAATTAGAGATACCAAGGGAAAATTTCAAGCAAAGATGGGCACAATGAAAGACAGAAAAGGTATGGACCTAACAGAAGCAGAAGCTATTAAGAAGAGGTGGCAAGAATATACAGAAGAACTATACAAAAAAGCTCTTCATGACCCAGATAACCACAATGGTGTGATCACTCCCCTAGAACCCGACATCCTGGAATGGGAAGTCAAGTGGGCTGAAGGAAGCATGACTCTGAACAAAGCTAGTGGAGGTGATGGAATTCCAGTTGAGCTATTTCAAACCCTCAAAGGTAATGCTGTGAAAGTGCAGCACTTAACATGCCAGCAAATTTGAAAAACTAAGCAGTGCCCACAGGACTGGAAAAAGGTCAGTATTCATTCCAATCCCTAAGAAAGGCAATGCCAAAGAATGCTCCAACTACCACACAATTGCACTCATCTCATACACTAGTAAAGTAATGCTCAAAATTCTCCAAGCCAGGTTTCAAAAATACGTGATATATGAACTTCCAGATGTTCAAGCTGGATTTAGAAAAGGCAGAGGAACCAGAGATCAAATGCCAACATCCATTGGATCACTGAGAAAGCAAGAGAGTTCCAGAAAAGCGTCTATTTCTGCTTTATTGGTTATGCCAAAGCCTTTGATATGTGGATCACAACAAACTGTGAAAAATTCTTAAAGAGATGGGAATACCAGACCACTTGGCCTGCTTCCTGAGAAATCTGCATGCAGGTCAAGAAGCAGTTAGAACTGTACATGGAATAACAGATTTGGTTCCAAATCTGGAAAGGAGTATGTCAAGGCTATATATTGTCACTGTTTATTTAATTTATATGCAGAATACATCATGCAAAATGCCGGGCTTGATGAAGCACAGCTGGAATCAAGACTGCCGGGAGAAATATCAGTAACCTCAGATACACAGATGACACCACCCTTATGGCAGAAAGCGGAGAAGAACTAAACAGCCTCTTGATGAAAGTAAAAGAGGAGAGTGGAAAAGTTGGCTTAAAGCTCAACATTCAGAAAACTGAACTCATAGCATCCAGTCCCATCACTTCATGGCAAATAGATGGGGAAAGAGTGGAAACAGTGACATACTTGATTTTCTCGGGCTCCAAAATCACTGCAGATGGTGAATATAGCCATGAAATTAAAAGACACTTGCTCCTTGGAAGAAAAGCTATGACCAGCCTTGACAACATATTCAAAAGCAGAGACATTACTTTGCCAACAAAGTTCCATCTAGTCAAGGCTATGGTTTTTCCAGTAGTTATGTATGTAGGTAAGAGGTGGACTATAAAGAAAGCTAAGTGCCAAAGAATTGATGCTTTTGAACTGTGGTGTTGGAGAAGACTCTTGAGAGTCCTGTAGACAGCAAGGAAATCCAACCTGTCCATCCTAAAGGAAATCAGTCCTGAATATTCATTGGAAGGACTGATGCTAAAACTGAAACTCCAATACTTTGGCCACCTGATGCAAAGAACTGACTCACTGGAGAAGATCCTGATGATGGGGAAGATTGGAGGCAAGAGGAGAAGGGGACGACAGAGGATGAGATGGTTGGAAGGCATCACCGACATGATGGACATGAGTTTGAGGAAGCTCCAGGGTTTTGTGATGGACAGGGAGGCCTGGCATGATGCAGTCCATGAGGTCACAGTTGAACACGACTGAGTAACTGAACTGAACTGATCTGATACCCTTCAAGAAGCTGACAATTAATTTGCTTGACTAACTGAGGTAATTGGATTGCCATGACAGAGCTTCCCCTTCCAACTCTCCAGAGAAATTTAGAGCATAAACTGAAATCAACACACTCTTCTCTCAAGGACAACAAGTACTTGTTTGCTCTGAAGTTCATCAAAATACTAATTGGAACTGTTATTTCAGGAATATTTGATGCCTGAATTCTATGCTTTTCTATACAAATCAAAGACTAAATTATAATATCAGAACCTTGAATTTCAAATGAAAATATTAGCAAATTAAGTCCCCTCTTAAAATCATGAACAAAGTATATGCAATATACAGCTTAAAGCAAAAGACAAAAATACTAGCAAATTTTCATCTATATGTGCAGACAGAAAGAAAGCAGAAGAGATCTACAAGTTCTTACATCAAGTTATTGCATGGAATTCAAGCAAAGTCCCTCTAGAAGCACTAGTTCATATGACATTTTGGAAAGCCTATGCATCTAAATAAATCCTACCTGCAATAAACTTATGCAAGATTGTCATCCTGCGTCACGTTCTTAGTGTGTAAATTAAGAAGAAATGTGTCAAATTTCTCAAAAGCCTAAACTTGAGCTACATCAACTCTTCAAGGAACACTGACACAAATGCACACACAGCCCATATCTTGATTAGATTACTATTGGCTCTCAGAGATTATTCTGAGTCTCTGACTACATAAGGGTGCTTAGGCTATTGGTGAAAGCCCAAGACAGAAATAGGGCAATAGTAAGAGGTCAATATCCCAAAGGTTCCCTGCCACATACAGAATAAAGTTCTATTTTCTTAGTAAGACACACAGAGCCCTCTTTGATCTCAGCCTTGCTTACATTTTCAACACAATTTCTTGCTATAACTTCTCCAGTCATCACCATGCTTGCCCTGCCTTCTACCACACATGCACGCATGCGCACACATACACATTATCTTGCAGAGGACTGAACTAGTTGCACTTCCCTGGATGGATTGTCCTGTTTCAAATCTCTCCAACTTTGTTTACAGCCCTGCCTCTGTCTAGCATATCCTTTCTCCTTTTATAAGACAGTTTAAACCTCACTTTTCTCTGAAACTCTACCTCTATTCTTCCCTCAAGGTAGACTCGTCATTCTCTGCTTTGAACCCTCAGTTCAGTTCAGTTCAGTCGCTCAGTCGTGTCCGACTCTTTGCAACCCCATGAACCGCAGCACACTCAGAAGCCCCCATATATCATTCTTTTTGTCTCCCTACTCCTAGTTAACTGAGTTATTTGGGAAAGCAAATAACCTTATTTGATTATTTCCATGTCAGAATCCCCTAAAACACAGGCCTGGTCTCATATACAGAAAGAATGGAAGGAAGATCAATAATCCCTCCAAATAAAAGGAAAAGATTTGTGAACTTTAACTTTCAGTGACAGTGCTATTTGGTCTTGTCCTTGCACATAATAAATCAATTTCATTTTCCTGTCACCAACATCACTTTTTAAATGAAGGCAATCTAAAGTGCTGCCACAAGTCACCCTCAAATCATAACATGATGTATTAGACATAATTTTGATTGACAAGTAAATAAAACCATGTCACAGAAATTCGGAACCACAGAAATATCCAGTCTATTTTATAAAAAATCCCACAAAACTGCAAAAGACATAATCCACAAAAGAGCAACTAACCGCTGTGCATCATTCTACTCATCATGCATAACAAACAACACAGAATTCTGCTCCTCTGGTTACAGGCACGTACATCATATTTTACTGAGATAATATCCATGAATTATTAAGAATCTTTAAGGTGATCAGAACCTCCGAAAAGAATTAGAAACCAAAACTGCCAGTCTGATGAGTAGGTAAAGACAGATCAGGATGCACGGTTAGTAGAGAGAAATGGATGACAAGGTTATTCACCGCTCTCTCTCTCTGGGAACAAAACCGACACTAAAAATAGCCCCAGAGGGCAAGGTAATACTCGGTTATGATTGGCTTTTATTCTCCATCCATTTTAGACAGTGACTATTATCCCAGCTCTGTAGGGATTCTAAAAATTTGAACATTTATAAAAGATCTACTCCTGAGTGGAAAATGCCATAAAATGGTGAATCCCGTAGAATTTTTCAAAATAATAATATGATCATTCAACTTTCACTCAGTCTTTAAACACTGTATGACAGCCACCACATAAAAATTATAGTCCATATTATAATCTATTCAGTTCTTTTTATAACAGGTCTCTTATTTTGATGGACACACAAACCTGAAGAAATGAATGAGGCTGGAAATAAAATTTTCCATTTATAACTCTTGGAGACATTTGTCATTTCAGAGAGCTGCTACCCCATAATGGCCAAATTAAATAGAGAATGAGCAAAAGCAGTAGCTGGGAATTATGGAACGGATCTTTAGGAAATAGAACTCTTTCTGCTTGAGAAACTTCTCTTGTGCGTGCATGTATGCACTCATTTGTGTCCAATTCTGCAACGCCATGGACTGTAGGCTCCTCTCTCCATGCGGTTTCCCAGACAAGAATACTGGAGCGGGTTGCCATTTCCTCCAGGGGATCTTCCCAACTTATGGGTCGAATATACATCTCCTGCACTAGTAGGCAGACTTTTTACCACTGGGCCACCTGGGAAGCCAACTGTCTTTCCTTATTTAATTCTAAATAGTGGGCAATGGTGCCCTGAGGAAGGGAGAACAAGCAGTCAAATAAAATAAAAGCAGTATTCATCATTGTTAAAAAGCAGTCTGCTCTGGAATTCTCAGATATATGCACTCGAAAGTAGGGAGAATGATTTGTCTCAATAGACTCATTACCCAGCTTTAAGCAACATCTGCCTTGTTTTATCTATCCACCTTCCAACCTTTCTTTTTCTGGAACAAATACCAGTAATCCTACCTTTCCATCCATAAATACTTTGGAATGTATCTCTAACAGAGATGAACATATTAAAATAGCAATACTACCATTTTCACTAATACAATTCATAATTATTCCTCAATATCACCTAACTCCAATCCCTACTCAGTTTTCTCTGATCATCTCAAAAATGTCTTTTGGGATGATTTGCTTGAATCAGAATCCTGACAGAATTCACACAGTGCGTTTGGTTGCTATGTTCAGTAAGTCTTCTTAAACCTATAATATCTCCTCTTCTCTTTTTATCATGACATTTATTTGCTAGAGATTCTATATTTAGCTGATTGTTCCATCACAGAGCAATCAGTGTAAGTTGGAATGATGCTTTACCTTTCATATTTCCTATAAACTGGTGGTTAGAGGTTTGCCTAGATTCAGATTCAAATTTAGGGCCAAGAGTACCTCAAAGGTCATGCTGTGAGTCACATCAGGAGGTACGTAACATATCTCTTTCCCACATTTGATGATGCTGAGCTTGATCAGAGGCTCAGCTGATGCCAGCCTGGATGTCCTATCATAAGGTGTTCCATTAACAATTCTAGTGACTGGCATTTTGCTTGCCTAGGTCCATTATTTCATGAGGGGTTGAATATGGCATTATCCAAAGCTTTCACTTCTCTGCTTTTATTTTCTACTATTCTGTTTAAAAAATAAAAAATAGAAAAGCCCTTTCAGAAACAGAAAAAAAATAACCCTAAACCCTACAAGCTATCCTGACACTCACCGCTAGACCTCAAGTTCCTCCTATTGGACATAAACAATCTCAGAGAACAGCAAGTCACCTTGTAAACTTGAAGAAATGAGATGAAAAACAAGACCACTTTATACTGTTGTTTTATCACGGGTAAAAACAAGGCCACTGTGCACATGACAAAAATACTAAACACATCCCTTTTTGTAGATAATATGAGTAGCTTTACAGCTTTAGCCTTGCTCTAGCCTGCCCTAGAGGATTTACTAAATCCCCTCACATTATTTTTTAGAATTTATAAAAATTTGTTGTTGTTCAGTCATTCAGTCATGTCCAACTCTTTGTGAACCCACGGACTGCAACATGACAGGTTTCTCTGTCCTTCACTATCTCCTGGAGTTTGCTCAAACTCATGTTCATTGAGTCGATGATGCCATCCAACCATCTCATCCTCTGTCATCTCCTTTTCCCTCTGCCCTCAATCGTTCCGAACATCAGGATCTTTCTGATGAGTCGGCTCTTTGCATCAGGTGGCCGAAGTACTGGAACTTCAATTTCAACATCAAAATAATCTTGAAATTATCCTCCTTTCCAACCCAGAGCTAATCACCCCCAGCATCATCTAACAATAGCCCTGACCCTGTAACAGATCCTTTCTTACACCCTCTGAGATGCGCCTCATTTCCTGTTTTCTCCTCTGCAACAAGTAATAAACCTTATTTGCTGAGCTCCAGGTATGTCCCTGGTGGTCTATCATTTGGAGTGAGAGGTCGAGGGGTGGGGGGTGAAGGGGAAAGACATTTACCATCTATATGCTGATCACAAAATACAGTCTATACAGGAAATACAGGATACATTCAATTCTTTCCCTTTAATTATCATTCTTTTGAAGACTGAGTTGTGCTCTGGTAACCTACAAAAGTAACCAACATGGTATACAGTTTCCTTGTCAAAGTATCATTATTAATTCATGAATTTTTATTATTTTCATCTATAGCAGTCTTTTTTAAATGGTACTGTGGGTTTCTGGACAGGACATGGTCCATGATCTTGAAGTTCATGTCCTGCATCAGGGGCCAGCTGCGCACTGACACACGAAGCTCACCTCCATGGTGCTGCTGAAAGTCTTAGAGCCCCCATCTCTCAGAACCTGGGGTCTACCATCCTGGTTCATCACTGGGGCACCAAAGCCTCTGGTCTGCCCAGAGTGAGGCTCCCCAGAACTGCCATCCTCAAGTCTTCAGCTACATCCTGGTTGCCAGCAGAGGGCTTCTTTCTGCCCAAGTCAGATGTGATACCATGATCTATGGCGGTCATTTTTTAATGCTCAAATATTCCCATTTTTGGCCAGTAGGAGCCCCTTAAGATTGACTCTTGTGTCCTATTATAGGCATGACTCAAGAAATCTTTGATGGCTTGCACTTTCAGACATAGGTATATGTCCTCGATTTATTTCCTGCCTAAGACAAATATATTGGTTTGAGTTCTCCAGAGAACAGTCAATAGGTGATAGGTAGGTAGATAGGTGCATACATACATACATACATACATACATACATACATAGGGAGAAATTTACTATCAGGAATTGATTCAAGCAGTACGGAGGGTGAGAAGTCCAACATCTGCAGTCAGCAAGCTGGATACCCAGGAGAACCCAGAACTATACCCAGGTCTAGTTCTGGTCTGAGACCCAAAGCATGAGAGCTAGCAAAGCCAATGGTGTAAGTTCCAGCCTGAGCCCAAGTATAAAAGCAGAGGAAGACAGATGTCCCAGCTTGAAGACAGTCAGGCAGAAAGAGAAAGAATTCTCTTACTCAGCCTTTTTATTCTGCTCAACCAACTGGATAAGGCCTCCCACATGGGGGAAGATAATCTACTTTCTCAGTCTACTGATTTCAATGTGAATTCTACCCAGAGACAGCCTCATAGTCACAGTCATACACAAGAATAATGTTTAAGCAAATATCTGGGCACCTCATGGCCCAGTCAAGCTGACACATAAAATCAACCAGCAGAACAATTCAGCCAGTTTTCCATAATCTTCACTTAGAGCAAAAAATGAGAGTGGTAATAACTTGTCTAGATGTAAGGTTTGTACTGCACTGAGGGACAGGCAGGTCCATTTATGAAGACCATGAGGAGTTTCAGTATCTAACAACACAGGGGCAAGGCAGAGTTTAGGGTGAAAGCCATGAAAAATGATTAAAGAAATAGAAAATCTGGCCAAAGAGGGAATACTGAGGAACTTGTCTTAAAAAAGAAAAAACTAAAGAAGGATTTTTATTACTGTCCTTAAACAAGGAAGGTTTTCCCAAAGGGTGGTGTTGAACAGTCAATTTCATGTTATGAAATACTCTGCTAGAGAAAGGAAGTTAAAATAAGGCATATTTGGCTACACCTAGACAACATCAAAATCACTTGGTATCATAGGTCTAGAAGTGACCTTTTCAGGTCTCAAATCTCGCTCTAGATGATACAGAAATTTACTTAAATGCTAAGATCATTTGCCATCTAAAGGTAATTTTGGTAATGTAATTCTCTATTACTTAATTCAAATAGATCCTCCATATCTCACACAATGAAAGTAGCTATGCCTCCCTGTGTGTTAGCTGTTCAGTCATGTCCAACGCTTTGTGACTCCACGGGCTATAGCCCACCAGACTCCTTTGTCCATGGGATTTCCCAGGTAAGATTACTGGAGTGGGTTGCCATTCCTTTCTCCAGTGGTTTTTCCCAATCCAGAGATCTAACCTGGGTCTCTTGCATTGAAGGCAGATTCTTTACTGCCTGAGCTGCCAGGGAAGTCTGCTAATGCTGCTAAGTCGCTTCAGTCGTGTCCAACTCTGTGCGACCCCATAGACAGCAGCCCATCAGGCTCCACCATCCCTGGGATTCTCCAGGCAAGAACACTGGAGTGGGTTGCCATTTCCTTCTCCAATGCATGAAAGTGAAAAGTGAAAGTGAAGTCACTCAGTCGTGTCTGACTCTTCGTGACCCCATGGACTGCAGCCTACCAGGCTCCTCCATCCATGGGATTTTCCAGGCAAGAGTACTGGAGTGGGTTGCCATTGCCTTCTCCAGGGAAACCTAAGCCTCCCTAATCCATTCCAAAATGGTCTACTGCAAGGAGGTTTATGGCTACCTCTAAACAGAGGAGGATGGCTCTGGGTGTGGCCATTACCTGGGAGGCAGGTCAGCAGCTCAAGACTACTCTGAAGGTGGAAATGAGCAATGAGCTCCTCAGGGGCTAAACAGCCTGAGAGGAGACCCTCCATGTTCTTCTTCTACAAAGCTTGGGTAAATCCTCCTTCATACAGCTTCTAGAGGCTGTTATTATTCCTAGCGGTGAGAACAAGAGCAAAACTAGCAGGCTTAGTAATTGTGGATACTGCTGAACACTCCACAAACCATAGACCAATCAGGTCCCTGTTTAACCTCATCAAATTAGGCAGACTAGATGTAAACGCCAGGACAGTGCTTCTCATAGGAAGTAACTCTGGAGATTTTAGTCATTCCAGAAGAGAAAGTTACTATTAGGTTGGGGCAAAAGTAATCAGCAGTTTTGCATTGTTGAAACTTGTCATTTGATATTGTAATATACTCTTAAATAAATGTGGTTGTGTTATACATCATTTTAATGTGCACTTCTCATTTTATGTTTTTCTGCTAATGACTTTTTACTTGCTATTGATTTTATATTTATTTTCCTATAGAAATAATGTTAGACAAAAAGGAAATTAGAGTGGTTTATTCAAGTTCAAAATGGGTCATAAAGCAGCAGAGACAAGTTACAACATCAACAATGCATTTGGCCCAGGAACTGCTAATGACTGTACAGTGCAATGGTAACTCAAGAACTTTTGCAAAGGAGACAAGAGTCTTGAAGATAAGGAGCATAGTGGCCAGCCATTGGAAGTTGACAATGATCAACCAAGAGGATCATCTCATGGAAGCTAATCTTCTTAAAACTACATGAGAAGTTGCCAGAGAACTCAATGGCTACCATTCTGCAGTCATTCAGCATTCGAAGCTAATTGTAAAGGTGGAAAAGTTCAATAAGTGGTACCTCATGAGCATATTGCCAATCAAAAAAATCATCGTTTTGACGTATCCTCTCTTATTCTATGCAACAATGAACCATTTCTCCATCAGACTGTGACATGCAACAAAAAGTGGATTTTATATGACAGCCAGCAATGACCGGCTCAGTGGCTGGTCCAAGAAGAAGCTCCAAAGCACTTCCCAAAGCCAAACTTGTACCCAAAAAAGGTCATGGTCACTGAATCCTGGCGAAACCTCTACATCTGAGAAATATGCTCAGCAAATCAGTGAGATGCACTGAAAACTACAATGCCTGCAGCCAGCATTGGTCAACAGAAAGGACCAAATTCTTTTCCACAACCATGCCTGACTACAGGTAGCACAACCAACACTTCAAAAGTTGAATGAATTGGGCTATGAACTTTTGCCTCATCCACCCTCTTCACCTGACCTCTTGCCAAGCGACTACCACTTCTTCAAGCATCTTGACAATGTTTTGCAGGGAAAATGCTTCCACAACCAGCAGGAGGCAGAAAATGCTTTCCAGAGTTCACTGAATTCTGAAGCATGCATTTTTTACCCTATAGGAATAAACAAACTCATTTCTCATTGGAAAAATGTGTTGATTGTAATGGTTTGTTTAATAAAGATGTGCTTGAGCCTAGTTATAATAATTTAAAATTCATAATCTGAAACCACAGTTACTTTTGTACCAACTTAATAACAGGACTTATTAATAAATTTTTATTTTTTTAGCAAATTTTTTAGGAATTTAAGACCATCATCATATTTACTTTTAACTTTGGGCTTCCCTGGGTCTGGAAGATCCCCTGGAGAGAAAAATGGCAACTCACTCCAGTATTCTTGCCTGGAAAGCCCCATGGACAGTGGAACCTGGCAGGCTATAGTCCATGGGGTCACAAATGTTGGACATAACTTACTGACTGAACCACCACCAAAAACAGGACACTTAAAATACTTCCTCTCCTGTAATTTAATAGGTAGGACTTGGCAGTTGGATGACTGCAGGAAAAAGTGCTGACAAGAATAACTATTTAAAAGGATTTCCTCAAGAAAGATTAACTCAAGGACAGCAGTATAACTGCTTTCATGAACGAAGTGGGTAGCACAAGGGAATTTCACAAAGAACATGCAATGTGGTGGGAGAAATAACTCCAATAGCCTTAATAAAGCTATATTTTTTCTCATACTCTTGTAAGCCCAGAAGCTACTTTCTATTTTTATACTTTTTTCCCTTTTTGACTGACAACTGACAAAAAAGGACAGCAAGGTAAAAGCTGACTGTTTCACTATTAAATTGTTTAACTATACTTCCCAAAGCCCAGGTTAGATGGAAAAAATACCTATATAGACAGTCTCTGACTTACAATGGTTTGACTTACAAATTTTTCAGCTTTATGATGGTGTGAAAGAAGTACACATTCAGTAGACATGTGCTTCAAATTTGGCATTTTTATCTTTTCCCAGGCTAGCAATACGCAGTATGGTACTCTCTCCTGATGCTGGACAGTGGCGGTTCCCAGTCAGACACGTGATCCCAATCAATACACTTACAACCATACTGTACCTCTACAACATTACTGGTTTTAACTTTCAGTATAGTATGAAATAAATTACATGAAGTATTCAAAATTTATTATAAAATAGGCTTTGTGTTAGATGATCTTGAACAACCATAGGCTAATGTAAGTGTTCTGAGCATGTTTAAGGAAGGCTAGGCTAGGCTATGATATCCAGAAGGTTAGGTGTATTAAATGCATTTGCAACTTAAGATACTTTCAATTTATAATGAGTTTATCAGGACGCAATCCCATTGTAAAACAAGGATGAACTGTATAGTCAGTTTCTCTCTACGGTCATCTGTTCCTTCCATTCTGTTAATATAGAAGTTCAATAAGAAGAAAATAGGTCTGGCCAAATGCCTTGTCTTATGACATAACCAAAATGGTGTCAACTGGTGCTATTTCTCAGTGGGACTATGAGGCAGTACATCTAAGTGACCATAAATCTTTTGATAAGATGGTTATTCAGAGACTGATTCAAAATCTTGAATTCAACCCTTGCATCCTCTCTACTCTTGCCCTTTAGAAAATGTTTGACAAAGAGGAGAAAGCCCTGCAAGATGTTTCAGGTTTTCAGGTACCTGTTTATAGTGTGCTGAATGGTGTCTCCACCTACCCCACAAAATAAAGAATATATTCATACCTTAATCTCTAGGACTTTGAAAATCATATGGCAAAAAAGAGTGTTATCACCTTATGTGGCAAAAAAAAAAAAGTGCTTAAGTAAAAGACGCTGAAAGTAGGACCTTTCTGGATTATCCAGATGGGTCCTAAATGCAGTCATAGGCAAACCAAGAAGAGGGCAACAGAGGATGAGATGGCTGGATGGCATCAACAACTCAATGGGCATGAGTTTAAGCACAGGATAAGGAAACCTGGCATGCTGCAGTCCATGGGGTCACAGAGTCAGATACAACTTAGCGACTGAACAACAATAAATACACTTATGAAACAGAGGCAGGAGTATAGGAACAGATCCACAAAGGAGAGACCCATGGGGAGGTGAAGGCAATGTGAAAGCAGAGACAGAGATGGGGGTGATGCAGCTACCAGCCAAACAATGTCCAGGCATGCTAGCAGCCACCGGAAACAGGAGAGGTAAGGAATGAAGTCTCCTTTACAGCCTCAGGAGGGAGCCTGGCCCTGCTGGAGGACTTCTGGCCTCCAGAACTGTGTGGAAATAAATTTACATTGTTTTAAACCATTGTGTCTGTGGTAATTTGTCACAGCAGTCACAGGAAATGAATACCAATTCACGTCCAGTTCACGCTGTATTCTTTGGAAAAGCTCATGATGAAAGATTAGGCATATGCTACATGTTTCTACTAGGTAACCAAGACCTCCTACCATAACCAGTAGACTCAGAAGTAAAACTAACCCAAAGCCAATAGACGAGCATGAGCCGTGGCTGTCCTTCTCAAGAATCTGAACTGAGACAGATAAACTATTGTAAGACCATGTTGACCATCACGGCTATAATGTCACATCAATCAATTTGAGGCCAGAGTAGGTACCATGGCCGGAGAAGGCAATGGCACCTCACTCCAGTCCTCTTGCTTGGAAAATCCCATGGATGGAGGAGCCTGGTAGGCTGCAGTCCATGGGGTTGCTAAGAGTCGGACACGACTGAGCGACTTCACTTTCACTTTTCACTTTCATGCATTGGAGAAGGACATGGCAACCCATTCCAGTATTTTTGCCTGGAGAATCCTAGGGATGGGGGAGCCTGGTGGGCTGCCGTCCATGGGGTTGCACAGAGTCAGACACGACTGATGCGACTTAGCAGCAGCAGCAGCAAGTACCATGGCAAGCCAAAGACACTTGTAAGTAAAGTTACAGGAAAGCTAAGATGATACTCTCAGTAATTTGGGAAAATGGAAAATCAAGAGCTGAGAAGACAAGAATAAAATACCAGAGATCTCACTTCATACTTCACAGAGAAACTAAATGCAATCAGATAAGAATATTTTCCCACCATCAAATTAATTCTAATTGAATCTGTGCCCACACAGTCTAGGGTTTTTTTCCCCCATTACAGAAAAGTTATCTATCCTCACTGTTTCCTTTATCTTGCCTTCAATTTTCTGCTCAACCCAATGCAAGGAGTATTTTGCTCTCATTGCTTCATTGATATAACTCTTATTAAAGTTGCCAAGCCCTCAGCTTACTTGACTTCTCAGCAGCATTTCACAGAGCGTCTACTTCTTGAAACAATTTAATTTTATTTCGCTGAGGTTTCCTCTTCCTTTCTCCAGTCTCTTTGTTTCCCTTTCTGGCTTTTCCTCTACCAGAGCTCTCAATGCTGTCACACCTCCAGGATTCTGACTTTGACTCTCTTCTGACCTCAATATTCTATTTCTAGTTAATCTTCTTCAATACCTTGGCTTTAAACAGTGTAAACAAATTCTGACAACTCAATTCTGCATCAGCAGCTTTTATCCAGCCACTTTCTTGGCATCTTTCCATGGCTGTCTAAGGGCTTCCCTGGTGGCTCAGACGGTAAAGAGTCTGCCTGTAATGCAGGAGACCTGGGTTCAATCCCTGGGTCAGGAAGGTCACCTGGAGAAGGCAATAGCTACCCACTCCAGTATTCTTGCCTGAAGAATTCCATGGACAGAGGAGCCTGGTGGGCTATAGTCCGTGACACAGCTGACTAACACTTTATGGCTGTCTGAAAACTATCTAACCTAACATGGCCAAAAGGATGTTTGATCCCTCAGACCACATCATCCTAGACAGATAGAGACTTATTCGTCTGCCTCTGTTCAACAAATAGCACCAACATCCACTGAGTTGCTCAGGTCAAAAATCCTACAAGTCATTTGCAGTTCCTCTGCTTCCCTCCTATTCCATGTCTAATCCATCATAAAGTCCCAAGAGTTCTATCTCCAAAATTTATCCTGACCCTGATCACCCTTCAGCAATTCTTTACCACCACTTCATCATCATCTCACACTAAATTTCTGCAATAATCCTTTTTTAAGATTTTTTATATGGACCATTAAAGTCTTTATGGAATTTGTTACAATATTACAATTGAATTTATGTTCTTTGGACATGAGGCATGCAGGATCTTAGCTCCCTGACCAGGAATGGAACACACACACCCTGCATTGGACAGTGAAGTCTCAACCACTGCACCACCAGGGAAGTCCCAATAATCTTTTAAATATAGTCAGTTCCACAAATAGCAGCAAGAGCAGTTACTATATTGCTTTTCACTCTTTGATGAATTTCCACTGTGTTCACATAAAATACAGATTGCTTACCACAGTCTACAAGGCCCTGTACATCTGTCCTCTGCTTACTCTTTTGACATTATGCCCTTTCTTTCTCTCCTTGACTATGTCACTTGAACCACACCCGCCTTAAGTCCATCCTTCACGCATTTCAAGTCAGTTTTATTTCAGAAACTGGGTACTCCTTGTTACTTCTAGTTGCAAGTGTCTTGCCCAGATCTTGAGGTGCCTGACTTCCTCTCCTAATTCAAATGTCCCCTCCTCAGAAAGGCCCTTCCTGACCACCTCAGCTGAAGAAGAACCTCCTGCCCCACAACTATCACATTCCCCTGTTATTCTCAGAACATTCATCAGTAAATGAAGGTATTCTGTTGATCTATGTGCATGTTTAAACTGTCCCATTATATTAACAAACTGTCCCATGATAACATCAGATCCTTGAAGCAATGACTTTGAATTTTTTGCTCCTGTATCCCTACATACCTGGAGTATGGCAGGTACTTAGTAAATATTTACTGACTCACTGACCAATTCTAGGACTCTCTGAGAATCCTTTAATTCCAATCTCCCTTAAACTTTGCTGTATATCATTTCCTGTCCTTCAGTATATGATGCTAATTGTTATATTCTTTTAATAATCTTCTTTTTTTTTAAGTTAGCATTGAGTCAAATAGAATATTTCAATGCTAGTTTAGCATTACAGCATATGACTTTTATTTTTTATTTATTTTTTTTTAGTTTTTTATTTTTTAAATTTTAAAATCTTTAATTCTTATATGCGTTCCCTTTAATGTATGCCAGTCTGTCTCATCTCTATAGCCAAATATAATTGATATATAATTGCAGAAATGAAGCTGCATCCTGGATTTGAACATCAATTAAAGATCTTTAATAGGAAAGCTGAAAGTGTGGCGTGCATAACAATGTTCAGCCTAGTGGCCCCTTTGCCTATACTGACCTTTGTTTTCCTGTGGCAGGCTTAGAATATGACTTCTAAGACTTCTCTTGTTGTCCGGTGGATAAGAATCCACCTGACAAGGCACAGTGACACAGATTCAATGCCTAGTCCAGGAAGATTTCACATACTGTGGAGCAACTAAGCCCATAAGCCATGACCCCTGAGTCCCTGCTCTAGAGACAACGAGCCTCAGCTACTGAAACCTGCCTGCTCGAGAGCTCATGATCTGCAACAAGCAGCCACCGCAACAAGAAGCCCACACACTGCACCTGGAGAGAGTTACCCTCACTTGCTGCAGCTAGAGGAAGCCTGCCCGCAGCAGAGAGGATCCAGCACACCTGAAGATCTCCAAAGCCTATCTTAGGAGCTAAGAACAACATCTCCATAGATGATACCCTGCTTTCTACTGCTATCCACTTCTCCCCAGGAGGAAAAATGAAACCTTAGAGGCGTATGATCTATCTCCTGTCTGGCCAACAACATGGAACATAAACCAGATGTAAGACTTTAATCATTAAACACAAGGCAGCATGGAAACAGCAGCAGCCTCACAGTCAGAGAGCTGAACTCCAGTTCTGGGCTACCCCGACTCATTCAATAAAGTTGGCAGGGACTTACCTCTTTTCTAGGGCTTTTCTGGTGGCTCAGACAGTAAAGAATCTGTCTGCAGTGTCAGAGACGTGGGTCCGATCCCTGGCTTGGGAAGATTCCCCTGGAGAAGGGAATGGTACCCACTCCAGTATTCTTGCCTGAAGAACTCCATGGATAGAGGAGTCCGGCAGGCTATGGTTCAGGGGGTCACAAAGAATCAGATATGACTGAGCAACTAACACTGTCAACTTTCTCTATAAAATAAAAAGGCTGAACCAGTTGACCACGACACATTTTATGATTATTATCCAATTGTATACCTACTTCTTTTATGTTCTATTTTGAAAGCTTTATTTCTTTCTCATTCTCCAAAAGAATCATGGCTTACAAAAGCAGCTGGCCAAGTTTCCCTTGCAACACGCCTCTGATCACATCGACATGCATACAGCTCTCCCAGCAGAGACTCATGTGATGGCTGATTTGCACCTTGCTGGTCACATGGCATGGCAAGTGGGCGTTTTATTGAGTTCTTGGATAGCCAGCATTCTATGCCTTTTAGCTCAAGGGTGGTTTTGTTTGTTTGTTTGGTTTGATGAAAAAACACATTTATTCAGGGGCTCAGTTATGAAGTGAAACTAAATTGTGTGCAGTGAAATTCAAACTGTAGGCTATAAACCCACACACACTTTTGCTATGCAAGCCAAGTTCTCCTGAGGTGAGGTGAAATGAGGATTGCAAATGCCAGGCTGAGTATATCTTCAGCAAAATAATACATGTTTGAACTGATTTTATGACTATTGTAGGTTAAACTGCAGACCCCTGTAAGTCAATCTCTTGTATCAAGCCTTCCTGGGCAAATAGCTCAGTCAGTTTTCATTTTCTTTGACCTCTTTCTGTATTTTTCCAGGCTTTCCATGAAATGGGGAGAGGGGCTTGTTAGGGAGTAAGATAGCTCATAGGTCATTTTCTGCCCACACTGAGACTTGAGGACAGTCTCTACTGAGTCCCCACAGCTTGATTAATAATACCACTCTCTGAGGAAGAGAACCAGGGCTTTCTGGAGAAATGGCTGATTCTCGGACTGAGGCAGGAAATATACAAAATGAGGCTGAAGATTCTTGTAGCACCAGAAGTAAGGAAGTACTCAAAAAAAATAAAAAATTAAAAATGATCAGAGTATGTCAACAGGACACAGGAGCCACGTGAAAGAGTTTCCACTGCCAAAGCTGGAACAATTTGAACAAAGAAGTAAAGTAGTGATTTATGATCCCAAATATGAAATAATATCCATGAGTTCACACTGATGTGAATAAATGATTGAATAAATAGATAAGTGGGGAGAGCAGACAACCTCTCAGGCAGAATTCCAAATACCTCCCCACGTTTTAGCTAATGGCTGCTTATAGTAGCTTCATTCCAAAAAGTATGGGAAAGGAGAAAAAAAGTCATTCTGCAATGGGGAAACCTGAAAAATACACACTACTGCTACACGGTAGTCAAGGTTCCCACCGACAGCGATAAGTCACAGTGATAGTGTGTAACGAGAACGGCACTTCATCTCTATGGTCTTTTTCGCCAAAACCCACAACCCCAGTGTAATCATGAGCAGCACATCAGACCAAGCCCTAGTGTGGTACATTCTTCCAAATACCTGACCTCTACTCCTCAATACCGTCAAGGTCAGCAAAAACAAGAAAAGTCTGAAAAGCTATCACAACCTAGAGGAGTCCAAGGGAGACATGACAACTAAATGTCCCATAGTATCCCGGATGGGACCTGAGAGCAGCAAGACGACAGGGGAGCACAGGAAATTCAAATCAAGTATGGATATCAGTCTGAGATAATGTATCAATATTCATTCATTGACTATGGTAAACACACTATACTAATGTAAAATGTTAATAATAGAGAAAATTGAATATGGGGTATATGAGAAGTCTCTGCCAACTGCAATTTTTCTGCTTATTGAAAACAATTCTGAAATTAAGTGCTTATTTAGAAAAAACCTGCTGGTTCCAAATAAGCTCAAAAAATAAATGTATAACAATTTCTTCTTCAACAATAACTTCTTTCATATTTGCTATCCTGTTTACCAAGTACCCTGAGAGTTACTTTCTTGCTGTTTCCAACAATTCTTTCGCTCTCACTCTTTAGCATATAGCGTTTCAAGAATGTGATTTTTTTTCTTAAGCCTAAATTTATCTCTCCTCTCCTTTATTGTTGATATCTGAAAACCATACAACTTGTTCTAGTACTAATGTGTTTCCATTAGTAAAGTCTTAAAGCAATTTAGATATGCACCATCTCTTCCAACGCTAACTCCCTGGTGTTTCTCATAGCTAAAGATTCCTCCACTCTATCTCCTGACTTTCCAGTTTGTTGCATCCCATAATAATTCAGACTCTTTCTTGGCTGTCTTTAAATATTATAAAGTGTTAGGTCCTATATTTCTTCAAATTGCCACAAGTAGAAAGGTCAGTCCTCAATAATAAACACAGCTTGTGTGGTTAAGGATTTCCCCTGCTGGAAAATGGTGCTAATAAAACCATCTGTTGGTGGGAATGAAGGGTAGGGAAAATTGGCATTGGTCTTGTCTTAATCATTCAATCCTTGATATTTAGCATATTTTTTGAAACCCATTTAGGACTAGTTTAAAATTATTCTCTACTATTTGCTAACTTTGGAGAAGAGTGACGATTAAGTTCATATCACAAATTATCATACAAAATTATATTTCAAAGAAAACATCTCCCTAAACTATACCTCTACGAGGAGAAAACTTTCATACATATCACACATAAGCATGCATGAGCGTAAGAGAAGGTATGTGTTAATAAATACTGGCAAGTGTCCATTCAGTATGAATTGAGCAGCAGGTCAAATTCCCATTTCCCTTCAAAATCTCCCAATAAGCCTGAAATAATACCACCTACTTAAATCTTTACCATTAGAATCATTTCTTTAGTTTAAATGATTTTCCCATCCTGGGATCCTCGATCCACTTGGGGTCCTAGAGCTTTTTAGTATCAAAATTCTCTTTATAATTAATACATTTATCAAAATGTAAATGCACAGGCTAAAACATCAAGTTTCTTTGTTCGTGATTATACTCACATCAACTAGGGTGCAGATATTAATACTTAAGCTAAACATAAACTTTAATTAATAGGAAAATATAACTTTGGTTATACTTTTTGGTAGACAAAACTCTTTCTACAAATGAGATAAGGAAAGAAAATTGTAAGAGAGACTATTGGTGATAGAAAGATTGGGAAACACTGAAGTGTAGACTTTAAAGATGGACTTTGACCTTGAGAAAGCCCCTGTAAAAGTATAGAATCGGGGAAATGAAGCAAAGCCCTTTCGGTATCCTCTAAGCTTTTCCCATAAGCACTGATTTAACAGACTGGTGAGTTTCTACTCCAGCAAGGGCAAAGGAGGGACTGAATCCAAAACAGACTCTTGTCCAGTTCAAGCCCAAACATCTGGAAAGCCAATATGGTGATCCATCCAAACAGATGGAAAGGACATGGGGAGGAATGGAACACCAGAAGGCCCGGTGAGGCCAGCACAAAGACTGAAGGCCTTGTGGCTCCTGGCAAAAATACCTAGTACAGGAGGGCCCAAATATAGTAAATTAGATAGGGAGGTAGCAGGAAGAAACCAAGTGCCAAATCGCTTAAGAAACAGTGAAAAAGCTTCCCCATACATACATAGAATCACTTCTAAACAAACTTAAACCTTCACAAACTTGCCATGCTTCTGTTTTCTTTTAAAATGTCAGTGATTTCAGTCAAATGAGTCTTACCATTCTATGCCTACCTCTTGCCTGGGAAAAACTTTGGAATCATACATTTAACCAAAATGCCCTACGAAGTCCCCTGGGTTGGAATAAGAAGCGTGAAATCCAGAATTATTACAAAAGTCCTCAACAGAGAAATCAAAAATTTTAGAGTACAACTTTGTGGAGGCTTTATCCAGCTTTCGAATACTATCGGAATGCTAAGTTTTCTTCATATTTTTTTATTAAATTACTATAATTAATAATGTTCCATAGACGATAGTTGCTCAATGCTCATGCCACAGCAAAGTAGGCTTTTTCTACTTTCTTCTTCTCAGAGTGCCTCCCTCACCCCCTTTACTACCTGTCAACATTGAATTCATCTTTGGGTCCAACATGAATCCCACACAGGAAAGTACAGACAGAAGAAGAATGCTAGTCTTGGCTGGAAATCTCCCTTCTTCCTCTAGTGTCTCAGAAAATGTGTGTACTACTGATTTGATATTTACAGATCAAATATTCTGTAAGAGCCCTTCATATGTGCACAGCACTGCCAGAGATTTTTTTAGAAAGTCATAGTGCATTTTCCCAAGGTTAAAGTTCTAGAATGAAACCTATACAATTTGGTGTGCCCCAATGTTTTTAAACTTGACTTTGCAACCCTGCATATCAAGCAATCATGAATATCACACAAAAACACTTGTCTTAAAAAAAAAACTTGTCTTCTGCAATGCTTTTTAACTTGACTTTGGAACCCTGCCTACTACATGTGGTAAAAACTTGCATTTTATTGACATATATAGTTATAGATAGATAAATAGATATATTAATAGATATAGTTATAACTCTTGTATCATCAAACTCCAAGCCACACTAAAAGTCTCCAATGCAAAGGGCTTCTCTAAGGCTGAAGTCAAGCACCAGGTCTTGTTCACTGTTGCTATGCCCATTACCAAGCAAGTGCTAGGCACATAGCAGG
Organism: Capra hircus; assembly: GCF_001704415.2. Lineage (NCBI taxonomy): Eukaryota > Metazoa > Chordata > Mammalia > Artiodactyla > Bovidae > Capra > Capra hircus. Next base: position 16,580,194 of record NC_030827.1, read on the forward strand.
AACTCACTGGGTATAACTGGAGTAAAGCGAAGGAGACAGCAACGTAGAAAGTAAGTAACACGTATCAAGGGTCTGTTATGTCTGATGCTGAGCTGGGAGCTTCACATGGATCAGTTTATTTAATCCTTGCAGCAAGGCATCCCCATTTATAGGAGGGAAAATAGACTCAGAAAGGCTAAGTAATTTTTCCAAAGCTGACATCACTAAAGACTATTGAAGTCACAATATTTGCTTTATATATTGGAGCTTTAGAATATTTCATTTGAAAAATGTTCCTGCCATTTTGAAAACATGAGTCTATATAGGAAATAGTCTACTTTAATAAAAAGAAAGAACAATGAAATATTATTAAACTGGCTTCTGATCAACCAAAGATTTAACTTTAATTAAAAATTAAAGTTACCATCTAATAAAAACATTCTGTGTAGCCTGCCCAAGAATTTTGAAAAATAAATTTCTGACATTCATTCTTTTAGAATTGCTTTAGGGTTTAAAAATAAATGTAGTATATTTACAAAATATATACATCATTCAAAAGTAAAACAAAAAATGAAGAAAAGACTTTTTGTTTAGTGTGTGATGTTTACCAGCTGCCTCAGGGCTCAAGGAAAGCATTCAATTGAATGTCTTAAAATATTTTAATAACACTTCAACTCCAGTTGCATAATTATGGAGACCAAGGTATTCTTCCTCATTTGAAGTTTTAAATTCCCCCCCCCAAGTAGATAAAAACAAGTTTTAATTTTGAAAATTTCATCTAAAACTATCATTACAGAAAAGAAAAATGATGCTTTATTTTATGGCTAAAGAGTATATCGTAAAAGAACTAGTGGCCATATTTTTGGTCACACTTATAAGGCAGTATAAGGTCTAGAATCTGATGTCTAGATCTGGTCTAGAATCTTATTTATTACTTTATTCACTTATACAATAAATATCTGTGTCTATGAGATGCCAGGCACTGCACTGGGAACTTGGAAATATAACAACATCCCAACATTCAGAAGGACTACATTCCAGATGAGGCCAGGAACAAGTAACCAACAAATGAACAACATGATTTCTGATAGTGGTATGACCTCTAAAACTAACTTAAGAAGTGATACAGCATGTAAGAGTTGGTGGTGTGTGGAGTTGGCTATAAACAGTAGCTCCAGAAGAACTCTCCAGGCAAAGGTCTTCAGCCAGAATTGAGAATGTCATACTCAAGGGCAGAGATAAAGCTCAGGGCAGAATGGAGTGACTCGAGCAGTAATAGAAGATGAAGTCAGAGAGACAGGTAGGGACAAGGAAAAAGCTTGGGTTCAGTCTCAAAGAGTCAGACATACTGAGCAACTGACCTGAAATGAACAGGAAGCCAGGGAGGGCTTTAGACAGGGGAATGAGGTCCTAGGATTTAGCTTTTCAAAGATTATTGTGGACTTGCTCTACAGAGTAGAGGCCATGGAGGTGGGGCAGGTAGACTGCATCACAGCTTAGGGCTGAGCTGTTTGGATGGGACAGCTAAGAAGACAGAGGGAGGAGGGTGTGGGTACAATTGGAAATGGAGTAAGATGATGTGCTGGTGGATTGGGTAACATAAGGTGAGGAAAAGAAGAGGTCAAATATCATTCCTAGGTTTCTGCCGTGAGCAGCCCAAAGCAAAATCAGTCCATTTCCTTAGTGGGAACTGTTTCCTATTTGTGTGTGACTGCAGAAGTCCCTTTTGCTATACTGCCTAACAAGTCATAACACACCAGTGTCTGTGAAGCACAGAATGAGAACACTGCTTTGGAGTCTCAGTTCAGTTCAGTCGCTCAGTCGTGTCCAACTCTTTGCGACCCCATGGACTGCAGCACGCCAGGCCTCCCTGTCCGTCACCAACTCCCGGAGTTTACTCAAACTCATGTCCATTGAGTCAGTGATGCCATCCAACCATCTCATCCTCTGTCGTCCCTTTCTCCTCTTGCCTTCAATCTTTCCCAGCCTCAGGGTCTTTTCCGATGAGTCAGTTCTTCACATCAGGTGTCCAAAGTATTGGAGTTTCAGCTTCAGTGAATATTCAGGACTGATTTCCTTTAGGCTGGACTGGCTGGATCTCCTTGCAGTCCAAGGGAATCTCAAGAGTCTTCTCCAACATCACAGTTCAAAAGTATCAATTCTTCGGCACTTAGTAGTTTCACATAATCCTCTCCTCAGAGTCTAACTTACTCCTATTCCATGAGGAAAACTGCAATGCAAGATGTGGTCTTGCCTGCGTGGCTTTTAACTTTTCTTATAACCAACTGTACCAATAGGTGAAAGTGAAAGTGAAGTCGCTCAGTCTTGTCCAACTCTTTTCGACCCCATGGACTGTAGACTACCAGGCTCCTCCATCCATGAGATTCTCCAGGCAAGAATACTGGAGTGGGTTGCCATTTCCTTCTTCAGGGGATCTTCTCGACCCAGGGATCGAACCTGGGTCTCCCACATTGGAGGCAGACGCTTTAACCTCTGAGCCACCAGGATAGCCCCTTTATGTACCAATAGGTACATAGAGCATAAATGGGTAGTTGCTCAAATGGAAACAAGTCAAAAATCTGATAGTTTTAAATCAAGTCTCAAATCTCAAATCTAATAACAATATTTGGTAATGGCTTAATTACCAACCCACTGTTTGGGTTGTTTGCTTATAGTTAGAATATATTGTATTAAAATATATAGTTAAAATAATATCTAATGTGATTTGAAAAAATTATTCCCTCATTGTGGTTATATCAATAGTTTTTTTTTTGGTTAAGGTATAATTGATGTATAACATTATATTAGTCTCATACATATAACATCATGATTCGATATCCATATATAGTAGAAAATGATCACCACAATAAGTCTAAATAACATTCATCACCAAAAAAAGGTACAAGAAATATTTTTCTTATATGACGACTTTTAAGATTTATTCTCTGAGCAAATTTTAAATATGCAATTTATGGTAGTCACCATGCTATATATTACATTCCATGACATTTATTTCATAGTTGGAAGCTTGTACCTTTGACCCTTTTCACTCATTTCACTCAGTTTCAACTCTGTAACTCTGGCAATTACCAATCTGATCACTGTATCTATGAGCTTGGTTTGGGTTTTATTTTTAGATTCCACATGTAAGTTAGATCACATGGTATATGTCTTTCTGTGATTTATTTCACTTAACATAATGCCCTCAAAGTCCAACTACTTTGTCACAAATGGCAAGATTTTGTTCTTTTTACGGTTAAATAATATTATATTTATATGTATATGAATGTATGTATACACACATGTGCATACATATATACACACACCATATTTTCTTTATCCATTCACCTATCAGTGGAAACTTAGGTTGTCTCCATATTTTGGCTACTGTAAATAATGCTGGAATGAACATGGGGGTACATATCTTTTTGAATTAGTGTTTTTATTTTCTTTAGATAAATACCCAGAGGTAGAAAAGTTGGAAATGGCAACCCACTCCAGTGTTCTTACCTGGAGAATCCCATGGACAGAGGAGCCTGGCAGGCTACAGTCCATGGGATCGCAAGAGTTAGACATGACTGAGTAACTAAACCACCACCACCACCAGCAGCAGCAGAAGAGCTGGAGCATATGATATTGGATTAGCCAAAAAGATAGTTCATCTTTTTCCATGACATCATACAGAAAAACTCAATGAACTTTCTGGCCAACCAAATAGTTCTATTTTTAAATTTTTTATGAATCTCATACTGTTTCCCATAGTGGCTGCACCAGTTTGCATTCCCCAAAAAAGTGCACAAGAGTTCCCTTTTCTCCTCATCCTCACTAGCATTTGTTGTTTTCTTTTCAATGACGCCCCTTCTAGTAGATAAGAAATGATATCTCATTTTGATTTGCATTTCCCTGGTGATTAGTGACGCTGAGCGTCTTTTCATGGATGTGTTGGCTATCAGTTTATCTTCTTGTAAAAATATCTGTTCAGATGCTCTGCCTACTATTTGATTAGATTGTTTGGTTTGTTGTTATTGAGTTGTATATTTTGGATGTTAACTCCTTTCAGATATATGATTTGTAAATGCTTTCTTCCATTCAGTAGGCTGTCTTTCCATTTTGCTGATGATATGACTGCCATTTACTAAGTCCTTGCTGTATTATATGAATCATCCTAAGAGCATTACATAAATCAGACGATTTAATTTGCATTTCAGTTCTGGGAAATAGGTATCATGATACTAAGGACAAGTATCTATTTATACTTAATCCTGGGTTTGTTTTTCAGCAAAACTTGGCTTCTAGAGCTCCAGAGTTCAAAATAAACTTTTCTATCAAACAAACAGCAAAGACAGATAAGAAAGAAAAGCTGAACAATGATTTTATCTAGTCCACCTAGAGTTAACAATTAATTGTTTCAAATCTCTTTTTTCTCTAAATTTAGCCTAACTGCTGAAAATAATGAAACCATCTAAAGACACTGAGAAAATCCACAATGAAAGTGAGATTTTGTTTCAAGTCATGTGTTAGTTCTCTAGCCTGGGTAAATTTTATTTAAAGCTTAAAAAAATAAAGGTATGAAACACTGAAAGAAAACATTAGGGGGTTAGAATAAGAAGTGAGGTAAATAGCTAAGACAGCCTCCAAGGTCAGAAAGCAGAAGGACTTCCAGGAAGAGATATGAATATGCGCTGGCAGGTGCCAGGGAAGGTTGCCTCCCAGAGTTGGCCAGTCCCATAAACAGAGGCACCCTCTTTGGGCATCCGGCAGGGAGCACCTTGAACAAGACACCCCTCCCCCTGAACTTGGTCTTCTAACAGTTCATTATGATTCTTCACCAAACTCTGCCCTCCAGAGGATCTTAGCTATCCATGATTCCAATGGTTGTATCTGTTCCAACTGTGTCCATAGCATGGGGGAGAAAGAACATGGGATGGAGGAATTTTGTGGCAACGATTGATAGGAACGAGGCCCACCACAATCAGTCCCCGAATGTAAATTAGAAGTTACATCAACATCTCCTAGGCATAGCCTTAACTGCATCTTCCAGATAAAGGACAGAGGAAACAAAAGCAGTAAAGAGAACAGCAGTGGGCTTTCCTGGTGGCTCAGGGGTAAAGAATCACTCTGCCAATGCAGGAGACATGGGTTTGATCTCTGGGCTGGGAAGACCTCACATGTCACAGAGCAACTAAGCCCATGCTCCACAACTATTTAGCCTGCTCTAGAGCTCCGGAACCACAACTACTTAAGTCTGAGCACCCTAGAGCCCTACTCTGCAACAGGAGAAGCCACTGCAATAAGAAGCCTGCCCACGGCAAGGAAAAGCAGCCCGCTCACCACAACTAGAGAAAAGCCTGCATGGCCACAAAGACCCAGCACAGCCATAAATGAAGTAAAATTATTTTTTAAAAAAGAACACCAGCTTTTGTTTCTTTGTTGTTCTACGGTTTTGTTTTGAGGTTTCATTTTGGCAACCAGAGGATCTAGCACAGAGGACAGCTGAAAATTACAAAGTTTACTTTTTAGTTGGTAAGAAAAATATCCTGAACTTCAGATCCTTTGTGATCCAAGTTGCTAGAAAAGCATTCCTAATCTTCTTGAGTGAATCCTTTAGTTGCTGCTGCTGTTGCTGCTAAGTCGCTTCAGTCGTCTCCGACTGTGCGACCCCATAGACGGCAGACCACCAGGCTCCCCCGTCCCTGGGATTCTCCAGGCAAGAACACTGCGGCCACTTCAATTAAACTGGTATTTATTTAGTGTCAGCCTGTGCCAAGTACCCACAGACACTGTGGATAAGATGATCTCATGTCTGGGAGGGGAGAGGGGATGTAAACATATATAAAATCATGCCTAACCTTCCTCTGTTTATGACTCATTCTCTAACGTTACTTTGAAATTCAGTCTTTCTCTACCAGGTACTCAAGCCACTTACTTAACATGATCTAATTTGCACACTTAATGAGATGTTCTCTGGTCCACCATTCAAATCAAAATATGAACTAAGATTGGAACAATGTGACTTTATGCCATGCAATATGCCATACTGAAGGCATTCAAATCATGGCTACTGACTCAAGTTCACAGGGCTCTGACGTTCAGCAAATAGTCATTGAAATTCAAATTGTTCCTATTTCCAGGGAAGCTCAACAAAGCCACATAATGCTGACCCACATCTCTCTGAAGTCTACTAGGATTTGTCCCCTGAGAACTGACTGAGAGGGGGGTCAGAGGCTTAGCTGACCCCTCTGCCCCTAACCTGAGAAAAGCTGAACAAGCAAAAGACTCAAGAAAAACAGAGCAAGCGTGCATTTATATTTATGAGCACTTAAAGAGCTACAGGCCTTTTTTTAAGAGACACAGATGTGTGGACTTGGCACATGCCCACCTACATAGTCCAAGGTCAGCCAGCAATTTGCTTTCTGAGCCTTTATAGAGCAGGCCTTCATCACCTGCTTTGAATATGCATTGTCAAGATATGCAAATTAGCACCTGTCTATTAACCAAAGGTATTAATGAAATCACTCCTTCCATAAATCTTAACTTTAATTAAATTAGATCTATAGCCTCACAGGTCTCCAGCACATATCTTTAAGCTGTGGATGTTGTTTTCTATTGGATGCTAACACTGGGTCTTGGGAAAGCCTGGTGAAGCTTCTTTGGGCCTGAAATGGCTTTGTTCTGCTTCATTTTATTTTGCGTTTTCTTTCATAAATCTGAGATAATCAAATGTTTATATTGGCTCTTAGCTATAAAGCTTTAGCATTATATTAAAAAATTAAAGTTAAACAAACTATTAGAAATGCTATATTGAATCTTTAGTAGGAAGAAAATCTAACAAAAATATACTAACATAATAAAAGTTGTTTGATGACACTAAAGTCATGAAGGGAAAAAGGCCATTCCCCTGCAGTCTAAATACAATGAGTGAGGGCTTCCCTGGTGGCTCAGTGGTAAAGAATCTGCCTGCCAATGCAGGAGACACCAGGTTCGATCCCTGATCGGGGATCTAAGCCCATATGCCCCAAATTTTGAGCTCCTGAAGCCCCCACACCTGAAAGCCCACGCTCCACAAGAGAAGCCACTGCAATGAGAAGCCCAAGCACCGCATGTAGAGAGCAGCTCCCGCTCCTCGCAATTAGAGAAAGGCCTGCGGAGCAGCAAAGACCCAGCACAGCCAAATAAATTAATAAAAAGACTCCAACAGTATTTTAAAAAAAGAAGAGGGACACCATTAGTAGTAGTTTCATCTCCTTGATAGCTACTGTTGAGTGTTTGCTCTCCCCTGAGCACAGAGCTCTGTGATTATACACGACCTCACTTGCTTCTCCCGGTAA